>NC_063339.1:75549693-75606187 GCF_021869965.1 Rhincodon typus | reverse complement strand
GGGGGGGGGGTGGTCAGCGCTGACTGCAGCAGCTTTAAAGATGATGATACCCATGTTCAAATAGCTTGTTGATGTTCTCCATCTGGTTCACTTATACTGATTGGTAAATGGAGAAGATACAGACCAGTGGTGAATGGTGGAACCATCTTGGTTCACTGATGTCCTCTGGGGACGAATATCTCCTGTCCTTGCCTGATTTGGCCTGAATGTGACTCCAAACCCACAATAATGTGGTTAACATTTAACTGTCTCTGAAGTGGCCGAGCAAGTCACTCAATTTGAGTGCAGTTAAGGGTGGGAAACAAGTCCTGGCCTTTCCAATGGTGTCCACATCTCACAAAAGAATTTTTAAAAAAAGGTTAAGAGGCTGAATTCTTATTCTTGTTGCAATGAGAAAAGGGTAAAACATTGAAACTAACAGTAGAAAATAGTTGTTCTTGCCCTGCAACTGAATGTCCCCAGGGGCTCCTGCCTTATTTTAATGGATGTAAGGCCACACGACCTAGTAACAGGAGAAGACTGAACTTAGACAGCATCACCTATGGGAATTGAGTATTTGAAACCTGAAATGATATCCTCATCCGCCTAATGCAGCCCCGCTTCAAGACGGTGAGAGTGCAACTAGCCTGGCCTTTAAAAACTTTAGGCTACACATTTTAATGAAAAAAAACACTTCAGAAGCTTGACATCATTGAGGACTTAGCATTCCAATTGATTAGCACCCCATTCGCAACCTACCAATGTACTACCAATGTACGATAGCATCAGTGTGGACCATTTACATGGATGTAGCAACTCACCCAGGCACCCTCAGTAGTCCCTCCCAAACCCACAGAGTCTACCACCTAAAAGGATCAAGGCAGCGAATGCATGGATAATATTATCACCTGAAAGTTCCCCTTCAAGCCTCGCACCTTCCTGACTTAGAACCATGTCACCACTCTTTCACTGTCACCAGGTCTGCATCCTAGAAGCTGCTTCTCAACAGAACTATAGGTGTACCTGTGCTCCAAGGACTGCAGAACTTCAAGAATTCAGCTCCCCACCTTCTCCAGGGCAGGGTAAAGGATAAGAGTCAATGCTGCACCCACATCCCATTAATTAATATAAAATTATTTTGATTAAGGAGCATAGGATTCCCATTGCTCTTGGATTAGAACATAGCACAGTACAGCACAGGAACAGGCCCTTCGACCCATGATGTTGTGCTGAGCATGACTATTAAACTAAGCATGAAACTGAGCATGAAATTAAACTAATTCCTTCTGCCTGCCCTTTGTCTGTATCCCTCTCTTTCTTGCGTATTCATGTGCTTATCTAAAAGCCCTTTAAATGTCCCTGTTGTATCTGCATCTGGATTGATCTGGTGTCTCCGTGGGAGACTGGTGCCAACCAAGCAGAAATAAAATCATAGGCACAATAAATAAAACTTTTATTTTCAAGTCTTTAATAGTAAATCAATCTTTAATATTGATGTATAAAACAAAAGGTGTATTTGACTACAGTTAAGATGCAGTGACAGAGTCCCTTTGTTTTTGAGATGGCTGAGGGAAGGCAGTGTACCTGGAGAATAGACCAATGTTAGGATTGTAGGAATGGATAGAGTGACGTGGGAGTGCCAAGTGGTGAGACTTCTAGGAATGCACCCAACGAGAGTTGGCAAACCTCTAAGCATTTAAAGGTCTGAGGGAGGCTATTTTGAGTATAAATACGACAATAACTGTGCTTTCTCTCCCAGATGAGGGAGCTGTACACTGACGACAGCGTTCCGGCCTTGGTCCAGTGATAGCTTCTGAATCCGAAGGTCATGGGTTCACATTCCACCCCAGAGACCTAAAATCCAGGTGTGATACTTTATAATATTATTATAATATGAAAACTAATTTGCACATGGGTCCCACAGTAATATAATAAACAGATAATCTATTTTTTTAAATCAAAAAACTTGCCGGAAAAGCTCGGCAGGTCTGGCAACACCTGTGGAGAGAAATCAGAGTTAATGTTTTGGGTCCAGTGACCCTTCCTCATTGATTTACAGCATCCCCGCAGTTCTTTCAGCTTTCATTATGTATTGTTTTAGTTGAGTAATACATATTAGCCAGACACCAGGGAGAACTCCTATGCTCCTCTTGGAATTGTGTCACTGGAAAATATAACATCTGCCTGCAGTGCCAGGGGGAAGCCTCAATTACACCTCACCTAAAAGGCGCCACCTCTGGCGATGCAGCACTCTCTCAGAATTGCTCTAAATGTCTAGTCAGAGCTTGTGCTCATCTGTGGATTGCTGCTTGAATCTGTGACCTCTGATGTTGAGGTGAGAATGTGACCCACTGAATCAGAGCTGGAGACTGTACAGTGTAACAGTGACTGCATTTCAAAAGTGATTCTTTGTCTGTAAAGTAGTTTTGGACAGCCTGAGGTCATGAAAGCCATTGTATAATTGTGAGTCTTTAAATTAATGGTTTACATTACTGACCAGTGTTTAACCCTTTTTGTTTCGTACTAATCTTTCACTTCAGGATGCTATAATAATAGGGTGTAATTTTGGATAACTGAGTGGTAATCAATCAGGTAAAACACATTGATAAATTGCGTACATTTTCTTCTAATATGTTAAGTTCCTGAATAGAACTGCCTCGTAGAATTGTGTGACTTCTCAACCTCTGTGTTGCACTGGCTTCGCACCATCTGGGCTCTTCCACAAATCTGACCAGACCTAATGGCTCAATGCCCTTTGCCCCCATCCCACCGGCAGTACCCCTTGCTATCCCCTCACGGGGATAGTTAAAAATAATACAAACTCTTCTCCAATCCAGTCATGAGTGGACTCTCCCCTGCAAATTTTTGCACAAGTAGATACAGGCATTTCAGCCTGCTGGTTCTAATGGCTTCTGCCCTACAGGGACAACCATAACGAGTGGGATTAACATGTTGTTGCAATAATTATGAGTTCAGTCAAACTAAAATTGGATTTTTTTTTGTGAGTCTTGTTTTCAAACTGTGTGTCTGTTTTCGGTGAGAAAGATAGCAGATATCTCCCAGCAGTAGAGATCCAAGTGGCTAGGGAGAATGCAGAGTTGAAGGAAAGCGCGTGAGTAAGAAGATTATACTGGAGAAATTAATGCGCCTGAATGATGAAAAATTCCAGCCCTAATGGTTTTCATCTCAGAGTGTTGAAGGAGGTGGCTATAGAGGTGGTTGATGAATTGGTGATTAACTTACAAACTTCTATAGATCTTGTGATGATTCCTGCAGATTGCAAGGTACCAAATGTTACCCTACTATCTAAGAAGGGAGCGAGAAAGAAAATAAGGGACTGTAGGCTTGTTAGCCATACATCACTAGGAAGGAAAAATGCTAGAATCTGTTATCATGGCTGGGATAAATGGACACCTGGTTGGTAATGATCTGAATGGGAATAGCCAACATGGATTTATGAATGGTAAAATCGTGTTTGATGAACTTGTTGGATATTTTTGAAGTTATTGCTAACAGAATTGATAAAGAAAAGCCAATGGATGTAGTGTACTTAGCTTTGCAGAGGCTTTTGATAAAGCCTCCCCGCAAGAGGCAGGTTAGGAAAGTTAAAGCACATGGGATGGGAGGTAATGTACTGGTATGAATTAATGATTAGCTAACAGACAGAAAACAGAGGAGAAATAAATGGGTCACTCTCGCGTTGGCAAGCTATGACTAGTGGAGTACTGCGAGGATCAGTATTTGGGCCCCAGTTGTTCCCACTATATATCAATGGTTTGGAGGTTAGGACCAAATGTAATATTTCCAAATTTGTGGATACCACACAATTAAGTAGAAATGTGTGTTGTGAGGAAGAAGGCAAATAGCTTCAGAAAGATTTGGACTGGCTGAGTGATTGAGCAAGAACAAGACAGATAGAATATAATGTTAAAAAGTGTGCAATAATCCATGATTGGAGAATAAGATGTGCAGTGTATTTCTTAAAAGGTAAGAGGTTGGAATGTGTAGGTATACAAAAGGACTTAGATGTCCTTGTTGATAAGTCACTGAAGACTAACGTGAACATGCAGCCTTTTATTATAAGACGATTTGAGTACGGAGTAGTGAAGTCTTGCTTCAAATGTCTAAGAGCTTGGTTAGCTTGCACGTGGAGTACTGTTTTGGTCTCCTTCCCTCAGGTAAGATATTACTTGCATAGAGAGAGTGCACTGAAGGGTCACCAGACTTTTTGTGTGCTGTGGGACTGTCCACTGAAGAGAGGTTGGGTAAGCTGGGCTTGAATTCTCTAGTGTGTTTCAAAAAATGAGAGGTGATCGCATTGAAACTTACAAAATACTTAAAGGGATAGACAGGAGAGTTGGGGATAAATTGTTTCCCCTGGTGTCTTGAAACAAGAGACCATGTTAAATAGAAGTCTGAGTTGAGGTAATTTTTTTTTTCAGAGGGTTGTGAATTGGAATTTTTTACCACATATACCTTTTGAAACTCAGTCTTTGAATATTTTTCAGGTAGAGATTTGATATATTTCTGATTACCAGTGGCATGTAGGGTTAAGATGGCTTGAGTAAAAGGTATTAAAATGTTTGATCAGCCATGATTGTATTGAGTGGCACGCCTGCCTAACGGACTGAATGACCTACTTCTGTTCCTATGTTGCCTTTTGCACTGATTGAACAAACTCAATACAAAGTAGACATGGAACAAGAAGTGTAGTGGGTGGAAAATATGGAAAGCAGTTTGTGAATCTGTTGCTGACTTGACTCTGGTTACCTGGTGTGCAAGTAAATTTACTGTACGAGCATAGCGATTTTAAATAAATACACCCAGAGTAGGAGTCTGGACTGATGTGTAGTGAAACTCCCTGGAGCAGAGACGCTTGCTTCAGTTACTAATTTCTGGTATTAACTATATGAGTTGGTGCACAGTTAAAATTTCTTTACATGCTTGTCGTGTAAAAACTCCCAAAGTTTTAAGCAGTTGGAATTCTAATTCTTTTGATCCTGATTGCATCCACTGACTAAAGGAGAATGGTATGGCAGGGAATTTGTTGGTATGAAAGAATAAGGAGTGAACTAACTGAAGTTTCAAAGCGGTAAATATGGGGTTCAAAAAATTAATATTGCATTAATACTCCATTGAACCCTTTTCATTTTTGCTAGCGAGAAAGAGAGAAATTACTTCCTTTAGTGGGTGGGTATGACTATAAAATTGAAGCTAGTCTGTTCAGAGTTGACATCACAAAGCTCCTCTTTATGCCAAGTATACTAGAAATCTGGAATTCTTCCTCCCAGAAAGCTATTGAGGCTGGAGCTCAATTGAGACTTTCAGAGCTGTTATTGATGGCTGTTTGTCAGTTGAAGATATTAAGATGATGGAACGAAGGTGAGTAGGTACAGAAACAGTCCTGAAGTAGTGATACCTCTACATGGTTACTGACAGATACTGCAAAGACTGGGGACCAGAAGATGAATGCTGGCAAGATGATTGAGGGGCTTGATAACAACAACACAAAAGGTTGCAAGATCGTACCCTGTTGGTCAGGTGCTAAATGGAACATTCGCCTGCTGTTGCCCTCATGTCATGCAATAGTGTTTGAATCCCACAGCTGCATGGAGCGCAACTGTCAATGCAATTTCTGCTTCTGATTTTACTGTCTGATTAGTTGCTGCTCCACTTTCTAAAATATGTTTCAAATGCTAATTGGAATATCAATAAAACATTATTGATTCACTACCTAGTAAAGAATTGCCAGCAGTATGTTAATGTTTTGATACAGACACGATTGCATTGATTCATTGTTCCCATTCTCTGCTGTCAATAACTGTTTTGGAGTCTTTCCCTGAGTCACTGTGCAACCTGTTTTCCAGGAGAGTGAAGCATTAGTCCAGGTTAATATATGGCTATCCCATCACCACCTCCCAGGTTCAAGAGCGTGTCATGTGTTGAATCATAGATTATAGAATCATAGAATCCCCACAGTGTTTGGCCCAACACGTCCACACCGACCCTCAAAGCATCCCACCCAGACCCATACCTCTATACACTATGGGGTAATTTAGCATGGCCAATCACCTAGCCTGCACATCTTTGAACTGTGGGAGGAAACCAGAGCACCCGGAGGAAACCCACGCAGACACAGGGAGAAGGTGCAAACACCACACAGACAGTTGCCCGAGGGTTGAATTCACCCTGGGCCCCTGGTGCTTTGGGGCAGCAGTGCTAACCACTGAGCCACTGTGCTGCCCCATAGATGTCATTTCTTTGTCAGGCAATCTGGCTGAACCAATGCCAAAGGATATATATCATTCTGTATAGTGTCTGTATTGTGTAGAATTACATATATTTTAGAAATTGGACACCGGCTCAACTAACCTTGTTTTTTTATCCTTCACATAGGTAGTAGGCCTACTCCCATACGTCCTTTCCTTTAACTATTCTGATGAACAGTTAAATGTTGACATGTCTGTGCTTCAATCATTAACTTTGGTCATGCATTCTACAGCCTCAAAACTCAGTATGTCTCAATAAAAAGTCACTTCACTTTTGTTCTTGAACTCTCTCCATCTAGCCTTTTATATCCCCAAGCTCTAGTCTTTCCAACTGCCCCCTCATCTCCCCCTCCCCATTCTCCCACCCAGCACCATCTCGAATTGCTCCAGGATTTGACCACTTCAATCAGATTCATCTGTTATATTCTCTGTTTTAAGGAAAAATTGACATTTTCGTGTAAGTGTTTGCATTAGTGTTAACCAGGCCACAACTGTGAGAACCTATCCTGATCCCTCTCTGAAAACTCCATTGTCGCCAGGTCTAGAGTGAAACCCAAACTTGAGCATGGCCCTCCAACTGTCGTCCTAAGGTTTGATTTAGATTGGCCATCTCCACCTTCTTGTAGCTTTTGAAACATTTTGATATTATTTTGTACAAGTGATCTTCCGCCTTCATTTGTGAATCTCAGCTGATCCAACTCTGCCTTCTTGGCTGTCAAGAAACCTGAATATTCTTCTTCAGAACCACAGAATTGGAGGCCAGTTAGCCCATCACGAGTGCACCAGCTCTCTGAGTATTTTGACTTAGTGCCAATCTTTGCCTTTTCCACCTAAAACTTGTTGAGTTGCTGATTTGTTCACCTGAGTTCAGAGGAAGACCAAGATTTTTTGATTGAGGGAAAAAACTGCAATAAATTTCTTTTTGGGCTCCGTGCTCCCAGTGGTATCCATAAGAAATCGGAGCATCTTGCTTTCGGATCAGTGACTTGAACTGCCCCATGTCTACTTGCACAGCCACATAACCGAAGGCAGTTGCAATGCCTGTTACTTCTGATTTGATATTTATGGCTTCTGCATGAATTTTTGAATTGACTATATTTTCCCATAGCATTTTTTAAAAATTTGATTTAATCAAGATGGCTTCTATTTACAAACATTGTTTAATTCCTTGCCTCAGTGAAAGTCCTAATTTTTTTTAAACAAAACTGATTCCCTTCATAACCATAAACAAAAAAACAGAAATTGCTGGAAAAGCTCAGCAGGTCTGGCAGCGTCTGTGGAGAGAAATCAGAGTTAACGTTTTGTGTCGAGTGACCTTTCCTCAGAACTGCCATTCATAACCAGTCTGTTTCGAGAAAAAACCTGCCTGCCAGGGATTAAGAACTTTGTAACACAATAGAGTGTGAGATGTTCTCTGCATGTTGTTCAGTCTCTGAAAAAAAATATTTTTTATGTTCAGTGTCTAAACTGAGAGAATACACTTTGCTTTAAAATAACGTAAACATTAGAACTGACCACGTTTTCCAAACTTTACTTTGATTAAAAGTCAGGCATCCTGAAAAATGATGTAGAAAGCCAGATAAGTGCATGAGTGGGAAAGGAATAGATGGAATGAAACATCAATGCTGTCAAAGACCTAAAATAGGAGCAAATTACTGCAGATGTTGGAGACACGAAGTAAAAACAAAGTGTTTGCAAAACCCATTAAGTCTGACAGCATCTGTGGAGAAAAAAGCAGAAATAATGTTTCAAGCCCAATGACTGTTTAGAATTTAGTAACACAAGGGCTGTAAGGTTTTTGTTTACTTCAAAGGAGTTTCACTGTGCTTGAAATGTTAATTCTTTTTCTGCACAGATGCAGCCACATCTGCTGAGCTTTTCCACATTTTCTGTTTCTGTTATCGACATCAGCCCATTTGGCTGAACGGCCTGTTTCCGCATTGTAAATTTTATGTAATTCATGCAGTTTCACCTCTATGATACTTAACTGCTATCTAGCATTACCACATTGAGAAATCTTAAATGCCTTTAGTGCTCAGTTCTCCAACACTGACAGTGCTTGCCTAGTTATCTATTCTCACAATAGAAATTGTATAAGTAGCTAACAATGAACAGTGGTATATAGTTTGCAGCCAATGTCTCTGCTTGCTGCCAGTAAGAGGTCTCTGCCCAGCTCCTACAGGAAAACCTACGGACATTGGCTTTATTCCAAAACTGCTCACTTGTACTTTCAATGCAAGTTATTGAAGCACTGTTGTGATGAGTGGCAGGTGTGTGTTTTACATTTTGCTCTGGTTGCTTCTTTCCTGAGGGTTTTGGCAAATGCCTTTGCATTTCAGGCAATTTTACATCCATACAAAGGCATCCTAGATACCACAGGATCTCAGAAAACTGTGTCGAGACACCAGCCTGCTCTGACTCACTGAAAAATTGGCTTCTTTTGTTGGGGGAAGGAGAGGAGCTGTCAGAATTCCTATCATGACTATGTTCTATTTGGCTGCTTACAACCACTACCCAGCTGAATAAACAGGAACTCTGTACAGTTACACAGTGAGTAACCATACCCTGCTGAATAAACAGGGTCTCTGTACAGTAACACACAGTAACTCTTACCTTGCTGAATAAACAGAATCTCTGTACAGTTATGCAGGGAGTAGCCATTACCCTACTGAATAAACAGGGAGTTTCTGTACAGTTAGACAGTGAAAGGTTCTTGGCCAACTGAACTTTCAGCTGGGCCCCAAGCTCTTCAAATCAGCCCCTTGAACTGCAACCAAATAATTGCATTAATTACGTTGCTAATTTGCCCTAGTTTTCAGCTGAAAATTTCAGAAAGGCTGCCTTTAGAATTTTTGTTGCATTGTGGGAAAAGTCCTGATAGAGCATAACTTTTGATAAATACATACGGTTAAGAAAATTGGTTGAAATATCCATATATATCACATCTCTATGATCTATAAAATCTTGCACACATCTGCCTTAGTATGCTTTCATTACTTTAAGAACAAGACAACAGCTCTGACTCTAGCCCAAACTGACTAGAGAGACTTTTTACTGAATAAGTGATCTTCAGTCTGCCTTTGGCACACTGCCATTTCAGCAGTACTGGGTAGTTCATTCACAGAAGCAGATGCCATGCAGATTCGAAAGTGAAGAAAGGTTGCATTGAAGCAGCAGGGAGTGAAAAACCGTTCTCTGGGGCAGTAGGAGTTGAGAAATTTTATGTTGGAGCAATAGTGAGTGCTTTTGTGGTTGGGATTAACATTGTTGTGATTTACAGAGACAATTTTAGCCTGTGACTATACTAAAAATGGGTGAATAATACTTACTTTCCCAGTGATTGCATCTGCTAGTTTGGTAAGTGCCCAGTTTGGCCAGCTGAACTAGTTGTGAAGGGGCTAGTTAGCAGAGTAGGATTTATTGTGGAGCTTGTTGGCAGTTGTAGACTGGCCAAGATGCATTGTCTAAAATAACACCAGTGTTTTAGAGGGAACATAAAAACAATATGATTGAATTTTCTGACAAAATACTGGAGTTTAATAGCACTTATTTATGACTTCATTGCTTGATAACTTGTGACACGGAAGTGATGCTCAGTGCATTGTGAATCTCCACAAGCTGTTGGCTGATTATGTTGCTCAACCTTGCAAAAGTAGCATTGTACCCTCAACCACCCTGTGGAATTTAACAATTGACACATTAAATGTGAATTAAACTCACTGCAGAAACTTAGAGCTGGCACTAAACAGTGTATGTGCACTATTAATAATGTTATAATTATTAACATGATGCCAGTAAACTTCTCTAACTAATTAGTTTCATTCCCACAAATATTTATTAGAGATTTAAATTTAAAGTTTTCTTTAAAATTTCATTATTTTTACACACACACACACACGCACGCATGCGCACGCACGCACGCACGCACGCACGCACACACACACACACACACACACAGTCCCAGGCATGGTCAGTGAATTGTAAATTCACTATAGCTTATTTACCCCCCTTTTAGTTTTTCCGTTGGCGTTAGTTTTAAACAACTTCGATGGTTGATTCATTACATAACTAATACCGAAAGTTACTAAGTAAAGATATGATACAGTTATTTGATAAAATACAGATCAAGATTAAATAGATATGGAAAAAAGGTACTTAAGAAGACAAAGTCTGTTCAGTTAATTATCATTGAAGGGCTGTTACTTGCTTGTACATTCTCTTTCAAAGGCAAATGAATTGAAAATTTGAATTCTGAATTTAGTAGCTGTGATTGTTTTTGTAGTTGAGGATATTTGTACAGGTAATCTGGTATAGAGGCAAGTTTTGTGAAAGAGAAAACAGTTTCTTATTGCTTACTAGTTTGGCAGTTGCGACACTTGCAGATTGCTTTCGGCAGAATGTTGGTTTGCTGCTGATAGCTTTTCTGTAGAGAGTTAAGAATTCTCTTCATAAGCTAAAGTGATTTTTATATTGGACAAATACTGACCTAAAGTGACCCAAAATTACCTAACCAGGTTGAAGCAAGTTCAAGAAATAGTCAGTAAACGAAGATCAGGCTGAGCCAAAGTTAGAATTGTTATACAACACACAGAAACTCAGATTGTATCTTTTGGTTGTGTCACATGTTTCTGGAATTTGCACCTCAGAATTAAAGCCATCTGCAGATCCTCCAGCTTTGAAAGACAATGATGCCAGACACTGGAATCTATAAATGATGTGTATTTTAAGCAATAGCTTTTGAACAGCAAAGCAAGAAATATAAATTGAGAACAAGAAGAAGCTGGAATCCCCTCTCTCCCCGTCTCTCTATCAATATCTAGTGGAAAAGCAACCTGAGACAGCAACCATTCACTGAAAACACAAGGATAGCTGCAAACCTCACCACTGCTTAAGAAACCAGGCACTATAAACAGTTAAAAGACATATTCTCATGACTCAAAGTCTCTTAGAACTTTAAAACTGCAATTTTCCTTATCTTCTTGACTGTACTAGAAACTCTTCCTCTTTGCACCCCCACTCTTCTTCCTTTTAAGTTTACTGGCACCTTTGTGTGCATGCGTGTGTTTTAATGATTTCTTTTGGGAGTGGGTTAGTATTGTAAAGACTGTATTTTTAAAAAAATTCTGTTCTTTTGATAGTGGATAGAAATAGGAAAAGTACTCGTTTAAAAGCTAGGGATTGTTGAAGGATTTGTGCGTTCTTTTTAAAGCAAGTTACTTGACACTCATTGTAAGTATTATTTTCACAGCCATTTGTTCAAGCAGTGAGGCAAGATCTAGTTGCAGATGAGTTGGAGCCAGAGGCTGTGTACGAATGGAGATTTGATTGGCAAACAGTAGCTGATTGGTCTGTGAATTGGTGACAAGACAACAATAACAAAGGCCTCCCGTCTGCCAATAACTAACTGACTGTCAGGTAGGTGAACAGCTTGGGGAAGCAATTGGACCTCAGGAAGAGAAGGAGCTGTATTTCTGCTCTGCAGCAAAATGCATCTCAAGCTCGAAGGTAGACAGTTTATTTACTCTCATCAGTCACTGTGAGCTGTGACATTGAATTAATGAGCCAGAGACCTTTCTAAGTGTGAACAAGTCACCCTGTGCTTCCTGCAAACAAGTGAAAGTACCTGGAGATGGAAGATCATGAAGCAGCAAAAGGGTCTTCTCCGCAAGCCCTCCGGACAAGGACGATTGCACTGTCGTCCCAGTGTTTCCCAGTCCCGAAGTTTTAATTCCTCTCTGGTCACAAGGGAGATGCCAGTATACTGGAGGCCAGCTAATGTGGTTTCACTTTTCAAGAAAGAAGCTGTACAGAACTTTGGTTAAGTCATAGTTGGATTCTGAGTACGGTTCTGGTCACCACACTATGGGAATGATGTGATTGCACCAGAAGGGCTGCAGAAGAGATTTACCAGGATGTTGCCCAGGATGAAGGAGCAAAACTTGACCTTCCCTTGGTAAATAAGGCAGGGCAAGTGACTGAGCTGTCAGTGGGAGAGCACTTTTGGGCCAGTGATCATAATTCTGTTAGTTTTAAAATAATTATGGAAAAGGATAAACCTGATCTAAAAGTTAAAGTTCTAAATTGAAGGAAGGCCAAATTTTATGGTATTAGGCAAGAACTTTCAAAAGTTGATTGGAGGCAGATATTCGCAGGTAAAGGGACAGAAGGAAAGTGGGAAACCTTCAAAAGTGAGATAACAAGAGTCTAGACACAGTATGTTCCTGTTAGTGTGAAAGGCAAGGCTGGTAGGAGTAGGAAATGCTGATGTCTCGAGAATTTGAGTTTCTGGTTGAGAAAAAGAGGAAGCATAGGTCAGGTATAGACAGCAGGGATTGAATGAATCCCTAAAAGAGTACAAGGGGAGTAGGAGTATATTTAAGAGGGAAATCAGGAGGGCAAAAAGAGGACTCGAGATGGCTTTGTCAGATAGGGTTAAGGAGAATTCCAAGGGATTCTACAAATACATTAGTGACAAAGGAGTAACTAGGGAGAGAATAGGGCCCCTTAAAGATTAATAAGGTTGCCTATGTGTGGAACTGCAGAAGATGGCTGAGATACTAAACAAGTATATTGCATCAGTATTTACCATGGAGAAGGATATTGAAGCTAGAGAACTTGGGGAAGTAAATAGTGATATCTTAAAGTATCCACATTATAGAGGAGAGGGTGCTGGACGTCTTAAAATGCATGAGGGTGGATAAGTTCCCCAGGACCGGATCAGGCGCACCCTAGAACTTTATGGGAAGCTAGGGAAGTGATTGCTGGGCCCCTTGCTGAGATATTTGTACCATTGATAGCCGTGGGTGAGGTGCCGGAATACTGGAGGTTGGCTGATATGGTGCCACTATTTAAGAAAGGTGGTAAGGAAAAACCAGGGAACTACAGATCAGTGTGTCTGGTATCAGTGGTGGCAAGTTGTTGGAGAGGATTCTGAGGGAAGGTGTTCAACAAGGTTCCGCATCACACGCTGGTTAACAAGGTTAGATCACATGGAATACAGGGAGAACAAGCCATTTGGATACAAAATTGCTTCAAAGGCAGGAGACAGAGGATGGTGATGGGGGGGTTGCTTTTCAGACTGGAGGCTTGTGACCAGCAGTGTGCCACAAGGACCGTTGCTGAGTCCACGGCTTTTTGTCATTTGTATAAATGATTTAGATGTGAATCTAGGAGGTATGGTTAGTAAGTTTGCAGATGACACCAAAATTGGTGGTGTAATGGACAGCGAAGAAGGTTGTGGCCCTCGATCAGATGGGTCGATGGGCTGAAGAGTGGCAGACGAAGTATAATTTAGATAAATGTGAGATGTTACATTTTGGAAAGGCAAATCAGGGCAGGACTTATCCACTTAATGGTAAAGTCCTGGGTAGTGTTGCCGAGCAAAGATACCTTGGAGTGCAGCACAGTTCCTTGAAGGTGGATTTGCAGGTAGATAGGATAGTGAAGAAGGCATTTGGTACTCTTACTTTTTATTGGTCAATGCATTGAGTGTAGGAGTTAGGATGTCATGTTGCGGCTGTACAGGACATTGGTTAGGCTACTTTTGGAATACTGTGTGCAATTCTGGTCAGTGCTTTAGGAAAGATATCATGAAACTTAAACGGTTTCAGAAAAGATTTACAACTATTTTGCCAGGGTTGGAGTGTTTGTTCTTAATGGAGAGACTGAATAGGCTGGGGCTATTTTTCCTGAAGCGTTGGAGGCTGAAGGGTAACCTTTTAGAGGTTTATAAAATCGTGAGGGGCATGGATAGGGTGAATAGCTAACGTCTTCTACCCACAGTAGGGGAGAACAAAACTAGAGGCTTTGGTTTAAGGTGAGAGGGGAAAGATTTAAAGGGGACCTAAGGGCCAACTTTTTCATGCAGAGAGTGGTGCATGTATGGAATGAACAGCCAGAGGAAGTGGTGGAGGCTGGTACAATTACAACATTTAAAAAGCATCCGGATGGGTGTATGAATAGGAAGGGTTTAGAAGGATGTGGGTCAAATGCTGGCAAATGGGCCTAGATTAATTTAGGATATCTGGTTGGCATGGATGAGTTGGACCGAAGGGTCTGTTTCTGTGCTTTACAGCTCTGTGACTCTGTGAAGCAGTTTAGCTATGAAGCAAGACTAGAAAAGCATGGATTGTTTTCTTTGGAACAGAGATGTTTGAGGGGGGCACCTGATAAAGGTGTATAAGATTTTGAGGGGCATGGATAGGGTCGAGAGAAAGCAACTGTTCCCCTTAGTTAAAGGGTCAGTATCAAGGGGAAAGACTTCTAAGGTGAAAGACATGAGGTTTAGAGAGGTTTTGAGGAAGTTTTGCTTCGCCCAGAGGGTCATGGGGATCTGGGATGCACTGCCTGGGAATGAAGAAGGAAACCTCACAACCTTTAAAAAGCACTTGGACGAGTATTTGAAATATCATCAAGGTGTGGGCCCAGTGCTGGAAAGTGGGACCAGTGTAGATTCCTGGGTGTTTTTGGCGGCATGGACTCAATGCTGAAAGCCCTCATCTGTGCTGTATGATTCTGTGATTCTTTTCCTCGACCCATTGCAAAGTTTATTTTGTGTCTGTCTGTTGTGTGTGTAGTGGGGTGTTTTCTGTGTGTTAAAATTTTAGCAAGTGGTTATATGTTGAAGGTTCATAGTTATTTTTCCGTAGTTAGAATCTATTTATTTGTATTCAGTAGCAATTCTTGTTATTTAGAGAAACCTAGACTGTGCTTTCTGTCATAGATAGCAAGAACTGCAGATGCTGGAGTCAGAGATAACACAGTATGGAGCTGGATGAACACAGCAGGCCAGGCAGCATCAGAGGAGCAGGAAAGTTGACATTTCGGGTCGGGACCTTTCTTTCTGTCAACCTGGATCTAAAGGACAGATAAATTGGAACGTTCCGCATACTTTTAAAAATTCATTTACTTCAATGGCAATGAACAAGAATAGCAGGGCTCGATTTCGAGCACACTACCCCAAGAGAGGCATAACAATACGTTAATCTAATCCTTTCCCACTCACTTTTTTTTCTCTCTGTACTTGAGTTGACTCAGATTCATTCTGTTCTCTTTTACATCGTTCTTCCCTCTCTCTTACAATCTTCAAATCATGTTGTTTGAAGAGCTACAGTATTTGTCCTGTCAGTCCTTAATATGAGATGCCCTTTTGCTTGTTGTCAATTCTCACCCCTAACAAGGTTGATGGCAAACTGTTCTTGAAATTCAAGGTGCGGGACCCTAGTCTAATAAATTTGGCCACCTTGAGCAAACTTTAGGTCAAGGTCATTCAGGAAATATCAGTTAGGCATTGCCAAACTTGAGTAATCAGAACTGTCAGATTGCAGGAGGCAAAAACTGAAAGAGTGAGGAAATCCTACAGAGCAAATGTTTTGCAGCAAATTTTGATTCAACACATGAAGGAGCATAGAACAAAGGAAAGTAAGATGATGGATGTAGGAAGAGAGAGAAGTTCCAAGGAACTGTGACCAACAGTATTAATAAAACAGAGTCGTGAGGAGAGAATTTGCAGCAAAAATAGTGGGCTAATCTGTTCAAGACTGCAGATGACTGAAGTGCCACCTCTCAACTGACATGGAGAAATGTAAATTAAGGGTTAAAAAGCCTTACCTACATGTGCTTTGCAGCTCATGCTGGAAGCTGTCATTGTCTTGAGAATAAGCCTCCCTTCAATAATCTTTTCTTTCAACACTGATATTTGAGTCTCACTGTAGGATTGTTGATTAGGAATATGTTGTGTCAGGCTGCCCTTAGAAACAAATATGAAAGTTTCCTTTTGAATGCACCTAGTTTTTTTTTAAACCTCCTTGTTGCCGTAAGTTCAAGACCTGGCATACTTATACAATGATGAAAAGGAATGTGCTTACAGAGAGGAGAGGCACTTATCCAGAAGAACACATTAACGTTGCTTAATGTTAGACACCTCCTGTCTGGATGATGTTCTATTTATTGATGTTCTTTTTATTTACAATTTATATGGATGATTTGGAGTTGGGGACCACGTGTAGGGTGTCAAAGTTTGCAGATGACACTAAGATGAGTGGCAGAGCAAAGTGTGCAGAGGACTGTGAAACTTTGCAGAGGAACATAGATACATTGAGTGAGTGGGCAAAGGTCTGGCAGATGGAATACAATGTAAGTAAATGTGAAGTCATACATTTTGGTAGGAGTAATAGTAAAAAGGATTATTACTTGAATGGTAAAAAGTTGCAGCATGCTGCTATGCAGAGGGACCTGGGTGTCCTTGTGCATGAATCACAGAAAGTAGGTTTGCAGGTACAACAAGTAATTAGGAAGGCAAATGGAATTTTGTCCTTCATTGCTAAAGGGATTGAGATTAAAAGCAGAGAGGTTATGTTGCAGCTGTACAAGGTGCTGGTGAGGCCACACCTGGAGTACTGTGTGCAGTTTTGGTCTCCTTACTTGAGAAAGGAGGTACTGGCACTGGAGGGGGTGCAAAGGAGGTTCACTAGGTTGATTCCGGAGTTGAGGGGGGGTTGGCTTATGAGGAGAGACTGAGTAGGTTGGGAATATGTTCATTGGAATTCAGAAGATTGAGGGGAGATCTTATACAAACATATAAAATTATGAAGGGAATAGATAAGATAGAAGTAGAGAGAATGTTGCCACTGGCAGATGAAGCTAGGACAAGAGGGCATAGCCTCAAGATTAGAGAGAGCAGATTTAGGACTGAACTGAGAAGGAACTTCTTCACCCAGAGGGTTGTTAATCTGTGGAATTTCTTACCCAGTGGAGTAGTTGATGCTACTTCGGTAAATGTTTTTAAAGATAAGGTAGATTTTTTTTGAACAATAAAGGAATTAAGGGATACGGTGAGAACGAGGGTAAGTGGATCTGAGTCCATGAAAAGATCAGCCATGATCTTATTGAATGGCGGAGCAGGCTCGAAGGGCCGGACGGCCTACTCCTGCTCCTAGCTCTTATATTATGTATGTTGGTATAGATAAGGAACCGGGCTTATTGAATAAAAGTAGTTCTACTACCTAACATCCATACAGAAAAGGAAGATTAGAAACAGCTGCAAACAGAACTTTATTTCATAGACAGAGGAACCAGATGCCATACAGATGTGATCTCAGAACAACCTGATCTATCAATGTAGCACTGCATAACATTATTGTGGGATAAAAAGGTCCACTCCTCATCTTAACACCCAAAATACATATATCTTCCCCTTGATTCTAATACTCAATCCCTTTAAAAAATTGCATACTTTTCCTTAATTTTATATGCTGGAAAGATCATATTCCCTATCAATGAATTCCACATCTGCAGAATTGTGTGTAATTTTGGTCTCCTTATCTAAGGATAGATCTGGCTATGAAGGACTTCAACAAAGGTTTACCAGACCTGAGGTGGCAAGACTGATATGTGAAGAAAAACTGAATCAGTTAGGACGAAATTCACTGATGTTTTGAAGAATGAGTGAGCACCTCACAGAAGCCTATAAAATTCCAACAGATCAGACAGTGTAAATGCAGGATGGATGTTCCCGATGTCTGGGCATTCCAGAATCGTGGTCACAGTCTAAAGATATGGAGTAGGCCATTTTGTACTGAGCTGAGGAGAAATTTCTTCACCCGGAGAGTGATGAGGCTGTGGAATTCTTTACCACAGTAAGCAGTTGAGGCCAAAACATTGAATGCTTTCAAGAAGGCGTTAGATACAGTTCTTGGGATTAAAGGGATCAAAAGGTATGGGGAGAAAGCGGGAACAGGGTACTGAGTTGGATGATCAGCCATGGACATATTGAATGACAGGGCAGACTTGAACAGCCAAATGCCCTTTTAATGATCTAATGGGCCTGTTCCTCTCTTTTATGTTTCTATATAGAATCACGTATCTTTCACCTATATCACATTCAAGAAAAAGGCACAAGGCTGAGTTATATCCCCCCCAAAATTTATTGCCTTTTCCTTGCCCCTGTGCTATATACCCAAAATTCACAATGCCTGCTCTCAA
The DNA here is from genome assembly GCF_021869965.1 of Rhincodon typus. Lineage (NCBI taxonomy): Eukaryota > Metazoa > Chordata > Chondrichthyes > Orectolobiformes > Rhincodontidae > Rhincodon > Rhincodon typus. The sequence continues at coordinate 75,587,957 of NC_063339.1, read as the reverse complement.
AAAATTATAGTTCAGAAATTCAGTACACTGTCTCGACCATATTAAAGCCCAGAATATTTACGTTCCTGCCATCTGCACAAGGTTTACATTTCAGGCAATTCTGGATATCCCATGTGGAGTTCCCCTCTCAAATCTGGTTTTCATTGTGTATTCACTTTCAAAAAACTATATCTAATGGAAGACTGTAGCAAATAGTGGAGAAAATGCATATGTTTGGTTTAGAATTCTAATGATTCATTTGGATGATTTTTATAGTTCATGCGTTGTGATGTTGATGGGTGTTTTGGCTTAACTAGCTGTTGCTTTCTATTGCATCTGATGTTAAAGTTCAAAGTGAATATAGCTATTGTTGTATTAATGGGAAAATAAGTTGTGGCCTGTTGGCATGCGACATTCTATTTTGAAGTGGCATGGTTGATGCAACATTCAGGGACATGAATGCTTGGAGTGGTAGGAAATTGGGTTTTAATATAGTGCGGAACCATGTGTGAAATTACCTCAGAATTACAGCACATGAACAGGCTGTTTGATCTAACAAGTCTATGCCTGTTTTAAGCTGAACATAAATATGTTTTCTTCTCCATACTTTATCAGGTTATTGTTCAGTTGTTTTCTCCCTCATGATATGCCAGGTTTAACATGTACTGCATATGTATCCAAGAAGGAACACCATTGACTTTACATTTTCTAACAATCATGCAAAATGAAGTACGAATTTGAAACAAGCACTTACTTTAAAACCAAATCAAGTTGAGCAGTCAGGTGATCTTTTCTTTCCTGTCTAAACACATGAAGCCACGGAAGATCCCTGAACTAATTTTCATGTCTGGACAAGCTATTAAAATGCAACCAAATATTTTCGGGAGATATCTTTGACTGAGCAGTCATTAAAATACAACAAACCTTTGCTGGGGTTAATGTTTACCCTCCTCTTAAGCTTTTTGGAGTTGAATTCCAGAAAATGGTTGTGAAATAAACCCAATTCTATCATGATGGCGCATGAATATGTGAAACCTGGACTGCGTTGTTTGACAACTGTCTAGCTGTCCGAAACTCTTTGTGAGTACAATGCACAAAAGCACTTTGGTCACGTGGCAGAAACTAGCTTTCCAATAAGGATATTTCATTAGTACATTTTTTTTTTGAAGCAGGAGGACAAAAAGATCATGATCAGCAAAGAAAGAAAGCTGTGCCTAATGAACCATTAATAGGCAGAGATTTTGGAATGGCTGTGATTTTCCCTTATTTGAGGAAGCAAACCGGGTTTTCACCACAACGAATGACTAGAATAGAATAAGACAAAACGTGACTGCAAGCAATAAATCATAGCGAATATGTCTTTGTAAACCTCCAGGCTCCCCTCCTCAGTGGACCAAAAAGAAATTACAGGCCTTCAAAGTTTTAAGATTTCATTTCAAGGAATATTAAGCATGAGAGAGAACTGTCGAGTTTTTAAGACCTAAATGCATGCTATATCTTATCATCACAGTTTTTTTTCTTGAGTGTGTGTTTATGTGCCAGTATGTATGAGCATGAGAGTGAGTGTGGTTTTGTAGAAATTCGGGTGTTGAATAATAGATGTTTATCTTTTTAAAAAAAATTAAAACCTGTAATATTCCTGTTCTTGATAGTTTTGATAGCACTTGGGGTTAAAACCCCTTTATTTAAACCAATCATGTAATTTAAGCAACTAGAATCCACTAGTTGAGATCATATTTTGATCACTTGCAAAATGGAGAGAGGGTTATGTGACAAACCAGCTAACTTTTTATTTGTTTACCCAACTGCTTTGCTGTAGTATACAGGAAAAACAGTTTTCTTTCTCCCTGTTACTGTCTTGTCCTTGCCCACTCTCTTAACTTCACTCCAATACGCTTTCACTCTCTCTCTTGTCTCTCTCTCCATCTTTTCCAATGCTCCCAACTTGTAAGTTTTATGCTCTGTTTGTTGACTGGCTATACATGTGCCAAGTATGCCAACTTTGAAGCAAGGATCCCTAATTAAATATAATCAGCAAGCTTTTATGAGTTTAACGCTAAGACTGTTATTTACTCTCAAATACTTACTCTGAATTTAAAACACAATCTCTCTGTTAAAGTTATTCTAATCCTCCTCACACATGCATGTACATACAAAGGTTTTCAGGGAAGGTGGACTTTCAAATTATGGTTAGGTCAGTTTCTGGTTTACGATTTTTATCTGTCATAAGACCATAATAAGTAGAATCAAGAGTAGGCTGTATGGCCGCTCAAGCCTGCTCCACCGTTCAATGGGATCATGACTGATCCAACATGCCGCACATCTACTTTCTTCCGTTTCCCCATAACCCTCGATTCCTCAACTTATCAAGAATCTATCTCAGCCTTGAATATTCACAAAGATTCTGCCTCCATAGCTCAATGTGCCAAGGAGTTCCAAAGACACTCAATCCTCTGAGAGAAGAAATTCCTCCTTATCTCAGACTTAAATTGACACCCTTTACTCTGAGAGTATGCCCTCTGGTCCTAGACTGACCCATGATGGGAAGCATCCTGTCAGCGTTTACTGTCAAACCCCTTAAGTGTCTTGTATGTTTCAATGAGATCACCTCTCATTCTTCTAAACTCCGGTGAGTAGAGTCCCAACCTGTTCAGCCTTTTCTCGTAAGGCAATCCCTCCACACTGGGAACATCCTCATAAGCATTCTTTGAACTGCCTCCAATGAAATAATACCTTTCCTTAAATAAGGGGACCAAATCTGCTTTCAGATTTGTGACAAACCAAGTTTCTTGAGTAAAAATGATGCTGGGACATTGATTCTCGGAAGAACGTCAACTGAAATAGATTTTGGGTGTCCTCTGTTGAAATTTCTCCCTTTCAAGGTATTGCTGTTAATTACCTACTCTGCTTAGATTACTTGAGTCAGAAGTCACACGACACCAGGTTATGGTCTAACAGGTTTATTTGAAAGGGACTTCACCTGATGAAGAAGCAGCGCTCCGAAAGCTTGTGATTTCATATAAACCTGTTGGACTATAACCTGGTGTCGTGTGACTTCTGACTTTGTCCATCCCAGTCCAACACCGGCACCTCCACATCATGGATTACTTGAAATGAGTTTGATGGCTTTTAAGAGGAACTGCCAGCCAACAGCTTCTGGTGGAGTTTAAAAGTCGACAAAACACGTCTCACTCGTCATATAAATTTTTACAAATTTGAAGTCCTTTTTCAAATTAAGGGATGGCATGTGTGTAGCTTTAAAATACTGTGTTGTTGTCTATCACCTTGAGTGTTTGAGATAGTCAATGTCCTTGTTTTTGAATGTCCAATTCAGTTTGATAATACAATTTTGGATTTTTTTCAGGGAATAGTATTGGTTCACATCAGTCTGAAATGTTCCCTTTGTTAAAAACTCTTTGAACTGCCATCTTTTAGAGCCTTTTGTGTCCATTTTTAAAATATAATAATTTGAAGTTCAAAATAGGATATGCTGGTACCGCACATGACATGCTCCCCTTAAAAAGAAGAAAGGAAACCTGTCTGTGTATGTGTCTTTTACAGTCATGTTATGTAAACAGTATGATCAACATGTTTCAGGGTTTTGGAGAATGGTAATCACACAGTGTGGTGAACGGTTTGCCTTGTACTGTGCTCCTTCAGAAACGCTATGCATTGAATATAAACAGTAGAGAATAAAATGCATCAAGTGTTCACATTTATTGCTTTATTTGTTTGCATATCAGTGGCTGCCCTTGAAAAGTAGTCAACTGAATTTTTATTACGTGATAGTATCGAGGAATATGGAGCAAAAGTGGGTGGATGAAGTTAAGGCACCGATCATCCTGATCTAATTGAATTGGGGCTGCATGATGGCTCAGTGGCTAAAACTGCAGCCTCACAGTGCTAGGGACCCAGGTTCGATTCCAGCTTTGGCCGACTCTCTGTTATGGAGTTTGCACATTCTCCCTGTGTCTGTGTGGGTTCTCTCTGGTGCTCCAGTATCCACCTACAGTCCAAAGATGTGCAGGCCATGGGAAAGGCGGGGTGACAAGGATAGGGAAACGGGTTGGGTCAAGTTGGGATGCTCTTTGGACGGTCGGTGTGGACTTGATGGGCTGAATGGCCTGCTTCCAGACAGTGGGGATTCTATGGCAGAGTAGGATCATGGGGCCGAATGGCCCTGTTTCTGTAGGAACAAGTCCTGTGGCCTTGAAGAAAATGATCAAAGAAGGTTTTCAAAAACACAACAGACAACATTTTGGTAAGCTGTTTCATTTTACTGTGGGATTTGTAACTGATGAAATGTATTATTATTAATATTATTGACTCAATTTGGCCTAGGCTAGAGGAGAAATGGGCTTTTAAGAAATAATTAGTGACCAGGTTGGTTTGACAACTTTGTTTGGCTGCTCCTTCAGATTAAATATTTTCTTAAATCTTAGGTTCTTTTCCAACGCCTTGCCTTGCTTTGGCTTTGGCAATTCTTGACCTCTTCAGATAATATTTTCTGCTGTTTCATTTTTCAGTAAAATGTGACAGTAATGTCTGATGTTACAGGAAGTGTCAAAAACAGGAAGACATTTGCAGACTTGAGGCAAGACATATTTTAGAGAGCCATTGGCAACACCACTGTTAAGAGCAGAGGCCTTGCAGGCAGAGAGACAAATGAAAATGATACTGTGGACAATTTGAAATGTGTGTATGAACTGAGCTGACTCCACTCAATGTTATATCAAAGCAAAGCTATCGGATGCAATCTGAGCTTATTCTTGAACTGAGCCATTTCAGAGTCGAAGAGCCAAGAGTAGTTTCTATTTTAAGTCAGTTATTTACTTTAGTTGTCTCCGACAGACTGAACAAAATGCTTCAGGGTCATTTGTGTGCAATTAGAAAGTATCTGTCAAAAGTTCTGTGGGGCAGACAATTGGCAAAAGCTGCAGCTGGGGTTTTTTTTTGAAAACCTTGTGATTTACATCATGGAAATGTACTTTGTCTCTATGTATTCCAGATGTGGATCCTCTCTTTAAATGAATAATAGTCTAATCACCAGTTTGTACAGTTATAGTTAAATGACCTGAGTGGGGCTCTTTTTTTTTCTTTGCTTACACTTACATGAGAATTGCACTTTGTGAGTTCAGCTTTCTGAGTCCCCTTGTGCTTTTTTATGATAGATCAGCAACAACTTCACCCCACCAAACTGTAGAGGTACCATACCTGACCTCAGTCCTTGATTCCTTCACCTCAGGCTTGCCATAACCTTGCATGCAGGTTTTTAAAACCAAGTTTTGACATTTTCTAACCCTTCATAACTTTACGTGCTTTGACTCTTTTTCTACATTTCTCATTTTACAACAAAAAGCAGCAGTAACTGGATGTTTGTATTGTGTGCTGTTGAGATCAGTATTCACTGGTTGTAACATTAAAAGATAGGAAATAAGAGCAGCTGTGGGCCATTCGACCTCTTGAACCTGCTGAATCGTTCAGCTAGATCGTGGCTGATTTTCTACCTCAACGCTATTTTCCTGTACTAACCCCACCTTTTGGGTGCTGAGAGACTCGTTATTAACTGACTGTTCATATCCTCACCTGCTCACCACATACATGTACCTTCCAGCAGAATCACCGGTTAGCAGCCAAAAGGAGGAACTCCAAAACTTTCTTTACTCCCTAAATCAGAGTGCTGAGGCCAATTTCAGCTTTTACTCAGGTGCTCATAAGGGGAGACGATGGCATAGTGAAAATGTCGTTGGACTGTTAATCCAGAGACCCAGGTAATGTTGGGGACCCAGGTTCGAATCCTGCTATGGCAGATGATGGAATTTGAATTTAATAAAAATATGAATTAGGGGTCTAATCATTACCATAAATCCATTGCGGATTGTTGTATAAATGCATCTGGTGAATTAATGTCCTTTAGGGAAGGAAACTGCCATCCTTACCTGATCTGGCCTACATGTAACTCCAGATTCACAGCAATTTGGTTGACTTGTAACTACCCTCTGGTATGTGCAATAAATGCTGGCCCATCCAACAATGCCCTCATCTTGTGAATGAATAACAAAAAACATACTTGTTTTACCTTTGCTGTCTAACTCCCTCTTTCATCTCATTCTTTTTCTCTCTTTCGATGTATGTCTCTTAGCTATCAGTCTGACATTTCTCTGCCTATCTCTCAGTCTTTGTTTGGTGTCTGTTCCACTCTCTCTATCTGTTCCTTCTTCTATATCTCTGTTTCTTTTTATCTGTCTCCATCTCCATCGTTATCTCTCTGTTTCTCTGTGGAACATATCCCAAACTTGCTCTGCAGCATTTCTGCTTCCAGGTATGCATTCTTAATGGAGCTTCCATCCTTAGGGAAAGGGGGTGGGAGGGGATATACATTCCCTGATGACTATGAAGCGCAAAAAACATGTTTAACCCTTGTCTTTGCTTCCTTGCTGTCAGCAATTTTTTTCTCTTGCTCGCTCTTTCTATGGTGAGGATAACATTATTAATGGTAACCTGAAGCTGCCTTGTACTGAAGAAAACCCTTTATTGTCATACCTGTCAGTCATTTCAAAAAACTAACCTGAAGGCCTGCCTTAAATTACTTTAAATGCTAGTCTATTATCTATTTAAAAGCATGTGATGTTGTCTTGCAAAGCTTTAACAGATTTAGTCACTCTATACTGATAAGCTGAATGAGAAGCAGGAATGTTGTGTTTGGTGTTGATTAACGTATTGGGGTTGGATTGACAAGATAAGAGTTGTTTGGTGTGATGGGTAACCACTTGGACATCTTGTGATTTTTGTTTGAGCTGAGTTGTCACCTGAAATAGACTGCCACGAAGAAGTGAAAACATTCTCAGAAAGGATCAACACACAAGAGACTTGAGTACACAAGCTGACATCCCCAGTGAAGTACTGAGGGAGCTGTAACACTGTCAGAAGTCCTCTCTTTCAGATGAGATGTTAAGCAGGAGCTCCATCTGACCTTTCTGATAGATACAAAAATCACTTGGCGTTATTGTTGAAGAAGGGTAAGGGAGTTCTTGCCAATAGTTGTGCCTCAACCAACATCACTGAAACAGATCTGATTTGATTTGATTTATTGTAGTCACATGTACCTAAGCACAGTGAAGTGCTTTGATTTGTGAGCAGTACAGGCAGATCATAGCAAACAAGGATATACAGATCATGAGTAGTTAGACTGAGCGAGGCATGCAAGGTTATGACTACATAGGAGGTGCGCAAAGCAAGATCAACATCAGCAAGATTGACATTATTTGAAGTTAGAGAGGTCCATTCAGCAGTCTAATAACAGCAGGGAAGAAGCTGCTCTTGAACCTGTCGGTGCAGGTGTTCAATCTTCAGTATCTTCCGCCTGATGGAAGAGGTTGGAAGAGTTCATTATCCGGGGTGAGAGGGGTCTTTGATGATATTGACAGCCTTTCTGCAGTAACAACAAGTGTAAATGGCACCTGTGACAGTCTGGGCTATGCGCACAACTTGCTGTAGTTTCTTACGGGCCTAGACACAGCAGTTGCCGTGTCATGCTGTTATGCACCTGGTTAGTATGCTTTCTATGGTGCACCTGTAAAAGTTGGTGAGGGTCCTTGTAGACGTATCGAATTTCCTAAGCCGCTTGAGGAAGAAGAGGCATTGTTGTGCCGCCTTGACCATTGCATCTACATGGGAGGCCCTGGACATTTTTCAGTTATTGTCACTCCTAAGAACTTGACGTTCTCCCCTTTCTCCAACTTAGCTCAGATCTGGAGCGGCTGTGCAGGACATTGGAATACTGTATTCAGTTCTGGTCTCCCTGCTATAGGAAAGATGTTGTGAAACTTGAACGAGTTCAGAAAGATTTACAAGGATGCTGCCAGGGTTGGAGTGTTTAAGCTATAGGGAGAGGCTGAATAGGCTAGGGCTATTTTCCCTGGAGCGTCAGAGGCTGTAGGGTGACCTTATAGACGTCATGAGGGGCATGGATAGGGTGAATAGTCAAGCTCTTTTTCGCAGGGTAGGGGAGTCCAAAACTAGAGAGCATAGGTTTAAGGTGAGAAGAAAAAGGTTTAAAAGGGACCTGAGGGTCAACTTTATCATGCAGAGGGTGGTATGTGTATGGAATGATCTGACGGAGGAAGTGGTGGAGGCTGGTGCAATTACAACATTTAAAATGTGTCTGGATGGGTACATTTAAAAGCAGGCATTTAGAGGGATATGGGCCAAATGCTGGCAAATGGGACTAGATTAATTTAGGATATCTGGTCAGCGCAGACGAGTTGGATTGAAGATCTGTTTCCGTGCTGTATGACTCTATGATCTCATTGCTGTCCATAGAAGCTTCCTGTGTGCAAATTGGCTGCTGCATTCCCTAAATTATAACAGTGATCGTACTTCAAAATTGCTTCATTGACTGTAAAAACGCTTTTGGATTCCTGAGATTCTTTTCTCTCATTCAGTCATGAGATGTGAGTGTCGCTGGTAAGATCAGCATTTGTTGCCCACCTCTAATTTCCTTTGAGTGATTGAGAGGTTTGCTAAGTAATTTCAGAGGGCAGTTAAGAACCACATGTAGACCAGACCAGGAAAGATGGGAGGTTTTCTTTCCCAAAAGACCCAAGTAAACCAGATGTTTTTTATTTATGCCAATTGATGATGGTTTCATGATCTACATTACAGAAATGAGCATTTGCATCCAGATTTTATCAATTGAGTTTAAATCCCAATAGTGGGCATGGTGAAGTTTAAACCTATGCTCCCAGAATTTTCGTCTGGGCCTCTGAATCACTAGCCTAGTGACATTACAATAACACTACCAGCAGTATATACCAGTTGTCAAAGTCTAATCTGTTGCCTTTCCTGCATTCAGAAGGATGTGTACTTTTTGTTTACCTGAGGAACATATCCTTTGATGAATTTGTGTTTGACTGTGCCTGCCTTCCCCCTGTCCAAGGGATGATTAATCTTCAAAGTCCCTTGTCTTTCCCCATCAAAGGTGCCAGAATTTCACATTATAGAATCAAATGCGATGCAAATGTTCAGTAGGCTAGACAGCATCTGCAAAGGGAGGAAGCCTGCTCCACCATTTGAACAGAATGTCAAACAGAATAGTGCTTCGACTCTTATTGGAATGTTAGCTTTGGTAAAGAGTTCTTTATGAAATGTTAATCTAACCTTTTTTTTTTCTCTATGTGGATTTTGCTTGACCAGCTGAGTATTTCCAGCACTTTCTGTTTTTGTTGGATAATTTCCAACAGCTGCAGTATTTTGCTTTCTTACCTCCCGTCTGGAACTGTTCACATTAATCAACTCTGTGGGGGAAGAGGGTTTACTACATCCCACAGTACGTCTTATTTATTCATGAGATGTAGGTATTTCTGTCTTAGCATTTATTACTCATCCATAATTGCCCTTGATGTTGAACTGACTTCTTGAACCGCTGCAACCCTTGGGGTATAGGTACGTATACAGTGATGTTCCAAAGCACTTTTCAACCAATTAATTACTTCTGAAGTGTGGCCACTGTTGTTTTGTAGGAAACATAAAACTAACATTTACCAGAAATTGGTTAGTTGTCAATTTTGGTGAATTCCATAGTGTTTTTTTTTGCTCCATGAGGCCTAGCAAGATTCCTCGTGCTATCTTCCCAAATTAGCCTCATTACCCATGCATCACATCCCTATGATGATCTGCTCATCACAGGCAGAAGCACCCACCATGCTGGGATCTTCTGGGATTCCTGGCACAGTGCAATTTTTAGAGCCCAATTGTGCACCAGCCATCAATCCTGAACGGCTCACGTGAATTGCTCCAGACAGGCCTGATAGGAGGAAATTTGCACCCTGCTTTGCCAACAGGGACATGGAGATCCTGGTGGATGGGTTGGTGCAGAGGAGTGTCTTCCAGGATTGGCAAAGAAGGTCATGCTACCTGACGGTGCCACCCTGGCCTGAAATGGTCACCTAGGTCAGCAGTGTTCCAACGGACAGCAGGAATGCCCAGTACTTGGAAGGAAGATCATTGACTTTCTTCGTACCAGAAAGGTGAGTGATGCCATCTCTGCTACCTCACTCTCACTCTATCTCAACGACTGCAAACACCAAACATTAAGACTCATGCTCTGCCACTCTCACTATTGCATGCATCGGATTTCCACACTTGCTGTCACCCACCCAATCCCCCAACCATTAACCTTGCATGCCCTGTGCGCTGACCACTCAATCACTCAGGACACCTCATCTCCTTTCTCCCACCTGCCAGCACAAACAGCTGTGTCAGCCATTTTCATCACATTTCAGCCCCTCTGTTTGTTTCTTTCCAGTAGAAAAGGCAAAGGCGGGTGGTGGGGTGTCCAATATTTGGCTCCCCAACAGCCATGAGGAGAGAACCGTACCCAAGCCCCTGTACTAATATCGGAAACTGCCCTTAACTTACTGTTCTGGGGCCCTCTGACTGTAGAATATCCCCCCTTGACTAACTGAAGACTGCTGCACCTATACTTTGAGACATAGCCATGGGGAGGCGATGGCCTAGTGGTTTTTTCGCTGGACTGTCAATCCAGAGACCCAGATAATATTCTGGGGACCCGGGTTCGAATCTCGCCATGGCAGATGGTGGAATTTGAATTCAATAAATATCTAGAATTAAGAATCTAATGATGACAATGAATCCATTGTCGATTGTCGGAAAAACCCATCTGGTTCACTAATGTCTTGTAGGGAAGAAAACTGCCGTCCTTACCTGGTCTGGACTACATGTGACTCCAGACCCACGGCAATGTGGTTGATTCTGAACTGCCCTTTGGGGCAATTAGGGATGGGCAGTAAATGCTGCCTATCCAGTGATGCCCTCGTCCCGTGAATGAATAAAGAAAAAAAAATTTACTCGTGTACATAGTGTGTTTGCCACACCCACAGCTGGCTGGCATATGGCTTAGATGTGAGATTGATGCTGCATAGTGCCATACAGGTGCACGTCCACCACTTGAACTGATGGCTGCTGATGACCATGACGAGCTGCCTGCCTTTGTGTGCGCACTAAAAGACAAGTCAAAACAGAAGGGCTGTGAACCGTTAAGCTCTGCCTGAGGGGACAAAGTGCAACAAGGTAAGGCAAGACATGGCAAGGCAGAGATGCGGTGAGCATCCAAGTAGGTGCAAAGCGAATGAACTCCCATTAGAGGAAGCAAGAAGCCCTGAGAAGCACCTTAGTCCATTCCATGAGATGTGTGCATGTCTGTGCACAAAATATTCTGGTAGCCACAGTGATTCACAAGTCCTGTGAATGAATTAAAAATACTTCGGTTTGTGTTCCTCAGATTCAGATTGGATGACATCATACATTTTGATAGTTTTGAGCACCCACTTAATCTGCCTTTGTAACTTCGTGCTGTCATTGAGAGAATAGACTATTCCCTCTGTGCTACCTTGGTCCACTCTTCTCTTACTCCAGATACTTTCACCTTATAGCCACAGTATCTTTTTGGAGTGTTTGTTTTGGTTCAGTTTCTGATCAGAGATGTCCCGCAAGACATTGGTGGTAGGGCGGATTCAGCAAAGGTACTGCTATTAATTGATCGTCAAGGAGTGATCTCTCTTGTTGAAGATAGACATTGCTGATCTCTTGTCTGGCACAAATGTTAGCTGTCACTTGTCAGCCAAACCCAGGTGTTTCCATGTCTTGCTACATATGAACACATGCTGTTTCAGTATTTGAGGAGACACAAATGGGTTCTTGTGCAATCATCATTTTACCTACGCACTCTGGCTTTATAGGGGGAATGTGTTGATAAAGTAACTGAAGATGGTTGAGCGTAGGGCGCTACCCTGGGGAGTTCCTACAGTGAGGTCAAGGAATTGTGTTGTTTGACTTTTATTAAACATCAGTGAAGAGTTTTGCCCTGAATGCTTTCTGGAATAAATCAGAAATACGAAAACTGGTCTAACGGTGAGTGCAAAACCATTGTTGATTGTCATTAAAACCCATCAGATCATGATTGTCCTTTAGGGAAGGAAATCTGCTGTCCTTACCTGATGAGCCTATACGTGTGACCCCAGTTCCATAGCGACATGTTTGATTCTTAGCTTCCCTCTGAAACGGCTTAGCAAGCCAGTCAGCTCAAGCATAGTTAGATTTGGCAATTGTTGCTGTCCATGCCAATGACATCACATTTCATGAGAAATCTGAAAAAAAAATCTGTCACCTCATCTCTGGAGTTTAGCTTTGGTCTTGACCTTTGCATTATCCAGTGCCTTCAGCATTTTCTTGATATCATTTGGAGTGAATGGAATTGGCTGAAGACTGCCATCTCTGATGCAGGAGACCTCAGGTGGAGGCCAAGATGGATCATCTGCTCAACAGTTATGGCTAAAGATTGTTGCAGCTGTTTCAGCCTTTTGTGTTAATGTACTGGGCTCTGCCATCATTTGGGTTGGGGATATTTATGGAGCCTGCTCTTCCCGTCAGTTGTTAAATTAGTTGCCACCATTATTGATTGGTTGGTTGTGGCAGAACTGCAGAGCTTGGATCTGATCTGTTGGCTTAGGTTTGCCAACTGCATACAACTTCTGCCATTTGGTGTGCAAATGTTCCTGTGTCATAGCTGTTGTATGTGGAGGTGCCGGTGTTGGGCTGGGGTGGTCAAGGTCAGAAGTCACATGACACCAGGTTATAGGCCAAAAGGTTTATTTGAAATCACAAGCTTTCAGTGTGTAGCTCCTTCGTCAGGTGAAGGAGCAGAGCTCTGAAAATTTGTGATTTCAAATAACCCTGTTGGACTATAGCCTGGTGTCGTGTGACTTCTGACCATAGCTATTGTAGATTATAAAATAAAAATCCATGATATTCAGTGCAAAATCTGAAAAATAAAGTATCAACAGCTAGAGATGGGAATTAGAATCAAGAAGAGAGACTTGAAATACTAGAATGAATTTCAGTGCAATGGAGAAAGCTAGGGTATATTTTGTCACAGTTTTTGTTTACATTATAAAAGCATTTGATAGAATATAATAGGAAGTGCCTTTTTCCTCTGATTTGAGAGTTGATGACGTGGACTGTCTGTTTGAATAAAGTTAGGACAGAGGTTCAGAGAAATTCGTTTCAAAACAAGACAGTTCAACAATGGAGTAATTTGTAACACAGGAGTCATTGACAATAATCACATATCTTGAGGGAAAAATGGATACAAATTTGAAACTGAGACATGTACAGTGGTATTGGAGAGTTACAGTGGAGAGTTTGGGTTAGGGAGACTGTGTGCTTTACTCCAGATGAGATTCCGTACAGTAATGATGGGGTGATTTTTTTTTTCTCTGTGGTGTGAGTGATACAAACCATTTGGGTATAAAATTGTGGGGATTACTGGTAGTGGTGGGAGTACAATGGTGTAATTTTTAAACAACTATTCGTTCACTTCAACATGTAGTACTGAGGAAATTTTGCGATTGATCTGGTCAACATTCATCCCTTATCCTAGCAATTGATGTGGTGATAACTGCAAACTGTTTCTTTGAGATTTTTCTATCTGCAAATTGGCTATAATTTTTAAATATATTACTTTCCAGAAGTCTTTTATTGACTCTGATGTTAACAAAATTAGGAATTATTTCATCATTCACTCTATTTCTGTTTTGGGTTGAGGATAACTCACTATTGGTGGGTTCAAGATCAATGCTGCAGATCCTTACTAGACTGGTCTTATGTTAACACCTTTTAATGAATTAACCGGCTTCACTGATTGGCTGTTTGCTCCTTATCTTTAGGTGTCATATTGTAACATACAAATGTTTATACCGTGTCTGCTGTAGGGAACAGGCACACAAGCCCATTACTTTCTATTTAAGACTTGTGAAAGTGCTCATTAGCCAGTGAAATCTGTGATCATGTTCAATACTGGCAAACTATTTCATGAAGACAGTCCCCACCTCTGTCGAACTCCTTTTTAGAATTTGCTGCTTGTTGGCTGCTCACTGCCTTTGTCAATGCTTCCTGTTATCCTTGGACATTTCCTGTTATCCTCGGATGCTACCTTCCCTATGATTTCCTCTTGTTCTGTGCTGTGCATCAGTGCCTTTCTTTCACTTGTACTATCTGGTATGACCCGATTTCCCCAAATGTTTCCTGTTGGATTAGATGACAGAGCTCAGTTACATTTGGACGGTTGTCGCATAAAGCAAAACAAAAGAGGATCTCGTTTCTTCAATGATTGAGAAAAGACAATATGAATGTGAATGTCTAAATTTTGAGTGAAATAGGTGAATAAACTGGCTACTTGCAGCTTTTGTTGTACTCCATGGCAATTATGTAATAAATCCCAGGTGTAAGTTATTCCCTGTCCTCATTAATGGATCTGAGTCTGGGTATCTGTGCAGTCTTCCACTTTGGATCCAAGAAAGCTAGATAAGAGCATTTAATAAAGCAGTCATGGAGTCCAAATGCACAGGTCATTACAAGCTGGTGAACAGATAAAAATGGAATCATTGAAGCTAACGGAATGTGGCCCTTCATCTCAAGAACACTGTGTTCGATCCGGGGCACAGTGCCTCAATAAAATTAGTTGGCCCTGGAAATTGTGCACTCAGATTCAGCAGAATGATGGCTTAATGGGCTAACTAATGAGGCTGCAGATTTTTGGCTGGTATTATCTTCAGTACAAATGTTTGAGCGGTAATCTGATTGAGGGAGTTTAAAATGTTAAGTGGATTTGACAGGATAAATGCTAATAAACTATTTCCTTTGATAGGGGAATCAAGAACAAGGTAACTCAGAATTATTCCCAGTATCAATCACAGCATTAAACTATTGCCAGCCACTTTACATAGTGCTAAACTGTAAAAATAAATATGAATAACTTTGACTAATTTCGTATCCCTTTTTACTGGTCTGATATGCAATTCTATGCCACCTCTAAATATGCAAGGATTGAAACTTGTAACTCTGTACCGTACAATTTAGCGCCTTTACCCGCCGAGGAAGCAGAGCTTCTTTCACTTTTATGGGGACTGGACAGTGATAGCTCCTTGTACAGACTGAAGAATATGAAGTTTGTGTATTTCTTGGTTCTCTAAAGAGTTGCCTTATTCAACACACCCTTTGTGTTTCCTTTGGAAAGAATAAGGAACAAGGGCAATTTAATGGATACTAACATAGGTACACAATTTGACCAGCTAACCCATTGAGTCTGGTTTGCCATTCAGTTAGATCCTGTCTGATCTGTATATTCATTCCTCCTACCTGCCTTGGTTCCATAGAGTCATAGAGCTGTACAGCATGGAGACAGATTGTTCGGTCCAATTTGTCTATGCCAACTAGATATCCTAAATTAATCTAGTCCCTTTTGTCAGCATTTAGCCCATATCCCTCTAAACTCTTCCTATTCATACACCGATCCAGATGCCTTTTAAATGTTGTAACTGTACCAGCCTCCACCACTTTCTCTGGCAGCTTATTCTGTATATGTACCGCCCTCTGCATGAAATTGTTGCTCCCTAGGTCCCTTTAAAATCTTTCCCCCTTGCCTTAAACCTATGCCCTGTAGTTTTGGACTCCACTACCCTGGGTAAAACATCTTGGCTATTCACCTTATCTATGCCCCTCATGATCTTATAAACTTCTATAAGGTCACCCCTCAGCCTCCAATGCTGTAGGGAAAATAGCCCTAGCCAATTCAGCCTCTCCCTATAGCTCAAACTCTCCAACCCTGGCAAAATATTTGTAAATCTTTTCAGAACCCTTTCAAGTTTCACAATATCCTTCCTATAGCAGGAAGATCAGTATTGCACACAGTATTCCAAAAGTGGCCTAACTAATGTTTTGTACAGTCGCAACATGACCTCCCAACTCCTATACTCGATGCACTGACCAATAAAGGCAAGCATACCAAACGCCTTCTTCACTATCCTGTCTACGTGCAACTCCACTTTCAAGGAACTATGAACCTGCGAACAAGAAAATAGTGGTTTGAACGCTCAATGTTAAAAGTTTGAAATTAAGGTAGGTTTGTGCTGGTGAAAAGCTTGAGTATAATTTGTCCTTAATTTAATTGATTTTGGAATGGACTTTCTTGGCTTCATTTTTGTTTGACCCTTGGAACTAAGAAAAACATTGGGTTTCCTTTTTAGCTAGCCGCAACTCCTATCCTGCTTTGCTCAGAAATGAACAAGTTCCAGATACCTTACAATGTAGTCTGTTCTTCCTTCTTCGCTGGAAGATGTGGATCATGTGCAGTCTGCATTAAACATTAGCAAACCATGGACAAAATCCAATCTGTATTGCACATTAGCAGGTAATAGATTATGTTCAAACTCTCTTGCATTGTTAGAAAAGCCTGGTGTATATTCCATTATTCTGGATTTGTAGGAAATCCTGAAATGGCTGAGATCCAACATCCTTAGATTTTGTGTTATAATGACAGCTGATGGTAATGACGTACAGGTCAGAAATCAGATTGTAATTTTTTTTGGGATTTGAGCTTCACTGGCTGGGTCAATGTTTATTGTGTATCCTTACTTGCCTTTGACAAAGTGACGTTGAGCAGCCTTCTTGAACTGCTGTAGTCCATTTAGGTGTAGGAAGACCCACAATGCTGTTAGGGCAGGAGTTCCAGGATTTTTACCAAGTGACACTGAAGGAATAGTGGTATATTTTCAAGTTAGAATGTTGAATATCTTGGAGGGATGGTGTTTTAATGTACTTGCTGCACTTATCCTTCTAAATGGTGGTCACTGTGGGTTTGGAAACTGCTGTCTAAGGAGCTCTGGTGACTTTATGTGGATAATATACACTATGACTGTGCATCAGTGGTGGAAGGAATGAACATTTGTGGATGTGGTGCCAATCAGGCAGGTTGCTTTGTCCTGGATGGTGCCAAGCTTCTTGAGTGTGGTTGGAACTGCAGCCATCCAGGCAAGTGAGGAGTATTCCATCATACTCCTAACTTGGACCTTTTGCATGGCAAACAGGCTTTGGGGAAATCAGGAGGTGAGTTACTCATCACAGGATTCCTAGCCTCTGATCTTGTAAGAACAGTTTTTATATGGCTGGTCTATTTCAATTTCTAGTCTATTTCAGTAATATCAAAATAAAAAGCAAGACAATACTTCTTCCAGCAAGATTCTTTACAGAAACTCAGTCCCAGTACAGTGTTCCAAAAGCCTTTCTGATTTCTTAAAATAAAACCGTGCATTTATTTTGTCATCTTAGAATCCAATTTTTAAATGATAATGATATAGTATATACCTTTATCATGATTGCAATGTAGTCTCTCGCTCAACATTGTCACCTGTGGCTCAGTTGTTCACACTTATCCTTGAGTCAGACAGTTGTGTATTCAGGATCCTCTCCAGGTTTGAGCACAAGATCTAGGTTCTCTCCAGTACATCATTGAGGGAATGCTGCATTGTTAGAAGTATCATATTTCCAAAGATGTTAAACTAATCTGTCTCAGATGGAATTAAAAACATTTCATGGCACTATTTTGGAGAACAGGGCAGTTATATCTGATGTCCTGGTCAATATTTATCCCTCAATCAACATAACAAACAGACAGATTATCTCAAATATTATTCTATTGCATTTCCTATGTTTCAGCAGTGACTAAACTTGAAAATGACCTAATTAACTGGAAATGCTTTGAAATATCACGAGGTTGTTAAAAGTGCTACATAAATCTAAGAGTCTCTTTAATATCTTTTGGATCTTAGCATAGATTAAATCATGCACTATGCTTTTGCGCTACATGAAATCAAGTTACAATATTATCTGTTCCTGTCTGTCATTGAATTATGCTGAGCCTGTTGTGTAATGCCTTCAAGACCCTGGAGAAATGATACAATGTCAAGGAGCTGCACATCACTGAGCATAAATAGCACAGTGTGGACTGAGTTAGAACAAACACCACCACACCAGACTAAATTACAGAGCAGGCCATACTATACCACAGTACTCTAGAATGCAATAGTCTTGAGAGTAAATGGATATGAAAGCATAAAAAGAGACTAGTCTTTACCAAATCTAAGCTTAGGTCAGAACCTGGTGTATGTGGTTACCATGTTAGTATTCAAGTATAATGAATAGTGTTAAAGTCTAACCTTGAAGACAGCTCTTCACTTTGCCTTGTCCTTGACCATTCTGCTGGACCCACATTAAAAAGAAAACACTAGGTTTCTGTACTTATCAGGAAAACAGCTATTTATTGCCAACAGGTTGTTTTAACCGATGGCAGAATTGAAATGTGAATTGCTAAAACCTCACCACAGTTTCAACTGTAACATTTTTTTAAAAAATGCCCATATATATACTGACATAATGCAGAGACGAAACTGGACACAAATAAAAAGGGAAGAAGCAGAAAAAGTCAGTGAAGCATGATTCTGACATCAGTAGAGGTGTTGATGATCTGTTTCCATTCAGTTCCTCCTGACTCTTTGATGAAAAAGTACGGTTGTGGACACACCGATTCTCCCTTTCAGTGTTTCTGAAGGTGGTTTTTTCTCTTTTCCTTTGAAGAAGGGAATTTGCAGAGAGAGTAGCTAGCTGCTCTGGATTATTTTTCAGTTCTCCCCTCATAGAAGAGAGAAATGTTTTTCTCATTCACCAGCTGGATTTTTCTGCTGTGTCGTCTAAGCACAAAGTTGTAGGCACACGCTTAGGAGCCAATCAAGAACATGTTACTGTGTTAATTACTCTTGAACGAGTGTGCACGCATGCACACGCACACCCACATATGCACATACATTACCTCTGAGATTGTGTGGTCATGATACAGCTAAGTTAGATCTTCAGATGCTGCTGGCCCATTTGTAATAGGTAACTGGATTTGTGATCACCATAAGGTAGATTTGCTACTGCCGTCATCCTTTTAGATTGTGATCTACGTGGCTTGCTTTTTCTAGTGTGCTAGAGGAAAATCAATAGGTAGCCTAATGAGAAGAGGCCCTTGTCTTAAACAGTATGAAGTTTATTGCACATTATGAATCAGGCACGAGTTACATTGGTATGACAAATATTGTAAAGGCAGCGAGGATGGTAGGTCTGTTTCCTTTGAGACCCAGAAGTGTTTTGCCTTTCCCCACCCAAATCCCAGTGACACGGTCAGACTGATGGAGTTTAATGTATTTCTCAGCACTAGCCCTTTCAGAACCATTACCTTTTTCAATGGTTTAGCTCCAGTATACCAAGTTGGTGTCATGGAAACCAGTAACTTGAATGCTACAGTCAATCAGTGTTCTTTAGCTAAGGAGGGAAAAAATCAACCATATTTGTTGTTTGCAATGGCTCTCTAAGTACCAGTGTGTGGAAGCAAGACTGCAATGTCCACAGTGCTCAAGTGAGTGTTAGAAATGTTACTGGAAAGATAGAGGATTGTGAATTCTCTATTTCAATGAAGTTGATCCTCTTGTTAATGAACAAAAGAATGTTTAAGCAGAAAGTTTAGGGATTCACTTGTATCATGGAAAAAAATTCTGGACTTTTGTGTCAAATTTAAACTCAAACTTGGATTCTGGATCTGACCCTCACTCTGTCATCTCCTCCTGCACTCTGAGGAAATTCTGCCCTGAATTCTCTCAATTCTGACTTTTGTTCTTGTGTAATCATTTTACTTACCACCCCGCCTGTTGTTCAACATACTTTCAAACTGAAAGACCAAAGAACCAGAAACATAAACAGAAATTGTTGGAAAAAACTCAGCAGGTCTGGCAGCATTTGTGGAGAGAAAGCACAAGAGTTTCAGGTCCAGTGATCCTTCTTCAGAACACTGTCAAAATATCTCACTAAGCTTTTTTCTGCTTCCTTACATCTGAGATCTTTCTTAAAGTGGAACTCTAACCAAGCTTTTGACCACTATTGATGTTTTCCTTTGGCATGCCATTTTTTTCCCCCTCCATGTGCTCCTGTGAAGTACCTAGAATCGTACCACACAGAAAGGGGTTTGTTTGGCTCATGCCTCTGTTGGCCGTTTGAAAGCTCTTTCCAATTAGTCCGGCTGCCCCAGTGTTATCATTGGGGCAGCAGGTTGGCTCAGTAGTTAGCACTGCTGCCTTACAGCACCAGTGACCCGGGTTCGATACCAGCCTTGGGCGACTGTTGGTGTGGAATTGGCGTGTTCTCCCCGTGTCTGCATGGGTTCCCTCCGGGTGCTCCGGTTCCCTCCCATGGTCCAACGATATGCAGGTTAGGTGGATTGGCCATGCTAAATTGTCCATAGTGTATAGGGATATGTAGAGTAGGTGGATTGGCCATGTTAGGTGCAGATTTACAGGGTTAGGGTAGGAAGCTGGGTCTGGGTGGGATGCTCTTCGGAGGGTTTGTGTGGACTTGATGGGCCGAATGGCCTGCTTCCACACTGTAGGGATTCAATGATTGCCCTGCACATGTCCCCCTCAGTTCAGTTATTTATCCAATTTCTTTTTGAGAATTGCTACTGCGTCTGCTTTCACCACACTGCATTCCAGATTGTCATAACTCGCTGTGTAAAAGAATTACTACTCGTTGCACTTCTGACTCTTCTGCCAATTGTCTTAAATCTTTACCCTCAGGAAACTGACCCTCTTGCCTGTAGAAACAGATTCATCTCACTACTCAGTGGAAACCCTTCACTAATACCACTCTTAAATTACCTCTGTTAAATCTCCCCTTCACCTTCTCCCCCTTAAAGGGGATCTATCACAGATTCTGTGAATTTCTTCACATAATGTTGCCAAAAGTGCCACATAAATGTGAGTGACTTCCCCCACACAGGGTAAAAGCATGGTGGGTACGTGTAAAGGGGCAAGGGTTGTTCATCCACAGCAGGTGAGGAGACAAGCTGAAAACACAACATATTGATAACCGAAGGGTTAATCAGTGCCCGGAGGCCATTGTAAACATTAGGATTCACAACACCACAGAGACTGAGCTTGTAACAACGGATCCTGTTACCATGAATATGATGCACTCTAACCAAACTCTGAAATAATTGCGGTTCAGACACTTTGCCAGCAGTTCGACTAATGAAATCAAAATATTTATTGAAAGAAATGTGGTCTCAAAATTGGCCTTGACTTGCATGAGACTGTTTCCTTTGGCATTTGATGAGTATAGCAGGCTCTACGTTGTATTTTCTGGAGAGCAGAATGTTTATTTTTGCTTTATCCCCCCATTTTACTTGTAAATTGCACTTGGTTAAAGATTTTGACTCGGATTTTATTTTCTCTGCTATTCTCCCATCACCCTGGGGGATGGGGTGGGTCGAGGGGGAATGGGCTTCATTAATTAACTTCTGGTCCCTTTTCTTCAGAAAATGTTATCGGAGGAGAGTGAGGGCAACCAGTGTGCTGGCTTCCCAGTTAGCCCCGTCTTCACCACCAACAAACAAAATATTTTGCAAGGGAAGAGAAAGGCCAATGCAATATAGTGTTTGTCAGGGCAGTCATCTGTGTTTCTTTGTGTTGGCTGCTGATAGCGGGCCTCATGTTTATATAAGGAAATCATTACGCTTGGCTCTCTCCAGGCCAGCAATTAACTTTTCCACTGGGACAAGAAACGAACATTCTTTGACTCCAAGCAAGTTGTTTAGCCGCCCCTTGGGGGTCTGTCTAATCGTCCTATATTTGTTCAGCTGGGCCATGCAGGGATTGGTTCCTGCAGGGACCAGGCTGCTCTGCTGCTAGTTTCATGCTGTTAATTAATCTCCATTCTAAGAGATTCAGTAGGCGGGCTGTGCTTATGTAGCGACAGCACGAATAGTTCTTAACTAGCCCAGAATAAATCCTCATTATTGTCTGCAGAGACCTGAGCAAATTTGGGATTGGAGGGGTTATGGGGAGATGGTGGGGAGTGCAGGAAACATTACTGTTTTGGTGTGATTGGTGCCCATGATTAAATAGGTAACTTTCCATCAGGGATCTGCAGCAGTGATGGAATCTGTTCACAGAGTTCAGCAGAACATGTCCTCATCCTGCCACCTCACCTCTCCTTTTCCTCACTATCACATCCCTGGTCCTTTCCTCCAAGTCAATACGTTAGAAGCTGTTATTAAAAATGTTCTAACAGGGCACCCTGGATAAGTTCAAGGTAATCAGGCAGTGCCAACATAGTTTTGTCAAATGGAAATAATATTTAACTAATTTATTAAAGTTCTTTGTGGAAGTAACTTGAGCTGTGGATAATAGGGAACCAGTGGAAGTAGTGTACTTAGATTTCCAGAAGGCTTTTGATAAGGTGCACATCAAAGGTTATCGTGGAAAATAAAAGATAATCATGTCTGGGGTAACATATTGGCATGGATAGGGGATTGGCTAGCTGACGGGAAGTGGAGAGTAGGAAAGTGGATCTCTTTCAGGCTGGTGGGATGACATGAGTAGTGTGTCACAGGGGTCGGTACTGGGGCATCAACTCTTTACAATTTATATAAATGATTTGGATGAAGGAACTGAAGGTATGGAAGTTAAATTTGCTGATGATACAATGCTATATAGGCACAGGAGTTGTGAAGAGGATATAAGGACCCTGCAAAGGAATACTGATAAAGTGAGTAGGCAAAGATTTGGCGAATGGATTATAATGTGCGAAAGTGTGAAATTGTTCATTTTGGCAGAAATAGTTAAACAAAAATATATTATCTAAATAGTGGAGGTTGCAGACCTCTGAGATACAGAGAGATCTGAGTGTTCTAGTGTATGAATTGCAGAGGTTAGTATGCAGGTACAGCAAGTATTCAGGAAAGCTAATGGAAAATTATGTTCTATTACAAGTGGGATGGAATGCGAGAGTAGGGAGGTTATGCTTAAGTTATGAGGCCCCATCTAGATTCTCTGTACAGGGCTTGTCACTGTACTGAGGGAAGGATATTAATGCGTTGGAAGCGTTTCAAAAAAGATTTACTAAATTAATACCTGGAATGAGTGTATTGCCTGACGAGGAAAGGCTAGACAGGCTGGGCCTGTAACCTGTGGAGTTTAATAAAGTCAGAGGTGACTTAATTGAAATATACAAGATCCTGAGGGAACTTGACCAGGTGGATGTGGAAAGGATGAATCCTCTTATGGGAGAATCTAGAACTAGGGGTCGTGGTTTAAAAGTAAGTAGTCACCAATTTAAGACAGCGATGAGGATTTATCTTTTTCTGACGGTTGTAGGTGTTTGGAGTGCCCTTCTTCAAAAGATAGATTCTTGATACCAAGTGGGTGAAAGATATTGGTGGTATGCAGGAATGTAGAGTTGAGATTAAAGTCAGTACAGCCATGATCTTACTGAATGATGGAGCAGGCTCGAAGGGCCGAGTGACCTACTCTTGTTCCTATGCTTGCAAGATCCTTGCCCCCATTTGTAGGTTGCCCTCATTTGAAGCAATCTGCTCCAGCTGCCATTTTTTAAAACTTGTAATCTCCCACCCTAACTTGTGGTGAGGATGTTGCTACAGTCACCACACAGCAACCTCAGAATTCTCTCTGTTAAAGACACATACCGTGCATATGTCCTTCACTTCTCAAGCCCTTTCATGAACTCAGGTGGCTTAAAGCAATTTACAGCCAAGTAAGTACTTTCATGAAGTGTAGTCACTGTTGTACTCGGAAGTGTAACAGTTCGGGCACGGCAACGTCCCACATGCAGCGATATTATAATGATCAGATAATCTATTTTAGTGATATTAACTGAGAAATAAATATTGGCTGGGACACTGAGAAACTCCCTGGCTCCTCTTAAGACAATGTCCGTTTTGTCCAGCTGAGACAGAGCCTCGCTTTAGTGTCACACTGAAAAGGTTACACTTCTGGCAATGCAGCACTCCCTCAGTACTGCACCAGGGTGTCAGATTGGATTTCTGCATCAGTCTATGGAGTAGTACAGAATCTACAACCTCTGACGTACAGGAAGGGTGATACTCACTGGACTAAAGCTTGATAAAAACTAAAATTATCTTTTTAAACATACTTTTGATGTCTCCCCATCACCCCACCCCTACCCCACCCATCCCAATTTTATTGATCTCCCTTTTCATGGATTGTATTCTGGACATTTTCTAGAACAAATATGTTTCGTGAATCCAAATAGGGATCAGGCTATTCTGGATCTGGGTAATATGTAATGAAGCAAGTTTAATAAAATATTTCGGT
Organism: Rhincodon typus; assembly: GCF_021869965.1. Lineage (NCBI taxonomy): Eukaryota > Metazoa > Chordata > Chondrichthyes > Orectolobiformes > Rhincodontidae > Rhincodon > Rhincodon typus. The sequence continues at coordinate 75,563,901 of NC_063339.1, read as the reverse complement.
GAAAGATCCCCTAGGAAATAGTGACCATAATGTGGTGGAATTTAACATTCAGTTTGAGAGTGGGAAATGTGTTTAGAAAACAAACAGTGCTGAACCCAAATAAGTGTAATTACAAAGGAATGAGGGCAGAGTTGTTTGGAGTGGACTGGGACAGAGATTTAGCAGAAAAGACACTTGAGGAATAATGGCCGATGTTTAAGAAAATAGTTTATGACTCAGAACAAAGTTACAGTCCAGTGAGGAAGAAAGATTCTAGGAAAGGGATAAACCCACCATGGTTAACCAAAAAAAAGTTAAGGTTGGAAGAAAATGATCACACAATGTGGCAAAAATTAGTTGTGAGCAAGAGGATTGGGAAGTTTTTAAAAACTAACAGAAGATGACCAAGCAAAAAGGGGGAGAAAATAAACTTTGAGGATAAACTAACACATAACTATATAAAAGCAGCCAGGAAAGAGTTTCTTTAAATGTATAAGAAAGAAGAGAAAGGCCAAAGTAATTGCAGATCAGCTAGAGAATGAGGTTCGAGAAATAATAATAGTAAACCAGGAAATGGCAGATGAGTTAAATAAGTATGTTTCGTCAGTCTTCATGGTTGAAGATATTAATAGCATTCCAAAAATATTAAAAATTTAAGGACCAAAAGGTGGGGAGGAAATGAATGCCATAACAATCACTAGAAAAAAAGTGCTAGGTAAACAAATGGGGTTAAAGGCCGATAAGTCCCCTGGAACTGATGGGTTGTATCCTAGGATATTTAAAGAAGTAACAGTGGATACACTGGTAGTAATCTTCCAGGAATTCTTATATTCTGGAGAAGTCCCAACAAGCTAGAAAAAGAGGGAGGTAAAGAACAGGTAACTAACTAAAGGCCAGTTAGCTTAATACCTGTACTTGGGAATGTGAGAGAGTCTAGTACAACGGATGTAACAGCAGAGCATTCTGACGTAAATAATATGATCAAACAGAGTCAGCATGCTTCACCAAGGGAAATCATAGCTGACAAATATATTAGAATTCTTTCACACGATATTAAGCAGGTTATGTAAGGTAAAATCATAGATCTAATATATTTGGATTTCTGAAAGGCATTTGATAAGGCTATTTAATAAAATAGAAGCCCAAGGTATTGGGGGTAGTGAACTAGTATGGATAAAGGATTGGCTGATATTAGAATATAGAGAGTTGGGTTAAGGGAGGCATTTTAAGGATGGCAAACTGTAACTATTTGAGTGCCACAGGGATCTGTGGTGAGGCTAAACTTATTAACCACATTGGGTGCGGGATGTGAATATACTATTACCATGTTTACAGATAGTGCAAGATTAGGTGGGAAAAAGCAATTTACAGAGGGATATAGACAGGTTAAGTGATTCAGCAAAAGCTTGGCAGATGAAATATGAGAAAGTGAGAGGCTGGAAGGAAAGAAGAGTTGAATATTATTTAAATGGAGGAAGATGGCTGAAAACTTCATGTATGAATGAGGAAAAAAAAACTAATGTTCAAGGTCAGTGGGCAATAAAAAAGTGAAATTGAATGTTGGCCTTTATTTCAAAGTGTGCAGAATTCAAAAACCAGGAAGTTTTGCAAAACTATACAAGGCAGTAATCAGACCACAGCTGGGATACTGTGCACAATGTCCCCTCATATGAGTAAAGATTTACTGGCACCGGAGGCAGACCAGAGAAGATTCCCTAGGTTTATTCTGGATATGGAGGGATTTTCTTATGAGGACAGCTTAGAAGAATGAGAGTTGACCTTATTTGAAACATACAAAGGATCTTAAAGTGCTATACAAAGATAGATGCTGAGCAGTTGTTATCCTTTGTGGGAGAGTTTAGTGCCAGAGGGCAGAATCTCAGAGTAAAGGGTCACTCATTTAAGATAGATGAGGATGACTTTTTTTCTCTCAAGGTAGTGAATCTATGGAAATCTTTATCACAGAGTGCTGCAGAGCTGGCTCGTTAAGTATATTCAAGGCTGAGATACATTTTTAAATCAGTAAAGGAATAGAGGGCTGTGGGGATAAGGCAGAAACATGACATTGAGGATCATCAGATCAGACACGAGTTTATTGAGTGCAGAGCAGTTTTGATGGGCCAAATGACCTACTACTGATCCTACATCTAATTGCCCTATGGTCTTTTTTTGTTCTCACTGTCTGACTTGAAAAAATGTTTTGAGATTTTTATGTCATGAGAAGTAAGGAAACTGAGCTATTGGAGTTGCTTGGACTCCAATCTTCAGCATTCTTTGTAAATTTTGCTCCAGACTGCAGTTGTGTAGGAGAGGTTTGGAAGTGGGTTGCTGTACTAAATCTTAGTAAAAAAGATTGCTGAATTTAACTGTTAGAAATTGTGATCCTGCACACTTAAAGCCGTTCCACACTTGGGGCCTACCCTTTTAAACATTTTGAAGGAAACTGGGCATTTTCTTCTGTTCTTTCATTGGATGTGTGCATTGCTGCCAGAGCAGGCATTCATTGTCCATTCATAGAATTCCCACCGTGTAGAAAGAGGCCGTTCAACCCATCTAGAGTGCACTGATCCTCCAAAGAGCATCCCATGCAGACCCTCGCATATTCCGGTAAACCCCTTATATCTAATGGCTTAATCCATCGAGCCTGCACATCCCTGGACACTACGGGGAAATTTTAGCATGGCTAATCCACCTAGCCTGCACGTCTTTGGACTGTGGGAGGAAACCAGAGAACCCAGAGAAACCCACGAAGGCAAGAGGAGAACGTGCAAACTCCACACAGACAGTTGCCCAGGACTGGAATTGAACCCGAGTCTCTGGAGCTGTGAGTGGTAGTGCTAACCACCGAGCCTACTGTGCCACCCAAACCTGATTGAGAATGTAGTGGTGAGCTGTTTTGAACAGCTGCATGCAACGTGGCATTGGTACAGCCGATGTGTTATTAAGAATGGAGTTCCAGGACTTTGACCTACCAACATTTCCATGTCAGGATTGCGTGTGACTTGGAGAGGAACTTACAGGTGTCAATGTTCTCATGCGTCTGCTGCCCTTGTCCTTCTAGGTAATTTCGATATCATTGGTTTGGTAGGTCCTAAAAAATGGTTCATCCAGTGCATTCTGTCAATAAGACACACTGCTTCCCATATAGGTATTTTTGGGGTGGCATAATGCCTGAGTGCTTAGCACTGCTGCCTCACAGTGCCAGAGACTCATGTTGGATTCCACCCTCGGGCGACTATCTGTGTGGAATTTGCACATTCTCCTTGTGTCTGTGTGAGTTTCCTTTGGGTGCTCCAGTTTCCTCCCACAGTCCAGAGATGTGCAGGTTATATGGAATGGCCATGCTAAGTTACCCCTAATGTCCTGGGATGTGCTGGCTAGGTGGATTAGCCAATGGAAATGTAGTGTTAACACCAATAGGGTGGGGGGTGGGGTGCGATGCTGGATCTGGGTGTGATGCCCTTCAGAGGCTTGGTGTAAATTAATGGGCCAAATGGCCTGCTTCCACACTGTAGAGATTCCGTGAAAACATATTGCTGCCCATGTAGATATTTTCCAATCGACTGTTAAGGGATGTTATTAAATACTTTTGGAGCAGGTGGGTCTTGAATCCAGACCTCCTGGCTCGAAGGTAGGGTCATTGTCATGGCACCAGAAGAACCCTGCTGTTAGTGTGCAGCACTTAAGCTGAGTGATGGTTGCCCGTCAAGTGGGCTGCCTTGTATTGGATGGTGTTAAATGCCTTGAGTGTTGCTGGTGAAGCATCTACCCAGGCACATGGTGGGAGTACTGCCGTACTCCTCTGCATGGATTGGCCATGCATAAAGTAGTGTCCAGGAGATTCCTGGAGACTGGAGGGTTGGCAGCCTAAGCTGTACAAATTCCTGATGACCACACGCTTGCACGCACTGATGCACTGCTCTTGGCAAGTTATCCCCCTCGAGTGACAAGATTGGCATTTTTCCCACCTTGCTTGAAGGGCATTGCACTGTATTGTTTGGGATTTTGAGGATGTTCAATTGTAGAACCAGTCTGCAGTGAGAGTGAGACCCTTCCTGAGTTGGGGCTGTGATTACCTGAATCCGTTGCAGTTATTCAGGCGGCCTCCAGCACTTTTCATAGTGTTGGCAGCACCTTTTTTTTGTGTGTGGTGGGGGTAGGGAGAATGTCTGAATCCAGCTGCACAGATCCTTCCTTTGAAGGCTTCAGACTGCTGTTAATTGAGAGAAATAGTTGCTAAATCGCACTGAAGGTCAAGCCCTTTCGTTGGCTCTTGTTTCTGTTTAAACCCTTCTCAGCTGGTTTCCAGGTGCGGGTGCCTTCGCTGTGATGTTGGAATTAAACAGCAGTCAATTGGAAAGCTCTCCAACAAGCATTCCAGGTCTGTGGTGTGCTGATGTCATGGAAAGAGGCACTGCTGAGACCCAACTGCAGCTGATAAACTACACCATCCTAGTTGGCCTTCACTGGAGCTTTTTGCCTGCAGTGGAGCCCTTCTGTGTTATGGCACCTGTCAACTTGAGTTGTGTTTCTAAAGTGAAGATTTCACACACATTAACCAGAGCTTCATGTATCTGGGGAATAGGGATGCTTCCAAAATGGATTGTTGTTACTGAATAATGTTTCTCTCTTTTCACCTCGTGCTAACCCACCACCACTTTGTCGCTGACTCTGAGGGTGAGATACAAAGTCCCGGGTACCAGCAATTCCCCTGTCCCTGCTGTCGTTCTTTGTTCCTGAGTTTGGATTTGCTGGTATCCAGTTTGACAGTGGTAGCCTTGACAGCTGAGACTGATCCTGTCCTCAGATGACAAGCTATATTTGTTTGCAGCATCTGCCTGCGACCTGAAGCCGGTTAGTAGCACACCTACTAACTTAGTGGCTAAACTGCTGCCTGATAAGAAACTGGGACCTTCTGAATTGTGCCATTCACTGCTGCATTGGGCCATCAAGTTATCCTCTGGACTAGGTGCACCAGAATTCATATGCCTCTTCCGTCAGGCAGAAGATACAGAAGCCTGTACACATGCATCAGCAGGTTTCTGGAACAGCTTCTTCCCGGTCGTTAATAGACTGATGAATGGACTGTGTAGCCTCAAATAATGTTGATCTTGCTAACGTTGATCTCTCCTAGCGCTCGCCCTGTGCAATGTAACCTGTGTGCCTCTGTTTAAGTCTTTTTGAACTGTACATCCTTTTTTTACTATGATCTGCCTGTACTGCTCCTAAACAAAGCTTTTCACTGTACTTTGGTACATGTGACAATCAATCAATCAATCAATCAATTAATTTACAACAGAAATGAGTCCAGTAGATCATCATATGTCATAGTGACCTTATCAAATCAACCTCACTGGTATCCTGTTACGATAAGACAAGTAATAAGGATTAAAGTTCGCACCTTTTATATTTCTTAGCCTCATTACACACTATCTGCAGTTGAGGAAGTACACAGGAAATCTTTGCTAGAGTCAGTAGCACATAAAGAGGCCAATTGGCCCAACTAGTGTTCTGATGCTTATGCTCCTCATAGGTTTTTTCTCCCCACCTTAAATTTTGAAAGCCTATCAACATCTCTTCATGTGCTTTTCTTCCTCTTGCACTTGTTTTCCCTTAACACATCTACACCATTCACCTAAACAGGCATGTTCCAAATTCTACTCACTCTGTAGATAGTTTTTCTTTAATTCCTTATGACTTATTAATGAGAATTTTATAAGTGGAAACATCTTTATACCTGTCAAATCCTTTCATTACTTTAAAATTGTTCGTCATCTTCCATATTCTATGAAATGGGGAGCCTGTTCAGTCTTTTCTGATAGGGATAGTTAGCTCAGTTAAACAGCTGGTTTTGATACAAAGTGACATCAACAGCCCAGGTTATAGACATATGAGACATTTAATGACAAAGTAACTTTTCTAACAAGAGCGTACAGCAAAAGATGACTGCAATAAATCCAATGGCTGTCTGAAGAAAGAGTTTCTGGAAAGTCACATCTGTTGAGATGTCGAGGAAGCTTCAAAGGGATGGACTTAAAGTGGGCAAATGTGCTACAACTGAACTGTAATCTCCTGGGAGATACCTCAGACTGTGAACATGATGGGAGAAAAGACAGCACTCCGGATGAGAGGTACCTTTTGTGCTTTCTCCTTTCAAAGATACGCAAGAACAGGGTTTAAAAGCCAGTTAGTCCTGGCCTTTGTTTGCTGGGAAGAAGGTTTGTCAGTGAGCAGAGATGGTCATGTGTTCCAGTGGGCTGAGACGATCTTATGTAAAAGCCTGGGTTTGAGTGTTGGCGTGCTGTGAAGGTCACAGTCAGAGAAACACCCATTAGACACCTCTGCATTGCAACTAAATGTATTCTCTCGTTCTGAGTGTTATAAGCCAGCTAGCTAACAGGAAACAGAAGAAGGAACGTCTTTCTTGCTTTGAGGGCTGCCAGCCAGTTACCATCAAAAGGGAATAAGACAAAGATTTCAACTAAGCTGTAAAGCCAAGAATCAACTGTTTGACAATCAATGCTCCATAATCTACTCTTCTGAATGAATCTGAGACTGAATTGTATATCTTTTAACTTTGTTGAACTCCTTTCTTATTTCTGATATGTGTGATGCATTTATTTTTGTTTGTTGTGTTCAGTAACTTATAAATTCAGTCTTTTGTAAACTCAAACCCTGGTTGAAGTGGCTCTTTTTCAAACATGAACTCATTCGGTTTGGGAGAAAGTTATCCACAAGGAAGGAGTGCTTTGTAAATTGACCTAGTTGCAACCAACCAGGGAAGTGGGTGAATAAAGCCAGTTCATCCCTCCTCTCTGGGGAGCTTGACAATTTGCGGTATCCTGTCTGGAACTGAAATAACTTGGGAATCTTGCCCAGGATCTGGTTGTTACAAATTGGAATTGTAATTAGTGATCCCCCGAATTTTCATACCGGCTGCATGGACCCTGGAGGCCCATGCACTTCGACGACTTCAGGAACTCAAAGTCAATGCTCGGATTGATGTGCTGATGCTGATTGCTGTGCAGAACATTGGTGTGGTTCCACACATGCATAGCCACGCAGTTTGCAATGAATGTTGATCGTAACTTAAACCCACCGATGACATGAAAGCATTAACGTGTAGGTAAATTGTCACTTTGAAACTGGTTTTAAAAAAAATGCTGGAAAGGCTTTCTTGAGATTGTATTGCCACAGAATAGACATGTCCACAATGAGCACTTAGTAGAATTGGATGAAGTTACTTTTGAAGATTTGGAAGTTTTTTCCCCAAACAGTTAAAAATGTTAGTGAGGCATTTAGGATTAAAATATTGGGCAGTGGTTTACAGGTGAAAATTTGGTACAATGAAATGGATAGTATGGCGGTAGAGAGATTATAGCTGGAGATGCAAAAATTAGAATGTCCAAGATGAGAAGAAAAGACAGAGAGAAGAAAGAATCATAGAATTCCTACGGTGTGGAAGCAGGCCATTTGGCCCATTGAGTCCACATTGACCCTTTGAAGAGCATCCCTCTCAGACCCCTACCCTATCCCTGTAACCCTGCATTTCCCATGAATAATCCACCTAGCCTACGCACCCCAGGACACTGTGAGCAATTTAGCATGGCCAATCTAGCTAACCTGCACATCTTTGGACCACAGGAGGAAACCAGAGCACCCAGAGGAAACTCACACAGACACAGGCAGAACGTGCAAACTCCACACAGTTGCCTGGGCATGGAATTGATCCCGGGTCCCTGGCGCTGTGAGCCACCAGTGCTAACCGCTGAGCCACCCTGCTGTCCCAAAGCGGGAGAACAAAATGGAAGGGAGCAGAAACAGCAAGGAGAGAAGAGACAGAACGTCAGGAAAATTTGTAGGAAAATGAGTTTGTACTAATTTAGCAGGAGCTGAGGAACAGGAATCCTACTGTGGGATTCCATGAAGATGTTACTGCTTAAATGTAAGGGCAGATGCAACTTGGTGGCTCATTTAATTCCTACGTTTAAGGAACCAGAGGTGGATGTTTTCTTTCACTGGGATATCCTGGGAGCCCTATTTCGTTTTGGGCAGTGATCTCACACAGACCTCAAACACCTTTCTGAATGTTTTCCCAGAAGCTAGCATGGAAAATGATCAGTTCAGGTCATATTGTAGGAGGTGGTTTTCTCTCAATCTGACAGCTTCTGCAAAACCTTCCGTCATCCTTGTGGAGTTGCACCGGGCAAAAATAAAAGCTGGCTGTTGCGGACCTGGGTTTTGAGTATAACGGCACGCTCAGCCTCCCTGAATCTCAAGAGCTAGCCACAATAATTCCCAACAGCACCTTGGTCACGTCACGGAGCAAACACTGTCCATCCCTCCCTTACAGTTCTGTGAGGGGCCAATTCCTTATTAGCATCTTATTTCTAATGTAGTAGCATTCAAGACCGCATCTGCCTCAGCTTCAGTACAAGCAGGATGTTCTTGTGTTTTTCACAGTAGATCAGCTTGTTAGCCTACATGCGAGGAAGCTCCATTTATTATCAGCTTGACTCCCAAAAAAAATTTTCATACTGCCCGGAGCGTCTTCTATTTTCAGTGCCATATCAACCTTCACAGGCTGAGCTGGTCTGACCATGAGCCATATGACCACATGGTCAGAGAAAATGTCTGTCACTCTCTTGCAGCATTTCACTCTCCCCTGAACTCACCTGGGCATTTTGGAGACCACCTTTGATCCGGCCAGGTCACTGCAGCGAAGCAGGTTGATCCTGTCTACAAGGCAAACTTATGTCAACTCCTGCGGTCACTGTTCCCAATACAAGGTCCCACTCCAGAAGGATCCAGCATATACCCTCCTTCAATCTGTCTTAACCACCATTTACTGCACTCTTTGTGGGAAAGTCAGGCCTTTTTCCAGCAGTAGGGTTTGCCTGCCCCTTGGTATCAATAACTCTCATGGACTTGGTTAACCCACCTGCACTCCCAGGAATGCGTTTACTGGGATTCTCAGTTGCAGTTGGAGACATAGTCTGGTCTATTATGTTCTCTGACTGATTTCCATTTGTTGCATGGGGTGAATGTGACTTGATAAATTCCACAGGATTTTCCTGCAGCCTCCAGCAGTGGGCCCGGACATGTCCCACAGTTAAAATACAGAAACCTCCTGGCCTTACTTTGCATCTCACCTGAAGAGGGCTCCAAATATTTTCCTCTCTCCCAAGGGTACTCTGTTTCCCATCAATCTCTATACCTCTATCCTGTCCAGTTGGCTGGGGAGTGACGAGTGAAGGGTTCCTTCTGGAATGGGGTTTGCGAATCGGCTCATACTCATCAGGTCAGTGTGAACGCCTGGCTACCTAGACCCATCACTGTTTGTTCCTCCAGGCAAGCTCTTGTTGGGAAGGGTAAGGAGTTTTTGATGCCCTCAAAAGGAAATGATTTTCTAGAGGTTTCCTAAATGGCTACTGTGATGAATGGACTGACTCGCTGGTCAAAAGCTTAAGCCTTTCACATTCCAGGTATGTCTATTCAGCCATAGATGTGGCTACCAATTACCTAAAGGGTGTTCTCCTGAGAACTATCTGCCAAAGCAATAGGGAGAGTGTGACCCAATTCTTCACCCAGTATGTTCTGCACATCGAGAGAGTTAGATCAAGTCACAAGTTTCATGTACAAAATATTCCAGGATGTCCTGGGTGATCTGTTTGCATGTCAGCTGGGAACAGCATTAGTTTGAGTTGTGATGCCCACCAACATAAAATAGCCTTTTGACACATGCTGCTGCATGAAGAATGGTCATTGGGCTGAATAGCCAACTCTAGGAGATGATGTCATAAGTTGACCTTTTTATCCAGGTAATCTTAATTGTGTGGGAAAATGCAAAAGGGGATGTGAATTCAGTCGTGTGAGAGAAGGGAACATAGGAACAAAAGTAGGCTATTGAGACTGTCAAGCCTGCTGCATTATTTAATACATTTATGGCTCACAGAACACCTCAGTGCTCTTTGCCCATATTATCTCCATGACCCTTTATGCAATTGGTAGTCAGAAATCGATCACTCTCAATTTTAAATATACCCAAATACTGAGCTTTCATAAACATCTGGGTAGAAATTCCAAAGATTCATGATCTGCTGAGTGAAAAAACAAATTCTCTTCATCATGGTTCTACATGGTATCCCCCTTATTTTTTAAATTGAGCTGGTGGTTTTGGACTGCCCAACTGAGGGAAACATCTCACCTGCATCTACCCTGTCTATTCCTTTCAGTATTTTGTGAGTTTCAGTGGGGTCACAGACCCAGTTTACCTGACCTCTCTTTGTAAGACATTCTTACTATCATAGGGGTGAGATGGTTAACCATTGTTACACACCTTCCAGGACAATAATATCTTCCCTGAGTTAAGGAGACCAAAACTGCACACACTGCTTCAGGTACAGTCCAATGAGGCTTCTACACAATTGAAGCAAAACCTTACTGCTCCTGTGTTCGAATCTTTTTTGGATAAAAGCTAACACTCCATTAGCCTTCCTAATAGCTTGCTACACTTGCATGTTAGCCTTCAGTAACATATTAACATGTACATCCAAGTTCCTTTGTATGTTGATACTTTCCAACCTCTTATAATTTAAGAATTAGTCTGCTTATTTGTTCCTCCTGCCAAAGTGAATATTCTCACATTTTTTCGTATTATATTCCACCTGCCCACTAACCAAGCCTGCCCAACTCTTCCTAAAGCCACCTTTCATCTTCCTCACAAGTCACATTCCCACTTAGCTTTATATCATCCACAAATTTGGAAGTATTACTTTTAGTTCCCACCTCCATATATATTGCTGATGTATACTGTGAATGGCTGGAGCCTAAGTACCAACGCTTGTCAGCACACCACTAGTCACAGCCTGCGAATGTGAGAATGATTCATTTATGATACTCTTGTCTTCTCCCGATTAGCTAATCCTTATTCCATGTTAGTACATTACCTCCTATCCCATCTACCTTAAGTTTGCAAACTGATCTTTTATGTAGGATTTGTCCAAAGCCTATTGAAAATCTAAGCATACTGCAACCACCACCTCCTCTTTCTTAATTTTATTAGCAACATATTCAAAATTAACTCCTACACGTTCATCAAACATGACTCCCCAGTTATAAATCCATGCTGACTATGTCCAGTATGATATTTGTAATTTGTGTCCAAATATAACATCTTTTATAATAGCTTCTAGCATTTTCCCTACTATTGGCTGGCACTACAAGGCTGGATGGGGAAGATGAAGAGGAGGATGCAGAGATGCTTCAGTGTGATTTGGACAAATTGAGTGAATGGGCATGGCCGATGAAGTATAACCTTGATAAATATGAGATTATTCACTTTGATACCAAAAATAGGAAGGCAGGTTATTACCTGAATGGTGATAGATTGGGAAAGATGCAACGAGACCAGAGTGTCCATGTACATGAGTCACTGAAAGTAAACATGCAGTGAAAAAGGCAAATGGTACATTGATCATCATAACAAGAGGATTCAAATAAAGTACAGTGTGTTGTTGCAGTTGTACAGGGTCTTGGTGAGACTACTCCTGGAGCATTGTGTGCAGTTTTGATCTCCTTACTTGAGGAAAGCTATGGAGGGAGTACGAAGAGGTTTACCAGACTGATTCCTGGGATGGCAGGGCAGTTGTATGAAAAGGGACAAGATTGAGTAGGACTATATTCCCTAGAGTTTAGAAAAGTGAAGAGCGATCTCATAATTCTGATAGGGTCTTGTGATCTTGTCAGAAGGTCACATACTGCCTGCCCCTGGCTTTTATCACAGCGTGTCTGAACAGGTTGACTAAAATAAGAATTCTAGTCTATGTGAGCGATCCTCATAATTTGACCATCTTCACTTCAGCATTGTTCTAATAAATATGCTCTGCATCCTGCCTGAGGTGATACTGAATGTAATCCTCTCTCAGGAGTTGTCTACTGGTTCCCATTCATCTATCCTGTTTTGTTTCCTCTTCAAAGAATTCTAAATAAATTTGTCAGGCGTTATTTGGCCTTCATGAAGCAGTGCTCATTCTGCAATATTAGAGATGATCACTGCTCCGTGATAGGTGAGCCATTTTAAATTGAAACTATACAGCTGACCATATGTAAAGGCTCATTTTTAGTAGAAAAGTAACAGAAGACAGATTAATATTGTGAGCCAGTGGATGATATCAACTGCACCCAGCTGTGGGACTGTGGGAAGATGTCAGATCCATTGTATGTAGGAATAGAACTAGTCTCAGTAACCATGCTCCACTAGCTAACCCTGTTAGTTCTGGCATCTCTTTATCTTTACATTTCCAAATCTCCTCTCTTTTTGCAAATCCCAAATAATCTTTCTCAACAGGGATTGAACCTCTGTAGCAGTGTGATTGATTCAGCTGTATTCCTACACAATGACAAGTCATTTGGTTTTGAGGATGAGGCATATAGTGCTAGACAGTTGGTACAACTTTATATTCTGTTGTTAGTTTCCAGAAAAATAGTCCCTTACTGATGGGGATACCACCTTGTCTCTACTTTGTTCTTCCTTAATGTGACACAGTCAACTTTAGTCACATAATCTAGCAATGATAATGGATGATATCGATGCTATATTAGTTGTAACATGCTTTTGGTTGAAAGATCTGTGAGTGTGAACCGGGTAATGCAATGGCTATTGATCCTTTCACCTCTCCGAGATGGGACTAAATCTAGGGCTAGATTGATAGGCGACGCCTCTCCATTTGTGGCTGGCTGAAAGGATCTGTCAAGATTGGGAATGAATGGAAAAGTGCACATTCCCTGTATGAAATTGGGAGTCTTGTTGGAAAAGACCACAGGTTGACTATTTTTAAAGTTTTGAAAAATCAGCTGTGCAATGGGTGTTGCATTCTTTTAAATTTAATATTGAGATTTGATGTTTTCTGAGAGCTTTACCTTGTATCTAACCCTGTGCCATACCTCTCCTGGGAAGTTCTGAGGAAGGTCATCGGACCCGAAACGTTAACTCTGTTTTTCCCTTCACAGATGCTGCCAGACCTGCTGAGCTTTACCAGCAACTTTGTTTTTGTTCCTCTCCTGGGAGTGTTCGATGGAGACAGTGTAAAAGGAACTTTATTGTGTATCCAACCCTGTTCTTTTCCGTCCTGGGAGATTTTAATAGGCACAATGTAGAGGGAACTTAACTCCATATGACCCATGCTGAACCTGTTGTGGAACTGATTGGACAGTTTGGAGGAAACTTTACTTTGCACACAATGCTACACAACGGAAAAAAATCTCTATGTAATCCCGGTTTACAATTTAGTACAGTGCTGAAGAAGTTCTCCATGGAGGTTCTGTAAACAAAATGAGACATAGGAAATCCCATCAAACTGTTGAATAGACTTGTGGAACTCTTCCAGCATCTTGCCTTAATCAGTGCCGCTAAAATAGATTAACTGGCCATTTATCAAATGTGCTACTTAGGAGACCTTGTGTTCAACTTGCTGCTGTGTATACCTATATACCAGCAACCACTATACTCCAAACCTGCTTAACTAGCCGTGAAGCTTGCTGAAGTCCTGAAAATGCTATATAAATTCTCATTTGTGTCCTTTTCTTTCGTTTAGTGTTCAGTTTTCCCTTTGGCTATCCTGGCACTCTGTTTCTCGCTGTAGCAATATAATTTTGTCAGCTTGAGTTGAGATATTATACACTTGAACCCCACTGTCAGGCTTAGGTCCATAATCTAGGTAGCACAAAATGCTCATGTGCTGTATTGTTGCGATGAAACGTTAATTCAAGATCATTTGAAAACTGTTCAAGTTAGTAGTATTTGAAACATTAAAAAAAAGGTGTAGCCCTGTGGCCTCTTTAGCTTACCCTGCCATTCAAATTCATAATCCTCATTGAGAAAAGATCCTCCTCATTTCAGTCTGAAATGAGCAATTCTTTAACTTGAGGCGATGCCCCATAGTTCCAGACTGACTAGCCAGAAGAAACCATTCTGTATGAGGGGGAGGCAAAGGCCTAGTGGCGTTATCTCTGGACTGTTAATCTAGAGACCCAGGTAATGTCCTGGGACCTGGGTTTGAATTCTGCCATGGCAGATGGTGGAATTTTAATTCAATAAATACCTGGAATTAAGATGGTTCCCTCGTCCTCTGGAGAAAGAAATGGCCATCTTGTCTGGTCTGGCCTGCATGTGACTCTTAACTGCCCTCTGGGCAATTAGGAATGGGCAACAAATGCTGGCCTAGCCAG
>NC_063339.1:75456937-75549293 GCF_021869965.1 Rhincodon typus | reverse complement strand
ACCCCCTCGCTTCCCCCCGCCACCCCACTCCAAAGCCGCCCACCACCAGTAACTTTTACCATGACAGTCGTTTTGGCAGGCTTACTATCTGAATGAACTTGTGTACCCAGCATTGAGCTATGCACTGTTGCACACAGCAGAAAACATTGTTCCCTTCTTGATCAAAGTCGGAGGCTGAAAAGAAAATTAATTAACTTGCTGGCCTCTAGCCCTGTGTGGGCCTCCAATCCCTCCCCAGAGGTTACAAAGATGCTTTGTATCCTCCACATGGAGTCAAACTCATTAACGTCCTCTGACCGGGCTATTGACCCAGTGTACCAGCCAGCAGGTTAATAATTGATAGCATTTGGTATTTGGGTTGCACTTTAACAGAATCGGGTGAAACCAGTTCTTACCCAATACCCTTGTTTTATGCGTTAGGATTCAGTTTGTTTTGACTTGGAGGCTATTAGGATAAGTGCCAGCAGAAATACTGTGGGAGGTCATTGGAAATTGTTAATGCTTTGCTGTCTCATTGTCAAACCCACACAAAATCAGACCTGTCAATGCTGTCCTTACTTCACTGCTTTTTGGGGTAGCAGACATCTTTGCAAAGTTCGGGTTTATATATTTTCGCCAAAATCCTCATAGTGGCAGGCTCTCAGTATTCCTCTTTACAGTCTTATGCGAGTTGGAGTGGGCATTACTGCTTATGTGCCTCCTTCGTTGTTCCCTTCGTTATTCTATGCTGTTCCCCCCATTCATCTGCTTCTCTCCCTCCCTCTCTTCCTCTGCTTTTTCTTTCCCTACCCTCTTCTTCTACCTCTATTTTGCACCTCTGTTTCTCCAATTTCACTACTTCTCTTCTTCTCCCTCTACCTATCTTTCTCGCTCTCCAGTCTCTTTCTTGTTACCTTTCTGTCTAGCTCTTGTCTGTCTCTCTCATGCGCTCTGTTTCCCATCTCCCCTACTTCCTGTCCATGCCCAAATATTGAGTTATGAAGGCTCTGACTCTTTAGAGTGATTACCCCAGCACTTGTTGGGGCAATGAAGCTGCATTCATGCTGAGGATACCCCTCAATATATTGTGCAATATTACCAGAGTACTAAATGGGAACAGTTCAGAATAGATATAGCAACAACAAACATTCATAAAGCATAAAGCACCAAAAATAGCAGAACTGTCTTCAATCATAATCTGTATTATGTTTATGTGTAATCCCTGCTCACCGTATCATTAACATTGAGCCTGTGAACCAATGACGAATGTAGGAGAGCATGACAGGAGCCATGATGCTGAACAGCCAACCTGGTGAAATTGCAACACAGAATGTACATGCATGCTCAATCATGGAAACAGCATGCAATAGACATAGCAAGTAACCGCCACAAATATCAAATAGGATCAGTGCTCTGCAATCCTACAGTAACTAATTGTGCATAATTAATAAATTAATTGGACAGGAGGAGACTCCATGCAAATGCCTGTCCTCAATGAGATCTATGTCAAACGCATCAGCGCAAAAGAGAAAGTTGAAGCATTTGAAAACATCTTTGAATAGAAATGCTGAGTGAATGATCCGCTATTCTTTAGTCTATTTGATTCACTCAATGTAATGTTAAAAAGTGACTGAGTGTACTGGATACGGTGAAGGTGCGGTCACTGAGAACTAGAGACTTGTACTCCAGAACTCATTGCACTCCTTAACCAAGGTGTTATAGGGCAGCTACAATGCTGGCATTTACCTTACAATATGGAAAATTGGCCACGTCTTTCTTGTCCACTGAAAGTAGGTCAAAATCCAACCTGGCTGACATTTGCCCAACACTCTAATTTTGATCATCAGCAACAGAAAATGTCATTGACGGTGTTATTAAAAAGCACTCACTCTGCAGTAACCTGCTCACCAACATTCAGTTTGGATTCTGCCAGGGCCACTCGGCTTCAGACCTCATTGCAGCCTGAAACCAGCTGAATTGCAGAGGTGCAGTGACAGTGACTGCACTTAAAATTAAAATTACATCGGCGGGCATTCTTCATCAGCTTGACAAACTGAAATGATTGTGGTTTTTAAGGCCAATCATATCATCCTCAGGGCATCTCTGTAGGAGATCTTCAGTGCAGATATTTTCTTATCAATCTATTCAGAGATGTTATTATACATCTTTGGAGCAGGCTGGGCCTTGAACCCGGGCCTCCTGCTTCAAAATCCTCAGAGCAGTGTCACAGCCTCAGCCATTTTCAGCTGCTTCATCAAAAGGTCAAAAGTAGAGTTTTTTGCTGATGATTGCACTTTGTTCTGTTCTATTTGAAACTCCTGTCACGACCCCAGTGGAAAGAGTGCTCTGGAAGTCGAGCCCTACTATTCCATGAGTCATCACAAGTGTGAAATATGAACAGTTTAATCGCTAGGATGGTTAATGCCTGAGTGTGACCACTGTCTAAGATAAAATAAACTCTCAGCAGTTTGAATCAACAAACAAGATCTTATTTTAATGAATTCATCTTCCATCATGTGGCAAAAACATTAATTACTAATATATAAACATAAACTTGTACTCCAAGCACGCATGCATGCATTCATTCATAAATAGAATGGACAGATGGATGAGACAAACAGTCTTTTTGGGAATGTTGCGGGTAGAAATGACAGGCAAAAAAGGCACAAAGTCTATAGATCAAAGTTCAAGCCAAAAGGGGAAATTTAGTGACTTTTTGACAAACTTTGCTTTGGTTTTTGACAATGCAATCACATTATCGACTGTGGAGATCCTCAATTCTGGTGGCTGGTCAGTTCGACTTCGATGTTGTCCTGAATTAGGAGTTTTCTTTCTTTTTGCAAAGCCTTTGAGTGTTATTTCTTTTCATATTTTAAAAAAATGTGAGAGAAGGACTGCCTTGCTTACAGGCCTTTTGGAGGTCTGTGTCTCAACGCTTTCTCTCCCCTCAATTCATTGTCAAACTGCTACTTGAAACATGTTTAAAGTCTGCTGCTGGGCAGTTATTTATTTTCTCACAAGACACTTGCTGCACTATAATCCATCTTGCAGCAAAGTTATAGGCTGTTGTGCAACCATTGCAGTAACCGGAACAGACCATACAGTTCCACTTTTCTTTTTGAATTAACCCCCTTAAAAGGTACTATGGATGGACTTACAAGTGATGCAAGAAAGTGGTTCACCCTCATTTCCTCAAGAGCAGTTAGAATTGGCAACAAGTGCACTATCATGTACATTCCATGAATGGACAAAAGAAAAGCTATGGATGGGATTGGAAATTTCTAGGAATGGTTGCTTAATATTAGAACTATGTTTGCCCAAACAGCTATTGGTGAAATGTCTTTTAATTGGTCAAAAAGTCCAATAAACTACCATTAATGAAGTCTGTATAGTGACCTGAAGAGGGCATGGACATGTGCAAAGGATTGTTGCAAACCGTATAACTTTGGAGAGGGGAGAAAAGCAGATATGAATGAGTTTAACTCCTTGAATGCCAGATGACTGAAGATTATCTGGCTCACATACCGTCCACAGGATTGATTACATCTCTTTGAAGTGGAGTTAGATGCCCAGCACTGAAGAACATTAATCAAGCAACAGCATTCCAGGGATTAAGTGGATACTGAAGGAATGAAATAGATACTCCAGGGAAAATTCTGAGAATTGTCAGCCTTCAGTTGTCAACCATAAAATCTAAAGTGATAACTTTTGTTTCATTATTCTCTGCTGCTTTCATAAGTACCATGTTCCTTTGCTGACTTGAAATGTGGTTGTATGCCATTAACCTCATAGTTCCACACAAGTTTAAGTTAAAACCCAATTTCATCAGTACGCACAGTTTGATATTGTGTTTGTGTTGCTGTTAGTTGCATGAAGCATTAAGTGTCACTTGGCCTCAATTGCAATGTAACTTTGAAAGAACACAGCCAACTTCCATCCTTTGATTCTGGTACAGAATTCTGTTCATTGGATTAAAGTAGGAGGTCCGGGACTGTACGTTTGGTGTTTGCAGATTATATTTCTTAGTTTGGTACGTTTGTTTTTTACTGAACTAAATTCTTGTCAAGCATGTCATGTAGCACTTACTAACAGGCATGCTCCCTCTTGTAATGATTGCGATTGTTTGTTTGCCTATTATATACAGCCTAATGGATCATCAAAGAGAAATTTCTACACATTTTTCTTGGGGAGACTGCTGATTCCTCTTGATAACTAGTGGTTTGTTAAATTTGACGTCAAATCCAGAACACTCTCTGTCTCTACCTCCTTTTATCCATCTCCCCGTCTCTGTATACAGTCTATCACTTGTCCCTCCATCTTCATATCTTCTCTTCTTCTCCCTTCTACTTTTTTTTGTTCCATGCCATTTCCCCTTGGTGTTAGGTAACAGACTTGGACTGGCTGGAACAAATCTAGGCCAGGCTGACATTTAAAAGCAATTTCTCGTTGCTGGTTCTGTGTCGCTGGTGAAACAGGTTCAAACTGTTCCCAATGGGCATAGGTATGCAACAATTAAAAACATCTTATTCTCACTTACAGAGTCAGAGTCATTGAGAAGTACACTACAGAAACAGACCCTTCGGTCCAATTTGTCCATGCAGACCAAATATCCTAAATTAATCTAGTCCCATTTGCCAGCATTTGGCCCATTTCCCTCTAAACCCTTCCTATTCTGTACCCATCCAGATGCCTTTTAAATATCGTGATTGTACCAGCCTCCACCATTTCCTTTGGCAGCTCATTCCATACACACACCACCCTCTGTGTGAAAAAGTTGCCCCACAGTTCCCTTTTAAATCTTTTCCCTCTCACCTTAAACCTATACCCTCTAGTTTTGGACTCCATTGCTCTAGGAAAAAGACCTTGTCTATTCACCTATTTATTGTCCCTCATGATTTTATAAACTATAAGGTCACCTGTCAGCCTCCGGTGCTCTAGGGAAAATAGCCCCAGCCTGTTCAGCCTCGCCCTATAGCTCAAACTCTCCAATCCTGGTCAACATCTTGTAAATCTTTTCTGAACCATTTCAAATTTCACAACATCCTTCCTATATCAGGGAGACCAGAATTGAACGCAGTCTTCCAAAAGTGGCCTAACCAATGTCGTGTAGAGCTACAACATGACCTCCCAACTCTTATACTTAATGCACTGACCAATAAAGGCAAGCATACCAAACACCGCCTTCACTATCCTGTCTACCTGTGACTCTACTTTCAAGGAACTATGAACCTGCACTCCAAGGTCTCTTTGTTCAGCAGTACTCCCCAGGACTTTTAACATACTTAAAAGAGTTGCAACAGATCTGAATAGAAGAAAGACTACATTGCTTTGTTCAGGAAAGCTGCTGTTTTTAGGTTGAAACTGAGCCACATTGTTCGGGAAGATGACTCTGCATCCAAATGTGTGCTGTTTCTATCCTGAGAATGTTTGATGCCAGTACTGAATGCTGGAATTGAGGAAATGTTTCATTCCCAGCATTGGTTGGGCGTTAATGCAGATCCAGATCTAGCTTTCAAAAATAGATGACATTTAAGACTGAATTATTTTACTGGCCAACTTTTTTGATACAATTAATGGTAGGCTGTGAGGTTTCAGTATGCTTCTTCCAAAGTGAGGGGTGAACAAAACATTGGTTAATTTTCTTTATTCTCCTTTACATAAATGATTTTTAGCGTTTTCCTCGAATTATGTTGCCATTTTCACAACTTTAATGGTGATTTTCCATGATGCCCAGTAATTGTGACAGCAAGTTGTTATCAATCCTGTGTCATTTTAATTGTGTTTAAGGTTTGGTGTGTGTGTATGTATGATTTTGTAATTTGATTTGTAATGATGGGACGCAATTGAATTTTCTCTGTGCATTCAATCTACTGTACCTGACCCACAACCTGAGTTGTGGAATGGAACATGCCTTATTTAACTGCATTGAAAATTGGCAGAGGATTGATACAATGAAGGCTCTGCAGTGACCCCAGGAGGTCTGCACGGATTAGCTCCAGACCCCTGCAGCTCACATTGTTTGTGATTGATGTGAAGCAGGGTACCTGCAGTATTTAGCGATGAGCACAGCATTGTGTGGGGTGAGTAAGCAGTGAGATGATTCACAGTAATCTTTGGAATTTAGAGGAATCAGGCAGATGGGCTGAGAAATAGCAAAAGGATTTTAACATGGATATAAATGTCAGGCTGCTGTGTATTATGTGAAATGGTGTTGATTAGCAAGCGAGGTGGTTAGTGGGGGTGGGGGGAGGCAATAGCCTAGTGGTATTATTGCTGGACTGTTAATCCAGAGACCCAGATAACATTCTGGGGACCCAGGTTCAAATCCCACCACAGCAGATGGTGTAATTTGAATTCAATAAATATCTGGAATTAAGAATCTAATGATGGCCGTGAATCTATTGTCAATTGTCAGCAAAACCCACCTGGTTCACTAACGTCCTTTAGGGAAGGAAACTGCCATCCTTATCTGGTCTGACCTACATATGACTCCAGACCCACAGCAATGTGATTGACTCTTAACTGTCCTCTGGGCAATTAGGGATGGGCTATTAATGCTGCCTGGCCAGGAACGCCCTCATCCTGTGAATGAATAAAGGGAAAAAAGTGAAAAGATTATAGGATAATTGTAGAACATACTTATAAAGAATCTGTCACTGTGAATCTGTTGACCACAACGTCTGTCAGGTATTGGCATGCATTTGGAAGGAAACAAGTATAATTATGCAAGTTCCAACTTGGGTGCCCTGGTTAATCCCTCAGCCAGTATCACTAAAACAGATTATCTGCTCATTATCAGTTGTTCATTGTGGGACTTTGCTCTGCACATATTGTCTGCCAGACTTGCCTACATTACAACAGTCTCTACTTTTAAAAAGTACTTCAGTGGTCATGTAAGACATGAAACACATGCAGGTTCTTTATTTATTATAGGTCTACTGATCCCTCGTGAACAGTTTTCCCTATAAATGGCATTACAGCTACCCGAAGGCCCTCTCATAAGCTATGCATATATCTGCCTCTTTATGTTACCTGTGTACAGCCACATAAAAAATTTAAAGGGGACACAAACTTAAAACAACAGTGACTGTTGTTGGTAAGTCTTTTACTGACTTTTCCATGCAATATTTTACATTGTACCTCAAAAGCTCCCACAGTCCAATGATGTACAGGTTAGGTTGATTGGCCATGGGAAATTGCCCTGTAGTGTCCAGGGATGTGCAGGCTGGGTGTGATAGCCATGGGAAATTCAAGGTTCCAGAGACATGATAGAGGGGATAAGTCTCGGCGGGATGCTCTTTGGAGGATTGGTGCGGACTCGATGGGCCGAATAGCTTGCTTCCACACTGTAGGGATTCTGTGATTCTACGAACATTTCATAATTCAAGCTACTTCTCATGCTCTTCACTGAGACCTCTGTAAAAATCAACTTCTATAAGAAAGTACTTCATGTGAATCAAAACCTGACTTTAATGGGCAAAGTAGCAATGATGGTGTGCCACAATACACTTATACTACTGCACTAAGCATTGAAAATATGGATGCCATTATTCATTTCTGATCTATTTGACCTGCTGGGGAATGTTGCCAAGTCTGTGGTTCAGGCTAAGAAATGGCCTGGATTTTAGATAATATGAACATACGGAAGTATGAGACAACTAAAAATATAGCAATAATTTCCTTACTGCTTGTTCTTTTGACATTGCTTTTCTCTTGGATCAAAATAAGGTGGTGTTCCTGTGGAATACTTTTTATGCATGTGCAAAATCATGAGTCCAGTGACCTGCACATTGGATTGACCTCTATGAATTAACTAAATGATCTGGAATACACTGGCTGAATCAGTGACAGATGTTGATTCAGCAATAACTTTCAGAATAGAATTGGATGAATACTTGAAAATGAAACATTTGCGTAATGGGATGGGAGCAAAGTAATGTGAAATGGTTGGACAGCTATATCAAAGAGTCAATACAGACATAAAGAGCTGAATGGTCTGTTTCTATGCTGTACTTTAATGATTGCAAAAAGCTCAGAATTCTCGAAAGCCAAAGCTGGTGGATATCTTACAGAAGTTCATAGAATCCCTACAGTGTGGAAACAGGCCATTCAGCCCATCGAGTCCACACCAACCGTCCGAAGAGCGTCCCACCCAAACCCACGCCCTACCCTATCCCTGAATTCCCCACCCTAGGCACTATGGGCAATTTAGCAAAGCCAATCCACCTAACCTGCACATCTTTGCACTGTGGGAGGAAACCGAAGCACCTGGAGGAAAATCTTGCAGACATGGGGAGAATATGCAAACTCCACACAGACAGTCGCCTGAGGTTGGAATCGAACCCGGGTCCCTGGCGCTGTGAGGCAGCAGTGTTAACCACTGAGTCACCATGCCGCTCCAAAAACCATCTACATTGCTGTGGGTCTGGAGTTATGTGTAGGCCAGACCAGGTAAGGATGGCAGTTTCCTTCCCTAAAGGACATTAGTGAACCAAATGGGTTTTACCCAACAATCAACAATGGATCCATTGTCACCATTAATTCCAGATTTTTTTAACTAAATTCACATTCTACCATCTGCCATGATGGGATTTGAACCTGGTCCCAGAACACTACCTGGGTCTCTGGATTAACAGCACTGTGATATTACCACTAGGTTTGTCTTCTGGTGATATCCCAGCAACTGATGCAAAAATTTCTCTGGCACAGACTTGGGAGCACCTGCCTAGGTGCAGGTGAATGCATTTAAACAATATTGCTGGTTGAAATTGAAAACATGAATCACTCTTAAAATTGCCAGAGAAGGCAAGTTAATGGTGCATGGTGATATTTGATGTGTGGCTGAAAGCTTGGTGAAAGACCTAAGTTTTAAAGAGTGTGTTAAAGGATAAAGAGGGAATGGAGAGATTTCCAAAGCTCAGGTAGCTATGACAGAAGCTATTTGTAAATGTTTCTGTTGCTGTAAGCTCTGTACAGAATTTGGAGATTTCTTGGGATAATGGGCAATGGACAAATTCCAGGCCTGACATTGATCCAATGGATTTCTTTGAGGATTGTGAAAAAGATGATTTCAAAACTTAAGTTTTTTTAAAATTCACTGGTGGGACATGGGTGTCGCTGGCCAGGCCAGCACTTATTGCCCATCCCTAGTTGCTCTTGAGAAGGCAGTGGTGATAAGTCCACAAAGCCATCAGAGAAGGAATACCAGGATTTTGACCCCACGACAGTGAAGGAACAACAATACATCTCGACTGTCGTTGGACCAAAATCTTGGAATTCCTTCCTAAAAGCATTGAGGGTCTACCTAAACACACAGGCTGCGGCGGTTCAACATGACAGTTTCCCACCAGTTTCTCGAGGGAAATAAGTGGCAGGCAATAAGTGTTGTCCCAGGTAGCGATGTGCACGTCTTACGAGTGAGTTAAATAAAAAACGCATTGCAACTTTCTCCATTGTATGAGATCATGCTATTGGTGGTGCAGTGGACAACTTCTCAGACCATTGGTCTCATCTAGCTGACAGCATTCTAAAACAAGGTCAAGGTTGTCCATGGTGAATCTATCTAAGTTTAATCTTTGGTTCCAGCTGGAGATTTTTACCATTGACATAAATATCATCACTTCTAAGAAGGTTTGAGAGAGATTACAGTTGGTGTGAAAGGAAAACACACTTGAGGAGACAGACATTTTTCAATCATGATAGCTATGCATAGGATGGCAAATATATCATATTTCTGCCTTCTTTAATTACATACCATAGAGATTAATTAACAATATCTAAGTGCTTGTACACACTAACAAATTTAGTGAGCTTATGGGGAGAAGCTGGAGCGTAGGAGATTAAGGGGCAACCTTTTAGAGATTTATAAAATAATGAGCCTTATAGGTAAAGTGAATAGCAGGTGTCTTTTCACTTGGGTGGAGGATTTCAAGACTAGGGGACTTTTTTTTTAAGATGAGAGGAGAAAGATTTTAAAAAGACATGAGGAGCAAATTTTTTACGCAGAGTGGTTCGCATGTGGAATGAGCTTCCAGAGAAAGTGGTGGATGCGGGTGCAGTTACAATGTTTAAAAGACATTTAGATAAATACATGAATAAGAAATGTTTGGAGGGATATGCCAAGTGCAGGCAGGTGAGACTAGTTTAGTTTGGGATTATGGACTGGTTGGAAGGAAGGGTCTGTTTCCATGCTGTATGACTGTATGACTTAATGTAACAATGCCCCCAGACTCCTGTAAACTAAGTAATAATTTTAACTTACAATTTAATTTTATAATGAGATAGCACAAATCTACTTTTGGAGT
The DNA here is from genome assembly GCF_021869965.1 of Rhincodon typus. NCBI lineage: Eukaryota > Metazoa > Chordata > Chondrichthyes > Orectolobiformes > Rhincodontidae > Rhincodon > Rhincodon typus. Next base: position 75,539,010 of record NC_063339.1, on the reverse strand, counting down.
TCAACATTGCCATTTGAACGCACTACATGATTGGATGGGGGGTGGGGTGTGCTTTGCAAATTTGTTTGCTGGAACCCCCAGGTAGTGGGTGGTCTCCAGGCTACAGTTTGGGCAATTCTCTGAGGGAGGCTGGCTATACACCTGGACAATGAAGAACAGAATCTGATGACCTGTTTCACCAGCCTCAGACAGAATTCAAAATTGTATTCTTCGTCTGAGGTTGTACACTGAGGATGATAGAATCATACAATGCCGTAGGGAGGCCACATGGCCCATCTTCCTGTGCTGGCTGTTCAAAACAGCTATCCAATTGCCTTCATTCTTCCTGTTTCACCATAATGTTATAATGTAATCATTTTCAGGTATTTGTATGACACCGTTTTCAAGGTTATGTTTGAATCTGCAGCCAGTACCCTCTTGCCACGCATTCCCGATCGCAGCATCTCTGCGTAGTAAAACAACTCTCCTAATTTCTCCTCTGGCATTTTGTGCCAGTTATCTTAAATCTGTGTTGTCTACCTACCAACTTTGTCGATGGAAACGATTTCCCCTTCTTTACTCTTGAAAATTTCCTCATAAATTTGAAATTTGTCAGAAAAGCTACTCTATTTCAAACTGATTAATACCATAAAATAATACCTGAGATATCATTTGTCAAGAAAGGGCTTGAGAGATTTAGGGATACTGACAGATCTGCTTGGTTGTGGCGAGATGTACAGCACCTTTGTGAAGTGGCGAATGATTGAAGTAATCAAATGTAGAACTTACGCTGGTGTTCTGCACCTCACCCAAGTACCCATTTCTAATGTGTGATCCAAGATAGTGTTGACAGACTATTGGCCCATGTAAAGCAGTACACTCACTGTTTTCTGTAGCCTTGATGGCTGGACTGAGTGTGATAACCCTGGCTCGTATTTCTAGTACTGTACCCAGAGTCTGGAGTAAGTGCCCTGATTACAAATCCAACTGAGACTCTGCTCGGCAGCTTAGTGGATGGTACGTTTTCCACTTGGCAACTTTGGGATGCAATTCGTTTCTTTGTGAAGATAATGGGCCTTTAAAGTTCCAGAACCTTCCTTGTCTTGTTTTTTGATTGTTCTGAATACTCTTTTATTTTTGACCACCCCAGTGAAACGAGATACTAGCCAAGCATTGCATTATTTTTAATTATTGGTGATTTTAGGAGACCTTAAATAGATTGAAATTAACAAAAAGAGTTTAGATACTGATTTTTTTTAACTTTTGAAATAGTTTGTCATTGATTCAAGTAAGTAAGGGGGAGTGACTCGGCTTAAAGCCCCTAAGCAGAACTGGTTGGAGGTGGTTGCATGGGAAGCAAATATTGTATTGAAGCTAATATTCTTATTTCTAAATACCGACTTTGTGGCTTAACTTCACATATTGTGCCTATTATGTTTTAATAAAATTCCTCTTTTAATGAGATATCTTCATGGAATTAATGAGCAAATGTTCCCTGCCACTTCCTACGGTAACAGGCAGCCTGTTTTGTTTCTGACCTATTAGCTGCTGTGATCTGGTTGGCCTTATTAATGCTGTTTATCTGGGCAATGAATCAATAAGCCTAGATCCTTTCATAAATAAAGAGTCAATTTACTTCAATGTGTAGCATCACCAGTGTAGAATTGTTGTCAAAGTCTTGGAAAGAGTGCAGAAGAGATTTACCAGATTGGTACCAGATTGATGGAATTCAGTTACATGGAGAGACTAAAGAAAGTAGTTAGAGTGTTTTGAATAATTACTACACTTATCAAAATAGAATTCTGAGCAGGAGGAGAAGATAGTCCCTTGAACACAGATTTTTGTGAGAAATTAGGGGAATTTGTCAGTGCCTTTGCTCAACCAACATCACTTAAAATACAAGTTATATAGTCCATTTACTCCAAGCCCCCAAAGGGACTGATAACTTGAAAAAAATATGAATTTCCCATATACAACAATATATCATGTTTTAAGACTTTTACTGTTACTAACAAATTAAAATCAACATTACTAAGTAAGCAACTAACACAATAAATTACAGAAAAGATATTTGCCATTAACTTCTTAACACAAATTCAAAATCCACACCATGTTTATATATTATACAACACTCTCGGTAGAAATGGAGTCTGGTGTATAAAGTTCCCCGCACCTCCTGACTTTTTCTCCCTGCCCAATGAGGGTAAATCTTTTTGTGTCCTTTTAAACAACGTAGCTTTGCTCAATCTTCTGATAGACTTCCAGTAGCAAGGTATGCTCTGGTACCTTAGTCTTTATCTCTCCACAAGCTTCTTCAAGCAAGAATTGTCCTCATCTTCATCTTTCTTGATGATTAGTCCAGAAACTGTCCTGTCCTTCTGCTTGACACAGCAGCACCTATTATGGGTCATCTTCCCCAGATTTCTATTCCTGACTCTGAGAGTTGGAAAGTTTCGGCACAACAAGAACAGCTTCCTCCTTTTTTTATGTCCAGATGTTAAAACTTCTTCAGTTAGGTTTCTGTCTCTGTAACAAGCAGGTCCTTTGGGTTTATCTCCTGAAAAAATCTGTTTAGAGACCATATTTCCTTGTCCAAACTAAAAGATAACAGTTGTATAAAATCCAGCATTCTTAATACATTCACCTTATTGCTCCAGTGAGAGGCTTTGTGAACAAAGTGCCTGCTGGATTTCACTGTCCAAGAGCAATGATTACACCTCAGAAGTAGTGAACAGTTATATTATTCACATGAAACATAGAAAGAAGCATCAGTCGGCCATTTGGTCCTACAAGTCTGGTCCACCATTCATTATGATCATGGCTGATCATCCAACTCAATAGCCTGTTTCTGCTTTTCCACCATAGCTTTTGATCCCTTTAGCCCCAAGTGCTCCTTCTTGAAATCATGCAGTTTCTTGGCCTTAACTGTTTCCTGGGGCAGTTAATTCCACAGGCTCACACTCTTTGGTGGAGAAATTTCTCCTCATTGCAGTCCTAAATAGCTTAACCTAGACCTTAGACTGTGAAACCTCGTTCTGGACACCCTCACTGTCAGGAACATCCTTCCTTCATCTACTCAGACTTTTATAGGTTTCTATGAAAGCCGCCTCATTCTTCTGAACTCCCAGCGAATATAATCCTAATCAATTCACCCTCTCCTCATTCATCAGTCCTGACATCCCATGAATCAGCCTGGTAAACCTTTGCTGCACTCCTTTTGTAGCAAAAATGTCCTCCTTCAGATAAGAAGACCAAAACTGTGCACAGTATTTCAGATGTAGTCTTAGCAAGGCTCTCTGTAAGAGCAGCAAGTCATGCCTGCTCCTCTATTCAAATCATCTGGCTATGAACATACCATTTATGGTATTTATAAACATACACCAAGTACCATTTGCCTTCTTTACTGCCTGCTCCACTTGCATGCATGTATGTACAAGGGCACCCAGGACTCTGCACATTTTCCTCTCAATTTATAGCTGTTCAGATCATAATCTGCTTTCCTGTTTTTGCTACCAAAGTGGATAACCTCGCATTTATCCAATTTTACTGCATCTGCCACTCATCTGCCCACTCACTTGACTTGTTCAAATCACACTGAAGCATCTCTCTCTGCATCCTCCTTACAGTTTGCCCTCCCATTAGCATTGTGCCATCTGCAAATTTTGAGATATTACATTTAGTTTCCTCATCCAAATCAGTAAGACATATTATGAAAGCTGAGGTCCTTGCACAGATCCCTGGTATGCCACTAGTCGCTGTTTGCCATTTGGAAAATGATCATTCCCACTCTTTGTTTCCTGTCTGCCAACCAGTTTTCTATCCATCTCAATTTGGGAAGGTGACCTCCATCTCATTCCTATGTACTTCAATTAGATACGCTCATCTCTTACGTGGGACTTTGACAAAAGCCTTCTTGAAGTCCAAATAGAGCACATCCACTGGCTGCGGCTCACTAACTCTACTAGTTGTATCCTTGAAGAATTCCAGTAGATTTGTCAAGCATGATTTCCCTTTCATAAATCCATGCTGACTCTGTCTGATCCTGCCACTGTTTTTAAAGTCTTTTGCTATTACATCTTTTATAGTAGACTCTAGAATTTTTCCCACAATTTTCAGGCAGACTGGTCTATAATTCTGTTTTCTGTCTACCTCCTTTCTTAAATAGAGGGGTTACATTAGCTACCTTCCAATATGTAGAAACTGTTCCAGAGTCTAAAGAATTTGGGAAGATGACCTCCAATGTATCCACAATTTCTAAGGCCACTTCCTTAAGTACTCTGGGATGTATATTATCAGGCCCTGGGAATTTATTGACCTTCATTCCTATCAGTTTCCCCAGCACCATTTCTCCACTAATACTGATTTCCTTCAGTTACTCCCTCTCACTAAACCTGTGTTTCACAACATTTCTGGTATGTTATTTGAGTACACAGAACTGAAGTATGTATTTAGTTAGCTATTTCTTTGTACCCCACTATAAATTCCCTTGTTTTTCCTCAAAGGAACCTACAGTTGTCTTCACCAATCTTTTTCTCTTCATACACCTATAGAAATTTTTAGTCAGTTTTTATGTTCCTTACAAGCTTATGTTTGTATTCTGTTTTTCCCCTTCTTATTCAATCCCTTTGTCCTCTTTTGCTGAATTTTAAACTGCTCCTACTCGACAGGTCTGTTATGCTTTCTGGTCAATTTGTATTCCTCTTCCTTGTCTCTAATTTTCCTTGTAAGCCGTTGTTTGGCCATCTTTCTCATTTTACTTTTGCACCAGACAGGAATGAACAATATTTGCACTTTGCCCATATGCTCAATCAATGTTTACCTTTGACTTTTCACTGTCACCCTTTTAAGTAACCTTCCCCAGTCAGTTACAGCCAACCCACACCTCAGACCATCATAGTATCCTTTATTTAGACTCAGGACCCTAGTTCCAGAATCAACTATGTCCCTGTTCATCTTGATGAAGAATTCTGTCTCACTTTGTTCACTCATCACACAAGGGGAAAGCACTTTGAGATGCTCTGAAGATTTAGTGATGTTAAGTAAGTCAGGAGTGTGAAAGGCGCAGTTGTTCCCTTAGTTGAGGGGGTCAGTCACAAGGGGGCATAGTTTTATGATAAGGGGCAGGAGATTCAGAGGGGATTTGAGAAAAAAAACTTTTCACTCAGAGGGTGGTGGGAATCTGGAATGCACTGCCTGGGAAGGTAGTGGAGGCCAGAAACCTTACAACGTTTCAAAAAAAAATTTGGATACACTGTTAAAATATGATAACATTCCAGGATGTGGGACAAATGGTGGAAACTGGGATTTGTGCACCTTTCGTAGTAGTTATGTCAGTGCAGACTTGGTGGACCGAAGGGCCTTTTCTGCACTGTATGACTTTATGACTCTATAAATGCAACTTTTTTTTTGATGATTTCTTGTGTAGTAGATGTTTTATCTTCGTTGAAGCGGACTAATCCAGGTTTCAGATAGTTTATCAATTTCACTCTTAAGACGATGATATTCCTTAGACAAGAATACGAGCCTCCTGGCTGGGTACCATGTCAAAACGGTAACTTATTAAAGTAAATGGAGCATAGAGGTCAGTGTGATAGTTGACCAGACTCAGCTCATCTTTCTGTAGCTTGAGTGACTCTACCATAAATGTATAAACCTTCCTTTCCTTGATGGTTCCCAGTGTTTGACGCACTCACTCTGTCTGTTTACTGTATCTGTCACTGATGAATGAGATGCTAAACGCAGAATGAGGAGCTCGGCATGACTCTATCCTATGGCAGTTTCACTCTGCTTCTCATTCCTCAGCACAGATTTGTTCCTTCCCCATCTGTCATCAAGGTGTTGACTGCTACACTCCTGCAGACAAGTTTCCAATTTTAAGTGAATGCTACTAAGTGTGAGGCCAATGAGTATCGACAGGCTGTTTGGGTCTTTGGGCACAAGTATATATATATGTATAGACAAGCACACTGAGGAGTACTGCGGTCCCGGTGAGGTGTAAATCCTGATTAGCATTCCTCTTTGTTAAATGCTGAGACCTGCACCACAGCCCGTGCTAAGTTCTGCCAGCTCCACACCAATGACAAGCAGATCTGGGATGCTTCTGGTTTTGTGGGGCCTGCTCCCTCCTGGGAAAGTGTGAGCCAGTGTTGTTTAAAAGCATTGCATTACAGGTTGATTGACAGGCCCACACTTATTTTCAAGGGTGCAGTGGATGCCCTTGCTTTGTTGAAAGAACATAGCTCCCTGAATAACTTGTCCGTCAACCTCATTGAGGGTGGGGCACTCTGCTAACATTTGGATTGTAATATAATCAAATATTATGCTATACCCATGTGGAAAGTATTAGTCCTTTTTTTTTCATTTTCACCAGAGTTGTGACTGTTGGACCTGCTGGCGTAGGCGCAGGCACTGGGGGAGCAAATTATTTTGGCTTGGCTTGTTTCCCCTCTGTCTCCTAGTTTCCCATTATTTCCTCTTTCTCCTCTCCTTGATGTGCCTCTGCCTGGTGGTCCTTGTTGACGCCACACATTTAAAAATAAAACAAATACTCTGGGGGAGAAAGACTGCCCCAAAGGTGCCAAATTCAATTTTTGGTCAATGTTGGCTGATCTCAGACAGAGTAGTTGATGATTAGAGGATTTCACTTGATCTGAGCATTCTTAGACTAGAGAATGAAATAAATCAGACATAGTTCCTGTTTCTGAAATCTAATATTTTGCCATTGGCACCACGCAGGGATTGTGAAATTATCTCAATGGAGGAACAGATTTAATGGAATTTGTTTGCTGTCCCTAATTGCCCTAGAAATGAGTGGTTTGGTACGCCATTTCAGAGGCAGTTAAAGGTCAACCACACTGCTAAGAATCTGGAGTTGCTTGCAGACCGGACCAGAGAAGGACAGCAAATTTCCTTCCCTAAAGGACATTTCGGGAAGGAACCTGATTTGTTATTACAACAATCAGTGATCATTCCATGATCATCGGTACTGAGACTAGCTTTCATTTTTCAGATTTATTGTTCGTTTTTAATTCCACTAGCAGTCATGGCGGGATTTGAACCCATGCCCCTTACTCATTTCTGAAGAAGGGTCTAGGCCCGAAACGTCAGCCTTCCTGCTCCTCTGATGCTGCTTGGCCTGCTATGTTCATCCAGCTCTACACCTTGTTATCCCCTTACTCTCACTTATCTTTCCTGACCCCGTCTGCTTATTTTTACCCCGAGTGGTGCTCTGCTTTGGAGCCTTGACTTGCTGTTGCTAAATTTATCCTCTCCAGAATGCACCTACCTGCCCTTTATTAACTTAAAGCCCAGTTTGTTGTCCAGTTTATTCAGTTCAGTGGGACATGTCCTAGCTGGTTTACATGGAACCTGCTAATGAAACTGCACTTCCTGTGCTTGTGCCAGTGACCAGTGAAGCAAAGGAAAATTGCACAAAGGGAAGAGTCCTAGTTCAGGATTCTCTTAAGGTTAGCATGCATATTCGGTTGTCAGTTAGGAAGGCAAATGCAATGTTAGCATTCATTTTGAGAGGGGTGGAACATAACAGCAGGGATATAGCTGTAAAAGGCTCCAGTCAGATTGCATTTGGAAAATTGTGAGTAGTTTTGAGCCCTATATCTAAGGATGTGCTGGCCTTGGAGGGAGTCCAGAGGAGGTTCACAAGAATGATCCTGGGGATGAAGGAGGGTCATTTGAGGGGTGGATGAGAACTCAGAGTTTTGAATGATGTGGGAGGGATCGCTTTGAAATTTTCAGAATACCAAAAGGCCTGGATACAGTGGATGTGGACAGCTTGTCTCCACTAGTAGGAGAGACAAGGACCGACAGGCATTGCCTCAGAGTGACGACCCTTTAGAACTGAGACAAGGAGGAATGTCTTCAGTCAGAAAGCAGTAAATCTGTGGAACTCATTGTTGAAGTGGGCTGTGGAGGCCAGGTCATTGAGTATATTCAGTCAAAGATTATTGACTAGTAAGGGGATCAAAGATTAGAGGAAGAAGGCAGGAGAATGGAGGTTGAGAAATGTATCAGACATGATTGAATAACAGAGTAGCCTTGATGGACTGTATGGCCTAATTCTGTTCCTATACCTTATGCTGTTATGGTATTCGCGTAAATCTTTATTGTTGTTTAAGCATGGCCAATTTATTTGTTCTTTTTAACTGAATGTAGGGAAGACCAAAGTCATTGCCTTCAGCTCCTGCAGTTGACTTTGTCCCCAAGTTAGTAATTTCTTCCTTCCCTCAGGCCATGGTCTGGTGTTCAATCAGACTGTTTGGAACCTCAGTGCATTCCATTTAATGCCTGACTCAGCCCTGATCTATTGCTGAAACCCTCATCTGTTCCTTTGTTATCTCTAGACTCAACTTTTCCAATGCGCTGCTGTCTGACATCCTATCTTCTGCTCTCCATGAATTTGAGCCCATGAACTCTGTGGCTGTTATATTGTGTTTCTGTTTATAGTTCTAAATTCTGGAATTCCATTCCTAAACCCCTGTACTGCCTAGCTGTGCCTCCTCCATTCACATGCTGTCTAAAGCTTTCCTCTTTGACCAGATTTTGATCATCTCCTCTGATATCTGCTTATGTAGAAAACCAATTTGTTTGATATTAGTCCTTTAAACTATCTTGGAGCACAGTAAAAATCCAAGTAGTTGTTGACTGTTACCTCTGAAGCAAGCTAATCCCAGCCCATGGAAGGATGGCCCACTTCATGTACGTCTAAGCAGTACATAGGGAGAGCATTTTCCAGTGCTGTTAGATGGCTCATGTCAGTGATAGACACAGTTGCCTTGTTACTTGTAGCTTTGCCACAGGAACTTTTTTATTAGCAGCAAACCCTTGCACCTTTGTTTTGTGACAGGACCAAAGCAGGAAGTGGTATTATTATGAGCTCTATATACTGCTAACAGGTACTGAGCTCTGCAAGCAGAGAGCAGCTTTTCCTGTTGAGACTATCGCAAGTTGTGCCTCTCTAAAGCTAATGTCACCTCTCGAGCTATCCTCGCACTTGCTGTTTGCTGGTGTGTTTGTTAAGTAACAGTGTTGGCTCCTTCCAGCACTTTGCACTCTGCCTCTGTTTGGTCACTTCGTTCACAGCAGCTGATGCTTACCATTGATACTGTAAGGAAACCAATGAGCGAGACTTCTGTTTGTTTTCCTCCTAAATGTGCGAAGGAATAATTTCCCATTGGAGGACCCCAAATTTGATTCTTGTTGTGCCCTTGGACCACATGTGTTTCTGTTGTGGAAAATTAATCAGACAATAACACCACCACCCTAATCATGATTCTTCATTAAAAATTCCCACATGGGAACATATGTCTGGACTATGATTGAAGATATGGTTAGCCTTGGTTTTGTGGTTGCTTCTAAAGTCAGATAACACTCTATACAAATTAAGCTAAAATGTAGAATGTTGTTTGCATTTTACACAAGTTTAATCAACTTGAGGGGCTGTTTTTAATGTCTCGTCTCCCCAAAATTCCTCTGCTCTTCCAGAGGACCGGATCTATCTCCCAGTGTCTCTGGCTTCATTCATTTAGTGTAAGTTCTATTTTTTTTTCACTGCATTGAATTGCATTTGCCACTTTTCGCTCCATTTGCACATTGTATCAACCTCCCTTTGCAGTTTCCTTTGGACTTGAAAAAAATTAACTATACCTCTATGTAGCTACTTTCTGCACACATTTCAGTACCACTTCCTCTTGGCTAACACCCAAATTGTTCTTCTACGCAATTAACAAAACTGGCCCTGAACTGAGCCCTCGGGGACACCACGGCCCCTTTCCAATCATGTAGGAAAATCTACCATTAACTCTTGCTTTCTGTTTGCTCTGTCTATTCCCCCCTAATTCTATGCTGTTTAATCCAAAACAAAAGCAAGACACTGCAGATGCTAAGATTCTGAAATAATGCCAGAAAATTCTTGAAATACACAACAGGCCAGGCAATGTCATCTCCTGTTTTTCCAACTAATTTCTGATCAGGTACCTTATTTTGTCAAAGATTTCCCCGAAACTCATGCACATCACGTTCGCTATACATTCCCACCTCTGTTGCCTTTTCCATGCAGAACCTTGAAGTTAGCAGGGAATTTTCCTTGTGTACTCTCCAAAAGGTGCTGCCTCCTTAATGTCAGACACCCCAAAAGGATCACATCCAAACTGCCTGTGTTTATGTTTGAATTGGATGATTGATGTCAGCATTCCATTTGACTTGAAGAGGATACTGATTTTTCTTTATTCATTTATGGGATGTGGGCATTGCTGGCTAGCCCAACATTTAATGCCCATCCCTAATGGTCCTGAAGACAGTTAAGAGTCAACCATATTGCTGTGGGTCTGGAGTCACATGTAGGCCAGACCAGGTAAGGACAATAGATTCCTCCCCTGAAGGACTTTGGTGAACCAGATGGGTTTTTCCAACAATCAACAATGGAGTCTCTAAGTTCCAGCCTTGTTTTTATCAAATTCAAGTTCTACCATCTGCCAAGGTGGGCTTCAAACCTGGGTCCTCAGAACATTACCTGGGTCTTTCGATTAACAGTCCAGCGATAATACCACTAGACTGTCACCACTCCTGAACTGAACTCGAGCATGTCCTGGCAGGTCTTCTCCCCCTCAAGTCCACTCACCCCCCTCTCTAACCCATTAAGAGTGTGGCCAAATGTACCTTTCCACTCGCACCGGAATGAAGGTTGGCCTATTCAACTCACATCTGAGATGTTCATGTGATGGATGGAGAGGCCATTTTGTGCCTTTGTTCAGTGGCACTGGGACTTTTTTTATCTGCAGATGGTCAAAGTAGTCAGGTTATGTGAGGCATAGAGTAAATGAGGAGAACCCATCTGATACCGACCTTGTGAGTGGCAAAGTCAGTGACCTGGGAACACAGGTTTAAGGTGATTGAGGAGGATAGCAAGCAAGCACATCGGAGATATTCTATTCTAATATGTATAATTTAAAATGGAAACCAAAACACACCAAAATGTTGGACTTAATTTGAAATGAAATCTGAGTAAAATGTGGAATCTAGCCGCAGTATTGCAGGGGACAAATACAGGTAGGAGTGAGAGTTGTGGAGGGGTTGTACACACTAGTTTTGTTCCAGTCTGATCTTGAATCCAGACTCCTTGATCTGATGAGCTTGGAGCTGGTTCTAGCCAGAGATTTCTTCATATGCCATGTCTTTGATTGAGCTGTGAACTGTGCATGTGTATGCGTGTGCTTGGTAGGAGGGCCCCCCGGGGGATTGCTATTCCTTTTTAGATGCTGTGTGCTTAGCACCTGTATCAGACTGATCTAGTCTGATCCAGCTGCACGATCAGCATCAGATTTAGAGACAGGAGGATTTTTTTTTTGAACTACCTTTGTAGCCTTTGCCAACTTAAGATGTTCTCCAATTCTGACTTCCAGGGCGTCCTCGATTTTTGCGACTGTGTCTTATTTTAAGCTCTGTGTTTCCCTCCCTGTACCTTTCTAGTTCTCTATCCCTTCCTTTAACCATTCTGACCAAGCTTTTGTAACTTGGTGTCAAATTTTCTTCGATAATTGCCTTCGTCGCTGAAGCTAGGAAGAGGGAATGTTTTCACCCCTCCCTGTTTTTTGATCTGTTTGTCAGTAATCAATAGATCTTAAAAACTAAGGGGCAAATTTCAACAAAACCTGGTACACTGAAAGAAAGGGTACTGCCCAAAAAACACTGGTTTGTTTTTGGCAACAGTGTCGATTGAATCCTTTTTGGAACGCATTGATGTTCCTTTTAGAGTATTGTTGTTTTGTTTCGAATATTGTTGATCGTTTTAGATTAATCTGAATTGTCTGTGCTGCTGTGGTGGAATTTGTCAAAATTGAGCCATTAAGGTGCCCTCTTCGCTTGTTGCTCTTGTATTTTGGTTTTGTAATATTTTACTGTGATAAAAGCACGAAATAAATGTAAATTGGTGTTGATTTAGTTGGAGTAGGGAAAGGTTTGTATTCATATAGTGCCTTTCATGCCCTCAAAACATCCAAAATCATGTTACAATCAATTAAATCATTTTGAAGCATGGTGACTGTTGTAATAAACTGCATCAGTCAATTTGCACTCAGCAAGCTTTCTCAAATAGTAATGAGATACTGATTAGATCATTTGTTTTATTTGTATTGCTTTAGGCATTAAAATTGACTTTTCAGAATAGTAGAGTGTGATCTTTTATATCCAAATGTGAGAGCAGACTCTGAAAGATGATTTAACAGCTCACCCCAAAGCATTCCACCACCCTCCCCCACCAGTGCTAGAAACCACAAACCTGTGACTCAAACACAAGAATGTTATTACAGACTCTTTACCTGCATTTTCTTAGTACAGCCTCAAGATTAATTACTCAGGGACACCAAAACTGGTCAGTGTTTTCAGATTTTCCCCAAATTCTTGTTTCCTGCTGCTACCTTTCCAATTAAGTATGTTTGTGTGTATTTTTGTGTGCACGCACTTATTATTCTGTTTCTGAGTATTATGTTTGTGTGTGCATCTGCGTGATGCTACACTGTGTGCTTGGTTATCTGAATTTAGACACATTGCTAAACTTAAAGTTTACAGAAAATGGATTTATTTTTCCACATAAACACAAAGTGAATTAGCCAGCAATTCCAATAAATGGCACAATAATGATAATTTACAGCAAAAAGTCAATTGATCAGATAATTTAAGCAAACAGCTTTAATTTGAGTAAATGGTAATTTGAGCAAATTCTGGTTGCATCTATCACCCACAAATCTTTGTGGTGATGGATTTGTTCATCTGGAATGTTCCACTGGGGTTCTTTTTAACCTCTAATTTCCACTTGTTCCTCATCATCTTTTCCTATTCTGAAACTGCTGACTGTTCCATTGGGGTCAGAAAACCAGTGGATTGTAAGCAGATGTAGTTTTGTCTGGGCCTAGGACCTGTACTTTGCACGTGCACCAAATGGCACCCTGACTGATTCTGCCTCTATCCAGAGCCACAACGCCAAGATCATGGTGGCCTGGTGGTTAACACTGCTGCCCCACAGCGCCAGGGACCTGGGTTCGATTCCATCCTCAGGCAACTGTCAGTGAGGAGTTTGCATGTTCTCCGTGTTTGCGTAGGTTTCCAATGGGTGCTCCGTTTTCCTCCCACAGTCCAAAGATGTGCAGATTAGGTGGATTGGCCATGCTAAATTGCCCACAGGGTTCAGGGCTGTGCAGGTTAGGTGGATTTGCTATGGGAAATGCAGGGTTACAGGGATAAGGAAGGGGTAAAAGGAAAAGCAAAAAATTAGGACTCTTTCAAAAAACTGGCATTGGCACAATGGGCCAAATGGCTGTTTTCTGTGTTGGACCATACTATTATTAAATGATTAGTCTGCTTCCCGACTATTTCTAGAACAATACAAGCTCCTGTACACACTGGAATAAAAGGAAAGTAATCCCTCTTATCTGATGCTGTAGGCCTCTGTGTGTTTCAGTGTCAGTTCCTGTAAATGTACAGTGTACCTTGGATGAAAGGGAAGGAATGGTGCTATACCGCCGTTGTTTATCTCAGTGTCAGTTCCTGTACATAGAATCATAGAATTTTATAGGATGGAAGGAGGCCATTCAAACCATCATATTTGTACAGGCTTTATGTTTTAAAGAGAGCCTATAGACTTTCTTTAGAATTAAGGTATCAGTTACAAATCCTTGAGAAGAAATAATGGAACATACAGGCATATAGATTTGAAATGTGAAATGAGTCCAATAAAAGATAAAAAAGATATACAGATCAATCTGTGGGTCATTCCTGAAGAGTAGATGGTGAAATATTGATATTTGAACAGTCAATTTTGAGATTCTTGGATTTGCAGCTTAGCTGAAATTCTTTTGTCCTGTTTCCTTTTGAACTGATTTTCAGCACTCAGAATGAAAGTGTACTTTACCTGCAATGTTGAGGTGACTAATAGATGGTTCTTCTACTATGACGTTTACAGCATACTAGTGATTGAACGCGAACGCGCGCACACACACACCCCACACTAGCAGGTGTGCGCATGCCTTGTATTCTTGAAATTGGAAAAATTGAAACCTGTCTCCTGCCTAGACTGTTGTCTGTTCTCCCATTGTGTCACAGCCTGAGATCCACATAGGAGATTATGATTTAGTTTGTAGTGCATTTCATCCTTTTGAAACTTCCTTCAAGTGTGACATTCTAGGGTTCCTCTCCAGACAGCCACATCCAGTGTTACCTTTTGCCTGTATGTCCTTTTTTGAAAAACCCTAATTAAAAGTTCACTGTGTCTGTAGTTAACAAGGATTATGATGCATGGCCATGACAGTTGTTATGACTATGGGACAGAACACCAAAGTACTGTGAACATTATTAGCTTGTAATTCCAAAATGCCTCTTTAGAAAGAGGACTGATGCAGGCAAAAATGGCTGCAGATGTGAAGTAAGTGGCTGTCTAGAGAGGGAAACCCAGTGATTGTAAAAGATGGATGTAAAAGAACTTCAGACATCAGACTTTCAAAGAGGGGATGTGGGGGTGGAAGAGGCTAATCAAAAACAGACAAACATAGATTTTCCTGCTCCTTGGATGCTGCCTGACCTGTGTTCCTCCAATTTCACACTGTATTGACACTGTTCATTTAGTATGTTCATTTGTAATCCTTTATAAGGTAGCCTTGTTACACCCAACTGAGTTGGGGGCGTGGGGATGGGGAGAGGTGGTGGTGAATAAAGAAGGGGATTCACTTCATCCTTCCTCATCCACTAGTGTAATGGTTTCTAGTGTTAGACTGGAACATAAAAAATGCTGGGGATCCCCATTTTGAGCATAACACAGTTTTTCTTAAATCACAGCCTCCTAGAGAACTCAGCAATGCATAATATCAGGTCCCCCCGGCAATAAAATAGCCATGGTAGCTGACCCCCACCCTCCCAGCCCCCACCCTGGTTCATGAACAGCACCCTAGCGCCCAGATGGTCAAGATGTCTGGTAGTTATTTCACCAAAATTTGGAGTTGATTGCTCTGACTGTCTGGTACAAATTGTGTGTGCCTCAGTGTCAGCTTCTGCACATGTGCTATGCAGGTGAAAGAAAATGATTCACCTCCGTGTGGTATTGTACAGATTATGCATGTCTCTGCATCAACTCCTATACCTGCAGAGTACACGCTGGGTAAAAGAGAAGGATTCCCTTCTATCTGGTGCTGTACAGACTGCGTATGTCTCACTGTCAACTTCTTTACATGTACAGTGCACTCCGGGTAAAGGGAAAAGTTCACTCATGTCAGGTACTATACAACCCATGTATCTTTCACTGTCAGTTGCTGTACATGTGCAATAGATACCAGGTAAAAAAGAATGATCTACTGGTTTGTGTGTAGTCTCAGTGTCACTGTTGAATGATCTCACGTGCTACAGGGAATTTGATTTTGAGAACAGGGCAGGCTTTGTTCAGGATGGTATCTCAGTTACAGAGAAATCATATAAATAATGCATAGCTTGTATCAAAGGTGTACACGTCTCAAATAACATGAGTCTTAACTTGTACGAAGCTAGGTATAGTTATGGTTTAAGTGCTAGGGTACACCACCCAGTACCTGACTCAAAAAGTCCCAGTTCTCACATAATTACACCAGAATGATGTGGCTGCCACAGTCTAGTAAAGTTATGAGACTCTTAACAATGATCTACACTTTATATTGCACTTTAGCAAAATAACTGCACTTTCGTAGGAGCAGTATTTAATTAAATTAACTTTTGCCCACATAAGGAAGATATTAGGTTGAGGTTTTGGTGGTGGTGGAGGTGGGGAGGGGGTGTTGGGTTAGGGGTGTGGGTTTGGTTGTAGAGCATCTTAAAGGAATCTAATTCCATTTACAAATTTGCTGATGACACCACCGTAGTGGGTCAGATCACAAACAATGATGAGACAGAGGACAGGAGGGAGATAAACAGCTTAGTGGCATGGTGTAAAGATGACAATATCTCACTCAATGTCAGCAAAGTTGCTGGTCATTGACTTCAGGAAGTGGAATGGAGGACATGCAGGGTCTGTATCAATGGTGCTGAGGTGGAGATGGTCGAGAACTTCAAGTTCCCAGGAGTAAATATCACCAACAATCTGTCCTGGTCCATCCACGTCAACACTAGAGTCAAGAAACTAAACCACTGCCTCTACTTCCTCGGGAGGCTTATGAAATTTGGCATTTCCACATGACTATTCCCAATTTTTGTAGATGCATCGTAGAAAGCATTCTATCCAGATGCATCGCGCCTTTGTATAGCAATTGCTCTGCCCAAGACCGCAAGAAATTACAGAGAGTTGTGAATACAGTCCAGTCCATCACAAAAATCAGCCTTCCTTCCATTGACTAGCTGAAAGCAGCGAACATAATCAAAGACCCCTCCCATCCAAGTTATACTCTCTTCCACACACTTCCGTTTGGAAGAAGATACAAAAGCTTGAAAACACGTACCTTCAGATTCAAGAACTTCTTCTCCCCTGTTATGAAATTTATGAACAGACCTCTCATATATTAGACTTTATTTTTCTCTGCCTTCTCTGTAGCTGTAACACTATATTCTGCATTCTGTTCTGTTACCCTGATGTATGATTTGTCTGGTTAGCGTGCAAAACTATACTTTTCAATGTATCTCGGTATATGTGACAATAATAAATCAAATCAAAAGGAGAAGAAATGGAGGGTTTTGGTGGGGGGAGAGTTTGGAGCCAAGTTACAGGAAGACACAGCTGTCGATGGTGGGGAGTCTAGAATTTGAGGAATGCATTTATCTTGGTGTATTGTAGGAATGAAAGGTGTTACACTTCCATTCCTACTGCCGAGGGGAAAAAGAAGTGACAGATCCAGCCTCAATACAATCAGAGTCAGTGTCCACTGAAGTCAAGAATGGTTGTGCTGACTTAGTAAGGATGGTATGGTGCTATGTATGGTGCTGCTGCCAAGCCAGCCTCACATATACTGCTCACCTTCTGCCTGTCTGACAGAAGGGGCTGTATACAGTCCTACGTTTTAATTTCTTCAAGTTGGTTCCAACCCCTTTTTCTGCTGCATTGCTGCCGCAGTAATCTCGCAAATCATAGAATCCCTACAGCATGGAAACAGGCCATTCGGCCAATCTTGTCCACACCGACCCTCCAAAGGGCATCCCACCCAGACCCATCTCTCTACCCTGTCCCTATAACCTTACATTTCACATGGTCAGTCCACCTAACCTGCATATCTTTTGGACTGTGGGAGGAAACCAGAGCATCCGGAGGAAACCCATGCAGACACGGGGAGAACATGCAAACTCCACACAGACAGTCACCATGGGTGGAATCAAACCTGGGTCCCTAGTGTTGTGAGGCAGCAGTGCTAACCAGTGAGCCACCATGCTGCCGATATCCATGTCCTCAAGTGCACGTCTAACCAGTGGACTGGTCTACTGCAGGGGATTTTGGGGGTGCCTGTATTTCTTGTGGTCTCAGGCTACACAACCTACCATCAGGGGCCACTCTACATCGTGAGTATGTTGGCAGTTTCTTCCTCTTCCTAGGTCAAAACATTGCCAACAATTTGACCATCCCAGTTGAGGTTAGATAACTCAGCAAGAACTGTGTGCTGAAGCAAAGATTTGCTTGGGTGGTAGCTGTCTGGTATATAAAATGATTTGGCTGTGAATGCGCTAAGGAGTGGTTGGGAGAAATGCCAAAACTGTATTCTGATAACTTGCTTCCTTTGTCATTGGAGTGCTGACTGCCTGAACTGGGAGTAAGAATGTACTGGTGTTTCAGGAGATTCAAACGTTCGGATAAAGCTTGTGCTGATGGCGCATTGCCCAACAGTAATATATAATTTTTTTGAAGCTTTGAATCCATGATGGGACAATTGCTGAGTGCCCTCACCCCAGGGACTCTCAATGTGCTGTGTGCCTTGTACTTTTGGGTCTCAGGACCAGAAAAAATAAACTACCTGCTCTTATTGACATGGTTTCTGTCACAATAGAAAAATTGAATCCCTACAGTGTGGAAACTGGCCATTTGGCCCATTAAGTCCGTACCAACCTGCCTGAAGAACACCCCACCTAAACCTACCCACCCCGCCCAACCTATCCCTGTAACTCTGCATTTCCCATGGCGAACCCACCTAGCTTGCACATCCCTCAAGACTATGGTTCTGAGGAAGGGTCGCCGGACTCGAAACATTAACTTTGTTTTTTCCTTCACAGATGCTGCCAGACCTGCTGGGTTTTTCCAGCATCTTTGTTTTTGCTCCTTAAGACTATGGGCCATTTAGCATGGCCAATCCACCTAACCTGCACATCTTTGGACTGTGAATTCCAATGCTGGAATTATTAGAGCAACAAGAGTTTGTTTGGCCTGGTGTTCGAGGGTCAGGGCTGTTCTGCTCTTGTCATTGCCTATTTTCATTTAGGCCATGGGATTCTTTTGCAGGCAGCAGGGGGATTATCTTACTTAGTCACATCACCTCCAAGGTCAAAGAAATCTGTCTTAATTCCTTATCCTCCCTACCAATTGTTATCTCTACCACACCCACCTCTCCCCACCATTCACTGCTCCACTCCCCACCTGGCTTGGGGTTGTCAATTCTTGCGCAAGTTAATTGGTGCCCACAGATTTTGCAGTGCCTTGCCCCATATGAGCATACAGTGCTGACATATTTCTTGATTGCAGAGGTCAGAATACTGGATGTGAAGCTTTCCATCATGCGTGATTCAATATTGGTGATTGGGAGTGGGAGTGGGAGTGGGAGACCCATCTCGAAGTCCAAAGTCATAAAGTCAATTACAGCCCTAGCAACTGCCATAAATTCTGCTAAATCACTACAGAGTAGAGATTGAATCTTTGGCTTTCTATTCTCTGGTAATAGGTAGGCAGTGCTCTACCTACAGTACCCAGATTGAAACTATGAATGCTTTATGTAATGCAGTCAGAAATAAACATTCTCCTTTTTATTATCACTATATTCTAGGCTAATAGACCTAAAGAGGGAGTGCTGAGGTTTCAGAGAAACAGACTAGGCCCCAAGTTTTATCACCAGGGAAGGAAGGGGATGAGGGTACAGCTAAGCAGTTATGTTCCATTTGCATCCGGTGGTGCAGTTTCGAAGCTAGCCTCACAAAAATTCATATCAGGTTCATTCAGCCTGAGGTTTCCTCCTCTCCAAACCTGGTTTGTGTGTGGATAGGTTTTCAGGGAGGGAGGATGGGGAGGAGTGAATAAGTGTGTGTACGTATGCATACGTGTGTGAACTGTGCGTGTGTGCCTAGGTGTCATCTGGTCTGGGGTCTCTCACCCAGTCTCACACTGTGTAAGTGCAGAGCCCTGAGACTGTTTGAGAGCTGGACACACACTGGCACAGGTTCCAGTCAACCAGGCTCAAGCTGCTGTAAGATTAATATCGCTGAAGAGAAATTTGTTTTGGCTGGAAAGGCACCAATATGTGCTTTCTGCACTCCCTTCCATTTCCCTGAGTCTCTGTTGCTGTTACTGACAATCCTCATGACCTTGAGTCTTCTTCTGCAGCTGACAATCCTCCTTCCAGCCTCATCCTGTACATTTAACACCCAAGCAGGAGGCCTCTCCCCTCCTCACCTCCAGGCAGTGGCCTAATCACCCATTGAGCCTAGCAGCAGCATATGTGAGAGGGAGATATTGCCTCTGACTGGAGGAGCAAATCCTTGCACAATTAGTCACTTTGACTTAGCTATATTTTGAATATTGGTCCGAGGACCATATTAGCACCCTTTGGTGGGCTGGAATGCAGTGTACAGGCTGTATGTTGTACAACTGTGATGACACACACTGCTGCCGCTGTGTGTTGGTGGTGGAGTGAATCAGTGTTTAAGATGGTGAATGGCATGCCAGTTAATCATACATTCCATGTGTTATGGAATCATCGAATCCCTTCAGTGTGGAAGCAGGCCATTCGGCCCATCAAGTTACACTGCCTCTCCAAAGAGCATCCCACCCAGACCCACCGCCCTACTCTATCCCTGTAACCCTGCATTTCCCATAGCTAATCCACCTCGCCTGCACGTCCCTGGACACTATGGGCAATTTAGCATGGCTAATCCACCCAACCCTGACATCTTTGGACTGTGTGTTATGGATGGTGTTGACCTTTTTGAGTGTTGTTGGATATGCTCTCTCAATCCTGATTGGTGCCTGACGTGCGTGCGCGTGTGTTCAGATGGTGAACAGATGGGCAGGCTTTGCATAATCAAGCAGTGAGTTACTCGTTGTAAAATTCCCAGCTTTTATCCTGCTCTTGCAACCCCAGTGTTTATATAACTGGACCACTTAAGTTTCTAGTCAATGATAACGACTGGCCCATTCTCATGGTGGCAGACTGTGACTAGTGGGGTACAACAAGGATCAATATTTGGGCCCCAGCTGTTCACAATATATATCAATGAATTGGAGGTGAAGACCAAATGTAACATTTCAAATTTGCAAAAGATACAAAACTGCGTGGGAGTGTATGCTATGAGAAAGATGTATAGCGGTTTCCAATGGATCTTGAGGATAGACCGTCTCTAACGCACAAGTCAGGAATGTGACACCCTCAATTCTCGCATGTTGTGGCATGTTCTCCATTTGGACCATACTCTGAATAAGGAAATTTCTCCTGAATTCCTCATTGGATTTATTAGTGACTATCTTACTTACATGACACTGAGTTTAGATCTGATTACACAATTTGCACACAGATGAGTAATGCTCCCATTCCTATCCATTACTTCTGGAGGTGAAGCCTCATACCCTTTGCAGATGGAGAGATGTGTGGTGTTGTGAACTTTACTGAGCCACAGAAGTTTGTCATTGTGAGCTGAAAACATTTTGTAAAGTCGTGTTACTCTGTAGAAAACCCTGGAGTATTTTTCTTATTCAAAAAAAGACAGAGTATTGTGTCAGCAGGATTTTTATGAGCTGCTGTAATTCAGTCAGCCAAAACCTGGAGAATTTTAGTGGGAGAATGTAGGAGGCGAGAGGATCTGCACTAGGTGAAATACATTCAAAGTTTTATCTTGGCAAGTGGGTATTTCCCTCTTGGGTCTAATTCCATCTGCACATTTAGATTTAGCTGGCAGTGGATTTGTTATATAAAGAATGGTACCCCAGCTGGAATTTGGTACATGCTATTGAAAACATAGGCTGCATGCTATGTGCAGGATAAAACGCAGGCTGGACTGTTTATCTACAGCATTGCACAAAGACTGAGATTTATCTATACAAGGTAACACAAATTTCATATTTACAGATCAGCAGTAAATCATAATGAAACAATGAGCTCTGTGTCTGGTAGCCCCTCAGAATGACGATGATGCTTACTCATGGCAAGAACCAGTGTGGAATCTTTAAATCAGCGGGGCTGTTGTGGTGCTGCTACCACACAGTTCTGCCTGACCGGGAGACTCTCTTGCTGTTGCCATAGGTGCTTCAGATGGATTTATAGATTGATAATTAACCTGTTTGGCCATTTTATGTTGCACTTTCCATGGCTATCGAGTCCAAAGTGCTACGTGATCCTGGCTGCTTCCACAGTGCCTCAAGATCTCATAATAAGGCTTGCACAAATCAATTGTGAAGCAGACAGATTGACAAACTTGCAGAGTAGAAAACTGCAGACTGAAGAGATTTGACCCTCTGCATGCATCTGTTCAAATGACTTCTGAAATGTTTTCTGGTGATCAACAGCTCAAATGGCATGTACATGCTCTTTGACCCTTCATCTCCAGTGAAAATTTGTGAGAGAACAAAACTACAAGAAAAGTACTGAAAATAACTTTTTTTTAAAGTACAAACTTCAATACATATTGAGGCATGAACTCTTCACCAGTAAATCTGAAAGTGAAAACATACAATCTGTTAGACTTATTTTTATTCCCCCTATGACATTGGATGTGAATTTCTCCAGACCTTTCCTCCCAAATTGGCCTGGGCATTTTTAAAATTGTTTATGATTGTGCATATCCCAGAAGGTGATTTAAAGTGATGTAGAGAGTGCACATATTGTGTTAGACAGCCTGAGTGGATTCGAGACCGTGTTCCTGTCCATTATTTGTTCAGAGCTGTCCCCATTAAACGATAATGCAATCACTAGGGTACACAAGTTTAAGATACGGGGGATTGTGAGGAAGAAGCATTTTGCACAGCAAGCGGTAATGACTTGGAGCTCCTTTCCCAAGAGGGTGGGAGAAATGGAAAAGACCAATGATTTAAAAAGAAATCAGATTTGCACTTGAGGGAAATTAACTTCTTTCATTGTTGCCAGCTCAACATTCTGGTAGTGTCTTCCTAAATGAGGGCATACCTGTATGGTCTACAGTGGCTCAGTGCCTCACATAAGGGCAGTTAGTGCTGGTCAATGAATTTTGGCCTTGCCTGCAGCACTGCATTCCCACAAATTAATAAGTTATTTTTGAAAAGTTGAATTACCTTTCATCAGAACTGGAATGAAGAGCCAAGTGAAATTGAAGAACAAAGGAGAAAGGATGGAGGGCGGAAAAGACTAAATGATAAAAGGAATGATTGTGGAAGGTAAAAAGGATTGGTAATGGGATGGGTAAAGAAACGGAACTGTGTCCGGGGAGGTGTAAATGTTTACAACTGAATCATTACTGCCAGCTGCTGCTCAATGAAACGGGAGAAATAGTAAGAATCATAGAGCACAGAGAAAGATCATTAAGTCCACATGCCAGTCCTCTGAAAGCACTTCCAATTAGTCTCAACCCCTGCTATTTCCCCGTAGCCTTGCAAATATTCTCCTCTGTCAGCATTAATCAAATTTGTTTTAGAAAATTCCTACTGAATCTGTCCTTTAAGGCTGTGGAGTTGTAACCACGACTCACTGTGTAAAACAATTTTCCACATCCCACATTTCACTCTTGCCAATTACATTAAATTGGTATTCTATGGACAACAGAAACTTCTTCCCACCCCCATGACCAAACCTCCACAAAAATTTGAACATCTCCATTAAATCTTTCCTAACTTTCTGTGCCGTAAAGGGAACGACCCTAGTTTCTTTAGTCTGTTCACATAACTGAAGTGGCACATTATTGATTTATTTCTAGTATCCAATGCAAAGCCTGGACTTCCTTCCAAATGTGCCCTGCCCTTAGCCAGACTCAGTACTTCTGTTGGAGCCTAACAGTGCTTTTAGAGGATTAGAATAACTTCCTAGCTTTTGTATTTGATTTGACTCTTTATAAAGACAAGGATTCTGCATGCTTTATAACAGCCCAGTTATGATCTAAAGTTGTTGAACTGTACGTTAAGGACGGAAAGCTGTGAAGTATCAGTCAAACGACAGTGTTTTTGTAGATTTAAATGTGGATTTTGTTAAGCCCTGTGGTAGAGACATGTTGAAGAAAGTAAGGTACAATTTGCATTGGCCTTTTGTTAAAGCTGATTTCTTTATCTTTTTTGTGTGTGAAAGCTACACCCTAACGTTAAGAGCAGTGTGCAAGTGTTAAAACTACTCAAAAAGGGCAAGGAGATTATTCAATTAACAACAACCTAAGTATTAAACCAGAGGGGGAGATGAGTTTAATAATGTCTTTTCTTTTTGAGGGGCTGGTTGGTTGGCTGGCCAGCAGATCAGGAGTTGTAGACAGTTTCTTCTCTTTCAAATTGCTTTGAAGGTCTAATAGATATGATTTGTGCTTTGCTGTTTGACAAAAGAAAACTGATTACTTATACAGAGCACAAATACTGGCTACAAGTTTTTTTCTTTTTTGTAACCTGGAGTTTGGTGTTGATATTGTCAGTAAACACTGTATGAAGTAGCATTGATCCCTTAACTGACTGTGATTTAAAAATAGTATCTCACTGTGGGAGTCAAGTTACCAGAGCTTCTTTAGCTGGAGATTTTGGTGGTGACTCTGACGAGGAGGTGGATGGTGAAGCAGAGGGTAGGGGGTTTACCATGAAGACAATGGCTTGCATTGCAGATAGACAACTGTCACCTCACTTCTAAACTCCAGAAAACACAGGCACAGTCTCTGCAATCTCTCCTCATAATGCAGTTCTATCAACCTACGAATCAGTCATGTCAACCTCCACTGAACTTCTTCTGTGGCACGTATATGGCTCCTACGGCAAGGGACCAGACCTGCACGCACTGCTCCACATGCAATTTAACCCACATTCTACACCATTCAAGCAAGACTTCTTTGCGTCTATACTTATATCACTGTGAGATACAGGCTGACATGTCGTTTAACTTCCAAACTTCTTGCTGCACCTACATGCAAGGTTTGAGTAACTTATAAATGAGGACACCTTGGTCACTTTGGGCATCAACACTTTCTAACCTCTGAACTTTCTAGAAATACCCTGCCCCTTCATGCTTTTGACCAAAGTGGATAACCTCACAAATTACATTACATCTGCCATATTCTTGTCCACTCAGCCTGTCAAAATCCTCTGAAGCCTCTTTATATTCTTCTCACAATTCACATTCCCGTTCTGTATCATCTGCAAACTTGTAGCTAGTACAATTGGTTCCCACATTGAAATTGTTGATTTAGATTGTGAACAGCTGGGGCCCAAACACTGATCCTCTGGTACACCACTGGTGTATTAAAGTTGATTTTAATCCATTCGTGACACTAAACATATGGATAGAAAAGAGCTGTTGTTCTTGCTTGAGTGCAGTGATTTATTTACTTATGTTGATATGTAAACTAATTAATTCCCTAACAGCTTTTGGCAAGCAAGTTGCTTCCTGTTTGTTTTTCAGGAATGCATTAAAACAACACACTGCAACCTACCGCACAAAGTGAGGCCATTCAGCCTGTCGTGCCAGTGTGGGCTTATTGAGTGAGCTATCCATCGAGTCCCACAACTCTATTTTCCCCCAACAGCCCTTTATTAAATCTTTATACCGTTCCTTTTGCAAATTGCTGCAGTATAAATGAAGCAGCTATCAATAGATG
Source organism: Rhincodon typus (assembly GCF_021869965.1). Classification (NCBI taxonomy): domain Eukaryota; kingdom Metazoa; phylum Chordata; class Chondrichthyes; order Orectolobiformes; family Rhincodontidae; genus Rhincodon; species Rhincodon typus. The sequence continues at coordinate 75,514,077 of NC_063339.1, read as the reverse complement.
ATTGATGATATTTCTAGCATTTCTGGACATCAGTTTACGTGATGGGTAGTGAATAGAAGGCTTTGCTGTAAGATAATCGTTTCAGTGTCTCTCCCTGCTATGTTTATATTGTGCCAGGGAGGGGGTGAGTTAGCTTGCACGGCTGGATTGCAATGCAGAGTGCAGCCATTTGATTGGGTTCAGTTCCAGGTCGAGGTTGCCCTCATGATCCTATTCTCTCAACCTCGCCCTCACCTCTGGCATGGTGACTGTCAGGTTAAACCAGAACAGTCATCTCTCTCAAATGAGAAGTGACAGCCTACTAGTATTAGCACAAGAATGTTAAAACCAGAGATCCAGGTAATGTTCTGGAGTCCCTCGTTCAAATCCTGCCACAGGTGGTAGAATTTGAATTAAATAAAATCTGGAATTAAGAGTCTAATGATGACCATGAATCCATTGTTGATTATTGGGGGAAAACCCATCTGGTTCACTGATCTCCTTTAAGGAAGGAATCTGCCATCCTCACCTGGTCTGGCCTACATGTGACTCCAGACCCACAGAAATGTGATTGACTCTTAACTGCCCTCTGGGCAATTAGGGATGGGCAATAAATGTTGCCTGGCCAGTGATGCCCTCATCCAATTAATAAGAAAAAAGGGAAGGGAAACTGGCAGAAACTGAGATGGTAAGTAAAACCAGTGAAGGACGTTTATCCTGAATCCCAATGATACACTGCAGGCTGACCTTGTTGCAGAGAAGGCCCTGACTTTGTAGAAACTGACTGTTGCATTTGGAAGATGAACACATCCGCGCTGGTATTCATCCTGAGAAGATTGTTAAGACCAATTACCCTGATGATCAGTAACTCAAACAGACCACTCCGCTGTAAGGGTCACATGGCATCCACAAATAATCCTTTATCTCTTCTGAAAGAATTGAAAACGCACTCGGCAAACCATCACAATGGCTGATCCTCTGACTCAGTGATAGTAGAAGTGACTTGGTAGCGAGTAGGACAGGGGTTAATTTGAAAAGAAGCTAACATTTAGCGACAAAATGAATATTTTATATACTTATGCATAGTGTAAGGAAAGCAGCTATCAATAGGACATTTGGGGCGGCACATTAGCTCAGTGGTTGACATTGCTGTCTCACAGCACAAGGGATCTGGGTTCAGTTCCAGCCTTGAGGGACTGTGTGGAGTTTGGTCATTCTCCCCATGTCTGTGTGGATTTTCTCTGGGTGCTCCAGTTTTTTCCCACAATCCAAAGAAGTGCAGGTTAGGTGGATTGGCCAAGCTAAAATTGTCCGCAGTGTCCAGGAATGTGTAGTCGAGGTGGAATATCCATGTGAAATGTGGGTTTATGGGATACGATGGGGGGATGCTGAGTCAGGGTGGGATGCTCTTCAGAGGGTCAGCACGGACTCCATTGGCCAAATGGCCTTCTTCCACGCTGTAGGGATTCTGTGACGTGAACATAAGAAATGGCAGGAGTAGGCTATTTGGTCCCTCAAGCCTGCTGGACCATTCAAAGAGATCCTGACTGATCATTTATCATTCTGCCAATTCTCCCCATGCCCACACATTGCTTGATGTCATTCATATCCAGATAACCATTGATTTCTGACTTAGGCATACTGATCCTCATAGCAGTGGGGTATGTACTCTGTATTCCATTTTTTAATATCCCTTCTAATTGGGGAACCGTAGAAGGTAGTGTATTACTTGTATTTTAAGAAAACTTTCTATTAGGCCTCACACGAAGCGGCTTTTTCACAAACATAAGAGATGTAGAATTGGGTAACAAATTAGCATGAATTAAGGGTTGTCAAATAGATTGAAATAGAGAGTAGCAGTAAACATTTCAGTTTTGTGATGACAGGGTTTAACTTGTGGCCAGTGGATCTGTGCTTAAGTGTTACTTATTTAAAATTTATAGTAATGAATTCAATGAGAAATCGGGCTATAATTTATCCAGAAAAAGAACTAATTGCAGATGCTGGAAATCGGAAACAACAGAAATTACTAGAAAAACTCAGAAGGATTGGCAGCATCTGTGAAAAGAAAGAAGAGTTAACATTTTGGGTCCATGACCCTTCTTCAGAACAGCAGTCTTCACTCCTGAAGAAGTGTCACTAGTCCTGAAACGTTAACTCTGCTTTCTCTCCACAGATGCATGCAGATCTGCTGAATTTTTCCAGAAATTTTGTTTATAAGTTATCCAGATTTGCAGATGGTACAAACCAGATGGGAAAGGGAGATGTGAAAAGGACTGCAGTGTTCAATTGGGCACTTACTGTGTGTTTGAAGATGCGAGTCTGTTTACTGTTGATGCTCCCTGTATTTGATTGGTTGGGCCTAGACAAAGACTGAGAATACAAGCAAACAAACCATAGAATTTTCTGGAAACAAGCAGAGGGCACACAATAAAGCACAACTCTTGTAAATAAATTCCTATTGCATATAAATAAGCAAATATGTTATCTCTGTATACCTTCAAGGCATAGCATATACAATTGAGGAGTATAGACTATTTAAGTGACTGGACAAGAATGTGGAAGATAGAGTATAATGTGTGGAAGTGTAAAATTATCCACGTTCACTGGAAAAATTGAAAAGCAAAATATTTTTAATTGCTCATGGACATGTTGATACACGGTGGGACATGAATGACCTTGGACATGGATCGCAGAAATTTGGCGTGCAGGACGAGCAATTAAATAGGAAAGCAAATAGTATGTCAGCATTCATGATAAAAGTATTAGAGTATAAGAGTAAAAAAGTCTTACTGCAGTTTTACAGGGCTCTTTTGAGATCACACTTGGAGCATGTACAGTTTCGGTCTCCTTACATAAAGAAGAAGGCACAGGCTTGAAGGGGAAAATAACAAAAATTTCACAAAACTAATTCAGTTGAAGTCCATTGTAGTGGTTTACTCCATTAAAAGTATAATATAAATGCAGATTATGTTGGAAGATGAATATATAGAATTGAAAAGTTCACAGATGACGTGAAAATTTGTCGGGTGGTAGATAGTCTGGAGGATAACTGTAAACTGAAGGATGATATCAGTTAACTGGTCGGCCGGGTAGGTCAGTAGCAAATGGAATTCAACCCAAAAAAGTGTGAGATAATGTACTGGGATAAGGCACGTGAGATACTTGCCTTTGTTATCTGAACATAGAATACAAGAGCAAGGGGGTTATGCTGGAACTGAACACAATACTGGATAGGCCACAACTGGAGTACTGTGTGCAATTTTGCATCATATTTTAGGAATAATGTGATTGCACTAGAAAAGGTGCAGAGATTTACCAGGATGTTGCCTGGGCTGGAGGATCTGAGCTATGAGGAAAGAATGGATATACTAGGATTGTTTTCCTTGGTCAATGAACGTTGAGAGACAACCTGACAGAGGTGTATAAGATTATGAGGGGTATAGATACGGTGGAGAGGAAGGCACTTTTCTCCATTAATAATGTGGTGAATAACTAGGGCCTGATATTTAAGGTAAGAGGTGGAGGAGATTTGATGAGAATTTTTTTTACCACTCAGAGGGTGGTGAGAGTTTGACACTCACTGTCTGAAAGGATGAAATTCTTGTCATGATACTTAAATAATATTTAGATATTTACTTGCATTGCCATGGCCTTCATGGCTATGGCCCAAAAGCTTGAAAATGGGATTAGTGTAGTCAGATCTTTTTTGACTGGTGCTGAGGCAATGGGCTGAATGGCCTCCTTCTGTGCTGTAAATGAGTATGTGTCTATATCTATTTAAAATGAGAAGTACCACCCTTACCAGAAAGCAGACTCTAGGTAAACTGTTTTGTTTGTTATTCTTGTACAGACACATTGAGCAGTAATGTAGATGCAGTCAAGTTACTTTGGCTTGGCTTCTCTTTTTTGACTGTGTGTTGTGGTCACAAATATGCTCCATTTGCAAAGCCACACTGCTTCCGCCTTTGCTGTTGTTTGGTGTCAGTTGTTTCATGCTTTGAGTGGTGAGGCTCTCAGCAGCACAGTTCGCTTTAGTGTCCATGACATCTGTTGAATTGTGTGCAAGGAATGACTTTCATCTGGCAGATTTCCTGAGTTTGACAATTAGAAGTCACATTGGTGCCCTGCTAAGCAAAGGCATTATGGGAAATGAGCCAAAGGCAGGTATATGGAGTTGGGTTGGTCTCATTGAATGGTGGGCAGAACAGGCTCATGGGACTGAATGGCCTACTCCTGTTCCCATGTTCCTAGAAGGAAATTGTATTCAGGAACTGGCAATTTGCATTTGAATGTTGAAGCATTTTGGTGACAGGCTGTTTCACTTAAGCAGCATTTTGCTTGTACTTAGTCATTGAGATCAACAGCACTGAAAAAGGCCTTTTGGCCCATCAAGTCCGTGTTAGTCAAAGACAACCACCTAACTATTCTAATCCCATTTTTCAGCATTTGGCACATAGCCTTGGCATCACATCTAAATGTTACGAAGGTTTCTGCCTCCAACACACTTGAGTTGCAACGAGTTGCAGATTCCCACTTCCATCTGGGTGAAAACTTTTTTCCTCATGTCTCCTCTGAACCTTCTGCCCTTTACCTTAAATATATGCCCCCAGTCTTCCCATCAAACTGAAAAAGTTTCTTCCATCCTACCCTATCTATAGCCCTCATAATTTTATAGGTCTTTCAAGCTAGTCTACTGCATTCGCTGCTCACAATGTGGTCTCCTGTACGTTGGTGAGACTAAATACAGACTGGGTGACCTGTTTGAGAACATCTCCGTGCTCTCTGTAGGAATGACTCTGACATCCCAATTGCTTGCCATTTCAATAAATCACCTGGTTGTCACACTGACATTTCTGTTCTGGGCTTGCTGCAATGTTCTAACAAAGCTCAAGACAAGTTCAAAGAACAACACCTAATTTTTCCGTTTAGGCACTTTACAGCCTTGAGGTCTCACTATTAACAATCCCTTTGTCTTTTGTACTGGATGTCTGCTTCTGTCAAAAGTGTAGAAGCCCATTTTGCAATAAATTTCGGTTCTGAAGAACAGTCATACCAGACTTAAAAAGGTTAATTCTGTTCCTCTGTGAACTGCCCAACCTGCTGTGTTTCTCTGGCATACTCTGTATTTGGCAATACTTGATGGAGTGAAGAAGAGAAAGCTTTACTCTTGAGTCTAACCTATAATGTTATAATTGACCTAGGCAACATAAATGGAGATCTACGCTGCATTTGCCCCATCCTTTATCAGGCCTGCAAGTATTATTGATATAGAGGGAGTTTTACATTGTGCCTAATCTGTGTTGTATCTGCCCTGGGATAGTGTTTAATGGGATAGTGTAGAAGAATATTTACTCTGTATCTAATCCTTAGCTGTATCTGTCCTGGGAGTGTTTTTTTGATGGAGACTGGATAGAGAGAGCTAAACTTTGCATTTGTCCTGTGCTGCACGATACCTGGGAGTCTGGGAACTGACTCTGGTTGTGGATATTCAATAGAGGTGACACTGGTCTTGTCTGCTGGCTACATTTAACTGTAGAGTGGTGAGTCTTCCCTAAGAGTAGAGTTCCCACTCTCCAAGAGCTGCTGGTCAATCAGAGGCCAGTAACTCTTTGAGCGGCCTCACAACATGGAAGGAAGTGGCAGCTGTCAGCAATGCAGTCACTGAAGTTCAGTTTTATCGCAGAATACCAGGTCAGAGATGAGTGATGCAGGATGGTGGTCACATCATAAGGGCTATAAGCTAGAGAATTAGCAGCATGGCTAGGGGTCTAGCATCTGGCACCAAGTTGGAATCATAGAATCCCTACAGTGCGGAAACGGGCCATTCGGCCCATTGAGTCTACACCAACCCTCTGAAGGTCATCCCACACAGACCCACCCAATCCTCGTAACCCCACATTTCCAATGGCTAATCCATGTAGCCTGCACATACCTGGACACTATGGGCAATTTAGCATGGCCAGTCCACATCTTTGGACTGTGGGCAGAAACTGGAGAACCTGCAGGAAACCCATGCAGACACGGGGAACATACAGACTACGCACAGACAGTCACCCAGGTCGCTGGCAATGTGAGGCAGTAGTGCTAACCAATGGGCTGTCATGCCACCCTAAGTTACTGCCAAGAACAGGAAGAGACCCTTGAGCCAACCTATAGGTTTTAACTGGCATCCATGGGCCGTCCTACCTTTGGCTTAATCAGCATGAAGATGCGAAAAGGATGGGGTTCCCTCCTGTCTCATTAACTGCCCCTCACCATCATACTTGCCAGTGAGAATGGGAACCAAATTCCTTTCAGTGCTCCTAAAAGAAAAGGTGTTTTGCTTCCAAGCAACACCACCTTGTTGAGCACTGCGCCAGTGGAGGAGAAAAAAGAGTTATACAATGTCACAGATTAGGGAGGAAGTTAGTATACAGACACTTTTGTCAAAGGAATGAAGGTCTGAGGAAGATGTGAGGGCACCTTGCTGTAACTCTACTCCTTTCTCTCTCTGTAGGTCATTCTGACGAACCAGATCACAACCAGGCTGAGTCACAGCTCTGTGCCAAGCTTAAGCGCAGGTCATTCCTCCCTACCTGAAGGTAATGGTCTTTTTCATTAACAAAGTCGTCTTTTTTAATCAGTTGCATCACACCACTATTCCCGTACTGTATTGTTTCTGCTCAAACTGTTTGTGTTGAAATAAAAAGAGAATTTGGATTTATCTCGGGCCCTTCATGAGTTCAGGATATTCCAAAGCTCTCCCGAGCTAGTGAAGTAGTTTCGATCTGTCGTCACTGTTGTCTTGTAGGAAATACAGTGGCTAATTTACATATGGCAAGGCCTTACAAACAATAATATGATAATGACTAATGGTTTTAGCTGCTTCAATGACATTAATTGGCTGTTAATATAATTAAGTTATAGACCATACAGAGAACTCTGCCCATTCCTCTTCAATGATTTCATGTAGTTTTGCATCCACTTCAGAGGGTAGACTGATGTTTAAGGTCTCACCCAAAAGATGACATCCCGAATAGTGCAGCACTCCCTCGTTTCTACGATTGTCAGCCTAGGTCATGTGGTTAAGTCTCGAGAGAAGAAGATTCACGTGTGTAAAAAAGACTTCTGTGTGATTGTGTGTTTATAAATGCAAAATATCTCTGCAGAGAACACATATAAAAAAACTTCTAATATTCTTTAACAGCGACCGCACATGTCGTGCTGTGAGTCATGTAGTTTTTTTCTGCTCTGGCAGGTTGTGATCATTATCGTCAAAATAATTCCACTTGCAATGCTTTGTTGGGAAAGGAACTTCAAAAGAGACAGACTCAATTTTTTTTCCACCTGTATCCATATTGTCTCTTACTATCACTGAAAGCTAGTGGACAGGAAGAGGGAATAATTCAAAATGCCAATGGAATGTAGACCTTTATCTCAAGGTTTGCCACAGTAATATCAAGGGATAAGTAATGTTACAGCTGTTGGGGAGTGGGGGGAGGAGGGCGTGGGGGGTTGGTGGGGAGGGGTTGAGGTTGAGTTAGATCTACCTGGGGAACTGCATTCAGTTCTGGACACCTCACCTCAAAAAGAATGTGTCGTCCTGAGAGGACATGAGTAATAGTGGACTTGCAAAACATTACGACATGAGGACTGATTGCTTAAAGCCCAAGTTTTTATTTTCCCAATTATAGAAGATTAAGGGATGATTGAATTAAGCTGTTTAGAGCAATTGAAGGATTTATGAGAATTAAGATAGAAAGCAGCTATTTCCTCTGGTGTGTGATCCCAAAACAAAACGTTTATAAACTTAAAAATTGGAGTCATTCAGGTGTGATACCAGGAAGCACTTATTCACACAAAAGGGTAGTAGAAATTTGGAACTGTTTCCAGCAATCTGTTGAGGCTCAGGGGCCAAGTGAAAATTTCAGAACCGAGATTGGTAGACTTTTGTGGTTAAGTGTATTAGAGTTATTTATTGGGATAAATAGGTATACCTAAGATACAAGTCAAACTGTGAACTAATTGAACAGCAAAAAGATTTGAAAAGACAACCTCTATTCCTATGTTTCCTTGCTCGAAGTCTCCGGCTTTGTGTCGAGGTATGCTTAGATGCACGTCAGCCATAGTCAGCGCCTCAGTTGTTCACTGCAGACGGCATTATAGTAGGGCCTGATTCTTCACCAGTCACTGCCTGCCATTAAACCTTCAACAGAGGTCACAGTTCGATGAGCATGAAACCGACTGATGCACTCCTGTCTAACCCAGGCAAGCTGAACTGAGTGTAATATCTCGACTTTCTTTTCCCTAGCTACAGTTGGTTAAACCTGGAGCAGGAACCGGATGTTGAGCTTGTCAACCCACCTGTCCAGTTTAGCTAAGTACTGTCATAAGCAGCAGTACTATCACTGTCAAAATTATCAAAACAAAATTTTCCAATCTTGCTGTCCCTGACCTCTGCCTGCACCTGCACGAGTACACGGCGTCCTGTGCTTTGTCCCCCAAGTCATTCATCAGGTAGCACTGTTTCCCATTGATTCAGAAGATTGTGGGTTTAGGTCTGATTTTGGATGTTTGAGCGCAAAATCTAGACGGACACAACCAGTGCAGTACTGGGGTAATGCTGCACTGTTAGAAGTGTCATCTTTCAGGTAAGATGTTAATCTAGTGCCAGTTCTCAAGGTGGACATACAAGGCTGCAAAACATTATTTAAAGAAAAGCAAGAGAGTTCTTGATCTTTTGAGCAATATTTATTTTTCAACCAAGGTCACTACAGATTACCTGATAATTTATTACATTGTTGTTGGGTTATTTTGCTTTACACAAGCTGTCTGCCATGTTTCCTACCCTTCAGAGACTGTACTTCATAAATAGTTCATCGACTAAAAAATTGCTTTAGAGTAATCTGAGTCCATGAGCAAACAAGATGTGTCTGCAATTTCTTGATTGACTGTTCGTCAGAAGATAGTGCAACATGAGAGTTTTGTGACCTTGTGTGTTCTTTCTGTGTACACTTGACTTCCAAAGCTGATGAATTATTTTACTTGTTTGCGTAAAAAGGCATGTGAATACAGGCCTTGGGCTGGTTAGATTAGACAAGCTGTGTTTGAGAGACATTTCTCAGTTTGTATTGACTTAATATTGCATTGATGAGAGATTTACTGGTATCCAAAGTATTACAGGAGAAGACTGTTGCTGAATTACCTATTTGTGCTTTATCGTTTCATTTCAGAAAGTTTTATCATTCATTTCACTCCTGTCCAGTGTTGTACAACCACGTGTATCTCATTACCAGCTCCTGTTTGTAGAATCGTAGGATCATAAAAGGTCTATGGCACAGAATGATGCCATTCAGCCTATCATATCTTCTTCAGCCAAAAATGGGCCACCCAACCTAATCATAAGAACAGAAGTAGAGCATTCTGCCCAATGAGCCTGCGCCATCATTATAAATTATGGCTGTTCGTCTTCTCAATGCTGTTTTCCTACATTAACTTCATACCTCTCAATATCATTAGTCCTCAAAAACCTATCAATTTGTCTTCAATCTGCTCAACAATTGATTGAACTTCCACAGCCCTTCCGAAGTAAAGAATTCTAAAGATTCAACGCCCTCTGAGTGAAGAAATCTTTCCTCATCTCAAGCTTAAATGCCTGTCCCTTATGGTGAAATTATGTCACCTGGTTCTGGGAGGCATTCTGTCGAAATCCATGTACACGCCCTGAATGAGTTTTGTAAGTTTCAGTTAGATCACCTTTCATTCTTCGAAATTCTAGAGACTATAAACCCTAGTTGCCCCAATCTCTCCTCATAAAACAATCCTACCTTCGTTGGGATTAATCTGGTGAACCTCCATTGCACTCCCCCTATGACAAGTTTACTCGCCCTTAGATAAGGGAACCAAAACTGTGCACAATACTCCAGGTGAGGTCTCAACAAGGCAGCAAGAAATTGTAACCTCTAGGCTCAAAATAGTGCCTGCCTTTCTAAATGGTTGCTGCACCTGTATACAAGTTTTAATGATTCATTGACAAGGACACCCAGATCCTTTCAGACACCCACACTTCTCAACCTCTCACCATTAAAGAAATATTCTGCCATCCTGATATTTCTACCAAAGTAAGTAACTTCAGTCTTATACACATTAAACCCACCTAAACCCGTTCATTTAGCCTGTCCACCTTCTTTTGATGTCTCCTTGAACTCTCCTCATAACTTATATTCCCATCCAGTTTTATGCCATCAGCAAATTTAGGAATACGACAATTGGTCTCTGCATCCAGATCATTTATATAAATTGTGAACATCTGTGGACTGAGCACTGAACTTGTGTTACCCCAATCGTAACATCCTGCCATCCTGAGAATGATCTGTTTATCTTTGCTTTCTGTCTGTTAACAAACTCTCCGCTAATATATAACATGCTAATATAGCCCCTGACCCAACCTCCTGTGAGGGGTCTTGTCAAAAGCGTTTTGAAAATCAAATTTCACCAGATCTGCTGGTTCCCCTTTGTCTATGCTACAAGTAAAATCCTTAAAAAAAAATCTTAACAACTTTGTCAGACACAGCTTGCATAAATCATGTTGACTCTACCCAACCTTGCCATTCATTTCTAAGTCTTCAGTTAGCACATCCTTTGTAATAGATTGTAACATTTTCTATATTGTGGATGTCAAATTGACAGTTCTGCATTCTCCCTAATTATGACTTTTTAAATAGTGGTATTGCATTCGTCACCATCCAGTCAGCAGGAACTTTCCCAGAATCTATGGAATTATTGAAGATAACCTCCTCCTTGCTTCAACACTCAGGAATGAAGCTCATCTGGTCCATGAGATTTATCAACTCTCAATCCAGCTATTTTTCTTAAGTACTGCGCATTTGCTAATAGTAATTTATATTGGCTTTCAGATACACATGATCCCTGGTGGCTTTGTATTTCTGAGAGACTTTCTGTATCTTCTTATGTGAAGACAGATGCAAACTAACTGTTCAGTTGCTTTGCCATTTCTATGTTCTCCACTTTAAATTCTCCTGTCCGACCTGTAATAGGCCCATGTTTATCCTTGCTAATCTTTTTCCTTTTACACATTGGTAGGTGATTTCACAGTCCACTTTTATGTTCCTCACTCGCTTGCATTTATTAATCTATTCTCCCTTTCCTTATCAGATTCTTGGCTGTCCTTTGCTGGATGCTAAAATCGCTCCCAATTAATCCTACTATCCAGCATTTGGTCCATATTGCTACAGGTTTAGGCACTTGGGGTGCATATCCGGACACACATGCAGTACACTCTGGGCAAAAAGGAACAACTTGTTACTTTATGGCTTGACTATCTCACTGTCAGCTCTTGTGCAAGTGGAGTATACATTGTGTAAAAGTGAACAATTCATTCTTGTCTGATACTACAGGCAGCTCCCTGGGTTGCGAGCGGGTTCTGTTCTTGAGTCTGTTTCTAAATTGATTAGTACGCAAGTCAGAACACAATGTAGGATGTAAAGTAGGCAATCATAAGTACAGGAAATGTTCATATATTAGATCTTTAAAATTACATCCCTGTATGGGATCAGGTTTGTAAGCCGTACATTTGTAAATCGGGAACCCTCTGAATGTCATTCACTAACAGCTCTTGTACATGTACCAAACACACTGACTCAATTTGCTCTGCTCCTATATAATAAGAGCCCTAGACTGGAATGTTCAATTGCAGCTCTGGGAGCAATATAAACATAGTCTGCTGCTTAATTTCAGGCAGCAATTTTTTTTTAAATCAGGAATTTCTCTCAGGCTCAGAAATCCCTGCTGAAATGCTCTGCTTGAGGAATCGAGGTAACCCTGTCACTCCCAGCCATTCTTTCCCATCAGAACCTGTCTCAATCTTTTACTGTCCTTCAGTGCTTTGTGAAAACCATGTTTCTATTTTTATCTTATTAATTTTCAACTCCTACATAAACATTTAAGAACAGAAGAACTACAATTAGGAGTAGGCGATTCAGTCCCTTGAGTCCATTCTGCCATTTGATACGGTTATGTCTGATCTTATCTCAGCCTGAACGCCACTTTCCTACCCGCTCCACACAACCTTTCAATCCTTTACTAATTAAAAATCTGTTTATCTCCTTAAATTTACTCATTGTCCCCGCATCCATTCCACTCTGGGGTAGTGAATTCCACAATTCACAACCCTTTGAGAGAAGTAATTCATCTCCATTTTAAATCTGTTTCCCTTTATCCTAAAACTAAGACCTCTCATTCTCCATTTCCCCACAAGAGGAAAGATCCTCTGTATGTCTACTTTGCCAATCCCCTTTAGCATCGTATATACCTCAATTAATTCTCCCCTCATTCTTCTAAACTCTACAAAGTATGGGGTCAACTGTTCAATTTCTGTTCCTAAGACAAACCCCTCACCTCTGTAATTAATCGAGTGAACCTCCTCTGGCCTGTCTGCAACTACACCCCTCAAGGGGATCAAAACTGTATGCAATACTCCAGGTGCAGCCTCACTTATGCCTTGTATAGTTCCAACAACACTTCCCTACTTGCATACTCTATTCCTTTAGAAATAAATGCAATTCCATTTGCCTTCCTTATTATCTGCTGTACCTATATACTAGCTTTCTGTGAGTCATGCACAATGGCAACCATTCCCTCTGCACTGAAGCACTCCAAATATAACTATGGATATAATATGTACAACAACCTATAAAATATAAAGCCCTGCAAGAAGTGGGTGTGTGTGTTTCAACTCCTGGACAGCATGAACATCTGGGTCCTGTGAAGTGAGTAAATCTCAACTCACAGCAACAGGAGTTAAGCCGCTAAAATGCCAGACGTGGAAAGTTGCAACATGTAGTTCTGCGTGAGGTTTAACAACCTGTTTATCCCCGATTCCTTGCATGTGCAATTAAGTTAGCAGTTCCTATCAGATCTGAAATTCAAGTTCACGTCCTCAATAACCTTAAATTGAGTGACAAAAGATCAGTCTTCTCCTGCTATCAACAGGTGTTGAAAGATCTCAGAATTTGTGACTGGGGAGCTTTGTTAACTACAGTGGTTGATCTGATATCTGACCTGATTGTGTGATTCATTTATTCTCTTTCTAATCCCCAGTGCAATCCATACATTTGCGGTTTGACAGTTTACCATGATTGCTGGGCAATTTGTGTCAGTATCATGTGCTAGATAGACTGAACTGAAATGTTATCAGTGAAGCTCTAGTGCTCTAATTAAATATCCAAGTAATAATTTGATGACTGGAAGCATCGAATTTCCATGTGGGTGCATCGGTGGGTAGACCTACAGTAGATCAGTTGTAGGATCTAGCCGTGCAAATTACAAATTATCGAGCCTATTGGGGAACGTCTCCACTATCTCGGCTAATGTCATGCCAAATGCAGAATTCGTTGTCCAATATTTCACCCTGTGATGTTTATCCAGCATCACCCTCCACATTTGTTCACCGTCACCCCCACATTTATCACCAATGCCCCCTGTTTATTCCCCACCACCCTCTGTGTTTATCACAGTCACCCTCACTGTTTAATATCCTGCACATTTAATCTCATTTCCTCACAAATCATCCCTTCACGTAATCTGATTGGACCACAAGATGCCATATGAACTGGAAGAAATCTTCTGGAGGACAATTCAAAACAGGATATTTTCTTGGACCATTTAGTCAGATGAGCCAAAAGTACTGGTGTGCATTTTGTATCACCTAGGGACTTTTGTTGCTTACTTACCCTTAAGATTTCCAAAGCCTACTGCTGCTGTAGCTTCCCATAGAAAACACCACTATCGTTTGATGTAACACACCAATTCTTATTCACAACCACTTATCTTTTGTCAGAGATAAGGAAGAATTTCTTCCAAAATGGTTGTGAATCTGTGGAATTTTTTTTTTACCACAGAGAGTTGCCAAGGTTGGATCATTAAGTATATTCAAAATTGTGGTAGACAGAAATGGAATCAAGGATAATGAGGAAAGGCAAGAAAAATTGAGTTTAACGTTATCAGACCAAACATGATCTCATTGAATGGTGGAGTAGACTTGAGTTCTGAGGAAGGGTCACTGGACCCGAAACGTTAATTCTGTTTTTTCCTTCACAGATGCTGCCATACCTGCTGAGTTTTTCCAGCAACTTTGTTTTTGTTGTTGGTGTGGAATAGACTTGATGGGCTGAATGGCATACTTCTGCCCCTACGTCTTATCATTTTATGGTCTTGTCTTAATGTAAAGATCCTTGGCCCTTGGTTAATAAAACATAGACATGATTTATATTGTGCTTTTATCGACAATCTTCACAGCCAGTGATGTATATTTCACGTGTAGTCAATATAGGAAGCATGGCGGTTAATTTGCTCATTTCAAGCTCCTTAAAACAGCAAAATGGTAAGGACCAAAATATCCATGTTTAGCGATGTTAACCAAGGGGTTAGCGAGGATGATGGAGAGAACTCCACTGCTCTTCTTTCAAGTAGTGCCATGGACTGTTTTCATTCTATTGAAGGAGGCAGGTGGGTGCCTCAGATTAATCTTTTTGAGTTACAGTACAGTGCAGTGCTTCCTCAGTAATGTAGGGCGTGTTGGGCCTGATTCTTATGCGCATGCCCTGCAGTGAAATTTGAGTGCAGAAGCTTGTGATTCAGAGCTGAGTGTGGTACCAGCTGATCCACAACTGACATTTGCCAATCTTGTGCCTTTTTGGTGGAAAATATCTAAATAATGCATCTGTCTCTCATGTCATTCTTGTCGATCCATTCTGACCAGGTGAAGGACAGTGAGGAGTGCTAAGTATAACATGAGATAAAGTGCTTTGTGACTAGGAGATAACAAGGGTCCAGGTTAAACTGCCCTAGACTCTATCCAATTTATTTATGTTGTGTGTGAGGTGAATAAGGAGGAGAGAACTCTGCCTATTCCTGTGAACTCCTTCAGTCCTCTGAGGTATTAATCACTGAGGTATTAATTCATCATTGGTGGCCGTGCCTTCAAGTGCTGTTAACCTTTGCTCTTGAATTCCCTTTCTAAGCCTCTTCACCCCTCCTTCTTTTGGAGATTAACTAAAACCTCCCTCTCGGGCCATGCTTTTTGTTTCTCATGCTATTATCTCCCTTACATGCAGTCCCAGTGTCAAACTTTGACAGATATTTATTTTATTCAGCAGCTTGGACATTTCACTAAAAGTGTTGTATGAATGCAAATTGTTGCTGAAATATCTATCTTCCGCAATCAATTATTGAATCCATCCTCATTGTAAATTGAATTAAATAACCTGGATTGATGGGGTTCCGCACCTCCTATTTCCTATATCTCCGCAATACAGGAGCATAAGTGTTCAGCAGATTGAGAGATTGTGTCAGGAAACTTCAGTGTTTTCTTCCTATCTCTTTTTGCACTTGTGATAGCCCCATTGACTCCCATAGATATCCTGGAGCCACTGGTGAATCACTACGTGTGAGTCCAGATAGCATGCAACTGCACAGCGAAACTTGACAAGTCCTCACCCTACACTGTGAGATAGTAAGAACTGCCGATGCTGGAGTCAGAGATAACATAGTGTGGAGCTGGAGGAACACAGCAGGCCAGGCAGCATCAGAGGAGCAGGAAAGTTGACATTTCGGGTCGGGACTCTTCTTCAGAGGTCTGCTGTGTTCCTCCAGCTCCACGCTGTGTTATCTCACCCTACACTGTTATTGTTGTGTCATTGAATAATAAACACTTTTTTATTACCTTTTCCTCCATTCACCATCCAACCCAGTCCCGCCCCAACCCCCTGCCTGCCCAACCCCTTCATCAAGAATGAAGTCCGAACATCCCATCAACCAGGAATAGTTGTCAAGCATAGAGTCATACAGTTCAACCAATCCATGACGCCCATGCTTTTAAAGACTTTTAAACATTGTAACTGTACCCACATCCTCCACTTCCTCTGAAAGTTCATTCAAAACTCTATAAAGTCACCCCTCAACCTCCTATGCTTCAGTGAAAAAGTCCAAGCCTATCCAGCCTCTCTCTATAACCTCAAATCTTCCATTCCTGGCAACATTCTGGTAAATCTGTTTGAACCCTCTCCAGCTTGATAACATCCTTCCTATAACTGAGTGACCAGAACTAGATACAGTATTCCAGAAGAGGCCTCACCAGTGTCCTGTACAACGTCAACATGATGTCCCAGCCCCTATACTCAAAGGTCTGAGCAATGAAAAGAAGTGTGCCAAATGCCTTCTTAAACACCCTGGCTGCATGTGACGTAAACTTCAAAGAATTATGTACCTGAACCCCTAGGTCTCTCTATTCTACAATATTACCCAAGGCCCTACTTTTAGTTGTGTAACTCTTGCCTGGAAGAGGTAGCTTTCTGCTGAGAATGCCCCCCCTCAATATCTCCTCTTGTTCAGTTTCTCCGTGTTTGAAGTTTTCTTGACACTTTGTTGATGTGACATTCCACGAGTTCCACATAGGACTTTGCTAGACGTCACTGAAATTTACATTCACAATTTTTTGTTGTCTTATAGTCTGCTTTTATATTTAGAAAAGAAACACATTTTGAAATTAAAAGTAAAAGATGTGCACAAATAACTCAGTGTTCTGACTCATTGTGACATTATTCCTGCTACCTTACTGAATTACCTGGTGACCCAATGATTTAATGTTAGTGCTCTCGCCTCTGAGTTCAAAGGTCATGCCATCCATGCCCACTCCAGAAACCTGAGTGCAAAATCTAGTACAAAGGGACTGCTGTCTTTCATAAAGGATGTAGAAATTGTGGCCCTATGTACTGTTGTTGCCAGATATAAACATGATATTGCATTAAAGAAGAAGAAGAGGGTGTTCTTCCTGGTGGTCTGGCTGACATTTATCCAACAGCAATTGTTTAAATGATCCATATCTAAAATAATAGAGCTTCACAACAGTGCCATCAAACCAAGCATTTCTCTCGATTTAACATCAGTGAAGCAGATTATCTGGTTATTTATCACATTTCTGTTTGTGAAATCCTGCTGTGCACAAATTAGCTGTCATGTTTACGATGTTGCAACAGTGACTATATCTGAAAAGTACGTCATTGGCTGTGAAGCACTTTGTGGTGGTTTGAGGTTGTATAGTAATGGAATTGCTTTTTTTTCCACATGCCTTAGGCTAAGATCTTCCAACCAGTAAAGTTTGTGGAGATATTGTCACTTGCTGCAGGGTGGCCCCTTGTGTCCACAACCTGGAATACCCATTGCTACACTTAACAGTGGTTCAGAAACATTTTCATCAATTATCAGTTGAAGAACAATTAAGCCATTATGGCCAACACTGATCCTACTCTTCCACCTGGAAACAGGACCCTCACTGGAGTGACCCCAATCCCGATAGGGAACAGAGGGAGTCAGGGCCCAAACTGGAGTGATCCCACTCCTGATTAGAGTGGACAGCTTGGCTGGGTATCATGGGATTACAGATTGTGGTTGAATGCAATTCTACTGTTATTGATGGCCCACTGTGTCTCATGTTTGCCCTGTATGTTACTAATTCTGATTGAATTCCTTCCCATCTAGCATGCTGGTAGTATCACAAGAACTTTTTATTGGTGGAGTTTAGTTTAGATGGAGATGGAGGAGAGCTATTTCCTCAGCATGAATTTGGACCATTTTGTCCATAGGACTGTGAAATGGTCACTCCTACCAGCACTGTCATAGACAGATGTATCTGTGACAATAGATTCATGAGGACAAAATAAGCTTTTCCCACTTATGTCTTCCCTCACTACCTGCCGCAGAGCCAGTCTCGCAGCTATGTCCTTTAGGCTCAGCTAACTTGGTAATTAGTGACACTACTGACTACTGTGGTGGACATTGAAGTCCCCACCTAGGAATAAATTCTGTGCACTTACTACCCTCAGTGCTTCCTCCAATTGGTTTTCAGCAGGGAGGAGTACTAATTCATTAACCATGGTCTGTTTGGTGGGATATGATCAACAGGAACTTTCCTTGCCCATGTTTGACTTGATGCCATAAGACTGCAGGGGGTCCAAAGGCATTACTGAGGACTCCCAATACAACTGCCTCCTGACTGTATGCCACTTCCTCTGATGGGTCTTCCCCACAGTGTTGTCCGGAACATTAACTGTAAGGTATAATTCAGTGAGTATAACTTGTCAGGTTGTTGCTTAACCAACCTGTGGAACAACTCTCCCAATTTTGGAACAAGCCCCCATAAGTTATGAAAGAGGATTCTGCAGTACCGACAGGGCTGGGTTTGCCAGTATTACTTCCAGGGTTAGTTCAGTACCAACTATCTGTTCAGTTTCAATTTTATTTAGACTTTGCATTGGTTTGATTCAACTGACTGGCTTGCTAAGCCATTTCTGAGAGCAGTTAGTCAGCCACGTTGCTGTGGATCTGCAGTCAAGTGTAGCCCAGGCTGCAAAACAAGCCAGATTTTCTTCCCTAAAGAGTGAAGCAGATTACAACAATCTACAATGGTTTTGAGATCACCATGGCTGAGATTGGCTTTTGATTCCCAGGTTACAGGTGGAATGAGCGCTATAATCCCCAGATCAAAGGATGGAATGGTCCTGGTGATCTCCAGTCATAGAATTATTCTGGAAATCACCTTCAACAAGATGTGGTGATCCTGCGATCCATTATTGAAGGCATGACTGTTCCCAGTGGCCATGATCACCATTTATGGAATGGAATAATCTTAGTGATCTCTAATGGTTCTGGTGATCCCCTATGGGATGTGTTGGCTCATTCTCACCCTATAAGGCCATTGAGTTACGGAATCATAGAATTAAAGAAATGTATAGCAAGAAACAGACCCTTCAGTCCTATCCATCCATGCTGACCATATATCCTAAATTAATCTAATCTCATTTGGCCCATATCCTTCCAAACCCTTCCTATTCATGTACCCGTCCAGATGCCTTTTAAATGTTGTAATTGTACCAGCCTCCACCACTTCCCCTGGCAGCTCATTCCATACAAGTACGATCATCTGCGTGAAAAAGTTGCCCCTTTTATATCTTTCATTTCTCACCTTAAGCGTATGTCCTCTAGTTTTGTACTCCCCTGCCCGGGGAAAAAGACCTATTCACCCTATCCATGCCCCTTATGATTTTACAAACTTCTCTAAGGTCACCCCTCAGCCTCTGACGCTCCAGGGAAAATTGCCCCAGCCTATTCAGCCTGTCCCTATAGCTCAAACCCTCCAACCTGACAACATCCTTGTAAATCTTTTCTGCACCCTTTCAAGTTTAACAACATCTTTTCTATAACAGGGAGACCAGAATTGAACACAGTATTCCGAAAGTGGCCTAATCGATGTTCTGTACAGCCATACCATGACATCCTAACTTTTATACTCGGTGCGCTGACCAGTAAAGGCAAGTGTACCAAACACCTTCTTCACCATCCTGTCTACCTGTGTCTCCACGTTTAAGGAACTTTGCACTTGCACCCCAGGGCCCCTTTGTTTGGCAACACTCCCTGAGCCCGACCATTAAGTGTAAGAATCATAGACTCTCTACATGACCCACTCGGCCCATCAAGTTGACACCGACCCTCCGAAGAGCATCCCACCCAGACCCACTCTTACCCTATCCCTGCACTTCCCACCCTAAACGCTATGGGCAATTTAGCATTGCAAATCCACCTACCCTGCACATCTTTGGACTGTGGGAGGAAACTGGAGCACCCAGAGGAAGCCCATGCAGACGTGAGGAGAATGCGCAAACTCCACACAGACAGTCGCCCGAAGCTAGAATTGAACCCCAATCCCTGGCGCTATGAGGCAGCAGCACTAGCCACTATGCCACTCCAGTTCTGGCCTGATTTTCCTTACCAAAATACAGCAACCTCTCGAGTTCAGTGCAAACATTCAAATGTGCCTTGTGACGTATTACTACTTCGAAGCCAGTCATTGTTGTTGATGTAATTGGTCCAAAAGTTTCTTATTGAGAAGTATAATTTAGGAGTTTTCTAATAGTTGGCCAAATTTTGAAACTACAGCATGGTTAGATTGACTTCTGGTATCCTGCATGCAAATACCCCATGACTCTGAACTTCTTCCAAAATCTAATACCACCTGTCACATGAAATGCTGATGATCTTCGAACTTCTGACTTGTCCAACTCTTGATGCCAACTCCCACTGTGTAAGTGGTGGATATAATAATGTATGCACGTTGGAGGCTGTGGTGAGAAAAAAGAGGCAGCTTGGAGTAATGTCAGTGTTCTCAGTAAAAGAAGTTGGACACACCTTCTGAAATGTGGCCATGATTGTTTTGAACGCTGTGAATAGATTTAAGAGCTATGTTTTGAAACCAATTAAACAATGCTGATCTCTGTGTTCATTCGGTCGCCTCAGGAAGTATGCAACTTTGCAACAGTATTAGTGCCAAACCTGTCTGCTTTTCACTTAACCTTGAATAATGGGTGTGAGGTACAGGAGTATTCCATCTAATCATGTTCAGTATGAAGTCCAATCTACTCAGCAGGGGCCCACCCTTTAATGAATTAGAGTTACTTACTAGAAACAAAACCAGAAATTGCTGGAAAAGCATGCCCAGCAGCATTTGTGGAGTGAAAGCAGAGTTAATATTTCGGCTGCAGTGACCCTTCTTCAGAACAGACCCATTCTGGAAGCTGGATTTTCAAATTAGCGTTAATAATGTAATTCACATGGGAAAGATGAACACCTGGCCACCCCTTCTCCAACCACACTCAGCACATTTAGCAGGAAACTGTTGAGGGCGGGGAGATCAGAGAAAAGTGGCACATGTAAAGAAAGTTACATAAATACTATGTGGCTTCCTCCCTCCCTCAATTTCTGTTTACAGTTTGCTCTATTTCAGAGTAAGAGTGATGACGCTTTCTGTTCTGTGCTGCATTCTTTCAGCAATGCTGCTAGTCACTATAATCTCTGAGGGCTGTGAACATTGAGACCGCTCCCTCTTTGCTTCCTATCTGGCCAGTCTTGTCTTCAATGTTTGGCAGTTCAACAACATTGTCCTCCCATGTTAGCTGCCTTGCCTCATTTAGTTTCAGGTTGTGTTTAGGGACTGTTCGATCTGAGCCACAAAGGTTTATTTTTGATGTTTCTGTGGTAAGCGTGGCATTTTTTTTTTATTTTCAACTCCAGCCCTGAACGAATGCAGCTTGCTATCCAACGGTTAGGGATCTTACAGTGAGCTGAAGCATGCAGGCTAATTTGCGTTGCAGGCTGCATCACAGCCATGAAGAAACCTGCAACTGCTGGAAAATAAAACATGTGGCTGATCAGTGTGAGCCATTCACTGCTCCAGATGAGGCCTCATCCAGTCAGATAATCTATCCTTTTCAGGATTTCATAATCTGGTGTCCTCATACTCGAGTGCCACTAGAAGGCTGGCATTCAAAGAAGTTTTGACAGTGCTGCTTCTTAGTCAATGTTGTCCTGTTTGAAGTTGGACCTTGTTATCAATCTTCACGGAGCTGCAACACAACAACAACCTGTACTTATATAGCACCTACCATGTAATAAAACATTCCTTCATTCAGTAAAAAAAACACTGAGCCACATAAGGCGATGTTAGGTCAGATGACCATAGACTTAGTCAAAGAGAATGATTTTAACGAGTGTATTAAAGGAAGAAAGAGAGGTAGTGTGGTATAGATATGTTAGAGGAAATTCCAGAGCTTGGGTCCAAAGCAACTGAAGACACATTTACCAATTGTGAAGTGATTAAAGTCAGACACAGTCAAGAGGCAGATATCTGCATTGGGTGTCATGCACGTACACGTGGTAGCTGATAAGTCTTTGCATGATAAATGTGAGGGGCCTAGAATAGATGTTTGAGAGATGCCAGGAGGAATGCTGTGGGAGCTGGATGAAAAGCAAGGGATTCTCTGGTTATGAATAGATGGTTAAAAACGGAATCGGATGAAAGGAATCACACTTTACTGGATTACAGTGGGGAGGTATTGGAGGAGAATGGTGTGCTTAAGTATGTCGAAGGGTGCAGAAAGGTTGAGAAAGGAAATGAGGTAAAACTTGACTTTGTCACACACATAGGATGTAATTTGTGACCTTGATAAGTGCAGTTTTGGTATAGTGACAGGAGACAAAACCTGGTTGGAGTGATTTGAACGTAGGGTTCTGGGAAAGATGGGTATGAATTTGGGATGCAACAGCATATTATAGAATTTTGGTGAGTCAGGGGAGTTTGCATGGAAGATGCATTGACCTCATCAAGCATAACACAGACAAAAAATTAAAGTTGAATTTCAGGACCAGCATACACCTCATAGTTTCCTACACCTATTAACTTTCAGCAAAAGGCTGACCATCTACAGGAGCTTTGGCATTTTGCTGCTGGAAACTCTGTGTGTCAGTATTTCCCCAATCTCACCAGTTGTGATTCTTTTCACTCTGAGGGACCACAGATACACCCCATGTCCTGTACTCTGGGGATTATAGATACATTGTCGTCCCGTAACTAGGCTGCAGTCTCGGGCATCAACCTCCACGTGATCCTGTAACCTCAACTCCCATTCTGTAACTATTTCTGTAACCTCCAACCCTGTCTGTAACTGTCTCTGTAATCTCCAACCCTGTCTGTAACTGTCTCTAAACCTGTCTAACCGTCTTGGTATCCTGCTATCCCAGTCTGTAACTGTCTTTATAACTTGTAGTCCCTACTGTAATTGTCTCTGTAACCTCCAAACCTGTCTAACCGTCTTTGTAACCTGCTGTCCCAGTCTGTAACTGTGTTTATAACTTCTAGTCCCTACTGTAACTGTCTCTATAACCTCGAAACCTGTCTAACCGTCTTTGTAACCTGCTGTCCCAGTCTGTAACTGTCTTTATAACCTCTAGTCCTGATTTAACTGTCTCCGTAATCTACAGAAAACTGTCTCTGTAACCTGCCACCCCTGACTTTAACTGTCTTTGTGACCTCAATCGTGTCCTGTATCTCTCTTTTTAACTTATAGTCCCAGACTGTACTTCTGTAACCTCCAACTAAATATATACATATTGTTTTACAAGTGGTAACTTTCTTCTTTTCTACAAAGTCTCTTAAACTGCATTGTCAATACAAAGCGTCGTCATATCAGGCAATTTACAGCCCGATCAGAGTGTGCTGGACTCTCATAAAGGTGTATTGGAAGTTGCCAGGCTACTGTGAAGTGGCACTGGTATGGATTCTGTCAGGCAATATCTGCATAAGTCTAGATTACCAGAAGATAGTAACATGGCAAATGAGACAGAACACTTGTCGATAAAGGAAATGAACTATCATGAAAGAAGTTGGTGCAGCACAGTTAGCAGAGGAGGCAGTCTGATTCTAACAGATGTTTTTTGTCTGCCTGCCAGATGTACTGAGACATTCTGCACAAATTTTGCATGCACAGCAAACTCCATCATAAAATCTCGAGACCTAGCTGGTTTGACATAGATGTGGCCAGCCTTCCATCTTCTCCTATTCTGAAACTTGAACTCATCTATAATCTGCTGCTTGTAGCTAAACTCATACCAAGTTTGGTTTGCTCATTGTTGTTGACCTAAATTGCTCCTTAATTTGAGTTTTCTGCTGCACTGGTACAGTATGGACTGATGGAGTGGGGTGTTAGATTGGGAGGGTGGTATCCAATGTCTAACCTATGCTGCCCCTAATGACACTGTCAGAGCTTCTTCACATAGAGACTGCAGCAGTACACGAACTTGGCCCACCATCAATTTCTCAAGGGCAATCACAGGTGGCAATAAATGCTAGGACCTGCCAGACTTTTTTCAAAAAATGAATAAATAAAATGGTGAGAGTTGCATTTCTCAGCACTGACACCCCTAACCTTGATGTGTACAACAAAATTCAAAAGTAGACTAGTGTAAGGAAAACACAAGAAGGGGAACTGCAAACAATTAAGGAACGGAAGTTAATTATGAAAGAAAACTGGCACAGAATTTAAAAACAGATAGAAAAAGCTTCTGTAAGTATATAAAAGGAAGAGAGTAGTTAAACTGAATGTTGGTCCCTTAGAAATCGAGACTAGGTAGTTGATAGTGGGGAACGCATAAATGTCGGTGACAACAAATTAAAATGCCTCAATTTTCGCGGTGGGCGATACTGAAATCATCCTAATAGTAACAGGTAGTGCAAAGGTTACAGAAAAGGATGAGTTTAAAATAATCTCCATCACAAGGGAAAAAGTTCTGAGGAAACTATTCATATTAAAGTCAGGCAAGTCACCAGGACGTGATACCCTACATCCTAGGGTCTTAAAGGAAGTGGCAGGAGAGATAGTGGATACATTGGTTATAATATTCCAAAAGCCCCTAAATGCGAGAATGATTCCAGTGGATTAGAAAAATGCTAATGTGTTACCGTTATTCAGCAAGAGAAGGAGGCATAAAGTAGGAAACTATAGACCTATCTTTGGGAAATTGTTGGAATCCATCATTACAGAAGTCAAAACATTTGGAAAGTCAAAATGCAATCAATATGGTGTTATTAAAGGTAAATCATGTTTGACTAAGGTTCTTCAAAGATGTAACAAACAAAATTAACAGTGGGAGCCCTACAAATGTAGTTTATATCTTGATTTCCAGAAAGCATTTGTTAAGTTGCCAACAAAAAATTAATATACAAGGTAAGATCGCATGGGGTTAGAGGTAACAAATTTGCTTGGACAGAGGATTGGCTAACTGACAGAAAGCAAAGAGTCTGGATAAATCTGTCTTTTTCTGGTTGGCAAGCCATGACTACTGGGGTGTCACAGGGTTTGGCCCTTAGGCCCCAATCTATATTTACAATTTATATCAATGACTTGGTTGCAGGGATAGAATGTACTTTAGCCAGGTTTGCAGATGACACCAAAATAGGTGGGAAAGTAAGTCGCAATTAATAAGAAATTTACAAAGAAATATGAATAGGTTAGGTGACTGGGCCAGACTTTGGCAGATTGAGTTTAATGTGGATAAGTGTGAGGTCGGAAGAATAAAAAGGTAATCCCGTATTTAAATGGAGAGAAACTTCAAAATGCCTTATACAAAGGGATCTGGGTGTCCTCTTTATGACCAACAGACAGCTAATGTACAGGTATAGCAGATAGTCAGGAGAGCAAATGACATTTTAGTATTTATTGCTAAAAGAATGGCGTATAAGAGCAGGGAGGTGTTCCAATTCTATGAGGTATTGGTGTAATGTGTACAGTTTTGTTCCCCTTACTTGAGGAAAGATTTGCATTGGAGACGGTTCAGAGGAGGTTCACTCGATTAAAAGGCTTGTCTTATGATGAGGGATTGAGCAGTTTAGGCCTACACTCACTGGAGTTTAGTAGGATGAGAGACAATGTGAAATTCAGTACCTCAGAAGACAGTGGACACTGAATAAATTAATAGCAGGTCAAAAGATTATGGGGAGTGGGTAGGAAAGTGGAGTGGAGGCCAAGATTAGATCAACCATGATCATATGAAATAGTAGAATTGGCTTGAGGGGCTGAATTACCTACTGCTGCTCCTAGTTCTTATATCCTAGTATGGAAGCAGGCCATTGGCCCATCAAGCCCTCATATCCATATCCACCCAGTCGGTAAATCCCTGGACACTACCGGCAATTTAGCATGCCCGAACCTGCACATCTTTGGACTGCGGGAGGAAACCGGAGCGCACGGAGGAAACCCACGCAGACACAGGGAGAATGTGCAAACTCCACACAGACAGTCACCCTAGGGTGGAATTGAACCCAGGTCTGTGGTGCTGTGAGGCAGCAGTGCTAACCACTGAGACACTGTGCTCTCATTTCAAGATTCTTGGCTTTAGACAGTGATTTAAGTCATCCTGTCCTGTTTCGTTTCAACAGTGGCTGGCTTGCAGCACTCGGTAAAAGAGAGCCTCTTTCCTTACCTGATAGTCTCAAACTGTGACTTTCACTGCACATACTAGGACATCAGTCCACTGACACTTACAGACTAGGATTGAAATAGGCTTTTATACCTTTTTCTGGTATATACCAAAAGATTAAAAGATAGACATGTCTGCAGGAGACGGCCTTCTGATGAGAGAGGTTTATGTAGTCACCCTGTCATTATCTCTTCCCTTTTAGCTTTCTGTCCTGAAGTTTCCTTGACTTTCTATAGGTATGACATTCCAGGGTTCCTTCTCAGACAGCCACTGAATTTTCACCCAGATTCAAACTTTGACTGTATCTTCCCTTTGTTAAAAAAAAACACATTGCAATTTAGTATGTCCATAGGTGATTGGGGTTGTGATCCATGGTAACGGGGAAGGGGAAGTATCTTTTATGCATGTGTATCTTTTATGCATGTGGTCCATACATGAAGATAGGGTGGAGTTTGACTGTGAGATGCTGGATGTATTACCACAGGAATCTCCCTCAGCATGGGCCACATAGTGGAAAGCTAGCTGAAGGAATGAGTGTTATGAAAATCAAGCGAGCTGATGTTTACTCCTTTAACTTCTGTGTAATTGTATTGTTTAAAATAAATTTTACCTTGTTCCGATCAAAGCATTGCACTCTGGAAATGTGGTGATTTCCACATATCAGAATATGTCAATCCATGATCCCCAGAGTGACAGGACAGACGTGCATGTATGATTCCACAAAATGATCAAACAAAGATCCCTTGAGAGACAGATATAAGTGTGGATATGAGCATTCAATGGCTAACCCGTGTAGGTTTCTGGCAATTGTACTCAATTCAAATGCAGCTATTTTCTTGTGTATAGCACCAGGACTTAATCAGGCAAAACTTGATTTGAGTAGAGTGTGAGATATGTTACTGGCAAACAAAATGTTGTACATTTATATTCCACCCAAATAAGTCATAGAATGAAATTTAGTCAAATCTGGCAACTGGTACTGGGAGTAAAAAGAATCACCATTATCGCAGAAATCCACTTGCGTCATTAATAACTTTCAGGGAAAAGGACCTGCCACCCCAATTGGTCTACCCAGTACATGACTCCATTCTCGTATGTTGTGGATGACTTTTAGTGCTGTCATCACGATCTAGCTCGGACAATGAGCATCACCAAGATATTGTAGAAGATATTTTAATGAAATGAACAACTCCAAAATCGCTCCCTCAATTCCGTGCACACGCTCAGGTTATGATTTCACAGTGGTAGTGTCAGTAGTGTAGCTGATGAGTTCCAGATTGCTTTGTCAGCCCTGGTGTTGATGAAGTAATTTTGTTAAAATTGCACAGATTATCTCTTTCTTTCATTCTTTCTTTGGTTCTTTCCCTCACTCTTCATCTTTCTTTCTCTTTCTTCCTTTTGTTTTCTTCCTTTCTGTCTTTCTTCCTTCCCCCCTCGCTCGCTCTATCTCTCTCTTTCTTTCTATCTCTCTTCCATTTTATGTTTAGTTCTTTCTGTCTCCATTTATTCAGTCTCTCTCTTGTCATTGTGTTTTTCATTTCTCTTTCTCTTACTCTCCCTTTTGGTCATTCTTTTGCTATAGAGTTATACAGCATGGAAATAGACCCTTCGGTCCACTTCATCCGCGCTGGCCAGGCATCACAATCTAACCTAGTCCCATTTCCTAGCATTTGGCTTAAAGCCCTCTAAACCCTTTTTATTCATGTACCTATCCAGATGGATTTTAAATGTTGTAATTGTACCAGCCTCTACCATTTTGTCTGGCAGCTTGATCTATATATGCACCACCATCTGCATGAATAGTTATCCCTCCTATCCTTTATAAATCTTTCACCTCTCACCTTAAATCTATGCTCTCTAGTTTTGGATTTCCCCCATCCTATGAACAAGACCTTGGCTATTCACTCTATCATGCCCCTCATGATTTTAGAAGGTCACCTTAGTCTCTGACGCACCAGGGAAAAATGCGCCAGCCTATTCAGTCTTTCCCTATAGCTCAAACCCTCGAGTCCTGGCAACATCCTTGTAAATCTTTTTTGCACCCTTTCAAGTTTAACAACGTCCTTCCTATTCTGGGTGACCAGAATTATACACAGCATTCCAAAATGCTTCTAATTCTTTGTTTCACTGTTTTTCTCTTTCTCTGTTTCCATTTTTTCCCTTTTTTGTCCCACGGGTCAGAACCCTGAAGTATTTTTAATTTGTGCTTTGAAAATGTGTTTTTTAAAGAAGGTTGATAGAATCTAAACTGGCTACAGATATAAATTAAGTAGTCACCTGGAGAGAGAAATCCATAGAATGTCACACCTAAAGATGCAAAAAGAACTTCAAGCTACAATTCTTCAAAGGCAGAAAAGTCAGATCAAAACAGACGGGACCTGTGATCTCTTATGAGCACTAAGATACAAAGGAGCTGTGCAACAGCTGTCCAAACACCCTTTGTGTTTTCCTTTTGAAGAATATACAAGGAGAAGGGTTAAAAAGTGAGTTTCAACTCTACTAGAATGTGCTAGTGGGACTGAACCATCCTATGTATGTATGTATGTGTGTATGCGTTACAAATTATTCTCATGTATATTAATTAATAATCTTTTTGTTCACTCAAGAAGGCTTGGTTAAATTGGCTTCTTTTAAACAAAAGATCATTTGAGTCTGACAAAAAGGTATGTAAAACAGAAATAATACTGTATTAATTAATTTTGTTGCAACCATCCCAGTGGGTGGATGAATAAAGATCAGCAGCCAGTTCATCCCTCCTCACTTGGGAATTTAATGATTTGGGATACCCTGTCTGCAACTGATACTTTTTACTTAATTGTAACTGTAACTGGGGAACCTTGCTCCAAGGTCGGGATTTCATTCTTTCTTTCTTTCATTGGCTCTCATTTTCTCTCTCTCTCTCCCTCTATCATTCCCACTCTTCCTCTCTATTTCTTTCAATCGCTTTATCTCTCTCTCTCTGTCTCATTCTTTCTTTTGACCTTTTATTATTTTGTTCTACCTTCCTTTTGTTTATTTGTTCTCTCTCATGCTGTTTCCTCTCTGTCTCCCTTTCTCTTTTTCTTTTGTCTTTTTCTCACTCTCATTTCTCTCCAATCTTTGCCACTCTTTCTGTTATTGAGTCATAGAGTCATACAGCACAGTAACAAACCCTTCAGTGCAACCAGTCCATGCCGAACATAATCCCAAACTGAACTAGTCCAATTAGCCTGCTCCTGAACCTTTCCTATTCATATACTTATCCAAATGCCTTTTAAACATTCTAATTGTACCCACATCCACCACTTCCTCAGGAAGTTCATTCCACATGCGAACCACCCTCTGTGTAAAAAATTTGCCTCTCATAGCTTTTTTAAATCTCTCCTCTCACCTTAAAGATGTGGCCCCTAGTCTTGAAATCCCCCATCCTAGGGAAAAGACAACTACCATTAACTCTTTCTATACCCCTCAATATTTTATAAACTTCTGTAAGGTTGCCTCTCATCCTGCTGCGCTCCAGTGGAAAATAGACCCAGCCTATCCAGCCTTTCTTTAAATTTCAAACCCTCCATACAACATCCTGGTAAATCTCTTCCGTATTCTGACCAGCTTAATAATATCCTTACTATAACTGGGCGACCCAAACTGGACACATTATTCCCGAAGAGGCCTCACCAATGTCCTGTACAACCTCAACATGACTTCATAACTCCTAGACTCAAAGAACTGAACAATGAAGGCAAGCGTACCAAATGCCTTTTTAACCATCCTATCTATATGTGACACAAACTTTAAAAAATTATGGACCTGAACCCCTGAGTCCCTCTGTTCTACAACACTACCCAAGGCCCTACCATTAACTGTATAAGTCCTACCCTTTTTTGTTGTACCAAAATGCAATACCTTGCATTTATCCAGATTGAACTCCCATCTGCCATTTTTCAGCCCATTGACCCATTTGATCAAGATCCCTTTGTAATCTTAGAAAACCTTCTTCACTGCCAGCTGTGCCACCAATTTTGGTGTTGTTCTTAAACTAACTAACCATGCCTTCTATATTGTCATCCAGTCATTTAAGTAAATGACAAACAAAAGAGGACCCAGAACCGATCCCTATGGACACAGGCATCCAGTCTGAAAAACAACCCTCCACCATTACTCTCTGTCTCCTGCCGTTAAGCCAATTGTGTATCCAATTGGCAAGCTCACCCTGAATCCCATGTGATCCAACTTTACTAATTAGTCTACCATGCGGAACGTTGTCAAAGGCTTTACTAAAGTCCAAGTAAACATTGTCTACTGCTCTGCCCTTTGTGGTAACTTTCTCAAAAAATTCAATCAAGTTTGTGAGACACTATTTTCCGTGCACGAAAGCATGCTGACTATCCCTAATCAATTTTTGCCTCTCTAAATGCCCATAAATCCTAACTTTTATAATCACCTCCAACAATTTACCCACAACTGAAGCCACACTCACAGGTCTATAGTTCCCCACTTTCTCCTTACAATCTTTCTTAAACAAAGGTACAACATTAGCTACCCTCCAGTCATCAGGCACCTCACCTGTAGTTATAGATGATGCAAATATTTCTTCAAGAGGTCTGGCAATTTTCTCCCTTACTCCCCACAGCGTTCTGGGATATGTTAGATCAGGTCCTGGAAATTTATCCAAGTTTATATTCTCTATGACCTCCTGAACTTACCCTTCTGCCGTGTGAACTTTTTTTAAAACATCAAAATTGTTGATTTATTCTTTTTCTCTTTCTTTCTCTCGTCTCTCTCTCTCTCTGTCCATCTCTGTCCTCTCTTTTTCTCCCTTTCCTTTACTCTTCTTCCCTCCTGTAGTAATTAACTGAACCCAATCCTCCCCTTATCCAGCGTATGGACACAAACTCTCTCATACTGACACTTTCCAGATCCAAGATGGGAGCCTCAACCATTTTGTACCTTGTTCACCCTATGGCCCAACAAAAACAAATTCTCCTGTTTCCCTGACTGAGATCCATTGAGCCTGGGAATGA
This sequence comes from Rhincodon typus, assembly GCF_021869965.1. Lineage (NCBI taxonomy): Eukaryota > Metazoa > Chordata > Chondrichthyes > Orectolobiformes > Rhincodontidae > Rhincodon > Rhincodon typus. Next base: position 75,483,235 of record NC_063339.1, on the reverse strand, counting down.
AAGCTGGCGATTTGCAGGTTAGCATAGTTCAGCTGTGCACCACATAGTTGGGGAAGTTGTGGATTGTGCGTGAATTATTTTGTAATTTACCTCTCCTGAAGGTATTGAATTTTGCTGGCCACAGTGCAGTGGCCAGCTGCCCTTGGATACTGATTCTCCTGCAATCCCATGCAGTTGGTGCTAGTGAGTGATAGACATACAGATCGCTAGTTAATTCCTCATCTTCTGCCAGCCCCACAATACTGAGAGTAGGTGCAGAGTGCCTGTTATTGTATTGCCAGAAATCAGCTCGTTCAGCAACTAAAGCAGGCTTACATGCTCTGCACAGCAGTAACCCAATGATCCCTCGGGGTGGGGTGGGGGAACATGGGTGTAGCTTATATCTGGTGCAGATTACTTTGGCGCTGTAAGATTTAGCTGTCAAAAGGAAAATTAAGTTACAACTTCCATGTGCATCAAAACATTTCCGCTGTTTTTGTAAAGGGAGATAAAGGCCACATCAAAGAGCCTTTAGATGGTCTGTGCTTAACATAAGATACTGAGTGAAGTTTTTATACCGAGACTGTGTTCAGATGGTGTGCGCACTGGGAGGGTGGGGGTTGGTGGGGAGAATGCAGAGAACTTGTTGTTTACTGTACTTGACTCAAGCAGAACGCAGCTGATAGTTGCAGCTTTATGGATTTGGCCTATGTGGGTCATCTTGGAAAGAAAAACACACAGCGCACATTATCTTCTTTTTGCAACAGCTATTTATAATGTGCCTCCAACATAGCAAAATGCACCAAAGCACTTCACAAGAACTAAAATTTGTTATTGGGCCACATAAAGGAATATAATAAGGTGACCAAGAATTAGCCATAGAGGTAGGTTTAAAGGGACATTGCAAAAGAGAAGAGCGAGGTAGAGCATTTTAGGCATGGAATTCCAGAGGTGCCTGCCAGCACTTCTTTTCTGTACTTTATTTTTTCCGGCAGATTGCAGTCTAGCTGTCTGCAGTGAGTTACTGGGAGCAGAGGTTGATCCCTAGCTGCCGGAAAGCATTATGCTTGGATAGGGAAATAACATCTGTTGTTACAGCCTGGCTACTTCGAGACTGTTTATGTTTGGATGCGTGTTGGCTGTGGCAGTATTCATGTTCACATGAGCCTTTATGTCTCTGTCATAACATTCATGCATGTGTGTCAGTGTGGCATCTGTATGTGCACATTTGTTTCTGTGTCTGTGTGTGTAGTAGCAATTATGTGTATTTGTACATGCGGCTTGCCCGAGCATTAATGTCAGCTTGCACACATACATTTGTTTGTCTTATATGTTTGCATCTGTATATATGTAACGGAGAGACACCATCGTAGAATCCCTACAGTGTGGAAGTAGGCCATATGGCCCATCAAGTCCACACCAACCCTCCCAGAGCATCCCACGCAGACCCACCAGCTTTCCCTATCCCTGTAACTCTGAATTTTACATGGCTAACCCACATATTCGTGGACATTGTGGGCAATTTAGCCAATTCACCTAACCTGCACATCTTTGGACTGTGGGAGGAAACCGGAGGATTCGGCGGAAACCCATGCAGACATGGGAGAGCATGCAAACTCCAGCATCGAACCTGTGTCCCTGGCACTGCGAGGCAGCAGTACTAACCACCGAGCCACCTTGCTGCCCAGAATATGCATGTTTATGCTTGCACACGTGCGTTTCAGTTTTATCTTCAGACCATTTATTCTACTCGGGAATATCTGGTGCTGTTTTTCAACAAAAATCCATCTGCTGAAATAAGCTTCAATGTTAAAACTGCTGAAGTTTGCTTGAGGAATTTGTCACCTCTCTACGTCTTTCTGCAAAAAACAATCCAAAGTGTTGTAACCTATTTTCCAAATTTCCCTAACTTTCCCAGGCAGTTCCCAATGGCTTGATCTAGATCCTAAATCCTGAAACTTAACCATTAATACTGTTCCAGATGAAGTACTAGGGGAGTGCAGACAAGGACCAATTTCAAGCTGGGAGCTGATGTTGTTAGAGATAGTAGGAACTGCAGATGCTGGAGAATCCGAGACAACAAGGTGCAGGGCTGGATGAACACAGCAGGCCAAGCAGAATCATAGGAGCAGAGAGGTTGACGTTTCGGGCCTAGACCCTTCATCAGAAAAGGGGGAGGGGAAGGGGGTTCTGAAATAAATAGGGAGAGTGTGGGAGGCAGATAGAAGAGGGATAGAGGAGAGGATAGGTGGAGAGGAAACAAACAGGTCGAAGAGGCGGGGATGGAGCCAGTAAAGGTGAGTGTAGGTAGGGAGTTAGGAAGGGGATAGGTCAGTCCAGGGAGGACGGACAGGTCAAGGGGGCGGGATGAGGTTGGTCGGTAGAAGATGGAGGTGCGGCTTGAGGTGGGAGGAGGGGATAGGTGGGAGGAAGAACAGGTTAGGGAGGCAGGGACGAGCTGGACTGGTTTTGGGATGTGGTAGGGGGAGGGGAGATTGACCTATCCCCTTCCTAACTCCCTACCTATACTCACCCTTACTGGCTCCATCCCCGCCTCTTTGACCTGTTTGTTTCCTCTCCACCTATCCTCTCCTCTATCCCTCTTCTATCCGCCTCCCACTCTCTCCCTATTTATTTCAGAACCCCCTTCCCCTCCCCCTTTTCTGATGAAGGGTCTAGGCCTGAAACGTCAGCCTCTCTGCTCCTATGATGCTGCTTGGCCTGCTGTGTTCATCCAGCCCTGCAGCTGATGTTGTTAGTTCACTGGTGGTGACTTTTGAGATGAGTTGAGAATTAGCTGTCGTGAGCCCAATTCTATTTGGCTGTAATATGAGCAGTGAATGAGAAAGAGCGGGTTTAAACCTCGCATGTGTCCCTTGAGGTTGTGAGTTTGGAGATAGCTCATTCCAAAATTGAATGATTGCAGAAGCTTGCATACGTATGGCACCTTTAACACAGCAACATGTCCCAAGGCACTTGAGAGGACTGTAATTAGAAAAAGATTTGACACCGTGCCACAAAAGGAAACCTGAGGGTTGTTGCTGTTCAAAGAGTTAGGTTTAGAGAGTTTTATAGAGGAGCAGAGAGGAGAGCAGAGAGCTGAAGAGTTGTAGGGAGGGCTTTCCAGACCTTAAGCTTTATGTAGTTGAAGGGCATAGTTGCCAGAGGTGGAGCAATGGAAATGGGGGAATATGCAAAAGACCAGAATTAGAGGATCATAGAACTCTAATGAGGTGGTGTTAGTATGCTAAGTGTGCTATAGAAATGCAAGTTGTTAGTGTAGAAGAGCTGTGCCAAAGCTTTGCAGAGGGGCAATTTGACAGAAATGCACCTTGAGGCAAGAGGAAAACATATTAAAAAGGGGTCCAAAATATTGGATCAAAGAGTTTGATTTTAAGTTTTTAAAAAGGCAAGTCTTCTAACTTTCTGTAAGCACTGACATGAGACAGTTAGTAGTAAGTAAATGCAAAGATTCCACATTGAGACTAGGTTTCTTTAAAATTTGGTTTATCAAAGGTTGGTCTGATATAAATTGAGTATTGCTGGGATAAAAAAAGACACATTTTGTTGAAGCATTTCATCTTGCACTCTCAGGATAGTTTGTAAGAATACTATTAAAGTGTATTTATAGTGTATGACAGTACGATTCTTTGGCAAGTGGATTCCAATTGGTAGAGATGTTGCCATGGAGATGCAGCAGTTAATGATTGATAGTTAACTGCCAAGTTCTATTTAGATTTTAAACTAGGGAGGTTGACTCTAAATAGTCAGTGCATTGCCCTGAGAAATGAACGTGAATGGTTGACACCTATTTTCTTGAGTTGATTTTGTTCAGCAAAATTCAAGTTCTGGACTACCAAATGACTATTAATATAAATATTTACCTGAAATAAAATGAAAGCTTATCTTGTATGCAAGCCTAAGAACTTATTGTCCTTTCATTTGCTTTGTGTTTTTCTCTTTAATTGTGATTTGATGTTGTACATTTGAATCTGAAATTTGATCTGGCTAGTAAAGCCCCATTACATGTTCTTGCACTGCATTCCAAAACCACACAGACCAGTTGAGTTGATGTGGATGATGCATGTATTGTACACAAATTCCACCCTACATTGCAGCTCAGAGACCAAAAAAAAAGAGATGGAGGCTATTTGGTCCCTCTAGTCTGTTTTGTCATTCAGTTAGTTAAAGACTGCTCTGTACCTTAGTTCTTAAATCCTGCCTTTGCTTCATGTTCATTGCTACCCTTGCTGACAAACATTAATTGACCTCAGTCAGGTTTCAGTCAAATATCGTACTGAATTTCCCCACTTGAGAAAATAGTTCAATTTGTAAAGACTTCAATTAAGTTACCCATCAACTTTCTAACCTCAAAATGTAATCTTTAGTAATTTAACCCTTCACCAAAATGATAACATGGGTTGAATCCTCTCCAAGGACATGATTATCTTAGCTCAGGATAAGTGTTCAGAACTGAATAATTTCTCTAGATGGGGACTGATTAAGACTTGTTACAACTCAAGCGTAAGTTCTTCACTTTTTATTCCAACTGCCTTGAGATTAAGGCCTGCATTCTGTAAGCCCTTTGGAATTGCTATTTGTATTTGCGTTCTATATTCTGGTTATGTCCAAGAGAAAGCTTGTAAAATATTGCCAGAATCTTTGTTGTAGGGTCAAGGATTCTATTTAAATGTACCAAACACTAACTATATATAGGTCAAGATTTCACTTCTGTCACAAGGCTGCGAGAGAACTATCTCATAGTAGCCATGTGATCTTGCCTCACATCCTGGTGAAAATATAAACTACCTTATTTCCATATGCACGTTAACCCATTATATGACTTCTACCTTTGAGTCTGTGACTTCACCTTTGATTGACAGAGATACCTGTTCTCAACTCTCCTGGAAGTGATTAAGCAATCCAGCCCTTCCTGCTCTACTGAAGAGCTGGTGAACTCTGTCAGACGTTTAGAAACTAATGTACTTCTGTTTCTATACACTATCACGTTTTCTGTCTCCGCAAGATAAGATTGCAAGGTGATGTTTTCTCAAGAACCTGGCCCTGACTATTTTGACCATGAATCCAACTGACTATCTACACTAGAGGTCTTGTAATTTGTGTACTCTGTAGCTATTATTGTAATCAATGCTTGATTGGAATGGTACCTTGTTCAAGTCTGCTATTGTGGGACATAGCATAATGTATCTGGAAAAGTAGGAAGTTAAATCCGCTTTTCCATCAAACGCATGAATTGAGACAGACTATTCTGGAGCAGGTAAAACAATAACTTGGCAGGAACGTGTAGCACTATTGTTCCTTTTCGTCTATCTAAGAGAGCAACATAGAGAACAAACTGAGCTGCATTTGATGTGTCATCCAAAAGATGGAATCTTGAAAAACACCTTCCGAAGAATGGAGGATTATCAGCCTAGGTTTCTGTGCTCAGATCTCTGGGCTGGATTTTGACTCAGCTGAGAGTGCTAGTAATCCATTGTGTGTCCAGCAGCTTGTCAACATTAAAGCCATAGTTCATGCATTGATGCTGAGGCACTTCATTAGCATCTATCCTCACACTAATTAATTGTTGGTCCTGGCTCAGCAAGTTGTATTTCCATAATCAAGTCTGAATCTTCTGGGTTCAAGTTTCATTGAAGACATTGGAGCACTGACAGTGATAACAGTGCTACATTTTTGAAGGTGCTGCCTTTCATAATAAGCATTAAACTGCAGACCAATCTCTTTTGTGATGCAATCAGTGTGAATTGAAGGTTGGCCCAACTGCTCCAGATGTAGCTGTGATACTTGGCTAGCATTATTTTTGTAGCTAAAGACCAATCTCCTAAACTTGCAATAAGGCTCAGAAACCCCTCCTTTTTCTGGCTTTGTCCTCTGTGAGCCACTCAGTGCAATATCCACAAAACACCCACTTATTTTCTAAGGCTAAATCTTTGGAGTTGATGAAAAGAGAGAGAAAGCAAATAAACGGTGTGACCAAGTTTACAAAACATTCTTCCTGTGTCTGCATGGGTTTCCTCCGGGTGCTCCGGTTTCCTCCCACAGTCCAAAGACGTACAGGTTAGGTGGATTGGCCATGCTAAATTGCCCTTTGCATTCAGGATGTACAGGGTAGATGGATTAGCCATGGGAAATGAACGGTTACAAGGATAGGATTGGGAGGGGTGATGGGTCTGGGTGGGATGCTGTTCAGAGAGTCAGTGCGGACTCGATGGGCAGAATGGGCTGTTTCTACACTGTAGGGATTCTGTGATCCTGGACAATAGATTTATTTTTGAGGGGAGATTGTAATAAATGTCACATGTAGGTAATGTCCAGATGAATTTAACATTGTGCTCAGTAGAATCCTTTGTGTAGCTCTGCAAGGAAGGTCAGGGGAATTTCCATTGTGTAGGCTGAGATTGATGCAGTTGTGCATTGCCAGCCCAAGTGACGTTTGATGTGGGGGCAGGGGGATTCATGCATGTCAGATATTTCAAAGTCTTTACTGAGTACAGTGAGGAGGAGTAGGTTATTTCTGAAAGTTTCTTGTGGGCAGGTGAGCGTTTTATTAAAACTTGACAAACTGACTGAATTGCTTCATTAAACTGTCAGCTTTTTAAGTATTATATCAAAGGTAAATGTAGAGAAAATGCTAGTATTTATGTAACAACATTCACAGCCTCAGGACTCCTAAAGCACTGTACAGTTGTAACGTAGGAAATACAGCATGCATTTTGTGCATTATAACATCTCACAAACAGCAGGTAATCTCTGTAAGCATTTGATTGCATAATTATTTCCCAGGCACTGGGTCAATCTCCTCTTCTTTGAAATAATCCCATGGAATTTTTACTCATTCCACTGAAGTGACAGCCTGGCTAATGTTCTCAGGTCTCCGGGGCAGAAGCCGAACTAGAATTTCTAACTCAAATGCTGCCCACTGAGTTACAGCTGAGACCAGCATTTATTGCTCAACCCTATTTTCTGTTGAGAATATGATGTTGAGTTGCCAACTTGAACTGCTGCTATTGATGGTTGTTAGATACACCCACAGCTGCTTGGGAGGGAGTTCCAGGAGTTTGACCCAGCAATATTGAAGAAATGACAATATAGTTCTAAGTCAGCATAGTATGGGGCTTGGACAGGAACTTGCAGGTTCTGGTGTTCCCATGTTTTTGGTGCCCTCAACCTTCCAGATGATAGAGGGTTTCGGAGGTGCTGTCTGAGGAGCCTTGGCAAGTTTCTGTGGTGCAACTCCTAGATGTTATGCTTGATGGAAGGAGTTGCATGTTTAATTTTTTTAATTCATTTGTGGAACATGGGCATCATTGACCGGGCCAGCATTTTATTACCCATCCCTGTTTGCCCTTGAAAAAGTGATGGTGAGCTGCCTCCTTGAGCGGCTGCAGTCTATGTGGTCTAGGTAGATCCACAATGCTGTGAGACAGTGATTTCTGAGATTCTGTTCCAACAACACTGGAAGAACAGTGACTCAGAGATCTGAGTCCTCTGTTATTGCTTTCGTCCTTGTGCTGCTCAGGAATGAGCTGGTGCAACAGGCCCATAAGAAAGAATAATGTGGAGATTGCAAAATAGAAATGCACACTAGACCCATGCGCATTTTGGGCAAAAACACAGGCTAAATGCAAAAGGCAAAATACTGTGATACTGATCATCTGAACTATAAACAGAAAGCTGCAAGAAATACTCAGCAGTTTCTACAGTGAGAGAGAGAATCAGAATTAACACTGCTTAAAATGTTAATTTTATTTCTCTCTGCCAGGCCTTCTGAGTATTTCCTGCAAGTTCAGTCCTACACAGACCAGTACTTCATTTGGACTCCCTCAGTATTGGCAGACTGAGCTTCTCTCAGCGTTGGCCAAGCAATGAGGTGAAAGAACAACAGTTGTGGTCAAAAGTTTAAACGAACCAACTACAGCAACTTTATATCTGGCCTTTTAATTTAGTGACATATCCCAAAGAATGTCACCAGAACTTGACGCCAAAGTCACCTAAAGAGATACTAGACAGACGATCAAAAGATAGGCTTTTGAGAGGGAAGGGTAGTGAAGAGGTCAGCTTCAAATTGCCAGGAAATGCATCAAAAATGGACTAAAAAGCAAATATTTTTCTGAGGGCAAGACATCCACGAGGGTGAACCATAGCCAGTTGGCATGTACAAACTTGGCCAGTACAGAATTTGGAATCTCAAGTCATCTTTTCGGCTCAGTCCAATGCGGTAGACTTAGGGAAAGGCTCAGGCTCTTAGTTCAGCTCCTTCAATCATTTGAAATGTGACCATCAGTAGTGCCATATTTCAGACCCTACTGGGTGGCTCTGAATAATCCCCTTGATTAAATCCTCTATGTGTGTGTGTGTTTGTCTGACATTCTTTTCCAGCACTTAAAATGAATAGAATGGATGTTCAGGCAAGTCAGCATAGGCTGATCATTAACTGATTTGGGAGGCCTGAGGGACATCTGCTGAGGTGTCTGGTCAGATTGATTCCTCAGTCATGGCTTGGGGGCTGCGAGTTTTCTTTGGGATGACTTGGAACTCGAACATTATTCCATCATTAGTTATGAAATTGCTTAGAAATGGAGATTGTTGTCTGGAATTGTTTTGTAAGACTTTCTACTTCATAATATTATGCAGTGGTAATTCATCAGAGTTAGAGAGCGGAATCTTACCAGGCTCTGAGTGATGTGGGCTATGGTGAGATGAATGATAGCATCGAGTGAGATCTTCAGTAAGGCCCATCTTGACTTTGAGATCATCTTGCCGTATTTTTTTGCTTTTCTCAGTCAGTGGCGGGATTCTTGCCAGTCAGTGGCAAGTTCCCAGTTGACGCTCATTATTGTTTCTAAATACTTTGTTAGCAGCCCAACTCAACACATCTGTGATTTACCAACCATACAAAATAGCCTTCGGGAAAACTTGACATGGAAGGTAGAATGGAGTCTTGACGGGTTCAACTTACTGCTTGTTCCATAAGACGTCCACGTTCAACACTAGTCACCAACTTCTTTGGCATGCTGTGTGGGTACTGCCACATGCACCCAACATCCATAGACATTGACATTTGACATGTTATTTTATGAACCCTTATAACACATGTAATATATATACATAAAATACACGTAAAATATATATGGAATATCTTCTTCCTACATTGTTATGCATTCCTCCAGATGGCTGAGGATGCTGTAACCTTAGGTAGCAACCTTGAACCAGCCTGGCATGGTCTATTACCATGGCCTCCACTCCTGGTCTTGAATAATTGGACATCCTGCCTGTCCATCACCCCATTCAGGAGGATCTCCAAGACCATGCCTACAAAGTGGGGTGCTATCACCCCCCAGCCCCACAAATGTTAGGAACTGTGCAGGGCAGCACTGGTCTGACAGTGCTTATCTGGTTGCACAACGAGCTTTTAAAGATCGCACTGGGGCCAGGGATGCTGATCAGTAGTAAAAATGAAACTACATATTCACTTCAACACAAGCTGTCAGCACAAGTAGTTTCAGGTGATCTCTAGGTGAGCACACAAGCGATGACCAAGCACACAGCAGACTTTTGAACAGTAGGTGTCAGCCACAAGGGGAAAGGCTAACTCCATTTAATATACTTTGAACATGCATTTTATTATCATGAGAGGAAACAGCATACATTTAAAAGTGACCGTGCTTTATTAATACACCAAATTATAAAACTTATGCCATCAATACACAGACTCCACCAGCTTCTTTAATTTTCACTTGTTGTTGTCCCTTCAGGTTTCTTGGCATAGTTTAATCAGGTCTGTTCACTGGCCAGCGTCCACAGCTTATCCAGATTTACAGTCAGATAGGACAACTGATTCTTCTTGAGATGATAATGTAGCATGCCAACTTTTCCAAAGCACCCTGGACGACATTTATCAAAGTTAATTCTGAGATGGGTGTATGCGGGCAAGTTGCTGCGGGAGAGACGTGTGCTAAGATGGGGTGGAAATCAGACATGGTTCTCACTGCAAGGAGTGAAATGCCAACTAATGCAGCAAGTTTGGTGACAGATAATGAGAAAGCTTGCTCGGTCTCGCAATAAGAATTGCTAAACTTGCCACGACTTGCACTTTGCCAAAAAAGCCCATAAGATTCAGCCCACAGTTTCTTTGATTTTCTACTGATAAAATCAAAGCATTTAAATTTGGAAATGGTGGTCACTAAGGTTACTATGTGGTTTGATTATGTCTGATGTTGAGGTTGGGGGCTACCTAGTTAAAACCAGGGAGCAGTAGATGGTGGTGTATTCGCCGAGCTGGGAGGTTTGATAGCAGACATTTGTAATGGTCGGTATATCAGTTCTAATACAATGTGTTTGTTGAACGAGTCCGCAGATGAATGCCAAGCCTCCAAGAATTCCCTGGCTGTCCTCTGTTAGTCTTGTCCTTGGAGGCTTAGCATTCATCTGCAGACTCCATCAACAAACACATTGCATTAGACCCAGTATACCGACCATTACAATGCCCAGCCAGAGCCAGCACCTACCGGAAGCACAAAAACCAGACCGTATAAATTTGAACTGGCACAAGACAACAGTGCTTCACAGGAAGCTGCACAGCACTGAGGGTGTCACCTAGTAAGGGGACGAAACATCTGCTATCAAACCTCCTGGCTCGGCGAACACATCAACATCTACAACCAGCACCCGAGCTACAAATCTTCACTCAAACCCTGAACACCAGGGAACAGATCGAGGCCAGTCTGGGGTTTGGAATTTAGACTTGATCAGGTCTGCTTCAGCCAGCAGACTAGAGTACACATCATTGCAGCACAGAGTGTGATGCTAATCAGGGAGGAGAAGGATCAAACCCATGTTTTGTGGAATGACAGAAGATGACATCAGAATTGCTCGGATATAAGCCAGGAACATCAAAGTGGGGAGCATTTGGAAACAACAATCATAATATGGTTCAATATTAAGTTGCAAAAGCATAAAAAACAGTCAAGGATTAAGATCCCAGACTGGAAAAAGGCAGATTTTAGTGGCCAGAAGTTGAACTGGAACTGGTTGAATGGAAATGCATTTTGGTCGATAAAACAGTGGAGACTTTCAAGAGACTTTCAAGTCAACAGGGCACACGCTAGATACATACCCATGAAAAATAAATACGAGTTATCCAAAGTTAGAATACTCTGGACGACTAAGGATATTGATCTGAAAATAAGGGAGAAAATGATACATACTGGAATAATAATAGCAATAGAAATCAGGAAGAGTATCTCAGGAGAGAGGCTAAGGCTAGAACAAGGAAAACTGAGAGGAAGCATGAGGAAAGGATGGCAGGCTGCACTAAACAAATAGTAAAATGTTGTTCAGATACATTAATAGTGAAAGACTAATGAAGGATAGAGTGGGGCCAATAAAGAGCAAGCAGGCTAAGGTGCTCACTGAAGCAAAGGTTATGGCAGAGGTACTAAATGAGAACTTTACTTCTGTTTTTACCAAATTAGAAAATGGTGACAATATCAGTTGAAAATGTGGGTGTTGAGCAACTAAGCAGTATAGTGATGGATAAGGAGAGGTGCTAAAATGGCTGGCAGCACAGCACTTCAGGTAATCGCCAGACCCAGATGGGATGCATCTTAGATTGATGGGAGAGGTAAGAGGGCACATTGAGGAGCCCTTGACAGAAATCTTCCAGGCCTGCCTGAACACAGGATTAGTCCCAGGGGACTGGAGGATTGCAAATGTGACTCCATTGTTTATGAAAAGGGGAAAGGATAACCCAGAAAACTATAGACTTGTCAGCTTGACATCAGTAGTGGGAAAACAGATGGAGGCCCTAATACTGGATAAGGTTGAGAAAATAAGTTGTGTCAGACAGTCAACATGGCTTTGTCAAGGGCAGGTTATGTCTGACAAATTCAATTAAGTTCTTTGACAAGGTGACACGCCAGTGGATGAGGATAGTGCTGTAGAAGTTGTGTATTTAAACTTTCAGAGATGGTGCCACATGGCAGGTTGATTAGTAAATTAGTAATGTTTGAGATTGATGGGTTTTTGGCAGCATGGATTAGAAGTTGGCAAATAAAAAGGGAAACAGAGGGTAGGTATAGATGGACGTTTCTAGGGACCGGAGACAAGTTGAAAGTAGTCTTCCTTATGGATTGGCATTGGGAATTTTGTTTTTTCTGAATTATATAAATGATTTGGTGATGGGTGTTCAGGGCAAAATCTCTAAACTTACAAGATCTCTCAACTAAGCTAGGGAGAATAATGAATTGTGAGGATGACACTGAGCCAAGTTGACCAAAGGGGTAGAAACTTGGCAGATGAATTTCAATGCAGAGTAATATGAGGTAATGCATTTTGGTCAAAGAAACATGGAGAGACTCTACAGTGTCAATGGTACAATTTTTGAGAGGTGTACAAGAGCAGAGGGACTTTGGGGTTCAAGTGCATAATTCTGTGAAGTTGGCCAGGCAAGTTGAAACAGTTGTTAAGAAAGCTTGGAGGATCCTTAGGTTTATAAATACAGGCATAGAGTATAAAAGCAAGTCATTGGTCAGACCAAATTCAGACTTCAATTCTGGGCACCTTAGGATGTTAAAGCCTGGAGAGAATGCAAAGGAGATTTACTAGAATGATACCTGAAATGAGGAATTTTAAATACCAGGAAATGTTAGAGAAATTGGGCTTTTCTTCTTCACTCACAGGATGAGGGTGTCGCTAGCCAGGCAGCATTTATTACCCATCGCTAACTGCCCAGAGGGCTGTTAAGAGTCAACCACATGGCTATGGGTCTGGAGTCACATGTAGGCCAAACTAGCTACGGATGGCAGTTTCCTTCCTTAAAGGACGTTAGTGAACCAGATGGGTTTTCCAACAATCGACAATGGTTTGTGATCATAATTTAGAGTCTTAACTTTCAAAATTTTTTTCAGAACATTACCTGGGTCTTTGGGTTAACAGTCCAGTGATAATACCACTAGGCCATTGCTCAATTCATTTTGCAGTAGAGAAGATTAAGAGGTGATTTCATTGAAGTGTTCAAAATAATGAATAATTTTGACAGGCTGAGGAAGGATATTCTGTTTCCGCTAGTCTGGATGTCAGTAACTAGGACCTCAATTTCATTATTGTCAGCAAGAGAGCTAGAAGGAGTTGAGCATAAACTTCTTTACTCGGAGGGTTGATAGGATTTGGAATGCTGTGGCTGGGACAGTGGTAGAGACAGAATCCATAGGTTTCAAAAGAGAGCTGGAGATCCATGTGACGGTGATGAACTTAAAGGGCGATGGAGATAGGGCTGAACAATGCGACAAGCTATGTAGCTCATTCAGGAGGCAGTACAGTATGTTGAATGGCCTCCTTCTGTCCTGTAAAATTCTATGAGTCTACACATGAGGAAAGGGTGATTAGGCTCAGTCCCTTTTGTCTTGAAGGAGCAAGGCTGAGGATCCCCTAATGGTCTGTACATTATCAAAGGTTCTAACAGAGTAGACACAGAGAGAATGTTTTCCACTTGTCAGGCAACAGCAAAAGCAGAAGCCAGCAATGTAAGCTAGCCAGTGCAGAATCAAATTGAAAATTCAGAAGCAATGTATACCCAGAGAGAAATTGTGGAACTCACTACAAAAGGGAGTGGTTCAGGCAAATAGTACAGTTGCATGTAGCAGGAAGCTAGATATGAGGGAAAAGGGAATAGAGGCCTATGCTAATGGCTAATTAAGGAAGTGGAGAAGGAAACTTGAGTGGGACATAAACACTGGTGTGGACTCATTGAGCTGAATGGCCTGTTTCTGTGCCATATATTCTATGTAATACAACTTTGAGACAAATTTTAAGACATCACCTACCCTGTTTAAAAGATCCAGTTTTGCTGGACTCTTTTTATAACTGACCCCTGAAGTAGAAAGGTGCCTCAATTATCCTTTGAACTGTATAAATGTTCTCTGGATTTTAGATGACCAGACTAATGGCCTAATTGAAACCAAAAGAACTGGCCTAATTGAAGCAGTTTAAGAATAGTCTTATCTTACTTATAACCTACCCTAGTGACGGAGTAGTTCATCATCCTGATTGATAGCTGTTGTTCTGCATTGGTTGAAAATATTTACCACTCCTGTCCAAATATCTCTGTGTAATTCAGTGCCAAATTTGTTTTACTGGCTGAAAGCATAGCCATGTACAGTATAGATTAGAAAGAAGCTTCTTCTATGTTCTCCCATTATACTCATTCCAGGCCAAATATGGTATTGGGTTAGAAATTAAATAAAGTTGTTTCTTCCAGGCTAGTGAGAGCGTACGTTGGAGTAAAGTTCTCTTCACTGTAAACCTTAAACAACCTCCTACTTCAGATTATGACATTTTTACATTTCACATTAGCCACCAATAAATTTATTAAGTAGTGAACTTTGTTGTTATTGAAAACCCATCCAGCCAGTAGATCTTCACCCAAGGCAGTCTTTCCATCCAGCCATCACCTTTGGAATTCCTCAGGGTTCCATTTTTGGTTCCTCCCAGTCCTTAACTACACGTTATCCCTTGATGATATTGTCCATTGATATGGGATCACTTTTCATGTGCACCCTGATAACATCCAGCTCTACCTCCCATCACCACTCTCAACTCCTTCCTGTGTCTTAGTGTCATCAGATCTCTGCATTTCCTCAACTCTGGCCCCTTGTCTCTCCGCAATTTTTATTCCTCCATCATTGATGGATATTCCTTTGGCTGTCTTGGTTCCAAGTTATGGAATTCCTTTCCTGAACCTCTCCTTTCTCGCCTTTTTAGATGTTCTTTAAAGTATACTTCTTTAAGCAAGCTTCTGGTCACCTGACCTAGTACTGCCTACAACAGCGACTACACTTCAAAATGCTTCATTTGCTGTAAAGCATTTTCTGACATGCTGAGCTTGTGAAAGGTGCAAATTAACTGCTTCTGCACTTGTTACACTCTTGCTACGTTAATAGCGCTGTAGAAATTGTAAGTTGTAGTTTTCCAATACTAAAAGTTTGCTGCCTATTTAATTCCCCAATTATTCCTCCTAAAGAGGAGAGGAGGGCTTTAGCAGTGATGAGGAGGAACTGTGGAGGCAATGCCTGTTAGAGAAAAGCTCCTCTGTTTAATATAATGATGTGGTTATAGGTGGTGTGTAATTTAAACACTATCCAGCCCAGGCCCAGATAATGTGTTCATATTGCTCTACTGAGACCTGGTTTGAAGCAGTAAACTACTCTCTATAATTAGGCCCACCACTTCCTGCTTGGGTTGACTGATCTCAATGGAAACAGTCACAGGACAGGAACCCACAGGGGCCCAAAGGACCTCGTTCACTTCAGAATGATGCCCAAACATAGCGTCCTGCAAATACATTTTTATTTGCACAATACTATTCTAGTCAGTTGCTGTTTTTAATAGAACAGTGCACAGTGCACCCAAGTTTCCCCATGGGTGCATTTGGACACGTGGTATTGGGTGTCATTTTCTAATGCTACTTGCTGGTGTGTATTTTTTTCTATTACGTCCCTGTACCAAATCACCGGTCATCCATATTTAGCAGCAGGAAACAATATTTCCAGAGCTTCTTTAATTTGAGGTTGTCATTTACCTTATTCCCATACACCCAAACCCCATTAAAACAGATCTTCCGGTCATCACTACATTGCTGTTTATGGGGCTTGCTGTGTACAATTTAGATGCTATGTTTCCTACATTACAATAAAGACTACATTTCAGGAAAGTCCTTCATTTGCTGTAAAGGTATGCGGTCATGAAAGGCTCTATATAAATGCAAATCTGCCTTTGATTATATTTTCCTCAACAACACCATGTTGCCTTTACATAGCACCTTTAACTTGTTGAAGCATCACTAGGTGCTTCTAGGTGCATTAGCAAACAGTCTAGTTCTGATGGGAAGGAAACCTGTTGTACTTAGAACTATAGCGATTCTACAGTGTTAAGCAGTAGAGGCCAACATGCACTATTGACCACTTGCTCATGTTCACTCAGAAATATGGTGATTTTAACCTATCAGAGTTGGAGTGTTCCCACCAAGTGGAGTTTTAATTACAAGAAATGTAACTACACAGAAACTGAACAAGCTTGCAATTCGTAGCATGACATCTGTCATCTATCATCGATGATAGTCAAAGCTGTTCCAAAAAAAAGTAAATCCAAACCTTAGTGTCTTCTTTTAATGGTTAGAGCTGATTTCTTACACTTATTATGACATTGAAGAAGGCTATTTCTCCCACTGTGTCTGCCTTGACCCTTGAAAGATTATTCAGTTAGTACCACACCCTAATCCTGCAATTGAATTAAATGGAGAGCTGGAGTAGAATGAATATGGGATATTAGGGAGAGGTACAGAATGATGACATGGAATAAAAACATAAAAATAGGATCAGGAGTAGACCATTTGGCCAATTGAGCCTACTTCATCATTCAACATGATCACATTGGCTGATCCTCTGTCTCAATGCCTGCCTGTCTGTACCTCTTGAGACATTTAGCCTCGAAACAGCTATTACTTTCTAAAATATAGTCAGTAACTTGGCCTCCACCAGCTTATGTGATAGTGAATTCCACAGGTCGTCACTCTGAGTGAAGAAATTTCTTTTCATCTCAGTCCAAAATGGCCTACCTTATTCCCTAAAACTGTGACCCCTGGCAGAGGAAACATCATCTCTGTATCCAAAACTTTATCTCTTACAATGAGATTCCCTCTCATTCTTCCCAGCTCCAATGAACACAGGCCCAGTCTAACCAATCTCTTCTTAAATGATGAATCTGCCATCCCAGGAATCAGTTTGAGGAAACTTCATTGCACTCCCTATGTGACAAGTTTATCTTTTCTTGTGTAAGGAGACCAAAACTCCGCATAATACTCCAGGTTTGGTCTCATCAAGGCCC
Organism: Rhincodon typus; assembly: GCF_021869965.1. Lineage (NCBI taxonomy): Eukaryota > Metazoa > Chordata > Chondrichthyes > Orectolobiformes > Rhincodontidae > Rhincodon > Rhincodon typus. The sequence continues at coordinate 75,466,354 of NC_063339.1, read as the reverse complement.
TGTACAGCTGCACTAAGACTGGTTTGCTTCTGTACTCAAACTCTTGCAGTGAAGGCCAGGATACCACGTGCCTTCCTGCTGCACCTGCAAGTTGTTTTTCAGTAACCGGTTTTCAAGGACACCTAGCTCTCTTTGTATATCAACATTACCCAGTCAATTACTGTTTAAGTAATGGTCTGCCATTCTGTTTTTCCTACTGAAGTGGTAACTTCGCACTTAGCCACATTATAGTGCATCTGAGATTGCTCCTTCACTCAACCTGTTTAAATTGCTGTAAAGGCTCTATATATCCTCCCTGTCACTCCCCCATCACCACCACCAATTTTGTGTTGTTAGCAAATCAAGAAGTATTATGTTTGATCCCCTCATTCAAATGATTGAGAGACTGTGGTGATGCACACAGTGAGGACTTAGAATGAAGGGATGGAAGACAGAATCTTCCAAGTATATTCATTTTTTTTCATTTTTTGACGATCCTTTGCATTAATCGCATTGAGGTAGCTGTACTTTTTTTTGATCCTTGTAAGTTCTCTTGACCACTCTAAAAATGAATATCTCATTTTGACTGCTGTTTTCATGGAACCATCTGCTTTGTTTGGGTGACCCATCATTGTGTTTGCATCTTGGACAGTCAAGATGGGGTTGTTCACCTCACTCTGGACGAATGGGTGATTCGGCCCATTATAACCATGCTGGCGCATGGCTGGGACCCAGCAGAAAAGCAGCTGGGAATGATGATTCCTAACGTTGTCATCACTTCCAACTCAGCTGAGTTGAGGTTTGGAGATCGAACCTGGGACCTTACTGGTCAATGATCGGCTGCTCAATGAGCAGGACACTCCATATTTGAGCCAGTGGTTCCCCTGTACTTTGTGCAACAAGCACTGAAGAACCAACAGAGATCAGTTGAAGAAAAATGACTGTCTTTGTTGCAGTTGAAACTGCACCTTGAAAAAAAAGTGACGTTCAAGAGTACTGTGTGAAAATATGAGTACAGTTTCTACTCGTCAGTAGCAGAGATCAAGTTAGCCATTGATAACCGAAGGAGCTTGAGGGCTGATTATGTAAGCACTCAGTGGGACACCAGAGCTAAATGTAGTAAGGATGTGGTTACTGAAGGCTGAGGGCAGTTTGCAAAGTACTAGGCCTATCTGAATGACCACGGCAGCATTTGTATCCATGTGTGGGAGTATTTGATACAAGTCTATTCACCATTAACTGGAAAGTTGCAACCATATCTGAAAACACCATCACTGGCCAGCACTTGCATCCGCTGGATTTTTCTTGCTGAAAGTTTGTGCAGACACCAATCATGGGACTTTCCATAGTTCCCCACATGCATCCATGGAGGCTGAACAGTGGCATATGAGCGTGTGTAGGTGTTTGTCACCGCTTGGGATCATGCCACAACTTTCAGCTGATGGGGACCATTAAGACCCATTAAGCTTGAATTTTTGATAACACATTGTGGAGCTGGATGAACACAGAAGGCCAAGCAGCATCAGAGGAGCAGGAAAGTTGATGACCCTTTTTTTTTCTGAAGAAGGGTCCCGACCAAAACATCAACTTTCCTGCTCCTCTGATGCTGCCTGGCCCGCTGTGTTCCTTCAGCTCCACACTGTATTATCTCAGACTCCAGCATCTGCAGTTCTTGCTATCTCAGAGCTTGAATTTGTGTTTCCCCAAACAACTTCAAACTCAAGTCCGTTTATTGGCAGGTTAAAGATCATTCAAATGCAGGTCAGGCAGCTGTTTTACTGAGATCCAGAACAATACTCCATCTCTCGTTTTCCTGCCCAACTTTCTGACTGATTTGTATCCTGCTGTAACCTTTGACAACCTTCCTCGCAATCCACAACTTCACCAATTCTTGTGTCATCTGCAGACTTAATAATCAGACCACCTGCAATTTCATCCAAATCATTTCTATATATTATGAACAACAGAGGTCCCAGCACTGATCCTTGTAGAACATAGCTGGTCACAGCTCTCCAGCCCCACAACTAACCTCTGTCTTTTATGACCAAGCCAATGTTATATCTTACCAATTGACCGTTGACTTCATCGATGTGACTTCATTTTCTGGACCAACCTACCATGAAGGACCTTGTCAAATGCTTTAGTAAAGTCCAAGTAGTCAACAACCAGTGCCTTACCCTCATCAATCATCTTCATCACTTTCTCAAAGAACTCAATCAAATTTGTGAGACAAGACATTCACAGCACAAAGCTATGCTGATTGTCTGACCTGCCACAGAGCATCCCACCCAGACCCACTCCTCCAGTCTGTCCCTGTAATCCTGCATTAACCACAACTAATCCACCTATCCCTGGACACCATGGGTAATTTAGCATGGCCAATCCACCTAACTTGCACATCTTTGGACTATGGGAGAAAACTGGAGTGCCCGGAGTAAACCCATGCAGACACAGGGACAATGTATCCACTCCACACAGTCGCCCAAGTCTGGAATTCTTATCCATAACTATCTTAAAATTTACAGGACTGTTCTCAAAGTGCTTCCCCACTGAAACTTCGATCACCTGACCAGTGCCATTCCCTAAATTCTAGTACAGCCCTTCCCTATTAGGATTATCTACGTGTTGTTTCAAAAAGCCCTCCTGGATGCATATAACAAATTCTGCCCCATCTAGGGACCTGGCACTAAAGCAGTCCCAGTCAATACTGGGGAAGTTAAGATTACCCACTTAACCACCTTGTTGTTTTGACATCTTTCCATGATCTGCCTACATATCTCATCCTCGCTTTCCTGCTGGCTATTGGGAAGCCCATCATAGTGATTGCACCTGAGTTCTATCCATGTGACCTCACTCGATGAGCCTTCCAAGATGTCTTCTCTTAGTACAGCTATGACATTCTCCTTAATAAATAATGCAACTCCTCCACCCCTTTTATATCCCTCTCGATTTTGCCCGAAACATCTAAACCCTGGAACATTGAGCTGCCAGCCCTGTTCTTCTCTCAACCAAGTTTCTGTAATGGCTACAACATCGTAGAGCCTCAATTAGTACATGGAGCTAAGTTTACCTGCCGTCCTTGTTATACTCCTTGCTTTAAAATAAATATATTTCAAACCTCCAGTCCTGCCATACTCATTGACGTGGACCAGTCTGTTCTTCCTATTAGATGTACCTCTACTTTCTCAACTGCTCCACATGCTGACCTACTGCTCTAGTTTCAAACCCCCTACCACATTAGTTTAAACCCTCTTGAATGGCAGTAGCAAACCTACCTGCAAAGATATTAGTGCCCCTCCAGTTTAGGTACAGCATGTCTATCATAGAAGCCCTATAGTGTGGAAACAGGCCCTTCGGCCCAACAAGTCCACACCGACACAAAGAGCATCCCACCCAGACCTATCCCCTTAATCTACACATCGCTGAACACTACGGGCAATTTAGCATGGCCAATCCACCTAACCTGCACATCTTTGGACTGTGGGAGGAAACCGGAGCACCCGGAGGAAGCCCATGCAGACACGGGGAGAACGTACAAACTCCACACAGACAGTCGCCCGAAGATGGAATCGAACCCGGGTCCTTGGCACTGTGAAGCAGCAGTGCTAACCACTGAGCCACCATGCCGCCATTGATGTCCTTCTTGCACAGGTCCCTCCTGCCTTGGAAGAGATCCCCATGATCCAGATATCTGAAGCCTTCATTCCTACACCAGCTCTTTAGCCACACATTCAACTGTATTGACTACAGAAGCAGATTTCTTGAATATTTTCAAGGCAGAGTACATAGATACTTGATTTTAAAAAAAAAGGGGGTGAAAAGTTGTCAGGGGTAGTCTGAAGTATGGAGTAACTATATCAGCTAAGATCTTATTGATTGATGGAACAGGCTTGAGGGGCTGAGTGGTTTACTCCTGCTCCTAATTCTTATGTTCATACATATTGCTTGCTGCACCTGCAAGCTAACTCTGTTCCTTGTACGGATACACCCAGCTCACTCTGAACATCAACATTTGCAAGTTTCACACCTGCTTTTCTATTCCTACAACACAAGTGAAGAACCTTACACTTCCCCACGTTCATACTCCACCTGCCATCTTGTCTCCACTCTCTTTGCAGCTTCTTTGTGGCCTCCTCATGGCTTGCATTCCCACCTAGCGTCGTACCATCACTAAAACAGATATATTATTCTTTATTACTTCATCCAAGTCATTAATACATACTGTAAAATGTAAAGGTTCTGGCACTCCAGTAGTCACAGCCTACCAATCTGAAAATGCTCCATTTATCCATACGCTTTGTTTTTTGTCTGTCCACTAATCCTCTATCCATGCCAATATATTATCCTCCTTTTCATTATCTTGCTTGTTGATGTTTTGTGTGAAACCTTATTGAATGCCTTTTGGAAATCCACTGCAGTATACTCCTTTATCTACCCTACTTATTAAATCCTCAAAAAACTCAAATAAATTTGTCAAATGTAATTTCCCATGTTGACATGGCCTGATCAGGCTGTCATTTTCAACGTGTGTTGTTACAACTTATTTAATAATGTTTCTACTACTTTCCCGATGACTCACGTCCTGCATTCCCTTTAATTCTTTTTTTCTCCTTTGTGGACCTCTGGGTTCCATGCATGGCAGTGACTTCTGAAACTGGATATCAGTGTTGAGATTGGCATAACAGGCCGATTGACATGTTTAGACCCTTAGAGTGAGCAGCCTTGTGACCGTGCGGCTTAGAGGGAACATTGTTGATGTGAAGCTCACTGATTTGTACTTCCTTGCTTTCTCTCTTCCTCCTTTCTAGAATGTCAAGTGTTACATTTGCTAACTTTCAATTTGCTGGGACTGTTCCAGAGTCCAGGAAATTCTGAAAAATCAGCACATATATTATCTGTGCAACTGCTTCTTTTACAATCATAGGATGTAGTCTGTCAGACCCTGGTGTAATGCCAGATTTTAGTCCCTTAAGCTTCCTGAGTGCTTTTTTTCTGCTAATTTCTTTAGTTTCCTGACTGTTATTAGCGTTGAAGTTATTCTGGTGTGCAGTTTGCAGTTCCTCCTGTGACGACAGGTACGAAGGGTCAGATTTTTGCCATTGAGATACATAGTTTGAATTGGGAAATTTCCTAAATCGGGAGACATGCATTTTACCAATATAAAGGGCCCTGACTCACCCAATTTTCACTCTGCAATTGGAGCAAGAATGACCATCATGGGGCAAGCCAAAATCCAAGACAGACTGTTTAGAAAGCTGTGTTGGCCCCCTTAAAGTTTGCCCCAGCTGTTTAAAATATTGTTAGGCCCACTAATCTACAACCTTCAGGTTTCCTTGGATCCCCCCTCCAAATTCTATCCTCAATAGCTACTCATCCAATATCCACTATGTAGGCTTAAGGAGCCACGTGGAGACTGACAAAAATATCTAACAATCTAACAGAGTTCTCACACTTGATACAAACTCTCATTCATTTTAAACCCCCTCAAATTGACAACCAGTTACAAAAACAAACTTATATCCAGTGAGCACATCAAAGACAGCGAATCCTTTAGTAGCATCTTAAAACTCTCAAGCAAAATGTGAACTCAGCACCTACCCCCAGTCACCTTGTGTTTTTGAACCTTTTGAAATTCAACCAAAGCCTTTCTAATGAGCTTAGCTATAATAAGAACTCTTAATGAATATCTGCGTTGAGCTCAGTTGGAATTGTCGGAAAAAATTTGTAATATTTTTTCCTGAGCTATACCAGATAGCCTATCAGTCATAGTAGTCTCCCAGCATATGTTTTTCTTTTGACTCTGAATGCTGCGGCCTTGTTGTTTTCATTTTTAAAGGGCTGAGGATTTAAATAACATTATAATATGATATTTAAGCAGGTGTTATCTATGTTATGACTGCTGATTAAGGGCCTTAGAACAGCAAAAATAGGATCTTTCAAAACTCGATGCTATTTTCAAATAGCCCTGCAAAGTTCACATTTCTCACTAATGTGATTCATATACTGGCAGAAAAAATATCCAAGTACTTTCTTCATTTTTAAAGGTTGCCAATGTTGCCCTGACTCTGTGGAAAATCTGGTCCTTAATATTTTGTTCCATCCCGTCTGCCATTTTCTAATTTCTCATGATAATTCCTTTTATCTCTGCTTCTTATGGGACTAATATTTCCTTTAAGCAATAGGACATAGGAGTAAAAAGAAGGCCATTCAGCTCACCAAGTCTGCACTGCTAGTTACTCTCTTACTTTTAATATGCTTGTAAAAGCTCTTCGAATTGTCAGAGTTTTCCAACAAGCAGCTATCATCATTGGATTGCTGTTTCACTTGAACTTTCACATGCCATTAACACTGATTGGCATGTTATGCCGCATCTGCTGACCCTGGACTTCCTAGAAATGCGGAGCACTGCATCCAAAGGGTAATTCTGTTGCAGTGCTGTAAAATAAGGTGCAAGATCCTTTTTATTTCACATTACTACCTGCATATGCTAAGTTCAGATGTCCAGTGTCCACTTTAAATGATTAAATGAATTGGTGAATGTTGATAAATGGGTGCAGGGATAATTGATTGACAGGTTTATGTGGTAGGATGGCATGCGGGCAAGGTGGGAGGTTAGTGAGGTAATAGGTGGGTGGAATGGTTTGGGTTGAGAATGGTGGAAGGGTTGGATGAGGTCTGGAAGGGTAGTCAGCTCAGAAGCTAGGCTGACTCTATTTTGGGTTTAGTCAATGGTCAGTCACATAGTTAGGTGGTCAGGGTATAGTGGGTGGTTGAGGTGGATGTTGTGGGGGTTGAGGGTACGGTCTGATGGTTAAAATGAGTGGATGTCATGTCATTTTTGCATTAGACTTTGTCTAACACCCCCCGGCTAACTATTCAGCTAAGTCTGACTGAGCTTCCTGGAGTCTCTGACTCATGTTCAGTTGGACACTTTCATGAAAGATCCTTTAAACTAAGGGAATTACCCAACAGTAACTCAAACTTCTTGGGAAATTACCATGCAGTTGGCAGCATATTAAGACCAGAGACCAAGGATGTACTGGCGCAGGAGGAGGTGCAGAGGAGGTTCACTAGGTTGATTCTGGAGTTGAGAGGGTTGGCTTATGAGGAGAGATTGAGTAGACTGGGACTAGTTTTATCAAAATTTAGAAGAATGAGGGGGAATCTTATAGAAACATGCAAAATTATGAAGGGAATAGAGAAGATAGCAGCAGGAAGGTTGATTCCATTGGCGGGTTAAACTAGAACCAGGGGACATAGCCTTGAAATAAGGGGGGCCAGATTTAGGGCTGAGTTGAGGAGAAACTTCTTCATCCAAAGGGTTGTGAATCTGTGGAATTCCCTGCCAAAGTGAAGCAGATGAGGCTACCTCATTAAATGTTTTTAAGGCAAAGATAGATTTTTGAACAGTAAAAGAATTAAGGGTTATGGTGAGCAGGCGGGTAAGTGAAGTTGAGAAAGATCAGCCATGATCTTGTTGAATGGCAGAGCAGGCTCGAGGGGCCAGATGGCCTACTCCTGCTCCTATTTTTTATGTTCTTATAACCAGAAGATGTGGGCCAATCTGTTCTATATGCTTAGCTAGTTTACTCTCATTTCCATTTTTCTCTACTTTATCAACTTTTTGATTTTGCTGGTTTCTAAAACATTCCAAATCCTCATACATGCTGCATTCTTTTCATCTTAATGCTACCCTTAAACTTCTAAAGTAAACCAAGGACAGATCTTTCATACTGACATTTTGCTTTGCAATGGGCTGTGTTTTTGTCGAACTTATTAAATTGTTGTTGTAAAGAATTCCCACTGCTTATTTATCACATCCATTTCACTTTATTTAGCTCTCCCCTCTAACCTATGTAATTGACTTTAAGATTCTCGATTGTGCTTGGAGTATGTCACTTTTGAACTTGATATTAAATTCAGACATTATAATCGCTATCTCTGGGTGGATCTTTTGCAATGTAATTCCTAATGACCTCTGCCATATTAAGCAATACTGAATTTAAAATAACTCTACCCCCAGTTGAGCTCAGAACCTATTGCTCAAGGAAACTGTCGCAAACTCATCTTTCAAGTCACCGTTGACAACTTGCTTGCTCCCACCTGAGGATTAAAGTCCCCCACAATTATTATGTTGCCTTTGTCACAAACTTCAATAACTTCTTGTTGAATGCTCCAGTGCATGCCATGAGTGCTGTTAAGGCCTATAACCTAATTCCATCTGAAGCTTCTGATTCTTACTGTTCCTAATTTCCCCAGTCTGATTCTAATTCAGGCCAAGATTCTTTCTCCCAAATGTCCATATATCATTCTTCACTACAATAACTACCCCTCCTCCTTTGCCTCCTTTTTTTTGAATTGAACATACTCTGATAATGTTATTTCCAAAACTTGGTCACCTTGTAATAATAGGGAGATTGCATTTAAACCTACAATCTAATCTCTATTTGTGTCATTAGTTTATCAATCTTTGTTGCACATGTCTTGATCATTCAGATTTAATTTTTTTAATACTGTTGTTTGCACATTACTCTTTGTCCCTTCCCGCCCCACTGCTTGTCCTTAACCCGCACTGTTCTTTGCCTCTACTTCTCTTTTTGGATGAGTAAATCTCCCTTTGAACACTGACCCACCCCACTCCCCACCCAGTTTTAGCTTAAAGCTCTGTACACTGCCTTGACTATTCAATTTACCAGGACCCAGTTCGTTTAAAGTGGAATGCTAAATAAAAACCGAAAGAGCTGTGGATGCTGTAAATCAGGAACAAAAACAGAAGGGTCTGTTCTGACGAAGGGTCACTGGACCCGAAACATTAACTCTGATGTTTTCTTCACAGATGCTGCCAGACGTGCTAAGCTTTTCCAGCAACTTCTGTCTTTGTTCAGTTAAAGTGGAGCCCATCCCAACTTTTGCTCCTGAGACTGGTGATAGTGCGTAATTCGAAATTCCTCCATCCCCATCACATTGGTAGACATTCTCCAATCTGTTTGATTTTATGTCATTTGATTTATGGCTCAGGTAAAAATCCAGAGACAATCATTTCTGAGGCTCTGTATTTTAATCTGGACTCCAACTCCTTACACTCTCTCAGCAGATCATCATTCCTAGCTCTATTTATAACATTGGTTCTTATATGACTCACAGTAACTGGCTTTACCCCCTCTCCCACCCATCCAACTCCCAGTTCGTTTCCAGCTACAGGGACATGTCCCTAACCCTGGCACCGGATAGAGTTTAGAATTCCAAATTGTGGCTGCAGGGAGCAGTGTCTTTCCTCCCTAATTGCACCTTCACCTATCATGAACTGCCGCATGTATTTGTGTAAGATAACAAGGTGTAGAGCTGGATGAACACAGCAGGCCAAGCAGCATCAGAGGAGCAGAAGGCTGACGTTTCGGGCCTAGACCCTTCTTCAGAAAAGACCCTTTTTCTGAAGAA
>NC_063339.1:75419717-75456537 GCF_021869965.1 Rhincodon typus | reverse complement strand
CTGCTCCTCTGATGCTGCTTGGCCTGCTGTGTTCATCCAGCTCTACACCTGTTATCTCAGATTCTCCAGCATCTGCAGTTCCTACTATCTCTGAAACATGTATTTGCCTGTTTGAGTGAAATTCTGCACCACAGCGTCATGGACAGTCTATTCAGTCACCCTGCAGTATTTATTCTCGTGAACGCATGTAGCAAGACCCACGAATGCATTGGTTAGAGTCAAGAGCTAAGGTTCCTCCACCACTATATGTTGGATCCCTGTACCTGCCTGACTTACAGTCTCGGCCACCTGTCCCTGACCATTGATTGGTTGGAAAATTTTGCATAGTCTGAACGGTGTGACTGCTTCCTGCGATAAATGTGTCTCTTCTTCCTAACCCCCATCCACCTACCCACATCATTCAACGTCTGCAACTCAAAATCTAGTCAACCAAAGTTGTTCAAGTGGCAGACCCCTACCACATATAAGTATTTTGTATGGACATGGTACAACACACTTCTGGTAGAGGTAGGTCTCAAACTCAGACCTTCGAGAAACCTATCTTAAGTATGCTTGTCTGGGATTGCAAGTTATTGTTCTATTTGATGAACAGTAGGTGAGTTCTCCCCAGTGTCCTGGCCAATATTTACCCTTCAATCAACACCTAATTACACAAATTAGCTGGTCATTACCACATTGTTAAGCACAAATTGGTTGCTCTAATTTTCCTACAACAGTAACTGCAATTCAAAAAAAGTGTTATTTGTTTATGAAGTGTTTTTGGAGTGCCAAATTGGTAAAAGACATGATGTAAATGGAAGTCCCTTCTTCCTTTACCTTGCATTTAACCTATTCATGCATACATAACCTTGGATGTGCTTGATTTTCACACTGGGCATTTGATCTGGAAAGTGCCCCGTTTTCTTACCCCAACACAAAATAAAAGAAGCACGGTGGCTCAGTGGTTAGCACTGCTCATAGTGCCAGGGACCTGGGTTCGATTCCAGCCTCAGGTGACGTGGAGTTTGCATATCGTCCCTGTGTCTGCTTGGGTTTCTCCAGTTGCTCCAGTTTCCTCCCACAGTCCAAAGATGTGCAGGCTAGGTGGATTGGCCATGCTAAATTTGCCCACTAGTGTTCAGGGATGCATAGGCCAGATAGATTAGGCATGGGAACTGCTGGGTTACAGAGATATGTTTGGATGGGATGCTCTTCAGAGGCTCAGTGCAGACTTAATGGGCCAAACGACCTCTATCTGCACTATGGGGATTCTATGATTCTAAGAAATGAGGGGATAAATATCTTAAAAAGCAAAGCATGCTGATTTGGCTTCTGTTCAATTGTTTTCTGTGCTCTGTCTTTGCAGATTGTAGGGTAAGCCCTGATGGAGAAACAAGCTACGCAACAGCAGCTCTGGGGAACACATGGAGCCACAGTGTCAACACTCGGCTCATCATGCAATATCTGGACTATCACAGCAGGCAGGTAAATTTCACAGAGGCTGAGAGCCAGGATAGAGGCAGAAGAATTAAAGCCGCTTCTCATTGTGGGTTGCCGCATGATTTTCACAAACTCAATCACAGGGGGAGATAGGCAAGCGCAGGGCGACAAGTTGTCAGGAGCCAGAGCTGAGAAAAGCTTTTCAGCATAGATTGCGATAAGCTGTCAGGATGTGCTAGTTCATTCTCAGTCAGACTGGGTTCCTGTTTATGCACCAAATTCATGACAGCACATTAATCAGGTTTAAATAACAGTTATGAAACCAGAAAGACATTCTTATGCCCTTTTTTAAAGGCACTGAATCCCATAATAACAAAATGTGTGTGCATTATCATAGAAGGAGGACATTTGGTTCTTCGGGCCTTTGCTAGCTCCAGCATCAAAATGACAGGGATAGCCCCCTGACATTGGAACACAGGACCAGGCCATTCAGCCCCTTGTTAATGCTCCACCATTCTAGATCATGGCTGAACTTCTACCTCAACACCATATTCTTGCACTATTCCCATATCATAAAATCATAGAATCCCTACAGTGTGGAAGCAGGCCATTCAGGCCATCGAGTCCACACCGACCCTCCAAAGAGCATCCCACCCAGACCCAATCCTCCCCTACTCTACCCCTGTAATCCTGCAATTCCCATGACTAATCCACCTAGCCTGTACATCCCCAGACGCTATGGGCAACTTAGCATGGCCACTCCACCTAACCCGCACATCCTTGGACTGTGGGAGGAAACCGGAGCACCCAGAGGAAACCTGCGCAGACGTGGGGAGAACGTGCAAACTCCACACAGACAGCTGCCCGAGGATGGAATCAAACCCGGGTCCGTGACACTGTGAGGCAGTAATGCTAACCACTGAGCCACCGTGCCCTATAACACTTGGTATAATTAGTAACTGGAAATCTGTCAATTTTTGTCTTTCAACTTACTTGATAACTGAACTTCCACAGCCATCTGGGGGTAGAGAATTGTAAAGATTCACCACCCTGTAAGTGTAGAAATGCCTCCTCATCTGAATCCTAAATGGTTTGCCTTTCCCTCTGAGACTGTGTTCCCTATTATACATCCACCACCACCCACTTCCCCGCCCCCTCACCCCCAGCCAGAGGAACATCTTTTCTTTATCAACCCTTCAAGAATGTTTAAATTTTCTCTGTGATCACCTCTCATTCTTCTAAACAGAGATACAGACCCAGTTTTTGCATTCACTCCTTGTGGGACAGTCCCACCATCACAGTCTGGTGAACCTCCGCTGAACTCCCTGCAATCTAGAGTAAAAATACTTAATTAGACATGGGCCAATATCAGCAGGGTGAAAACACATCTGTCCCAAATAAATTGCTATCATAGATTAGCAGACAACACTGCAATGAAACAATGAGCTGCTGCAAAGTGGTTTCTGTTAAGGTACCTTTCCCCAACATGCAGGGGAAAGGTAGAATGGGCACAGCCAGAGCTTCCTGGATGAAAGAACCGTAGAATCCCCATGTTATAGGGCATGGTGGCTCGGTGGTTAGCACTACTGCCTCACAGTGTCAGGGACCCAGGTTTGATTCCACCCTTTGGCAACTGTCTGTGTGGAGTTTGCACGTTCTCCCTGTGTCTGCGTGCGTTTCCTCTGAGTGCTCCGCTTACTTCCCTATAGTGTGGAAGCAGACTATTCAGCCCATCAAGCCCACACTGCCCCTCCAAAAATCATCCCACCCGGACCAACACCCCTACCCTGTACCTGTAACCCAGCATTTCTCATGGCTAATCCACCTAGCCTGCACATCTTTGGACTGTGTGAGGAAACTGGAGCACCCGGAGGAATCCCACACAGACAAGGGGAGAATATGCAATTTCCAACAGGCAGTCACCTGTGGCTAGAATCGAACCCAGGTCCCTGGGGCTGTGAGGCAGCAGGGCTAACCACTGAGCCACTGTGCCAAAAGAGATACAGAGTTAAATTAAGCAGAAAATGTGGGCATATGACAAATGGCAAGTGGATAGCACGAGTGAGTACCAGGCTGAATATGAGATTTAGAGGAGAAGTGAAAATGGAAGTAAGAGGGTAAGGAGAGTTTTAGAAGACTTCTGATGAAGTCACTAGACTTGAAATGTTATCTCTGCTGTCTTCCCACAGATGCTGCCAGACCTGCTGAGTTTTGCCAGCAATTTCTGTTTTTGTTACAGTTTTTGAAGCAACTGGCAGCCAACATAAAGGGGATCCAAAAGTCAGCTTTAGACATGTCACAAGTAAAAGGGTAGTCAAATGAGGGTGAGACCATAAAGGACTAAAAAAGGAATTCATGCCTGGAGCTACTGAATGAATACTTTACGTTATTCTTTACCAAGTAAGAAAACACTTCCAGAGTCAGTGTGAAAACCCACAATCACTACTATCTAGAAGGTCAAGGGGAGTGGAGTCGCAGGTAGACAGGGTAATGAAGAAGGCATTTGGCACGCTTGCCTTTATTGGTCAGTGCATTGAGTATAGGAGTTGGCAGGTCATGTTGCGGCTGTACAGGATATTGGTTAGACCTGTTTTGGAATACTGCATTTAATTCTGGTCTCCCTGCTATCGGAAGGATGTTGTGAAACTTGAAAGGGTTCAGAAAAGATTTACAAGGATGTTGCTGGGGTTGGAGAATTTGAACCATAGGGAGAGGCTGAATAGGCTGAGGCTACTTTCCCTAGTGCATAGGAGGCTGAGGGGTGACCTTATGGTTTATAAAATCAAGAGGGGCAATAGATAAGGTGACACAGTGTGGAGCTGGAGGAACACAGCAGGCCAGGCAGCATCCGAGGAGCAGGAAAGCTGATGTTTCAGGTTGGGACCCTGGAACACCCCAACAAACTGAGGCATGTAAATAACAAGCAGGACCTAACACTGACGCATCACTTGGAGGCGCACTGACAAGGTTACCTAGCAGGGTGATGAAACGTTTGCAACCAAGCCCACCAGCTCAGCAAACGAACTACAATCTCATAATTAGGAATGAGCAATATATACTGTCCCAGTCAGTAAAACCCTCATCCTCTGACTGAAGTAACAAGCAGCAGAGTGATGGGAAGAAGCTATTGGAAGGGCTAAAATAAAAGCAAACCTGCAGCGAAGAAGAAAACCTGGAACAGACGAAGAGAAACGCTGGAGAAACTCAGCAGGTCCTGCAGGACCTGCTGAAAGAGAAACAGAGTTAACGTTTCGAGATTGCTATGACACTTCATGAGATGCTCTGAAGAAAGTCATACTGGTCTCAAAACATTAACTCTGCTTCTTTCTCCACGGATGCTGCCAAACCTATTGACTTTCTCCAGCAATTTCTGTGTTTGTTTTTGTATTAAGGCTAGCTGTACTTAAAGTTGAATAAGTCACCTAATCTGGATGAAATGATGGTGGAAGCAAGGGTGAAAATTGTAAAGGCACTGGCTGTAATCTTCCACTCCTCTTCGATGTAGGGATGGTGCTCAAGGATGGGAGAATTGCAATTGTTCACACCCTGTTTGAAAAATTATGTAAGGATCAGCAGGTCAGCAAGTTTAAACTCATTGGTAGGATCACTTTTACAAATGAGAATCAGGGATTAAATGATCAGTTACTTGGAAAACTGTGTATTAATTAAAGAAAGCCAGTAACGTGTTCAAGGCAAATCATGTTTAAGTCACTCGATTGAATGGCTTGAGGAGATTAGAGAAAGTATTGTTGAGGGTACTATACTCTATGTGGTGTGTATGAACTTCCAAAAGGTGAAATGCTACAAAGTTAATACCGATAGAATAAAGGGGAGAACGGCTCCACGGATACAAAATAAAACAGAATTGCGGATGCTGGAAATCTGAAACAAACAAAAAGACAAATTGCTGGAGACACTCCGCAGGTCTGACAGCACATCTGTGGAGAGAAACTATGGTAAACATTTCGAGTCCAGCAACCCTTCTTCAGGGTTAGCTGGGTGTTAGGATGCAGAATGTAGTGGCAAAATGATTGTTTTTCAGATTTGGGAAAGTATATACTGATGTTGCCCAGGGATTGGCACTATGACTACTGTTTGATGTACAAAGATGTGTGTACAGGTCACAGTTTGAAAATTTGCAGATGACACAAAGCTTGGAAGTCTTGTGAGCTGTGAAGGGGATAGTGAAAGACTGACTTAATGGATGGACACCTGACATATTAAGTTTAGTACAGAAAAGTGTGAAGTGATTCAATTTGCTCGGGAAATGAGGAAAGGCAATATAAAATAAAGGGCACAATGTAAATGGAATGCCAGACCAGAGAGCTCTGAAACAAAGGAGGTCATGCCTGACAAATCTGTTCGAATCCTTTGAGGAGGTAGTGAGCAAGTTAGGCAAAGGAGAGCCAGTGGACATGATCTATTTGGATTTCCAGAAGGCCTTTCACAAGGTGCTGCACAGGAGGCTGCTAAATCAAATAAGAACCATGACGTTAGGGGCAAGGTACTGCCATGGATAGACGATTGGCTGACTGGCAGAAGAAGGCAGAGAGTGAGGATGGCAGCCAATAACTAGTGGAGTTCCGCAGGCGTCAATGTTGGGGCCATAACTATTCACGTTATACATTAACAATTTGGACAAAGGAACTGAGCGCATTGCTGCTAAGTTTGCAGATGACTCCGAGAAAGATGGAGGGCCAGATGGTGTTGAGGAAGCCCGGAGGTTGCAAAAGGACTTGGACAGGCTAGGAGAGTGGGCAAAGAAGTGGCACATGGAATACAATGTGGGAAAATGCGGGGTTGTACACTTCGGTAGGAAGAATAGTGCGGAGACTATTTTTTAAATGGGGAAAGGCTTTGGAAACCTGAAGCACAAGGGGACTTGGGAGTCCTAGTTCAAGATTCTTTTAAGGTTAACATGCAGGTTCACTTGGCAGTTAAGAAGATAAATGCAATGTGAGCATTCATTTTGAGAGGTATAAAATACAAGAGCAGAGATGTACTCTTGAGGCTGTATAAGGCTCTGGTCAGACCGCATGTGGAATGTTGTGAGCAGCTTTGGGCACTGTATCTAAGGAAGGATGTGCTGGCATTGGAGGGGCACCAGAGGAGGTTTACAAAAATGACCCCGGGGATGTAGGACTAGTCATATGAAGAATGGTTGAGGCCTATGGGCCTGTACTCAATGGAGTTTAGAAGGATGGAGGAGAATCTCATTGAAACTTATAGAATACTGAGAGGCCTGTTTAGAGTGGATTTGGAGAAGATGTTTCCACTAGTAGGAGAAACTAGGACCTGAGGGCAAAGCCTCAGAGTGAACGGACAATATTTTAGAACTGAGATGAGGAGGAATTTCTTCAGCCAGAGGGTGGTGAATCTGTGGAACTTATTGCTGCAGAAGGCTGTAGAGTGTATATAAGATAGGTTCTTCATTACCAAGGGGATCAAGGGTTACAGGGAGAAAGCAGGAGAATAGAGTTGCAAAACATATCAGTCCTGATTGAATGGTGGAGCAGACTCAATGAGCCTAATTCTGCTCTTACATCTTATGGTCTTACATATGCACAAATCATTGAAGTCGCAGGATAGACTGAGAAGGTATGAGGAAGGAACATGAATAGAAGGATAGGGTACAAAAAGCTGTCAATGAACCTACACAAAACATTGGTTTAGCTTTAACCTGCATTTTGTGCTCAATTCTGGGCACTGCACATTTGTAAGGATATGAAAATTTTAGAGAATGGTTCCAGACTTGAGATAAGTCAGTTATGTGGATAGATTGCTTGAAGCTGGGGGTTATCTCTAGAGATTGTGCACAATCATGTGTCAAACACTTTAACTCAATAATTCATTGTCAAACAAAGTAGATAGGGAGAAACTTCTCATTGGCGACTCAGTGATTAGAACTGCTGCCTCACTGCGCCAGGATCCCAGGTTTGATTCCACCCTTGGGTGACTGTCTGTGTGGAGTTTGCACATTGTCCCTGTGCCTGCGTGTGTTTCCTCTGAGTGCTCCAGTTTCCTCCCACAGTCCAAAGATGTGCAGGCTAGGTGGATTGGTCATGCTGAATTTCCCGTAGTGTCCAGGGATACGTAGGTTAGGTGGGTTAGCCGTGGGAATGATAGGGATGGGGTGGGTCTGGGAGGGATGCTCTTCAGAGAGTCGGTGTGGAATCGATGGGCCAAATGGCCTGCTTCCACACTATAGGGATTCTGTGAGTCTGTGGTGGAAGGACTGAGAATCAAATAATACTGAAATAAGGAGATTGGCAAAATAACTTCTATCGTGGCATGAAAAGTTGTTTTTTTTAAACACAAAGACTTGTTAGAATCTGGAATGCACTGCCTAAGATGCAAGTTTAAACTTAGTTTTCCAAAGGAAATTGAATAATTATCTAAAGAGAAAAACTTCGCAGAGTTGTGAGGCAAGTGTGAGTGAGTTGGTTTTGCAGAGAGCCAGCACACAGACAACAGGCCAGATATCCTCCTGTAGCGTGCCCATTCTATGATTGCATTGGCTGTGGGGGCCACCATTGCAGATGCCCACAAAACTGCTGCTTGCTCTTATATGGTCCTTGGTGCACATTGCTAACAGATCCCTCCACATGGGCTGCTCTTTGCAGTACCATGCATCTATTGTTTGCACTGAAACTCTGCAGGTATTATGTCTTAAATGTAGGGAACTGTGAGGTCACAAAACTAAGCTCTTCAGTAGTAAGGCAATGCTTCAAACCTGCAGCCACTGGCTGTGATTCTTGGGCAGAATAGCATTTCCTACCAGAAGATTTATTGTCACTATTGTGTCCTCAGTGAGTTGGAGACATAGGACTTGATGGTAAGTCATACACCAGCAAACAGAACCTGTGTGAATAATAGCAACCAGAAGGTATGACTGAACTTGCAGTTAGATTTCCCAAAAAAGACACAGTAGTTAGCCCTGCTGCCTCACAGCGCCAGGGACCCAGGTTCCATTCCACCCTCGGGCAACTATCTGTGTGGATTTCATACATTCTCCGCGTGTCTGCGTGTGTTTCCTCCGGCTGCTCTGGTTTCCTCCCACAGCCCTAGGATGTGCAGGATAGGTGGATTGACCATGCCAAATTATCCATAATGTGCAGGCTAGGTGGGTTAGCCATAGGAAATTTAGGGTTACAGGGGAGTGGGTCTGGGTGGGATGCTCTTCAGAGGGTCGGTGTAAAATTGATGGGCGAATGGCCTGCTTCCACACTGTAGGGATGCTGCGATTCTGTGTGGTACTGCATACGGTCCAATCTGTCTGCTTAATTGACGATGGCGCATGACCCAATCACCTCCATTCTGTCAGACACTTGTGGCGCCATTGTAAATTCCCTGTCTCCAAATGGTAAAAGATTCCAGGCAAAGTTGTCTGCACTCAGGACTTGTCCAAATTATTAAAGTTTATGCAACCCAGAAAAATGACAGAAGTGTTTGTGTGAGACACAGAGGCCAGAAATCCCTTTTGTTTTACCTCTAACATTGATCCCAGACTTGAGAATGTCTTAGCTCAACAGAAGTTTCTGTTGATGGCTTTCTCCACATGATCTGAAATGATATTTGTTGCTCATGCATTGCAGACGACATGCCAGTTTCTGAGAGATAAGATTGCTGTTTACATAGTAGAGTACATGATGAAGCTGAATTGATCATAGATCAACGCACCTCCCACTGACCTTTCAAAAAGTTGCATCTAATTTTCAATATATAAAGTCAGGCTGAGACTGGCCAAGACTGTTTACACTTTAACAGACCTAGTTCTCCAAAGCATGTCGATTGTGGCCTGAAGGGCCTAAATGCGCATTGCACACAGTTGTACAACCTATACAATTGTAAACCTCCTTCTTTCTACAGCCCTGTCTGACTGGAATACATAGCACGAGGCATCTGTTGTGTTGCACACTGCAATCACAGCTGATCCTGACAGCATAGAAGCAGGTCATTTGGTATAACTACTCTGTGCCAATATTGTAGTCCACACCAGTGTCCTCCCAGTCTAATTTCCTTGTCCCAATCTGCTTCCATATCATTATATTCCCTTCTCCCTCATGTATATATCAAGCTTCCAATTAAACAACTATAAGGAAGGATTTAACAGGTTGGTGGTCTCGTCTGTCGAAAAGTCAATGGAGGCCTTTAAACTGATGGAAAGATTTTGATAGGACAGGTGTGGAGAAGTTGTTTTCACATGTTGCGATGGATCTATAAAGATAAAGCAATTACTAATAATCCCAAAAAGGAATTCAGGAGAAAGCCAGAGAATGATTAGAATGTGAAACTTGCTATCACAAGGAATAGTTTAGGTGAATTACATTGAGGCATTTGAAGAGAAATTGGATAAGCAGATAAGGACACAAAAGGTAAACAATTATGAAAGTAAGATGAGATAAAGTATCATGGGAGGAGTTGTTATGGAGCAGAAATGCCATAATTAGAGCCAAATGTTGTGTTTGTGTGTATACTATATACATTCCATGTATATGTGTCAAAGCAGTGTGTTCCATATTCTCTTTGGCAAAAACAATATGAACCTGACTCTGCAGCTGTCTTCGTGCATCTGCTGCTTGAAGCCCTCATCTATGCCTTTGTTGCTTGAGACTCCATTATTCCAGTGGCTGCCTGGTCTCCCACATGCATCTAAAGCTCAGCTGTCCATGTCTTAGCTCATATAATATCTTGTTCGGCCATCAACACCATGCTTACGGACCTATGTTAGCTTCTGACTTAGCAGCACATCAATTTAAAAATTCTCTTCCTTATGTTCAGGTCCCTCCATGCCCTGGTGTTCTCCTATCTACGAACGAAGGAAATCCCAAAGAATTGATTCCTATTCTGTGTTTAATTAGTTGTTCTTCATCGGGAATGCTCCTGTTGGCCTGTTGACCGCTTAAGGGTATGCAAAATCAACTAAGCGTCACATTCCTGCTCTCTGTCAAGTCAACACAGCTGGAAAATGCATGTGCACAGTGCCTGGCTGTGATACCCTCTAAGGCTGAATAGTCTGTCTGAGTTCACTTATGCAGATCAACTGCGTGGGACTCACGGTGAAACAATATGCCGGTAAGAAGACTTGATCTCAGGGAATTTCAAATCACTTTCCAGCCAATCATATCCCGTTGAAGAATAGGTACTAAAGTTTTCTATGACACAGCCAATTTGCACATTCTAAGCTTCCACAAAGAGTAATTTTTTTTATTCTTTCATAGAATCACAGAATCCCTACAGCATGGGAGCAAGCCATTCGGCCCATCGAGTCCACACTGACCCTCCAAAGAGCATCACACCCAGACCCATACCCATCCCCCTACACTATCTGTCTAACCCTGAATTTCCCACGGCTCATCCACCTAGCCTGCACATCCCTGAACACTATGGGCAATTTAGCATGGCCAATCCACCCTAGCCTGCACATCTTTGGACTGTGGGACGAAACCGGAACCCCCGGTGAAAACTTGCCCAAGCAGACACGAGGAGAACGTGCAAACTCCACACAGACAGTCACCTGAGGGTGGAATCAAACCCATGTCCCTGGCACTGTGAGGCAGCAGTGTTAACTATTGAGCCACCGTGCCGCCCAGGAACATGAGTGTTGCTGGCACGGCCAGTGTTTGCTTCCCATCCCTGATACCGAATTCAGTGGTTTGGTTGGCCATTTTAGGGAGCAGATAAGAATCAGCCATTTGCTGTGGGTCTGGGGTCACATGTAGACCAGACTAGATAAGGATGGAAAATTTCCTTTCCTTACGGGCATTAATGCACCAAGTAGGTTTTTACAACAAACATCACTGAAGCTAACTTTATATTCTAGATGTATTAATGGAATTCAGATTCCATGGTGCCAAGCTGCCATGGTTTGAATCTATGCCCCCACAGTAATAACTTGCTCCTCCGGATGGCTGGTGACATTACCACTGTACCATCATCTCCCCTTAATCTGATGATGGTCAGATCATTGGTTTTTAGTGGGGTTGAGGGTTAGATATCAACCCAGACACTGAAGAGAACTCCTCTGCTCTTAGTGTTGTGGGACATTTTTATGTCCACATGTGCGAAAAGATTGTTTAACTTCCATCTGAAAGATGATTTCGCCGACAATGCCATGCACTTTCAGTACTGCACTAGATTGTTAGTTTATATCGTCATCTCACTGCGATTGACACCATAACCTCCTGATTGAGAGATGAGGGTGCTCCTGCTGATTATAGGCAGAGGGAGATTTTAGCAAAGGAAAAGTGGCTGGGAGTGTATTCTTTTGTCATTTACTGCAATTACAGAAAGTGGTCTCTGTTTGTAATCTCTATGTTTGTGCAGTAGAGCTTTGTAATGAGCCCACATTGCTGGTAAGTGCATTTAATAGATGTAATTTTATACTTAGGGCTTTTTCTGATTTGCAAACAATATAATGTACCGCAAAGTGTTTTGTTTTAAGTTTTTTGTCTGAGAGCAATGCCACGGGAAATGAATTATAATTGATGTAATTTTATACCAAAGCGTTCTTGGAGAAAGATCCCAAGCAAGAAGTAAATTTGCACTCTAATCTGCTGAAGAATGCAAACTGTAGTTTGAGCTGTACCAAGATATTACTTAACATTGTGGAACGGAAAATCAACAGAGACGTGGAGGCATACGAAAAGTAAAAGCACAAATGCTGCACATCTGAAATAAAAACAGATCCTCCTGAAAATAAACAGGAGACTATTGACATCTCAAAGGGAACAGTTGGTATAGAACAGGCCTCTGGATTACCGAACCATTTAGTATCAAAACTACTGCATGGTAATGTAGTGATTATGTTACTGAACTAATAATCTCGAGAACACGAGTTCAAATCCCGCCCCCTTGCATTTTGAGAATGTGAGTAGTTTAAAAACGCTTCATGCGAACAACAGCTACCAAGTTAAAGTGATTGCCATATTTTTAAAAATCAGCTGGTTCGCTGATGCCCTTTGTGTTCTAGATTTATTAAGGAAGCTGCTGTCTTTACTCGGCCTGGCCTATCGATCACTCCCAAATCACCCTCATTGGCTCTTAATTGCCCTTTGAGCTGGCTCTGCAAATCAATCACATCTATCACTCAGCTACCAACAGTTGGAGGGATATGGGCCAGGAACAGGCAGGTGGGACCAGTTTAGTTTGGGATTATGTTTGGCATGGACTGGTTGGACCAAACGGTCTGTTTCCTTGCTGTATGACTGTATGAAGATGCTTCATTACCAGTTACTCAAAGCCAACCTTGCAAGTGATTCCCACAAGTCAAGAATGAAGTATAAGCAATGGATCTGAAGAGAGGTCATTCGAATGATACTGTCTGCATGTGCACATACACAGGTGTATGACCATTTTTCTGTGTACCCAAACTCATGTGAACATACGCATATTCATCCTTCAGGCTCTTATATGCATATGCCTCTACCTGTAGCTATGCATTTAACTTGTGCCTACCTGTCCCTGTGTCTACATGCACTTAGTTATATCAACTTTTTTTTAAATGATTACCCTTTCTTGGCTTGACAGTGTTTGCCTCTTGATATGTTATGTCTCTTCTGCTGCCTCATTCAGATAGCCTTTGTTTTATAAAAGTGAGTTCTGATCACAAGAGTGCATAGCTCACCTTATTTGTACTTTCACTTGATGGACATAATCAACTTTGAACACGGATCAGCAGTGTCTTGTGGTCAAGCAGTGTTTAATTTACAATTCTCATTTCTGTTTTCAAAATTCACCATGGCTATCTCTGTCTCTAGGCCACAACTCTAAGATGTCTATGCTCCTCTAATTCTGGTCTCTTAAACTTCCCTGATTTTGATTCCTCAAAGTTTGGTGGCCTTCAGTTTCCTAAGCCCTGAAGTAACTTCCTTATATCTGTCTCCCTCTCTATGTCATTCTCCTCCTTTGAGACACTCCTTAAAATCTACCTCTTTGACAAAGCTTTTGGTCATCTGACCTGATATTTCCTCATGGTGGTCATTGTCATACTTCATTTTAGAATACTCCTATGAAGTTCCTTTGAATGTTTTATTTGATTAAAATTGTACTGTAAATATAAGTTGTATTGTAAAAGCTCCCCAAACAAAACAGAAGCTGCAAGACTTCCAATTACTCATTCTTACTCATTCTTCTCCCTCCCACATCCAAAGTAGAGCCTTGAATCTCACCTCTGGATATGTTTTGGTTGTTGAGATGAAAAATCACCAGACATTCAAAGGCAGCTCCTAAGAGTTCTCATAAAGTGCAGTTCATAATCAGCCACACTCTAGGAAATGAAATATTTCCTTTTTAAGACTGAACCAGGAAAAACTACTCAGGTTAAGTGCTTAGGTTTTTAAAAGATACTTACAATTGGATATAGCCCAGCAAGAAAGTTATGACATCTAAAGATCCAAATGTATTTCTTTGAATGACTCGGAGTTTTTTTTTTGTCTCCATCATCCTGTTGATAGTTCAATAATTCCAAGGTGTAACATTTTACCAAATTGCACCATATAAATGCAAGTTGAAATCTGTGCACCACATGCTGCATCTGACCCTAATTGAGCATTTGCCACTACTGATTTACCACAAACTGCTAAAACAATTTTCAAACAATGCAGAAATTCACTAAGACTCCTTGAATGGCACCTTCCAAACTCTTGACCACTGGGAACTTACAGTTAGTGGTGTTCCCACGTATCTGCTGCCCTTGTCCTTCTAGATGGAATTGGTTGTCAGTTTGGAAGATGTTATCTAAGGATCTTTGGTGAATTTCTGCAGTGCATCTTGTAGATAGTGTACACTGCTGAATGTCAGTGGTGGAGGGAATGGATGCTTGTGGACATAGAGCCAATCAAGTGAGCCGCTTTGTCCTGGATGGTGCCAATCTTCTTGAGTATTGTTGGAGTTGCACTCATCCAGGCAAGTGGGAGTTTTGTTTTCTTTATTCATTCACGGGATGAGGGCATCGCTGTCTAGGCAGCATTTATTCTCCATCCCTAATTGCCAGAGGGCTGTTAAGAGTCAACCACATTGCTGTGGGTCTGGAGTCACATGTAGGCCAGACCAGGTAAGGATGGCAGTTTCCTTCCCTAAAGGACATCAGTGAACCAGATGGGTCTTTCCAACAATCGACAATGGATTCACGGTCATCATTAGATTCTTAATTCCAGATTTTCATTGAATTCAAATTCCACCGTCTGCCATAGCAGGATTCGAACCTGGGTCCCCAGAGTATTACTTGGGTCTCTGGATTAATGGTCCAGCAATAATACCACTGGGCCATTGCCTCACCCCATAACATTCCTGATTTGTGCCTTGTGGATGGTGGACAAGCTTTGGGGAGTCAGAAGGTGAGCTAGTTGCTCAATATTCCTAGCATCTGACCTACACTTGTAGCCTCTGCGTTAATATGACAAGTCCAGTTGAGTTTCTGGTCCAGGATGTTGATAGTGGGGGATTCGGTGATGCTAACAGCATTGAATGTCAAGGGACAGTGATGGTCATTGCCAGGTTATTGTATGGTGCGAATGTTACTTACTACCTGTTAGCCCAAGCCTGGATATTGTCCAGATATTGTTGTATTGTTGTTTTTGTCTAATGCCTTTAGGGTCTTTTTGGTGATCATTTGTGGTGAGTATTTGTGTTTACACACGTGTTGCCCATCTTTGTATAACATCTCAATAACATGTTATCATTCTGTTCAGTGAGGCAGTACTTTGAGAGTTGGCGATTATAGTAAGAGGTTCAATCACATGGCCTCCTGTCCACATTCTCACCCTTGGGTGCCTGACACGGCCAACTTCATGGAGCCCCTCAGCCAATCAGAAACCAAACAAGTTTTGCTTGGCAGTAAAAAGCCTTTTGCCCAGACAGCACAGAAACAGACCCTTCAGTCCAACTAGTCCAAGCTGACCTTCTTCCCAAGCTAAACTGCCGGTGCTTGGCCCATATCCTTCCAAACATTTCCTATTCATATACTTATCCAAATGTCTTTTAAACATTGTAACTGTACCTGCATCCACCACTTCCTCTAGAAATTCATTCCACATACAAACCACGCTCTGTGCAAAATAATTGCCTCCCAATGTATTTTCTAAATCTTTCTCCTCTCACCTTGGACATATGCCCCCTAGTTTTGAAACCTCCCCATCCTAGGAAAAAGACACCTGCCATTCACCTTATCTGTACGTCTCATGATTTTGTAACCTTCCATAAGGTCACCCCTCGACCTCCTATGCTCCAGGGAAAAATGTCCCAGCCTATCCAGTCTCTCCCTATAACTCAAACCCACAAGTACAGGCTGTTTTTTCTTGGTGGCTCATAGCAGTACCGGGGACATTAGCTTTTAATTTATGGAGACTACAGGACAATCTGTGATGGATCGATGACCCTAAGTACCACAGTAGATGGGGTTGCTGTAGTGATTGGAGCCAGGTATATCTTGTTGACTATGACATCCTTGATTGGGATGTTAACCTGGGCCAATCAGGAAGCCCTGGATGACCAATATAATCAAGAGATTCCTCCTGGTTTTGTAGCTGACATCCAGAGAACGTTGGTTCACTTCTTCTGGGACAAAAAGATACACTGGGTCGCGGCACAGGTTCTGAATCTCCTGATTGAGGAGGGCAGTCAGTCGCTGGTGTGCGTCCGCACCCAGCTGCACACTTTTGCCTTCAGACCTTGCAGCGATATCTTAACGTTGAGCCTCGTCCTAGGTGGTGCGCCCTGGCGATGTATTTTTTCTGCCAGGTGTATAACCTCAACTACGACATGCAACTCCTGTTTATCGTCGTGATGGTTTGGAGGTCTCCCTGTGGACATTGCCTGTCTTTTACCAGGACCTGAGCACTGTTTGGAACATGGTCAACTCGCGTCGTGCCTACCCTCCTGCAGGAGTGGTGGCCATTGCCAGAGAGTGAATGCTTGCGCTCCCTTTTCAGTTATCTCAAAGATCTCCTTTTGTGTTTCTGGTTGCACTTCAGCCCCACGCTCCTGATCTTTGGGCACCCGGTATGGAGGGGCACGGGCAGGTCAGAAGATCTCCTCATGGGTCTGCTGCTGGGCGTGGTCAAGCTAGCATTAATGGGTCCAGGCAGCGGGCCGTGGCGGGGCTCATTACAGCCGACTGCCTGCCCCTCTTCCATCTGGGCCCGGGCGTCCCTGGAATAGGAGCACACGGTGTGCACTGGCGCTCTTGATGCCTTTCGGGAAAGGTAGGCACCGCAGTCTGTGGAGTGCTTTGTTTCCCTCACAAACTCGATTTTGATTTGATCCCTACCCTCCCCCTTACTTTTTCTTTCATGTCGGCTTTGCCTCTAGGGCCTCTGCTTGATACTGATGCTTTGGTTACCTGGGTGTTTTTCCTGCTGGTGGTATGTTAATAAAGTCATTTGTACACCTGGTGTTTTTTTAAAAACTGTGTCTCATGGCTGCACAAGCACAACAAACGGTGCTGGGGAAAATAAGCACTACTGCTGTACAGCAGCAGTGAAGGGGTTTTTAAGAGGGGGAAAAATATTATTAAGGGACTTAGAATCTCCTCAGTTCAGGGGACTGACTGACCACAGCAAATATAATGTGCACAAGCAAATAAAGGGTGACTTGGTGATGGGATACTGGCCTCTGTGCAGTTATTTCCATCACCTTCATCTAAAAGATGTGATAAATCATAAGGCTTATTCATAGCAGATAGGGAAGCTATTAACCCTGTTGAGCCATGTTAAGACTCGGAACAATCCTGCCAGTCCCATTACCCTTGTTATATCACTATAAATCTGCTAGTTTATTTTCTTCAAGCACCCATCCATTTTCATTTTGAAACCGTTGATTGTCTCTGCTTCCAACAGTCTCACAGACAGCGTATTTCAGATCATTACCGCTCACTGCTTAAAACATTGATCTTCCTTACGTTCTGCCTCCATGGCTTGCCCAAAATCTTTAATCTGTGTCCCTGAACTCTCTACTATCAGGCAATCAGAAAAGCCTTTCCTTATCTACCTTTTCCAAAACTGTATTAATCTTGTAAACCTTTATCAAAATCCCTTCAATCTGTTTTGCACTAAGGAAAACAGCCCCAGATTCTGTGAGCTAATCTTGTATCTAATATCCACTACCTTCGAAGCCATTCTGGTGAATCTATTGTGCGCTGTCTCTCAAGGCTTCTCACGTCCTTCCTGAAATGTGTGTGTTTGCAGAACTGTAATTGTGGCCTCACCCAGAGCTTTACGAAAATTCAGCCTAACTTACCTGCTTTTGTACTCTCTGTGACTACTAATGAACCCTAAAGTCACACTTTGTCCCGCTGAACACTCTTAATATGTTCAAAGATGTATGCACATGCAATCTTTTTATTTAACAAAAATATGCTTTATTCATAAATTATCCATATGTAAAAACAAGTAGAAAACAGTTCTGTATGGACTTTGCAGAAAATACAGTGGAATTTTGACATTCCTCATCAGAGCTTCAATCCAGTTGCAACAGAAGAATTTTCTAGACATGAAAGGAAACTATTTACATTCTGATTAAGGCTGCAAGAATATCTCGAAACTTAATGGACCTTGTTATACTTAGTCAAAAAGACCTCAGACAGTGGTATTTTCCCACAGTGCCTTAGTAGTAACTGCCCCCAAGCTCTAGTGCTTCCCTCACCATGTAATCCTGGACCTTGGAATGTGCCAGTCTGCAACACTCAGGTCAAGGTCAACTTTTTGCACTGGAAGACCAACAAGTTTCAGGCAGCAAAGATAGCATTTTCCTCAGAGTTGATGGTCCTTCTGGCGCAATCAGTGTTTGTCTTGGTATGCATCGTGGGGAACAGATCGTAGAGCACAGAATCCTACATAATGAAATGGCTCGGGAGAAACCTCAACAAGAAAACGGCTGTATCTCCCTCCAGACCTTCTTTGCAAAGGCACATTCCAGTAGGAGATGTGTGACAGTCTCTTCTCCCCAACACGCAGCCATTCCGAGGGCAGTATGTGGTGGCAGAGAGAGTCTAGGCATAGATGAAGAATGTGATGCGTAGTGCCCATCTTACCACCAGCCAAACTCTGTCTTGGTGCTGGTTGGAAAGTTCTGGCGAGGAGGCATTCTGCCAAATATTTTTGACAGTGCACAGGGAACCATGCAACAGGATCCAGCCTATCCCTTTCCCAGGGCACTGCATACTGACCACTTCCTGATGTGCACTCACCCAAATTCGTCAGTTCCTTCACACTCTTTAGAACTGTGCTATTAAATCTTTATTGCCACTTTGTTTACTTGTCATCATCAGAATATGTCCTGCAAAGTCTGTAGCCTTGCCTGTGATTGCAAATAGTTACATCAAACCTTAATCCTGCACCCAGTGGATCATAGAATTATAGCATTTTATAGGACAGAATGAGGTAATTTGGCTCAATGTACTTTGTTCCAGCTGTTTGCTGGACCAATTCAAAACCCACTGCCTGTTCTTTCCCCACAATCCTGTCTTCTCCTTTACATACTTATCCATTCTTCCCTCAGAAAGGCAACAGTGCCTGCCTCAGTAGCATTTGGGGAGTGCATGTGTGATGTGGAACTTTGCTCTTGTCTGCATGAACCTTTCTCTGAGCTGTCAATCTGCCCATATCGTAATTATGTCTAGCTCACTGTGTGATTTTGCAACTGTTTCCTCAGGCTTCATTGCCTCATCCCGGTTGCAAATTTGACCACTTTATATTAAGTTTCAGGAGTTGAGGTAATTTACGTAAAGGAAAATGAATGATCTCGAGGGAGTCCAACTCTGTTCTTTCTTTCCCCACAGTCCCTGCACACAGAACAATGACAAGTTGTGTTGACAGCCTTATGACATGATGTTACTGACATTCCAAAAGATATTTGTCAAAGTCGAAGGTCAAAGAAGATTAAACAAACTAAAACCAAGGATTCAGTGTAAGCCCTGGAATGGATGGGTTTGTTTTGGTTCAAGATTAGAAAACAACTAGGTGTGCAATATGTCACAGATAGATTATATTATACCAAAGATAAGAAAGAGTACATGTTTTGTGCCTCTCTAGAGAAAAAAAGGCTGCAGCATGATTTAGCAGAGGTCTTTAAAAATAAAACATGATTTCATAGAGTAGTTGTTGTATGTATTATAGGGTAGTAAATTCTTTTGTCCCACCATTAACGCTATGCCTTTAGGTATATGAGCTTAAGCTCTGGAATTATCTCTGTAAACCTCTCCACCTACCTCTTTTCCTGTAAAACATACTGTAACACCTATTTCTCTCACCAAATATTTGGTCTCCTGGCTTAATGTTGTCTTATTTGGCTCAGTGTCAGATTTTACTTGTTAATTGCTCTTTAAAAACTCCATGGAATGTTTTATAATGTTAAAGGTACTATACAAATGCACCTTATTGATTTGAATGAAGAGGTTTAGAGGCTGGGTTAGTTATCACTCGTTGAACTGGGGGTCCCCATGGCATGTGTTAGGCCATGGATGTCAGGCTTGTTTAGTGACAGACCACATGCTCTGCAAACGCTCATTATTTCTGTAACAGGCTACCAAAGCGACTCTCAAGGAAAATAAATCTGGCCAGTTAAGACCATCAATCAGAATAATCTAGTTTTTATTTGGTACAAAAGAGAAGAAAAGTACTGGAGAAAAATATTCAGCTAGTCTGACAGATATGTGGGGAGAGAAACAGATTGAATGTTTCAAGCCAACTTTTCACACTTCTTCAGCACTTTCTGTTCTTATTTTCAGATTCAGTAGGTTTAATGGGTTAACTCAGAAGCTGGTCAGTTCTTAACTGTAGCTCAGTTGGTCACATTCTCAGTTCTGAGTCAGTAAGATGTTGACTCAGATTTCATCCTTGAGGTTTGAGCGTGAAAATCAAGGCTGACACTTTAGTACCATACTAAGGGAATGGTGGAGGTACTGTCTTTCAAATGAGGCATTAAACTAAAGCGCCCTCTTTTCTCTCATGACCTGAAAAGATTCCATGGTACCATTTTTACAGATGAAGTGCCTGGGCAATATTTATCCCCATTCAGCATCGCATTATCTGGTTGTTATCGTAGTGCTGTTCATGCAAGCTTGCTGCATGCAAATTTCTTGCCACATTTCCTAAATTATATCACTGGCTACACTTCACAAGTACTTCATTGGCTATGGATGGCCTGAGATTGTGATAGGTGCCAAATAAGGGCTAATGCAAACACAAGAGCCCTTTGTAAGGAGCCTTGTGATCCTATTATTGTGGTTGACAGTGATGTACTAATGATACATTAAGTATGTGATGATGGCCTAACTTACAGTGTAAAGAATGTGGTGTACCTGGTAGACAAACAGGAGGCTGGAAGAACACAGCAAGCCAGGCAGCATCTGGAGGAAAGAAGAAGTCAACATTTTGTGTATTACCCTTCTTCAGGGGGAGGATGGGTAGCAGAATGGTGGACAACGGAAGTAGATATGACCTGATTAGTCGATGGGTGGGATGAATCAGGTTGCTAGCTGGAAGGGAGGGTGGTGGGGTCCACCATCCAACGTTTCCAGCATCCAACGTATCTTTCTGAAACACATCCGCCAACTCTAGTCAGAACCCACCACCCAGAACATCTTCCACTCCCCAACCCTCACTGCCTTCTGCAAGGACCATTCCCTTCACCACTCCTTAGTTGGCGCCACACTCCCCACCAACCACTCCAACCCGCTCGGTACCTTCCCCTGTAACCAACATCTGCCCACACACCATCTCCCTCACCTCCATCTCGGTGAGACAGAGCTTTACCTCATCTCCTCCAAACTAGCCTACAGCATTAGGTGCTCCAGATGTGGTCTTTCCTACATTGGTGAGACCAAACATAGACTAGGTGGCTGTTTCACCGAGCATCTTCCCCTGGCCTGAAACGGCCAGCCTAACCTGCTGGTCACTGCCCATTTCAACTACCCCCCGACTCCCCCTACGACATGTCCATCCTCGGCCTCCTCCAGTGTTGCAGCAATTCAGAAAGCAGAGTTGAGGAACAACGCCTTATCTTCTGCCTGGGCACCCTACAGCCCAGAAGACTCAACAATGAGTTCTCCAATTTCAAATAACCTTCCCACCCATCCCCCAGCTCCCTTTCCAGCCCCACCTCCTCCCTTCCAGCTACCAACCCTATTCATCCCTCCCATTGTCCAACCAGGTCATACCTACTACCAGTGTCTACCTATCACCAACATTCCACTACCCCCTCTCCCCCCCCCCCCCCCCCCCCCCCCCCCCCCTTTTATCTGCAGCTCCCCCTACCTCCACATCCAGTCCTGAAGAAGGGTAATACCCGAAACATTGCCTTCTCCTTTCCTCCAGATGCTGCCTGGCCTGGTGTGATCTTCCAGCCTCCTGCTTATCTACCTTGGAGTCCAGCATCTGCTTTTTTTTTGTTTCTAATGATGTACCTGGTGTTGTTTTTACTCTCCTTTACTCTTTGATTCAGACATGGGTAACATTGTCTTTAGGATGTTTCTCCATGAATGATATCATCCATAGCCTCTTTTGTAATGAAGTTAGAATATAATTTCAAAATAGAAAACATAAGGAAGAATAGTGAGCATGGATTGCAAAGTTAGAAGGCCATGGTTGACAAATATTTGAAGAAGTAACACAAAGGTAGACAAAAAATAATGTGGATCTAATATGTTTGGATTTTCAAAGCATTTTGGACAATGTATAGGTTCAGAACCTTGTGGGGGATAACATTTTAAATACTGTTGTATTATTGAAGAATTCACACTGGTAGGCATCATTGTCTTCTTCACATCCTTGTCACATCTTACCCTCCCATCCAACTTTGTGTCATCTGCAAATTTGAGATATTTTCTCATCCAAATGATGAATATATATTGTGAAAGGCCCTGTAGTACTCTGAGATAATCTTCTTCATTGTCCACTAAGCCAGGAAAACTGATGGGATTGGAAGCCAGTATATTCCCAGGGCCTGATACTCTATATCCAGAGTACTTTAAGAGATGTCCCTGGAAATAATGGATGCATTGGTGCTCATCTTCATGATCCTACCCTGGAACAGTTTCTATAGACTGGTGGGTAGCTAATGTGACCCCTCTATTTAAAAAGGGAGGCAGAGAAAACCTGGAATTACAGACCAGTCAGCCTGATGTCTTTAGTGGGTAAATTACTGGAGTTCATCACCAAAGATTTAACAGCTGAGCCTTGGAAACCAGTGGCAGGATCAGACAAAGTCAGCGTGAATTTCCGAAAGGGAAAACGTGCTTGACACATCCACTGGAATTCTTCAAGGATGTAGTTTGTAGAGTTGGTGAAGGGAAGCCAGTGTATCTGATTTATTTGGAATTTCAGAAGGCTTTTGACAGTCCAGATAGCTCAGCCTTGGAGCAGAGATTATCTCAGCAGGAAACGATTTCTGATTTCAAGTCCCGTTTCTCTGTAGATGGTCACTGAATAAAAATGATCACAAATCGTAAGTAAGTAAGGGATGACCAGGGCTAAGAGTAACACAGATGTGTTCAAGTGCTTCCATAATGGAATAAAGCCTTGGAGCAAACTTCATGTGTGATGAATGACATCTCTATTGGTGTTCTGTACGTTTCCCAATGTGTGCTGAACCATGCAGTTCCAGAGAGCCCCATGTTCAATTCCGAACTGCTGTTAACTTGCTGAATTCAGTATGGATGGCAGCACTTGTAATGCTTTGATTAACCTTAATGCTTGGGCTGAGAAAAAAAACAGCTCAGAATCCCACTCTCGATAGCTGTTCAGTGACAGTTAGTTTTTGTAAAATGTGTTCGTGAAAGACTATTGTTTATTATCCATTCTGAGATTTGTTTGCTGGATGTGGGGTCACTGGTGAGACAATAGCTTATTGTCATTCATGGTCGTCCTTAAGTAGGGTATGGGAAGCTACCATCTTGCCCCTCAGCAGTTTGACTGGTGAAGGCACTCTCAAAAGTAGTAAATTCTAGGACTTTGAACCACTGACAATTTGTGAGTGATGGTGTTTATATGCACCTGCTAGCCTTTAGGTGCCGGAGGAGTTTGAGAGGTGGTATACTATATGGGAGAGAGAAAATGATACTCTGAGTAGTGTACTGGTAATGTCTAGACTGACATGTGATAAATTGTGACTTTGAATATCACAGTTTTGCCAAGTCGAGCCAGGAGGAGGCAATAACTTGAGTCTGATTGGAAAATCTCATGCGAACAACAGAGAACTGAGAGTAAGAGTTTGACTATCTCTGCCCTCCTTAGCACTCATCAGTTACTTTCACCCATTTATGAGGAGGCACAATGTAGTTTGTAAGATGCAGAAATCTGACTTGACCTTATAATGCAACAGAATCTGTTAACTCTCAAAGGAAATGTGCATTTTGAGGCTTTTATTTTTCCATCTGAAGTATAAAATGGCATTGATTCTGCAGAGACTTCTAGGAGGGCAAGTCAAGCAGCTATTCCTTCTTCTGTTACATATATGGGAACTGGATGTTGCCATGACCTTTCCTCCCCAAACAACAAATTGGCAAAGGTCTGGAATTGCATCTTACTGACAAATGGATGGCATTCAGCACTCAACCACTTAGGACGAGAGAGTCAGAGAGAATGCAAGAGAACGAAACAAGGAAGGGTCATCAACACCTCTCTATGCAGTGAAGAGATCTTAGTCATGTTTACTCTGTGCTGAGATCAGAGTTCGGAATCACAGTCCAATATTAAGAAGCTAGTGGTTGGCTCCTCCCACTGGGTTCAGTTGACAAAGAAAATGTGTTAGCCAAAGGTTTGATGATCTTTCAGCACCCTTGCCCCAACACAGTGCAAAATCAATCAAAGTGCGCACTTTGATCACTTTTGACTGGGTGTGCTAACCTGTCCATTGAATATACACAGTATTAAGCTCTGTGATACCACTCCCAGTTTAATAGTCTGGTAACCCACACTGTTTGGCAGGAGTTGTATTGCTCTTGATACATCCTGTTGACATTCACTGCTGAGGTGTGTACACATGAATAACAACCATTTGGCTGTGGACTGAGCTTATGTCCTTCGAGTAGAGGCGTGATCTTATTGAGGCCTTGAAATGATTAACCAATTTGGTAGGCTGGATAGAGATAAACTGTTTTATCTGGTGGGGACGTCCAGAACAAAGGGACATAATCTCAAAATTAAAGGCCACTCAGGAATGATGTCAGGAACCACTTGTTCACATAAAGGGCAGTGGAAATTTGGAACAAAAAGCTGGAAGGCCAGTTGATAATTAAAAGAAACAGATTAATAAATTCTCAGTATTAAGGGATGCATGCGCCACCTGAATTCTCTCTTTATAGAAACTGGACTGAATAAACGCTAGGCCAAGATGAGAAACAGGCTTCATACTAACAAGTGGTTTATTCAAAGATATGCAAACTAACAGTAAATACTTGGTATAGTACAATATGCTTTCCTCTGGCAAAACAGTAGCTTA
The DNA here is from genome assembly GCF_021869965.1 of Rhincodon typus. Classification (NCBI taxonomy): domain Eukaryota; kingdom Metazoa; phylum Chordata; class Chondrichthyes; order Orectolobiformes; family Rhincodontidae; genus Rhincodon; species Rhincodon typus. Next base: position 75,431,682 of record NC_063339.1, on the reverse strand, counting down.
TCTCCCTCAGTATCTCTCTAGGTTTAAGATGGCTAAGATAATTTTTCTCTCGTAACCCTTCAACTTTGAAGTTTGAGATCCTCTGCTTAATTAACAGACATTCAGTAAATCAGAGAGAGAGAGATTGCCTGAAGCCTGATATCTTGGAGATGTAGACAAGGCCCAAAGAACCATTCAATCAATGCATATTTTTAAATGTCATCCATACTTGGCAAATGCTGGCATTTATATATCACCTTTAATGTAAAATACATTGTGTTTCACAAGAGCTTGATTGAGTATTTAGCCAAAGGAGGAGATAATGTTTTAAGGCAGAGTTATATAGATTCTCAAAAAGCAAGGGGTGAAATGTTATCAGGGTAGACAAGAATGTGAACTAATCATATCAACCATGACGTTATTGAATGGCAGAGTGGGTTCAAGGGCCTATCATTTACTCCTGCTTCTAATTTGAATGTGCAAGAGTAAAAGCCTTGCAGTTGTTTAGTGCCTTGGGAAGTCTTTGCAGTCGGTAAAGTATTTTGGAAGTGATTGTTGAAATGCAGGAAGTTTTGGGATGGGTGCCCAAAAGCCTGGAAATCAGTTTATGACTTTAGATGTAAAATAAAGCAAGAGGTTGCTACTGATGCAGAAAAATTGTTTAGGAAAACATTGTGGATTTTGGGATGCAGGCAGCACAACCGCCAATGATAGAAGACTGAAATTTAAGGATATACAACAGGCCATAATTGAAAGAATGCAAAGAATTGATGACACTGAAGCAGTGAAGGGGTCAAATGGGGTAATGGAGCGATAGAACTCATTGTTATCTGCATAAACCTGGAAAGTGGTCCAACATCAGTGGATGCAGTCAAGAAGGTGTGAGATGAAGAGGGACCAAGAGTGGAATCTTTGAGGATTACAAAGATGTCAGTGTGGATGGGAAGAGAAGCCTTGAAGGAAGATACATAGGCTTTATGGCTGTTAAGTACAACAAAGTGCACTATTTAGTTAATTTAGTGAGACTATAATGATAGCTGATGTGAGGAATGAAAATTTCACAGTCTGAATTGGGAAATACCGATTTTATTTAATCTCTAAGCTAATGAGATGTGTTCAATGGGTATTGTAGAGGGACCTTCAGTATAACTGGTAATTTACATGACTGACCATCCGTTGTCCAGACCTTACTTTCTGCATAGAGTGTTTTAACAGTTTGTTCCATGAAAGGTCCATATCATGCACAACCCTCATGGTGAAGAGCACGTGCAAGTAAATTGCTGCCACACACTCTAGAGCAAATATATAAGTACTGTATTCAATATTGTGTTTACTGTGGGCTGCAGAAGAGTGAGGATTGGTAATTTTTGTAATTACTTGGAAGTAGGCAAAAGTAATACAAGAGGCAGCTATTGCAAACGTGCTTTCTACAGATTTGTTTTTCTGAAGACTCTTCATTCTGTTTCCTTCAACTCAACATTTCTTCTATGCTGTTTTGTCACAGATGATCATTGCAAAGTCACCACTTGCTCCGTTTGCTGTGTTTATTTTTACCATTCAGGATGAAGGTCTTGTCCTGCAAGGTAGGAATCTTCGGAGAATTTAAAACTCTTAAACTAGACCGACATGTGAGATTTGAAAAGGGAAACTGTGCTTTCATAATCAATTGAAAAATATTTAGGCAATGTAATTACAAGTAAATATGTAATATACACCTTGCTCTGCTTGAGGCAGTGTTCTCAGACACAAGTGGTAGTAAGTACTGTACGCAGGTTATAATGCTAATAGAATTATTAGCTGATGGGAGCCTCTTGTAATTATATTTGCCTTCGTTTGTGCATCAGTTATAGCAAATACCTGTTTCTGTTTTACAGATCATTCACCAATTTTTGTTGAGTACTCTTGTTGGGCTATATTAGACTGGTGAACAGAAAGGGATTCCTGATGCATTTGTGTTCATGCAGTGCTCCTAGTTCTATAGAAGGTTCAAGAATGTTCTTCCTTGACCAGTTTGGTCTGGTATGATCAGCTGTACAACAGAAGGTGTTGCTAGGATGTTTTAGGCTGAATTCAAAGTCTTGCAAAGTATTCACAGTTTGTGCTTCACACAAACCAATTTACACCTTAATTCATTTTCATTCTGTCAATAAATCCATATATTCTTCTCTTCTTCATGCTCATTTAGCTACTCCTTAAATGTAGCTAATTCACATCAGCAACTTGCTTTTAGCACATTTCATATTCTAACCACACTTCAGGTGAAGAATTTTCTCCTGAAATTCCAACCAGATATTTTAGTAACAAACTTATGATCCACAGGTTTGATCTCGCTGACAACTGCAAGCATTTTGTTTACCCCATCATATTCATGAATACCTGTATTGGGTTTCCTCTTAGACATGTTATGACCAAGGAGTGCACTGTATCTCTAGACCCACTACTCCACATGGGATTGTGTAAAATAAAAATGCTTTTTCCACTTGCGAAGATTAAATATAATATCCGTATAATATAAATGTAATATCTGTATCAGGTTTAAAACAAAAAGATCTACCTACCTGATTTCTTAATAGACACAATTATTGGTTTAGTATAAAACAAAACTTATTTGGTAAAGACGTCAGTAATGATGAAATGTTGGTCCCCTTAAATATCCACAAAACACAGACACAAACACACAAAAGCCCTCTTCAGGAATATAGAAAATGAACAAATTTTTCTGCAGAGATGGGCTTTCTGAAAAATACCCTTTGACCAATGGGTTATTCTTGAAGGCAAAAGGATAAAGTATAGAATGTTCCAGAGTCTATTGTTCTGGTGTGATCAAGTCGCTAATCGTGTATCTTTGTCTAGGATGTCACACAGACACAGACACCACTTGTTTAGGAAATACAGTTTTGGAATGTTTCTGCAATCACTGTTTCAAAGAAACAGGTAGATTTCAGCTGAACTCAACAAGGGGGTTTTCCTATCAGATCAGCTGAGCATCTGTTCTTTGCAAGTTTTCCTCCAACTCAGCTCATTCTTAGCAGGCAGCACAGTGTGGAGCTGGAGGAACACAGCAGGCCAGGCAGCATCAGAGGAGCAGGAAAGTTGACATTTCGGGTCGGGACCCTTCTTCAGAAATGGGGATGGGAAGGGAGCTGGGAAATAAATAGAGAGAGGAGGGGTGGGGCTGTGGAAGTTGGTGGGATGGTGATAGGTGAGTGCAGGTAGAGAGTCAGTCTCTACTCACCGATCCCCTGATAGCACTGCAGTTATCAACCTGGAATCAGACATCAAACTAGAAGGACTATTCATCGAATTCCAGCGAATGTGAAAGACTGGATTCAGAAGACACTTAAAGTTATTTTAAAGTTGAATAGGGGCATCCTCCCAGGTTTCCTGGCCAATATTCTTTGCAAAATCAACATCAATTAAAAGCAGAATATCACAACAAAATCATATCGCTGCTGCCCTTCCGACATTACAACAGTGACAATGCACAAATTTGATTGGTTGTAAATCTTTGTGGGATGTCCTTAGGTCATGAAAGGTGTTATATAAGTGATTTTCTTTTGTTTGGAAGTTTTAGCACATTCCCCAGGGCTGGCATTTTTACAGAGTTGTCTGTGACCCTTCAAGGTTCTGTGGCTCTTCCAAGTTTAGCAGCTGGGAATGATTCTGACAGTATTGACGGCTCTCCATTTAAAGATGGTAGCAGCAATCACAATTGCTGACAACCAGTGATGCATATAGTGCCACTGGAACCACTCAATAAATTGTGTTGCACCATCTTTCTTCCTGCACTCAATTCCTGAAAGTCTTGGGTCATCACAGCACCGTAGCCTTAGGAGAGGTGCAGATGCATAGTTCATTGCAGACATTCAAAAGTTGCAGTGGAAGTCATGCTGTTCAATCTCTAGCTTTGTGAAGATGTCACCTTTCCACCCACTTCACCATTGAAATATGTTGAACAGTGTGAAGTTACTGTACTTAAATGATGGACATGAAATAAACCTGATACGAAAGTCTGAGTAACCTTGTCACAACATTATAAGTATTAGTTACAGACAAGCAATCTCATCAATATCAGATGTTAACATTGAGAATTTTGGAGTCTCATTCCTTCGGCAATGAATTGTTGTTAGAAATTTTAAAAATGTTTGATGCACCTTCAACATTCATCACACCAAAAATTTACGTGTGCAAAAATAACTAACCAAAGGTAGGTACTGTTTGATGACCTGGCACAAAATATCCTTGATCGGTGAATTTTCTCATGCACTTCCACAGACAATAACAGATTTCTAACAGTTCCCCACAAGTACCATGGAATGCATTCCTAGAGGTTGGTCAGTGGTGTTACCATGCCATCAAACAGCCTCTTCTTCCCATCTTTGACATCTTCATAATTGTCATGGATAGAATTTGTTTTGTTTTAATAGCACGTGATCAATATATTTGTATATGTGATGTAAGGTGTGATTTTTTATAAAAATAAATATCATTTATTGCAAGTTTGGGTTCTTAGATTCTAGCATGGGTTTTCTGTGTGTCTGAAGTTAGTTGTTAATGTAAGTATTTCTGTAACCATGGTGATTTTTTTAAACAGTTTTGGAGGCTTAGCTTTAGAATGAATAGCTTCTTTGTGTATGGTTTTATGACCACATGAGGTAAACAAGGTCCAGCTTTGAAGATCAGGTGAGTTTTCCTTAAAGCTTGGGAGAAATAACTATAGCTTAGTGCTTTTCTTTAGTTTTACTTTGAGTTTTGAGCAGTCCTGTGAAGTCCTTGGATCAAGATAGCTGTATAGATCAGTGCTCCTGAGAAAGGAAGGTGTAATGAAACTAGATTACCTTAGAGTAAAGAGTTAGTATTAGTCCCAGATCAGAAATGTTGGGATAAAACTCTGAAAAGTTTACTTCAAGCTGAGTACGATCATGCTCAAGTATGTAATAGCTCTAGGAGGAATCCACCTGTAGATGTAACCTATTTGGACTTCAGCAAGACTTTTGATAAAATTCTGCTTGGGAAGCTTGATAGGAAAAGTAAGAGCCCACAGGATCCAAAGAAATTTGGCGAATTGAATCAATAATGGGCTGAGGGCAGGAAGCAGATGGTGAAGGTTGAGAGGTATTTTTCTGACTGGAAGCCTGTGTCCATTGGGGTGCCACAGAGATCTTGCTGTTTGTGGTTTATATAGATGAGTTAGACTTGAATGTAGGAGGGTTGATCAGTAAGTTTGCAGATAACCCAAAAATTGGTGGGGTGGTAAATAGGAGGAGGATAGCCTCAAATAAGAGGATATAGATGGGCCAATCAGAGGCAAATGGAATCAATCCAGATATGTGTGTGGTGGTGCACTTGGGCAGGAGAAATAAAGGAGAAATGAATGGTAGGATCCTGAGAAGCACAGAAGATTAGGGGGGACCTTGGCATGCAAGCATATTGGTCCCTTAAGGTATCGGGACAAGTGGATAAAGTAGTTAAGGCTGCATATGATACTTGCCTTGATTAGTCAGGGCACAGAGTTTAAGGGCAGGGAGGTTATGCTTGAACTGTATAAAATGTTGCTTAGGCCACAACTAGAGTATTGTGCGCAATTCTGGAATCCAAGTTATAGGAGGGATGTGATAGCACTGGAGAGGATGCAGAGGTGATGCAGCAAGATGTTGCCTGGGCTGGAGAGTTTCACTTATGAAGAGAGATTGGAGAGACTGGGGTGGCTTTCCTTGGAGCAGAGGAGGCGGAGGGAGGACATGATTGAGATGTATAAGGTTATAAGGGGCATAGACAGGAAGAAACTTTTCCCGTTGTTGGAGGAATCAATGAGCAGGGGGCATAGATTTAAGGGGCAGAAGGTTTAGAGGGGATGTGAGGGAAAACTGAGAATCTGGAATCGGGAATCACTGCCTGTGAGGGTGATAGAGGCAGAAACCCTTATAACATTTATAGAGTATTTAGATGTGGACTTACAATACCAAGGCATACCAGGTATGGGTCAAGTGCTCGAAAATGGGATTGGAATAGTTATGTGCTTGTTTTCAGTCTGCACATACCTAATGGGCTGAAGGGCTCTTTTCTGTGCTGTAGATTTCAATGACTTTATGACAATATCTTATACTAACTGCAGCCTCCCACTTATCATAATATTCTGTACTCACTGGAATCCTGTCCCTAAGGGCATTATGGGTCAACCTACAGCATGTAGACTGCAGCAGTTCAAGAAGGCAGCTCACCACCACCTTCTCGAGGGCAGTTAGGAACATGCAATAAATGCTGGCCCAGCCAGCGACACCCACATCCCATTAGTGAACAAAAAAAAACTAGTCTCCTATTCATCACAATGCCCTGCATTGACTGCAAACTTTCACAGAACACAATACCCTATTGGCCCCATTTTCCACAATACCCTGTACTAACTAGTGTCCCATTTGACACAATACCCTGTGCTGACTACAATCTCCTGTTTATTATAAAACCCTGTTCTAGCCTCCATTTACTACAATACTCAATGCTAACTATGTTGCCCATTTGATCCTTGGTGACTGTATTTTTACATACTGCAGTGTTCATGCTAGTTGCATTCTTCTTTACTGTCTACACTTTACACATTTGTAAGTTACTTATCTCAACACTAGTTTCAACTTTTCTACAGTCTTCCACACTAATCCTGACTCTCAGGCAGCACCATTATGATTGTTGTGCTGTAGGACTTTCACAAAACATTTTGTTTCCCAGCGGCAAAGGATTGTGATATAACAAGAGTGAAGATGTTTTTGCAATTCCTGAGCCTCGTTTGTAGGTTCTCGAGGTCTCTTACTCTTTCCTCGTGCTCTCTGTCTCTCTCTCTCTTTTTCTGAGTTCAAAACAAAGGTAGCAGCTGTTGGTCTTGCAGTGATCCTTAGCCCAAATTCACTCGGAGCTCCAATGTTAGAGAATGGTCAGACTTTGCGAGCAGTAGATTTAATAACTCTGCTCAGTTGAACATACAGCCACTGTGCAGCAACAAAAGAGGCCGCTGTTATTGCTGAGATCTCATTCGAGACGGCCTCCTCCTGAAGGGTTTAAATTGTTAGAACCGCTCCGCTGCTTCGTCGGGTGGGGGGCATCCTTTTTGATCACTGTGTGCCAAAAGACCATTTTACCAGCTGAATGACACAGATGAACACGCCCTGTCAGTGCCGCGTATTGAGCAGGCCGGCAGGGGTGACAGCAGAGAAGGTGGAACAAAATAACTTTGGGCGTGAGAGATTTCTGCTTCTCTCGCTTCACTGACCACAGAGGCCGGGAGCTTGCTCCTTGTTCACAGAGCCCTGGCTACCGGCTTTTCTTTACCCCATTCAGCCAAGTGTACTCACAGGGAAAGGCAGCATGCAAAGGAAACACTGCACTGCTTGTTTTTAAAGGAACAGAACGCTTGTCTTTGAAACTGCAGCCTGTCACGTTCAATAGTATTGATACTGTCTGAAGTCTTCTCCATACAATGTGTCACTGTCAGCCGCTTCATCGTTCTCACACAGGGCTTGTATTGAAGGCCCATGTTGTTGTTGTTGGTTCTGAGTTCTCACACCAGGAGTATTGTGAGACCCACCTCAAAATTAAATGCTTGATCTGATCCTTCCAGTTAATGTGACTGCTTGTGGCTTGCATTTGTATAGCACCTTTTACAAACTCAAAGCATCCCAAAGGGTTTTTCAGCCAATTAAGTAATTTGTGAAGTGTAGTCAGTGCTGTAATGTACAAAATGTGGCAGTCAATTTGCACATAGCAAGGCAACCCACACACACACACACACACACACAATGGACTAATGATAATATCATCTATTCCTCTGTTGTTACTTAGGAATAAATATTGGCCAGACACCAGGGATAACTTTCCTGCTCATACAGTCAGAGTCATATAGCATGATATAGACCCTTCAGTTCAACTATTTTCTGACTATATGCCGACTATGTTCCCAAACTAAACTAGTCTCACCTACCTGCATTTGGCCCATATCCCCCAAAACATTTCCTATTCATGAACCTATCCAAATGTCTGTTAAATGTTGTAACTGTACCTGTATCCAGTACTTTCTCTGGCAGTTCTTTCCACACACGAACCACTCTCTGTAAAAAAAAAAAAAGTTGTTCCTCATGTCCTTCTTAAAACTTTCTACTCTCACCTTAAAAATATACCCCCTTATTTTTGAACTTCCTCACCTTAGGGGAAAGACCTTTGCTATTCACCTTATCTATGCCCCTCATGATCTTTAGAATATTGTCCTGTCCATGTTTAATGTCCACTATACAGATTAGATGAAATCTCAGGATAATATCTCATTCAAAATAAGCCACCTCAAAATACAGCGCTTAACTCTGTGTGTAATAAAAGCAGAAAAGGTGGAAATAGTCAGCGGCCTGACAGTCTCCGTTCTGATGAAAGGTCACTGATCTGAAACATCAACTCTGTTTATGTCTCCACAGATACTGTCAGACCTGCTGAGGATTTCAAACACTTTCTGTTTTGATTTCAGATTTCCAGCAGCCACAGTAATTTTCCTTACCAGGACAGCGCATGAGTGTCAATTTTGTGCGCGAATTTCTGGAGTGAGACATGAACCCACAGTGTTCTGACTCATAGGCGAGAGTGCTACTGAACCACAGCTGACAGCAGTAAACCACAACAGTGTGATTATCAGATCATTTGTTTTAATGATGTTGAGCTCACTGAAGTACATTGGCTCCTGAATGAGTCACACTTCAATCTTAAACTTTCATCCTGGTTTTCAAATCACCCTTACTCTTCTGTTTAACATCTGATCCTTGTTTTTGAATCCACATTGCTTCTAGGTTTGACATGTCTCCTGAATGATGGCTCCTTACAGAGTACAGCCTCTCTCAGGATTGTACTGGTGTGTCAGCCTGGACTTTGAACCAGCAAGGTACTTGAAGTCACAGTCTCCTGATGCAGGCAAGACTGCTTCTAGTGAGCCACTGATGGCAATGTACTGGTATGAAGGAAGCAGAGTCTGTCCAGATCCTTTTTTGTTCATTCACAGTATCGTGGGTTTTGCTGGCTGGGCCAGCATTTATAGTCCACTCCTAGTTGTCCATCATGACCCTCTGCAATCCATTTGATATACATACACCCACAGTGTTGTTAGGAAGGAAGTTGCCAGAATTTTGACACAGCTACAATAGCAATATATTTCCCATTCAGGGTAGTCAATGGCTTAGAGGAGAGTTTGTAGCTGGTGGTGTTCTGCAGCCCTTGTCCTTCTAAATGATGGTGGTTGTGAGTTTAGACCTGAACAGGGAGCCCTGGGCGTACTTCTCACTCACCCTCAGAGTTTTGTCAATGGATTAAGGCACCAAGTTGTGTTACTGACTCATTGAGATATTCGCAGGTTTTAATCCCTGGTGTGTGCTGAGTTGTGCAGTCTTCACTGGGACAGCCATTGGAATGCTGTAGTTGGCATACAGCTACCAGGGGATAGGGAGATGAATTAACCAGATGTCCTGTCTCTGAAACACAACGTGTGTGTGAGAGACTGAATGTAGTTTGGGCTTGCTGCACTCCATAGTGAAATAGGAAAAGATCATTCCCTGTCCAAATATGTGAAGAAAATTCACTGCTGGATTGAGTAGATTGAATAAGAGGTCCAATATGAGATAATCTAACCACTGCCCATTGAATCCCCTACTATCAAAATCTTGGGATTACCATTGACCAGAAATTCAACTGGACTCACGAAGAAAATACAGTGGCTACACAAGAGCAGGTCAGAGGCTAATAACAGACAAATAGCTGACCTCCTGCCTCCCCAAAGCCTGTCCACCATCTACAAGGCACAAGTCAAGTGTGTGATGAAATACTCCCCTCTTGCCTAGATGAGTGCAGCTCCAACAATACGCAGGAAGCTTAACACCATCCAGAACTAAGCAGCCTGCTTGATTGGCACCAGATCCACAAGCATGGGCTCCCTTCAGCATCAACGCTCAGTCTGCAAGATGTGTTGCAGAAAACACCAAGGACCCAGGTTCGATTCCAGCCTTGGGTGACTGTCTGTGTGGAGTTTGCACATTCTCCCCATATCTGTGTGTGTTTCCTCTGGATGCTCTGGGGTTTCTTCCCACAGTCCAAAGATCTGCAGGTTAGGTGGATTGGCCATGCTAAATTGGGCAGGTTAGGTGGATTAGCCATAGGAAATGCAGGGTTACAGGGATGGGGTTGGGGTGCTGGTCTTTGGTGGGTGGATGTGGACTTGATGGGCTGAATGGCCTGCTTCCACACTGTAGGGATTCTGTGAGTGGCGGAGAGTTGTTGAATTGGCAGAAATTACAGTCAAATGGAACAAGGCCCATGGAGGGATTAGAAAGCAGGGATGGGAATTTTAAAATCAAGACTTTGCTTGACATTGTGCTTATGTAGCTCAATGAGCAGAGAGTGATGCAGAAAGAAGATTTGGTGAGAGCTGAGGCATGGGCAGCAGAGTTTTAGATGAGCTCAAGTTAACAGAGGGTAGAAGTGGGAGACCAGGCAGGATAGTGTAGAATAGCCAAGTCTGGGGAAAACAAAGCGATGGGTGAGGATTTCAGCAGCAAATGAGCTGGGACTCGAGTGATGGTTATTGAGATGGAAATAGACAGCCTTAATGATGACACAAGTATGGGGTAAGAAGCTCGGGAGAAAATATGACAGAAAGTTTGCGAAGTGACTGGTGCCTAGGAGAGTGGATGGAGTCAGTAGCTGGAGAACAATGGGCTTTCTGTGGTTGACCTGGGGCTCTGTGTATCTGCATATCCCTGCTCCATTTCGGGTGGCAGCATCGGAAGATGAACCAGAACCCCGTTGGTTGACTTGGAGCCAGGACCCATCAGTCGATGCCCGGCATCAATGGAGGTACAGGACCCGTGCAGCATGACCAGCTCCAGCTCAGAGGTGGTGGACATGGAAGCAACAGTGTCAGTGGCGGCAGAAAAGGAGTCCGTTGCCAGTACGCTGGAGACGATATCGGATGGCAGCGACTGGAGGAGCAGAGAGGGAAAGATAAACTTTTGAGGCTGTTTCAGTTTTAGTAATATCAATTTAATATTAATTTATTCAGTGTTGTACCATTTATGCAGTTTATTCGGTAATTTATTTTGCAATCCAAATAGCGCCCAAACATGGCGACATTATCCACTTTTCACTGTACCTTGGTACAAGTGACAATGGTAAATAAATTTAAACCTAATGTTTGGAGTGCTGATTGAAGTAATGACTTCAGTCTTAACGGTATTTATTTGTAAGAAATTTCGTGCTCATCCAGTATTGGATGTTGGAAAACGCTAATTTATCAGAATGGTGGTGGTAAGTTAGAGGTGGATGTCATCAGAGTACATGTGAAAACTAACACCGCGCCTTTGATAATTGCTGTTGAGGCACAGCTTGTCAATACGAAGTCGGTGAGTGGTCCAGCGATAGATTTTTGGTGAGGCCAGAGGTTAATTTGGCAGGAACAAGAAGAGAAGTCACTGCATGTGATTCTTTGGCTACTGCTAGATAAATAAGAATGGAAGCAGGTTGAGAACAGATCCACCCAGCTGGACAACAGTGGTCAGGTTTTGGAGGATGGTGTGATCAACAGTGTCCGAAACCTCGGAGAGATTGAGCGAGAATCCTCTCCCTAAGGGCACTGTGGGTCAAACCACACCAGGTGAACTGCAGCGGTTGAAGAAGGCAGCTTACCACCACCTTCTCAAGGGCAACTAGAAATGGGCAATAAATGCTGGCCAGCCAGCGACGCTGACGTCCCACAAATGATTAAAACAATTTTTAAAAGGAGGGCAAGTAGAAGTTGGAGACCATTTTTGACTGCGATAAGAGCAGTTTAATTCTGTAGTGGGCACAGAAACCTGACTTGGAGTGACTCCGAGACAACAAGGTGCAGGGCTGGATGAACACAGCAGGCCAAGCAGCATCATAGGAGCAGAGAGGCTGACGTTTCGGGCCTAGACCCTTCATCAGAAAAGGG
>NC_063339.1:75321270-75409717 GCF_021869965.1 Rhincodon typus | reverse complement strand
CTGAAGAAGGGTCTGGACCCGAAACATCAGCCTTCCTGCTCCTCTGATGCTGCTTGGCCTGCTTTGTTCATCCAGCTCTACACCTTGTTATCTCAGATTCTCCAGCATCTGCAGTTCCTGCTATCTCCTGTTGTATTGAGATTGGTTACGGTATAAATCTTCATTCCCGAACAGAACTCCATTGTTCCTTTTTTTTTGAAGTAAAGCCCCTTGATCCGTAAAGTCCATCTGAGCATGCAAGTGAAGGACTCCGTATAAAGTCTCACCTGAAAGATGAGGGCTCTGACAATGCAACTTGTGTAACTTTTGAATGTCAGCCTAGCTTTTGAGTTCAGGTCTGGAGCCGAGGCCTTGAGCTCAAAACCTTCTGACTTAGCTCAGTGGGCAGTTGTCCTGTCTCTACGGTTGACATTTTAGATGAATATGAACTAACACTCCATGAAGCAAGTAAGTGGAAAATTGTTCAATTGTTGAAATTGAAAAATAAAAACTGAGAGTTGCTGGCTTGATGTGCCTATTTTAAAATAGTGAAGGAGGTAGTAATTTGAGACCTGTTAGTTTAGCACAGACTCTGTTCATTCCTGAGATCTGATCTCAAACCCAGTTGAAAAATACAAGATTTTTTTTATCTCTGCTTGTTGTGAGAATCTCTCAAACGATTAACTAAAGCATTCTTATCCCCAGTTCCTTGTGTACAGAGACATCCATAATCCAGCCCTAATTGTTTGCAAACTGCTAATCTGTTTGAGTTGCAGTTCAAAAAATAGAATAGTCATACTGCTACACTAGAGGGTGCTCTTCCTACACTGGGTCTAGAAATTTACTTAGTCTGACCTCTGCAGCACCCTGTGGCACAGCTCATTGTGGCCAACTTGGCAGGCAGGCAACGTAACTGGGAACTTGGGAATGCCAACTTATCTATCTGAAAGTCCAGCCTCAAACCGTATACACTTGCAAACAATAACTGGGGGGATGTTGAAAGCAGGAGGATGAGGCTACTGGGAGTGACAGTCTCACAGTCTGACTTCAGAGTGGGCAAAAGGTGCAGAATAGAGTTGAGGGAAGTTTACTCTGTACCTAAGCCTGAACTGTACCTGCTCTGGAAGAATTTGATGGGAACAGTTTAAAGGGAGGTCTACTTCTATATCTAATCCTGTGCTGTACCTGTCCCGGGAGTATTTGATCGGGACAGTGTAGAGGAAACTTTTACTCTATATCTAACCCTGTGCTGTACCTGTCCTGGGAGTGTTTGATGGGTACAGTGTAGAAGTAGCTTTACTCTGTGTCTAACCCCATGCTGTACTATGCTGAGAGAGTTTGATGGGGACAGTGAAGAGGGAGCTTTACTGTACACCTAAGCTGCCTTGGAGCCTAGGTAGCAAAGGGTTCACACAAAGTTTTAATTCTATCCTAACTTTGTCTTCTTTCACACAGCACAAAAGATTTATTTTTAAAAACTTAAGAGATCAACAGGCTTAAGATGTGAAAAGAATAGATTAAGAAATGTGCTTTATTATAATGGAATTAAACTTTCAGGAATACGTTCCTGGCCTTGAGTAGCTCAGAGTAAAGTACAACCTCAGTTTAAACATGCTTCCATTCCTGGCCCGGGCTGAGCAAGTTGATCTTGATGGTACAGTGGTGGAGCGTGGTGTGCACAGAGACTAAAGAAAAAAGGAAAATTGCAGGACTTAGATGGAGAGCTTACTGGACTATATTTTGCGAAAATGTGAGAGCCCGTTGTTAAGAGTGATGGCATTGAGCCAGTTACCATAAATGAGGTGCCATAAAATGAAACTGATTGGAGAATCGAGGCATAAACTTGATATCAGTATATGCCCCTTCTGTTCTGAATGAGTATTCTAAGAGATGCCTTTATCAGTTAGACTATCTTGGGTATAATAACATCATTTGCATGATCATGTTTGACCCATTCTTGTTCATAAAGTTAGAGACAAAAAGATTGCAGATGCTGGAATCCAAGGTAGACAAACAGGAGGCTGGAAGAGCTCAGCAGGCCAGGCAGCATCTGGAGGAAAGGAGCAGTCAATGTTTCGGGTATTGACCTTCTTCAGGACTGGGTGTGGGGCTAGAGGGAGCTGCAGATAAAGGGTGGCTGGGAGGGTTGCAGGCACAATGGTATAAATAGGTGGACACTGGTGGTAGGTACAACCTGGTTGGTCAATGGGAGGGATGAATTCAGTTGGTGGCTGGAAGGGAGGGTCCGAGAGCGGAATGGAAGGGAAGGCGGGAGATGGGTGGTAAGGTTATTTGCATTCTGAGTTGCTGTGACACTGGAGGAGGCTCCGCCTGGCCCATAACGGCCAACCTAACCATCTGGTCGCTGCCCATTTCAACTGCTCATTCCATTCCCCCTCCAACATGTCCGCCCTCGGCCTCCTCCAGTGTCGCAGCGACACAGGAAACGCAAATTGGTGGAACAACACCTTATCTTCCGCCTGGGCATCCTACAGCCCAGATGACTCAACACTGATTCTCCAATTTCAAACAACCTTGCCACCCTTGCCCCACCTCCCCTTCCAGCCCCAACTCCTCCCTTCCATTCCACCTTCTGACCCTCTCTTATAGCCACCAACCAGATTCATCCCTCCAATTGACCAACCAGGTAGTACCTGCCACCAGTGTCCACCTATCACCACCATTTTGCTTCCACTCCTTCCCCCCCTATCTTTACCTGCAGCTCCCCCTACCCCCCACATCCAGTCCTGAAGTAGGGTCATACCCGAAACGTTGACTTCTCCTTTCCTCCAGATGCTGCCTGGCCTGCTGTGTTCTTCCAGCCTCCTGTTTGTCTACCTTGTTCATAAAGTTGTTATTTATGCTCAGTGAGCAGATTTGTAGCAGCTTCCACATCACTACATTGGGCAGAGGTGAGCACCCTTGATCACTTCTAATCAATCCTGACAGACCCTGTGTCTGTTTGAATGGGGAGTATACAGTGCAGCCTGAGGCTTGGGAATTTGATAAGTGAGGGAATTTTAAGCATTCATCTCTTTCTAAAATCTAGCCAAGGTTTGCAGCAACTTGCACTATAATTTACTGTTATATTTAACAGCTCACTGCTAGAAGCAGCTACAATTAGTTAATTAGATAACTAACTAGATTTGGTTCCTTAGTTAGCAGTGGCTTCACAGTTCACTGGAAATTGAAATGGTTTAAATACTTGAGGATTAGCAGATGCATAATGTAAATTGTACGAAGGTGCAGTGAGACTTGAGTTCTTCACTGTGGGATTTTGGTACATGAATTTGATGCATTGAGTGAGGAGATGTATTCTGGCCGTTTACCAATAGGGTGTGGTCCAAATGAGAGAGCCATAGACAGGGTGAACTGAAACTTAGCTTGGAGTTATTAGATGAACAGACAGGTGATTGATAAGTTTAAAGTTGTGTTCTATCTAAATTGATGCAGTAGTTTAAAGTGGCATGGGTGGGAGATATGAATAGTACAGGTTTCTAGGCTCCCTGTCATTGGTGTGTAGATATTATATACATGTACTACTCACACACACTCTCTTCTCACTCACCAGCTTGGTTTCAATGAAGCTAATTTGAAAGTGGTTCCCTTCCCTTGTGGGTGTTTTTCTTCCAGACCCAAATGAACTAATGTTTTAAAGGAGTCAAACCTAAGCAGACTTTCTTGAGTTAACAGTGGGTGAGTTTATTAATTACTAAAGATGAGAAGAATTAATAAACCAACATGTACACATGCCAATTAGAAATATAAAGTGACTCCAAAGACATAAAGGCTTTTAAAAAGATATACAGGTCAATTTCTGAATTGTTCACAAAGAGTGGGTGGTTGAATATTGCAGCTGTTGCAATGAAGATTCCCAATAGCTTTGATATTGGTAGTTGAGCAGTTGGTTTCACCATCCTTAGTTTTACACGTTGGTTGACATTCTGTAGTTCTGATTCCTTTTGACTACAATTGAATTCCAACATTTAGGTTAAGAAAGAGAGTCCTTTGTTGTCCTGTTTCCTAATATTCTGGCTGCTGCCTAGCTGATCTCAGACATTCAGAGTGAGAGAACCCCTTTAACTGTGACACAGGGATGACTAGAGGATAGTTCTTTGACTGTGACCTTAACAGTCTGCTAATGATCAAACCCAGGCTGGTACACATGAGAATGTTTAGTCCCACAAGTGCTCTCCAGTAGAGTTAAAACTGACTTTTAACCCATGTCCTTGTGTTTTTCCTTTTGAAGAATAAACAAGATAGGCAGCAGTTTGGGATATAATCTGCAGTTGAGCATGGGGTTGTCAACCCCTTGTTTTCGTCATAGTCACAAGAGATCATGGTCCAGTCTGTTAGAAGTTTCCTTGAAACCTTTGATGTTTACACTCCATTCACGCTCATAAAATTTTTGCCAGCGAACCACTGAATTTACACTACATTATTTTAGCTCTGTAGCAGTCCTCTTTTTTTTTTAACAAAAATGCATTTTATAATTAAGAGCTGCAATATTTTAGGGTTCCAATATGTCATTGTAACGTGGGGGAAGTAAATTTAGTGGGGTAGAAATGAGTTCCCTGCAGCTAAGAACTTGAGTTCCAAAGGCCTTTTGCCTGCTCAATGCTAGGATTAAGAACACCTCATCAGACCTGGAGGGTTATATAGATTAGAAGGGGAAGTATCTGTTTGTTATGGTTCATGTGGGTAGCAGCATAGATAGGACAAAAGGAAACGTTCCTGTCAAATAATTATGAGCAGCTAGAGGCTAAAATAAAAAGCAGAACCTCAACCACAATAGTTGTAATTTCTGGTGTACAGTGGCCACTTCTCCACCCAGACACAGCTGCCCATCCCCCAAAGGCAAAGACAGCCATTCCAACCCAAGCACAGCAAGGTCCCCAGAGCATGGACCCTGATTAATGGGCCCTGATGTAATACTCCCTGGTCAGGATGTGCATCACCGGAAACATGTTGGGGGTCAGTGTACTGACAAATCAAGGAACTAAAGTAACAGAGATAGCTTTAAACTATATAATTCGGGCATAGTGGCTCACGCATAGGAGCTTTGGAAAGCTAACAAGATATTACAAGGCAATAGTACGAGGTTGGCAGTACGGGGTTTGATAATCAGAATGTGACAGGAAGGGACAGAGCTTACAAATATGTATAGACTAGCAAATACACTCAGAGTAGAGAAATGCATGAAAAAGATGGAATTAAAGGCTCTTTATCTGAATGCACAAATTATTTATAACAAGGTGGATGACTGAATACCACAAACAGAAATAAGTAGTAGACACAGTATTTTTAAAAAATGATGTGGTTATGAAGTGACCACAGCTGGAGACTAAATATTCAAGGATTTTTGACATTTCAGAAGAGCAGTGGAAAAGGAGGTGGGGTAGCTCTGTTAATAAAGGATGGAATCAGTACAGTGGTGGGTCAGATGAGAAAATAGCAATGGATGAAGCAACTGCTGCATTAGTACTTCTCAAACCTTTCCCTGGGGTAAGCCCATTTTAATGCCTCACACTTTGTCCGTCCCCCAGAGTAAAAATTCAGTGTTATAAGAGCTATTGAATGGAGACTGGTAGAGGGGAGGCTTCAGCGTTAAACGGGCTTTCAACAAACACCTGCCTATTCACAGGCTTCTTCTGTAGCAGTAATCAGGCCTCAAGAGAACAATCCATTAGGCCATGCCCAAAAACAAAAATAATAAGGATTTAAAGGGGCCTCATTACTGTCAGAAATCAGTCCCAGCTTGAGAGCCATCAATTACTGCTTGTAATCCCAAAATTTTGTTAGTTTGAGAAACCCTGCATATCAATGTCAGACAAGGTGTAATTGAGAAAGTAATGAGGGCTTTTAAGAAAGATACTGCAATGATCATGGGTGAGTTTAGCTTTTGTAAAGATTGGGCAAATCAAATTGGCAAAGGTAGCTTTGAAGATAAATTGATAGGCTGCATTTGAAAGAGTTACTTCAATCAATAAGTTCTGGAGCCAACCAGGGAGCAGGCTAGGGTTAAATTTGACCTAGCAATGTGCATTTATACAAGATTAATCAATGATCTAATTGTAAAGGATCCGTAGGTGGAATTCATCATAATATGGTAGAATTTCATTGTTAGTTTGAGGGTGAGAAATCTGGGTCTGAGCATGCCTTAAACTTAAATAAACTTAAATTACAATGATATGAAACCAGATGACTAAAGTGAAATGGAAAAATAGATTAAAAGGTAAGAAGGCAGATATTTCAGGAGCTATTTCACAGCTCTTAAAAAGGAAATATTCCATTTTGAAAAATGATTCTACAAGAAGGATACAACATCTATCACTAACTAAGGAAGTTAAAGGTGGTATCAAATTGGAGGAAAATATTAATAATAGGACTGAAACTTTTAGCCAGTAAATGATGACTTTTAAAGAAGTGAGAAATTAGAGTACTAGAGAAAGCTAACAGTACATGAAAATGGACAGTAATAGTTTCTACAGGGAAAAGTGGGTGTTAATCGAGATTGCGACTGGGGAATTAATAATGGGAAACAATTTAATGGCAGATATTATGAACAAGTGTTTTTTCTATCTGTCCACACTGGAGAAGGCATAAAAAAAATCCCAAGAATAGTACAAACATAATGAGGGGGCAAGGAACTTAAAACCATCGTGATAGCTAGAGAAAAAGTACTAGGAAAATTAATGAAACTGAAGGCTCACACGTCTCCTGAACCTGATATCTGCTTCCAAGGGTCTTAATAGAGGCTGCGACAGAGATAATGGATGCATTGGTTGTAACCTTCCAAACTTCTGTAGGTTCTGGAAAGGTCCCAGCAGATTTAAAATTAGGAAATGTAACATAACTATCGAAGAAAGGGTGGTGATAACAGGCAGAAAGTTATAAACTAGTTAGCTTACCATCTGTCATTTGGAAAGATGCTTGTATCTGTTATTAGTGGTATCAGGACATTTAAAAAGTTCAAATGCAATCAGACAGAGTCCACAAGATTTTGTGCAAGGGAAATTATGTTTGACCAATTGTTATCCCTCATCGGGGTAGTGTTTTGGAAATCAAACCCTGCTATTCCCAGAGTTATCACAAAAGTAAAAGACTTTTGCAAAGTAGCAGAATTCCCCATCAGTTCTGAGGGAAAAGTCACCAGACCCGAAACGTTAACTCTGATCTTTTCTTCACAGATGCTGCCAGACCTGCTGAGATTTTCCAGCAACTTCTGTTTTTGTCCCCAATTTACTAGACTTTCAGACTCAGGTTGACGGGAAGCACCAAGTTTCTGTACTTAACAAGAATAACTATTGATTAAAAATAAATAGACTCGAGCTACAAGTAAACACATATGAACCATCAGCATGTAACTCGACTAATCAAAACTTTAATTCTGTTATAAACTCCACCCCTTCACACACATATGGATAGCATAAAAGGAAAGGATATGATTGGTGGAATGAAAGACTGGGAAAGCAGTGCAGGGGTCCCTGTCCTCAGGAATTACTGAGATGATTCTTGTGCTGATCAGAAGGCTGCTTTTTGGTCCCCCTTCTCTAGATGCTTTGACTTTTTCTGGGGGAAACACAAAGTGACATTTAGAAAGACCTTTGACTTATTAGTTAAAAGTGACAGATTACATCAACTGGGAAGAGGAAATGAACTGTTTATCTTATCTTGAGATCCTTATTATCATTGAGCAAAAACAGCTCCCTTTCTTCCTGATGTTTTCTGCCTAAAACATTCACACCCCCAAGCTGTTCTGCTACCCGGGAGCCAATCACATAATTGTTGTTAGGCATAAGGCGTTTGTTATCAATAGCTGTTCACTAGTCCACAGACCAATTGGTTAGTTATTATTATCCAAAGCTCCATTCCTACGTATTCTTTGGCTCCAGTTCATTTGCAAACCGGGCTTCCATTGCTTGCTTTACTGTGTAAACAGTACTTACAATGAGTGTCCGGTTACTCACATTTAAAAAATTAAGCTATTCTTCAACATTCCTTGGTTTTTAAAACAGTTCTTTTCCCATTTCAGTCCATAATCAAAAATTCAGAAAAATAAAGAAAATAGTCTTTACTAAATTTATTAGAGTTCTTTGAGAATGTAACTAGCTGGGTAGATAAAGGGAAATTAGTAGTTGTAGTTTCTTTGGATTTGGGAAAGGTATTCAATAACATGCCATAGAAAAAGATTGCAAAGAAGAGCTAAGAATGTTCGAGGTGATATATCAGCATGTATAGGGGATTGGCCAATGAACAGAAAAGAAGAGAGTTGGGATAAATTAGTCATTTTCTGTACAAATAGACATGGATCAGTGCTGGGACCTCAATCTATTACAATCCACAGTAATGATTTGGATGGGGAGCAAGTTGTGATGAGGATAAAGGATCTGTAGAGGAATATAGATGGGCTAAATGAGTGGATGATAATTTGGTAGACGTAATATAATGTAGGAGAAATTGAGGTTGTTCCTTGTGGCAGCATGAATACAAAAGGAGAATATTATTTAATGGAGGGAGAGACTGCAGAGTGTTGCATTGCAAAAAGATCTGGTGTCCTCGGATGTTAATCAGAAATGGGGCATACAGTTACAGCAAGTAATTATGTATACAAATGAGATGTTGGCCTTTACTAGAAGAGGAATGGAGTATAAAAAGAAATAAATCTTGATGCATTTATACAGGACATTGGTGAGATTATACCCTGAGTACTGCAGATACCTTTAGAGTCATAGAGATGTACAGCACAGAAACAGACCCTTCGGTCCAATTTGTCCTTGCCATCCAGATCTCCTATCTCGTCCCATTTGTCAGTATTTGGCCCATTTCTCTCTAAACCCTTCCTATTCATACACTCATCCAGATGCCTTTTAAATGTTGTAATTGTACCAGCCTCCACCACTTCCTCTGGCAGCTCATTCTATACACCCACCAGCCTCTGTGTGAAAAAGTTGTCCCATAGATCCCTTTTAAATCTTTTCTCTCTCACCTTAAACCTATGCCCTCTAGTTTTGGATTTTTTTTTTAATAGGGGTATGCTCGCATTGGAGGCAGATCATTGGGTTGATTTCTGGAATAAAGGGGTTGTCGCATGAGGAAGGGCTGAGTAGGTTGGAGTTAAGAAGAATTGAAAGTGGTCTTATTGAAACATCTAAGATTCTGATTAAGCTTGACAAAGTTGGTAGTGAGACAATTCATTCAATTTTCATTCCCCTCGTGGGAGAATCAAAACTTGGAGACACCATTTAAAAATAAGGGGTGTCTCCTATTTAAGGTGGAGATCTGGTGAAATTTCTTCTCTCAGAGGGTCATTAGGCCAAATGGCCTACTCCTGCTGCTATTTGTCATGATCGTACAAGTGACAGCTGTAATGGTCATTGTTGAACGACCTGCTGCATCCCAGCACCCGTAGAGCCATGACTTTGAAGGTACGAATCAAGAAACAGCCGTAGTTCACTGTCTTAAGAGCTTGAGATCAGAAAGAACCAGACCTTGACGGGCAGTTACCAGCCCAGCTTGACAGTTAAAAATCAGAATCCAGATACCATTAGCTTGAACTGAACTATGGAAAGCCAGTAAAGGTCACAGCAAGGGGTTTAACAATCTCAATTTGTATTGCCAGTAGCTCAACAGCCTTACAGTAAAGGGCAGAAGGAGCAATTCACTTTGCCAACTCTCAGTATGACATGAATATTTGGGTAGGTTGCCTCAAATATACACTCGCTATTTCACAGACCTGCTTTAAATTAACATTGTTTAGCGATGCATGCCTTCCCATGCCTGTCTTATTGGCTCCTGCAAGCCTTCAGGGTGTTTTGGTTGTACTATTTAATTTATTTAATGTGCTATAGTTTTGTCTGTTCCCACCATCCCCAACACATACAGTCTCTCTTCCTGCCAAACTATGGACAAACGGTTCATTTCGGGTGTGTGTGTGTGTGTGTGTGTGTGTGTGGTGCTTGAAGGATGACTGTCTGTGTTCTGTGCTGATAGATCACAGCTGCTATGGACAAGGACAAGGCCAGTTTTCCCCAGTTCCCTCCATACGGGGCTGAGAGAAATGGGGAAATCTAGCCGCATGCTCACGGCAGTAAGTCCTTAGCACAACATCTCTCTTTAGATGTTTTCTAATCAACCTATTCAGAGATGTAATTACACACCGCTGGAGCAGGTGGAACTTGAGCCCGGGTCCCCTTGTCCAGGGGTAGGGACACCACCACTGCACCACAAGAGGTCCAACTATCATCTCTCTAGATTTTTTCACAAGGCCAGATATCTTCTTAACATTTTCCACCAGCATCTCTCTGTCCATTGCCTGTGATAGCCCAATTCAGGTTCACAGAATGGAGCCTGTATAAATTAATTATTACCTGAAAGCAAGGCTTGTTCATAGAATCCCCGAATGTCACAGCACCGGCCCATCCTACCCACCTTTGAAAGAACTATCCGTATAATCTCATTCCCTAATTCCTCCCAGCAGCAGTGAATTTTTAAAACTATTTATCCTTTCATGCATTCCAGTCATTATTTACCATATAGAGAATTATCTCTCCTCATTTCAACTCTGTCATAGTCATAGGTTCATAGAGATGGTCTCGGTGCAAACAGACTCTTCGGTCCAACTCATCCATGCTGACCAGATATCCCAAATTAATCTAGTCCCATTTGCCAGCATTTGGCCCATGTTCTTCTAAACCCTTCCTATTCATGTGCACACCCAGATGTCTTTTAAATATTATAATTTTACCAGCTTCCACTATATCCTCTGCCAGCTCATTCCATGCATACAGCACCCTCTGCATAGCAACGTTGCCCCTTAGGTCCCTTTAAATCTTTCCCATCTCAACTTAAACCTATGCCCTCTAGTTTTGGACTCTCCTACCCTGTCCATGCTCCTCATGATTTTATGAATCTCTATAAGGTCACCCCTCAACCTCCGACGCTCCAGAGAAAATCAGCCTCTCCCTATAGCTCAAACCCTCCAACCCTGGCAACATCCCGTAAAATCTTTTCTGCACTCTTTCAAATTTAACAACATCCTTCCTATAGCAGGGAGGCCAGAACTGCACGCAATATTCCAAAAGTGGTCTAACCAATGTCCTGTACAGCTGCAAGAGGACATCCCAACTCCATTTGCTAACTTTTTACTAATTGCCGTAAATGTAGATCCACTGGTTACTAATCTTCCTGCCATGGTTTCTTCAAATGTAATCTATGAAAAGTCCTGACATTTCTTCCAATATTCTCCTCCCAGTAAGGTCAGAGCTCTTACTAAGGCGTGGTGTCAGCCAAGGTTTAAATCGGGTGCACTCTCTCAATTTAGGAGACCGAGGTTAAAAATAAGAGGCATCTAATCAGGGAAATTTCCTCTGGGGTCATCAGTCTTCGGAAGCCTCTTCCCCAGGGGGCAGTGGAGGTGGGATACCACTGAGTATTTTTGAGGCAGAGGGAGATAGTTCCTTCACTAATAAAGAAACAGGCTAGAGGGTTCAAACAGCCTCTGCCTGCTCTGAATTCATAAGGTTGCATGTTTTTGACCTAGGAGGTTCTGAGTTCTAAGTCCCGCTCCAGAAATGAGCATGAAATCTTGCCTGTCACTCAGTGCTATATTGTGGAAGTGCTGTCTTAATTGAGGCACAGTATTTCAGATGAGAGGTTAATCTAAAGCCGTAACTGACCTCTCAGGTAGAAATACATAATTGCACAGTGCTATCTTGAGGGAAAGTTCTCTCCAATGTCCTGGTCAATGTTTACCCTGCAACCAACATCTCATTTTTTTTTTAAAAATCCCTTCACAATCACGTTGCCACTTCAGGAATCAGGCTGCATGTAAATTGATTGAGCGGTTTCCTATTTTACTTTGACTATATGGCAGAAGATATCCCAAAGTGCTTCCTCATCAATGAACTACTTCTTAATTCCGCACTGTAGTGCCATCCTGTATTCTGCGCTCAAGCGTATAGGGTGTGGCTTGAAATCAACCTGGTAACTCAAAGGTGACCATGTGGCCCACAGAACCATGGTTGAAACCTTGTACTGTGGGGGATATCATTATTCTATGTTGTTCCCTCACAATGCAATAAAAGTTTTAGTTAAACACTTAACAAGTATAATGTTGGGCAATCATTTCCTGTTTTGTAAAACACAGGCATATAATACTTGGCAGGTTATACACCCTGAATATAAAATTCCAGCATCCCCTCGCTAGCAACTCTTGTTCCACAAGAGCCTATTGCCAAGAATAATATTTTCTTGCAAATTAGTCAAAAACGTATATGGTGACAATGGCTAAAAGCCTTTGAGCACTCGTGAGTCTAGCCTCTGTTCATCTGCAACAACCCTCACCCACATTGTTGGTAATGCTTGACTTGTCTATTCTAATGCTCCCCTTGAGAGACTCCCACTTCTCATATAAACTTAACTCATAAAGTACGTTGCTGCCCATATCCTTGTCACACCAAGTCGATTCACCCATAACTCCTATGCTTACTGGCTTACATTGGTTACACCTTGATTTCAAAATTCTTATCTTTGAGTGCAAATCCTTCGTGGCCTTTCCTACATTTGTAACCTCCTGCAGGCCTCTGAGATCTACATCTTCTCTGTGGTGCTACAATTCTGGTCCCTTATAAATGCCCTGGTTTTAATCGCATCACTACGGTCAGCTTTTCCCTAGGCTGTGGAATTTCTTTCCTAAACTGCACCCTCCCCACTCAACATCTCTCCTTCAAGATACGCCGTAAAACCTGAGTCTTTGATTTAGTATTTGGTTACCTATCCCAATGTTTTCTGATGTGACTCGGTGTCAGATTTTGTTCCATGATGTTCCTGTGAGGTGCTTTGCATTAAAGGTGCTACACAAATGCAGGTCCTTTTTTTCACTGGCTAGAATTACGAGTCAGCACCAAAATATGATGAGGTATGTAACAAGCAATTTTAATTGACTACAAATGTGAATGTAAAAAGTGAATCGCATGGTTTAGGATTTATCCCCTTAATAATTTGACTACCAGGACCTCTGCTATTCCAGTCTTATTGTCAGCTCTATCCCAAGAGCTCAGGCTTATACCCACAGTCCCAAACATGAAACTGGCCTGTAAAAATAGCTCACAGAGATTTCTGCCCACAGCTCGTAGGACTTTAAGCAGAAGAAGAAGCCATTCAGCTCCTTGAACCTGTTCTGTCATTCAGTAAAATCATTGTTGTTCTGTATGCTTATGCAGACACTTGCTAAGGTCCATTTCTCTTCATGTTCTGCCGAACCAAAAATTGCCATTCTCAGACCAGAGAAATATTGATACAGCTAACATATGCTGCTTTTTTATAGGAGACTGTTTCACACTTCCAACACCTGTTGCTCGAAGAATTATCTTTCCCAAATGGCCTGACTTTGAATTGAAACGTAATGCCCCATTTTCCTCGATCCACCCCTACCCCAGCCCCCTCACGTGCAAAGTCCTTCTCCCTGTACGACAGCAATGCCTTTCGAAACCCTAAAAACTAAAACAAAACTAAATCCTGAAATCAATCGCAGGAAATAGGAAGGGAACAAAACTATAGATTTATGTGATGCCTCTGATAATCTAACACTTGGAGGCAGTTTGCTTTCTGCTGCACACATTCTGTGTTCTCTCCAAGGTCCAGCACTCAGAACTGCGTGTTATCAGAACTCCAGATGTGACAAAGCTTTGGATAACTGTAGCAAATTGTCTCCCCTTTTCCATGATAATCATTGAGTTAAAGAATTAGCCCCATGAAGAACAGCTTCTTCCCCACTATTATTAGATTTCGGAATAGACCACTCAAATTTCAAATTTAACGTTGATCTCACTGTTTGTGCACCTTCTCTGCAGCCGTAACATTGTATTCCTTGCTCTGTTCTATCACCCTTATGCACTTTGTATGGTATGACCTGCCTGTACTACACGCAAAACAAAATTTTTCACTGCATCAAGGTACACTGACAATAATAAATCAAACCAAAATCAAAAAAAAAGTCCTCTCATCTTTAAATGAGGTTTCATTTGTGATCTCCACCATTAATTGAGCCCAGTTCTCTACTAAAGTGGATCTTGAATGGTTACAAGGGCTCCAGCCCTCGGCTGGCATTCTGACTATCAGCATATGTCTGTGTGAAGTTGGACTGAAAGCAGTAAGGGGCCTACCAGAAAAATTAAAATGAGAGAGGACGGCTAGCGTATAGCACGGTTGAGCCCTGTCAAAACAGTGATGAATGAAATCAAGCTTTCTGCATTGTTTAGTAGGGTGGAAGAATGCAGGGCCTAACAGAACTGGGATCCAACACTGCTGTAGAATGAGAGAGAACAATGACCTCCTTGTTCACCCCTTGGAGCAAGGACCCTGAAGAGAAAACTGCAGGGTACCGGACGACGAGAGCCTATGGGAAAGTTGCCGCTCTTCAAAGTTGAAAACAGAAACTGGCCTTTGATCTGCCCTCCTTTCTTTCACCCTCCCTGTGTCCTTGTTTTGCAACTCACTGCCGTTCAACCAGTGGTCACTGGCAAGGTCTCAACACCTCAAGAGGCAGTAGAGATTAGAAAGAGAATGAGGGGGGAGGTGGGTAAGAACTGGAATCACCTTGCTTTATTTCTTTCACTACAAGAAACTGGCAATTGCCTTGTTTGGTGTGCTGTTTCCCAAAGGAATCTCAGGAACAAAAGGGTTCCGGATAGCAGAATGGGTTCAGAACAAAAGCAGAGTGCAGAGATCTGAAGAAAACCTCAAGTTATTTTGTATGGCTACGCACAGAAATAAGAATGAAAATTGAATCAAATGTAAAGGAATTAGAAGGACCTCCAGTACACCCCAATTAAGAATGTTTAACAAAGGCCCTGTGTAGTATCCAGCTTTTATTTTAGCATTTCACTTCCTCCCCCAGCTGCCCCTCTGCTTTTCCCCAAAGGTGCTTTCCCTTTTGCTTCTTCCTGGTGAGAGACTATTACATCCTCTGCTGCCCCTCCTTCGTAAGGGTCTGTATAATGTCAATTGTCAATTGAACTTAAACACTGAGGAGCTGAATCCCAACTTCCAATAATACTGTGCCTCAACTGAGGCTCACATGTGTCCCTCACTTGGCTCTTCTAACATCACCGTTTGTGCTGTGGAGAACGTTGGGAGTGACAGGTAGCTTCGCCTCCCAGAATCAGAGCTGTCTAGCAGTTACCTTAGCAGACTAGCAACCCAGAGAATCTTAGCTGAAATCACATTATGCTGTTTTGAGAAATTGGATTCACATTAAAAACAAATCTCGAAACTGTTTCATGGCTTGAACAGGACGCGCCTTTACATTTTTTGTATGGATTCTCAGGATGTGGGCATTGCCGGCATTCGTTGCTTTGCGGAGAACCCTTTCACTGATGGACTTTCCTCATGAACTGCCGGTAACAGTTCAGTCAATTTAATCACTCACTAGACCACACCAGAGGACAGTTTGAGGCATCATATACTTCACATATGGATCAGACTAGGTATAAGGGTGGAAAGTTCCCTTCCCTAAAGGGCATTAGTGAACTAATCGTGTATGTTTTTTCTAAATAACAATCCAACTGTTTTATGATAATTTGTGCTGATGCCAAATTCTCATTGCCAGATTTGGTGAGTGGACTTCTTTTTTTAAAAAAACACCTGAGTTCAATTTTTCAAACTGTCCAGGTGAGACTGAACAAAAACAAAAGCTGTTGGAGAAAGTTCAGCAGTTCATCTGTGAAGAAAAAAAAAATCAGAGTTAACGTTTCTGAGAAAGGGTCACCAGACCCAAAACGTTAACTCTGATTTTTTTTCTTCATAGATGCTGCCAGACCCGCTGACCTTTTCCAGCAACTTCTGCTTTTGTACCTGATTTACAGCATCTGCAGTTCTTTCGGTTTTTATTTAGGTGAGACTGAACTTGGATTTGCTGGATCGGTAGTTCTGTAATTTAGACACTGCACCACCATAATCTCCACGTTAGTCTTCCCAGCCAGCCTTCCAGTAAATGCAGGCTTGTTACCTCACACACGGATCCATGCAGTTAGAAGGGACAGGCATTGAAATAGATAATGCGTAGTCCAGACTGTCATTGTCTTTAATAAATCTTCAAGCAGCTTGAGTTACGGTTATTCAGCTATTCAAGCTGACAATCTTAGCAAGTATGATGCAACACTGAATATCTCCTGTGAACACAAAATATATTCAACATAGAACTGTAGCAGGGAAATTCCTGGTTTTAGATGGAAGAATACTAGTGCAAGTTAAAAATGTCACTCAAAGAATCACTAGTTAAGACAGAGGTCAGTGAGCCATCATTTTGTGCCAGATCTTGGAAAGTCACATCCAATTAGTCATCTCCTCTGCTCTTGCTCATAGTCCTCCATTGTTTTCCTTTTTAAGTTCTTATCCATTTTCCTTTTGAAAGTTACTATTGAATTTGCTTCTACCACATTTTTAGATGATGACTGCTTGCTACTTAAAAAGAATTCTTCTCATCATTGCACTGATTCTTCTGTCGAAGCCTGCCCACTATCTACAAGGCACAAATGTGATGGAACACTCCCCACTTGCCTGGATGGGTGCAGCTCCAACAACATTCCAGAAGCTTGACACCATCTAGGACAAAGCAGACTGCTTGATTGGCACTACATCCACAAACATCCACTCCCTCTGCCACCAATGCTTCGTAGAAGCAGTGTTCACCATCTACAACATACAAAGCAGAAATTCACCAAAGATCCTCAGACAGCATCTTCCAAACCGTTGACCACTTCCATTTAGAAGGACAAGGGCAGCAGATACATGGAACACCACCACCTGCAAGTTCCCTTCCAAGCCCCTCACCTTCCTAACTTGGAAGTATGTCACCGTTCCTTCACTGTTGCTGGGTCAAAATCCTGGAATTCCCTCCCTAATGGCATTGTGGGTCAACCTACAGCACATGGACTGCAGCAGTTCAAGAAGGCAGCTCACCACCACCTTCTCAAGGGTAACTAGGGTCAGGCAACTAGGGATGGCCAACAAAGGCTGGCCATGTCCCACAAATGATAAAGAAAAATTGCCTTAAATCTATGCCCCCTGGTTATTATCCCTCATGCTTTAGTTTCTCCCGATTTACTCTGATAAAACCTCTCAGATTCCTTTCACTGTTCTCATTCCCACTAAAGATGCTACCCTTTTGCTAGAATATGGTGTCCAATGTCATTTAGTGGGTACCACACTTCATTGAATCAGAAGGTCCTTTGTTCAAGTTGTACTCCAGAAACTTGACTACAAAACTTATTCTTACAGTCCAGTTTAGTACTGAGGGAATGCTGCGTTGTCAGAGATGCTGTCTTTCAGCTAAGACATTAATCTGATGGTCTGTTCACCCATGTGAGTCTAAAAGAACACCGAAATTAGTTTGAAGTGTTCTTCCACATCTCCACGGCCAGTATTTACGCCTCAGCCAAAAACACCAACAGAGAAAATATGACAAAAAAAACAGAAATTGCTAGAAGAGCTGAGCAGGTCTGGCAGCGTCTGTGGAGAGAAATCAGAGTTAACGTTTCAGGTTCTGTGACCTTTCCTCAGAACTGATGGTAGCTCGGAAAAATATTGGTTTTTATGCAGAAGATAAGGTAAGGGAGGAGTAAGGAGTAAACGATAGGTGGAGATAGAGCCCAAAGAGAGAGAAGAACAATTGGACAGACAAGGGAGTGGATAATGGTCAGGCTGAGAGGGTGAATAACGATTATTGGGGACTGTTAGTGGCTAATAGTAGGTTGTATGTAATATCAGGCCATGTGTTAAGAAGGCCTGGTGTGTGGCAGCAGCCACATGGACATGGGACAGCTCAAGCCCTAAGATTTTTGAACTTGATACTGAGGACAGAAGGCTGTAGAGCTCCCAAACAGAAAATGAGGTACTTTTCTTCCGGCTTGTCTGAACTTTGCTGGAGCACTGCAGCAAGCCTAAGACAGACAGTAGCCAGGGAATAAGGTGGTGTGTTGAAATGACAGGCATTGGAAGCTCAGAGTCTTTTTTATTACAGACAGGACATAAGTGTTCTGCGAAGCAGTCACCCAGTCCACGCTTCGTTTCCCCAATGTAGAGAAGACCACAATGTGAGCAGTGGATGCAGTAGACCAGATGACCATGTCTTTATCATATTGTTATTTGTGACATCGTTATGTTTGTAAATTGGCAGCTGCAGATCATATACTATAGAATGAGACCATTCGATCTGCACCAACTCTTTGATGGTCTCTACAGTTAGTGTTACTCATTTGCTTTTTCCTCAAAGCCTTGCAGCTCTCCTTATCAACTATTTATCCAAGCTTTGAAAATGGTTAACAAAATAGTTGAAGAGCTTTCAGCAGTGGGGCGGATGGATGGGAAAGACAATGGCGGCCCATTTCCAATCATTCCTCGTCAGCCACAGTTTAGGAATTTGGTTAAAGCAGGGCTATAGCCTAGATAGAGTGATCTGTATGGATGCAACTGAGATGCCCTATACCATTACTTGATGTAAACAGTAGAATGCGCGTTCAAACTCCAGCATCCACGGCCTGTGTGAAGAGGAGGATGACTGGGGTGATTTTCCGTAAGGAGCACATTATTGTTGATTACAGTGCCTGCTAATCCACGTTTAAAGCAGACTGAGATTGCCCATTATCCAAGTTAACATGACGAATGGTCAAATATGGTCCTGCAGGTCTGTTTATGTCCTTTGAAAATGCCTTTAAATGACTCCAATCAACCGATTCAACCACTGGGCCTCAGACCTTCCTTGAAGTGAGCTGCCTTGACCTTAAATTCTGGAATTCCTCCCTAAACCTCTACTGCCTCCTTTAAGAAACTTCTTAAAATCCACCACCTAAACCCAGTTCTTGGTCATCTGGGATGATGTTTCTTTGATGTGAATTGGTATCAAATTACGCCTGGTGTTACAAGGTACAGTGCGGAAGGTGCCATATAAATAGATAAGGTTCTGGCGCATGGAATTCTTCGGAGTGTGACAGTCAAGTGCCTTTTTTATGATGTAGACAGGCTTTGTCTCTCCCCTTTCTACTCTATTGTAACTAACTGTGTTGATTAAACGTAAAACTATAGAAAGTAGAAGCAGGAGCAGGCCATTCAGCCCTCTAAATCCTGCTGCACTGTTCAGTATGATCACAGCTGACTATACCCTTTGCTCCCTTTAGCCCTAACTCCTCTTGAAAACAGCCAATGTTTTCTGCATCAGAGAATTCCACAGCCTCACCACTCTCTAAATGGCCTACCCCGTATCCTTAGGCTGTGACCCCTGGTTCTGGACTCCCTGGTCATCAGAAACATCCTTCCTATGTTTACCATGTCTATTCCAGTTAGAATTTTAAGGGCTTCTATGAGAATCTCCCTCATTCTTCTAAACTCCAGTGAATAAAGTCCTAATCGATCCAGTCTGCCTTCATATGTCAGTCCTGCCATTCCTGGAATCAGTCTGAAAAACATTTGTTGAAATCCCTCCATAGCCAGAACATGCTTTCTCAGATAAGGGGACCAAAATTGTACACATTACTCCAGCTGTGGTCTGACCAAAACCCTGTACAATTGCAGCAAGGCATCCCTGCTCCTGAACTTAAATCCTCTCACCACAAAGGCGAAAGAACCTTTTGCTACCTTCATTGCCTGCTGTACCTGTGTGCTTACATTCAGTGACTGGTGTGCAAGGACACCCAGGTCTCGTTGCACCTCCTGCTTTCCTAATCTATCGCCGTTCAGATAATAATCTGCCTTCCTGTATTTCCTACCAAAATGGATGGCCTTACATTTATCCACATTATACTTCATCTGCCATATATTTGCCGACTCACTCGACTTGTCCAAATCATTTCTGCATCCTCCTCACAGTTCACCCTCTACCCAGCTTCTCACTGGCATTCCACTGAAGTACATGTTGGTATCATTCGAATCTTGGTCTCAACACAAACCTGAGGCCCATGCTGCAATATGGCCCACAGTGTGGATGAAGATGGGTTTAGACTCGATTGCAATCTCTTCAACAGTTGAAAACCCTTCGGATGCTATCTATCTTGGCATTACCTGTGAAGAACAACCACTTGCGCAAGCGGGGGTGGCATAGTGGCTCTGTGGTTAGCACTGCTGCGTCACAGCGTAGGCACCCCAGGTTTGATTCCACCCTCGAGTAACTGTATGTTTGGAGTTTGCACATGCACATTGCACATGTTTGTGTGGGTTTCCTCTGGGTGCTCCTGTTTCCTCCCACAGTCCAAAGATGTGCAGGTTCGGTGAATTGGCCATGCTGAGTTGCTCATAGTGTCCAGGATATGCAAACTGGGTGGATTGGCCAAAAGAGTTTTACAGGATGGGGTGGTTCAGGGTGGAATGCTCTTCGGAGGCTTGGTATGGACTCGATAGTGAATGGCTTGCTTCCACACTGTAGGGATTCTATGTATGTACTTAAGTTAGTGGCAGCTGTCATGTGCCCCATGGGTTACATTCCAGAAAGAGGTTGGTATGAGTAAAGATGATTAAAGGGTGACATAACTATTTTGTTTATATACCTGAGGGACATGGGTGTTGCTGGCCGGGCCAGCATTTACTATCCGACCCTACTTGCCCTTGAGAAGCCGGTGGTGAGCTGCCTTCTTGAACCACTGCAGTCCATGTGATTTGATGGTATAATAGAGTTGAAAAGTAGCTGGAGAGAAATTGTTTCCCCTATTGAGGGTTTACAGTTTGAGGGAGCAGTTAGAGCTAGGCTTTTGGGTATGATTCCAGAAATCACTTAATCACAGAAGGCCAGTTGAAATGTGGAACCTTCTCCCCAAAATAAGCATGCTGGTTGTCAATTGAGACTTCCAGGCCAAGGTCCAGGATGGCTGCAGAGTAGGGCCCCTGTGCCAGAGCTCTTCCACTCTGACCGCTTATCTTTTTTCTTTTCCTTCCATCTCTTTTCTTACTTACTTGCCTCGGCAGCGGTGAGATCCCAGCATGCGGAACCCCCCCCCCGCAACTGCAGGGCACGGACCTTGGGGCCTCAGGTAGGGCCTACTGCAGACCCTGAGCTGGCCCAGCATGGAGCAGAGTGAGTTCCTACCTACTTTTCAGAAGCAAGCCCAGAATCTGGAATTGGCGGCTGCTACATCGGCAGGGGCAGCCTCTGAGGTGATAACACAATGTGGAGCTGGAGGAGCACAGCAGGCCGGGCAGAATCAGAGGAGCAGGAAAGTTAATGTTTCGGGTCGGGACCCTTCTTCAGAAACCTCTGAGGTGAGGTAGACCCGGCAGTAGAAGATGGCACCTGAGGATCAGCGGCTTTGTTGGTTGGGTCCAGCGCAGGCGGTGGCAGAGCAGTATCGGCCCAGCAGCGAAGATGCCGCCTGAGGATGGGCGACCTCGGTGTTGGTAGGGTCTGGTCTAGACGGCAGCAAAGGGTTGGTGGCAGGATGGCCGTGCAGACATCATCGATGGCGCAGGACTGATGGACTCTCCTCAAGCTCTTTCTCATTTTAAATTATTCAAAATGGTTTCATTTCATGGCGACAGATGAAAGCTTTTCGCTGTATTTTATTGTGTTCTTACTGTACGCATGACAATAAAATCAAAGTCAATTGAATATTTCATAACTTTTTGTCAGGCAAGGCTATTAAGGCTTGCAGAATCAAGGTGCATGGATAGGGTTTAGATATAGGTCAGAAGTAATCTAATTCATTGTGGAACGTAGTGAAAGACTTCCCCTCTGTTCCTACACCCCAGTCAGAGGTGGAAGAGGGACAAGATAGCTGGCCAGTCAAAATATGCTGTCAGCACAGTACTCAGGTGATGCCTCATCATTTGAGCTTTGCATGAGTAAGGGAGAAGGCAGAAGTGCAGAGAGAGAGAGGGGCCTCGAAAACATTGACCGAGTTTGGTAACAGGTTTGTCATGCCTGAGGTTCTTAATAAGTACCAGCTGAGCTGCGGTGGAGGACTGGGTGTAAGATGTTTGCTTTGTAAAGCACTACACTCGTCTTGAGATTCGAAATCCTCTCGACCAATGGGAAGAAAACAAAGTGGGAGTGAATCGCAGATTGGTATTCACGCTGGCTCAGAAACTGCACAGATATTCCCTGAACTAGATTACTAAACCAACCACAGTCCTATACCTTTTCCAATTCATTTTTCAATCCAAGTGGCATTTTTCCCCCTATTAAGCAAATCAAAACCTCCACGCTTAACAGACACAGCTGCCAGTTTTTTGTTTCTTTTCCGGGCAGGATTTCTAAAATTCCCCATTTATGTTTCTTACCAGTTTCTCTGAAAGGGCGATAACAACTCCTAATAGTTAAGAGCTTGTGTCCCTCATCCACTTGACTGCTCTTCACTGAGAGACTACAGTTAGGGAACATGTATTGTTCATTCAAGGGAATGAATTAGTTGTTGTACAAGGGAAACCTAAGCCTTTTCTCCTGGACAGAAATGTCTCCTGTCATCTGTATGTCTTCCATATTGACAAGCTATTTGGCAAAGATGTGCATCACCACTCAGCCTAATTCCCTCTCACTTGCGTGTTAAGCAAAGCGGAAAGGGTGAAGAGCCAAGGTCTTTTTCCCAGAGTGAGGCAGTCCAGAACTAGAGGGTATAGGTTTAAGGTGAGAGGGAAAAGACTTAAAAGGGACCCGACGGGTAACTTTTTCACGCAGAGGTTGATGCATGTGTGGAATAAGTTGCCAGAGGAAATGGTGGAGGCTGGTACAATTAGAACATTTAAAGGCATTGGGATGAGTACATGAATAGGAAGGGTTTAGAGGGTTGTGGGCCAAATGCTGGCAAGTGGGACGAGATTAGTTTAGGATATCTAGTCAGCATGGACAAGTTGATCTGAAGGATCTGTTTCTGTGCTGTACATCTCTATGACTATGAGAAATTGTTCAGAGCATTTCACAGGTTGGTAAGGGTGAGAGAAGCAAAATGTAACGTGCGGAACCAATGGCTGAGAGTTCAGTGAAAAGACTTTGAGAGTGCAGAGTGACACATTAAGTCAGTTCCAGGCAGCAGGACAGTGGAGAGGCATCGAGGCAGAAATCCTTGGTTGAAGTGAATCTGACATGCTGAAGCAAATTCTTTGAAGGAGGAAGTAAAAAAAATTTGCATTTACATAGAACCTTTCCTGATCACTGCACATGTCAAAGCACTGAAGTCTAAGATGTACTTCTGACATACAGTCATTGATGTAATGCAAGAAGTGCAGCCCATTGCGCTCAGCAAAATTCACCCATATATCAAGGAGATAATGATCAAATAATTGTTTTTTTGATGTTGCAGAGGGATAAATATTGGCCGTGACGATGACCAAACCCTCCTTTACTTCAACATAGTGTCATCTGGTCTTT
Source organism: Rhincodon typus (assembly GCF_021869965.1). Classification (NCBI taxonomy): domain Eukaryota; kingdom Metazoa; phylum Chordata; class Chondrichthyes; order Orectolobiformes; family Rhincodontidae; genus Rhincodon; species Rhincodon typus. The sequence continues at coordinate 75,386,391 of NC_063339.1, read as the reverse complement.
AACTTCAACAAATAGGTCAAAAGAGGTCTTGGATTAACATCTGGTCCAACAGTCTGCATCTTTGGCAGTGTGCTCCCTTAGCACATCTGTGACATAGTGAGAGAATTTGAATAAAGGAGTAGGGATGTCTTGCTGAAGTTATACAGGGCCTTGGTGAGGCCACACCTTGAGTATTGTGTGCAGTTTTGGTCTCCTGTTCTGAGCAAGGACTATTAGGGAGTCTATTGAGGGAGTCCAGCAAAGGTTCACCAGACTGATTCCTGAGATGGCAGGACTAACATATGAAGAAAGACTGGATCGACTGGGCTTGTCCTCACTAGAATTCAGAAGAGTGAAGGGGGAGTCTCATAGAAACATATAAAATCCTAATGAGACTGGATAGGCTAGATGCGGGAAGAATGTTCCCGATGTTGGGGAAGTCCAGAACTGGGGGGTCACAGTCTAAGAATAAGGGATAATCCATTCAGGACTGAGACAAGGAAGAATTTCTTCACTCAGAGAGTTGTGAACCTGTGGAATTCTCTCCCACAGGAAGCTGTTCGGGGCCAGTTCGTGAGATATATTCAAGAGGGAGCTGGACGTGGCCTTTGCGGCTGAAGGGATCAAGGGGTATGGGGGAAAGGGCAGGAGTGGGATACTGAGATTGCATGATCAGCCATGAATGTATTGAATGGTGGTGCAGAGCTGAAGGGCAAATGGCTCAATCCTGCACCTATTTTCTGTGCTTCTGTATTGATTCCAAGATCTTTGTACATGAGGCAGTCAGTCTTCTGAATCTTCTTTATGCTTCTGAAACTTGGGCTGCGTGTAGATGCCAGCCACCTCAAGGCTTTTGAGAAATGCCATCGACCCTGTTTGAGACAGATTCTCCGCATTAGCTGGGAGGACAGCTGTACCAGCATCGGTGTCCTTGAAGGAGCCAATAGCACCAGCATCAAGGCCATGATCATCCAGAACCACTGTGCTGGGCTGGCCACAACCAAGATCCGACTGCCAAAGCAAATCCTCTTCACTCAACCCTAGGAATGCAGTCAAATGAGAGGCGGACAAAGGAAGCATTTCAAAGACTTCCTGAAGGCTTCCCTCAAGAAATGCAACATGGCCGTCAATGCCTGGGAAACCCTTGCTCAGAAGAGACCAACTTGGAGGAACCTCCTGTGTGAGGGGACACAATTCACCGAGAAAACCTGTCAGCAATAGGAAATATGGAAAAGGGACAGGCGAAAAGGATGCTGACGATTTTGAGGTGAAGGACCAATTCCACCTCCTATGTGGTCAGGGATGTGGTTCTACAATCGGGCTCAGCGACCACACAAGGATCCAAAGAACCCATGCCCAGTCACACGGGATTCTTAAGTGGACAATCATACCAGTTAGTGAGTGATTGCTAATGAATGTAAGCTGTGATTTTTGTGCTCAGGTCCTGGACTGAGACTTGAGCCCCAAACCTCCTGGTTCAGAGGTACAAGTGCTACCACTGGAGCCCAGCTGACAAAGGCTTAAAGCGGCAAATTCAGCACAGTGGATTATTAAACCTCATTGTATGGACTCCCTCACAGGGTTTTTAGCGATTTCAGCCATCCGGTCCTATTTCACTCACTGAAAATGGAAGCTGCAGCAAGTTATGATGGCCCACATGCATAGCTCCAGCAAGATTGCCTTTCAAGAAACATTTACTGGAACGGTCCCCAAACTGTCCAACAAGCAGAGAGACAGAACAAAAATTTCTTATCAGTGTGCAGTTACCATATGTCCTAAACATCAAAAATGTGCGCTATGACTCTCTGACATCGTTTCAGGGCAAAGGTAGCCCAGTAATCAAGTTGGGCAACAGGGATGCCAGCTCTATGAGTAGCATTTCACTGTCTCTCCATGCACCATAGCAATTGGCAGCAGAGTACTGTATCAGTGGCGAGGGAACTCAGGCCTGGGAGTAGGCCAAGCCACAGCAGCCTGGGGGGGGGTAGGCTGTGCTCATGGAGAAGACTACCTCCCAGTCAGTTATAGAGTCCCATGCCTCCAGGATTGTCCTGGAGTGTTCAGAAATTAAAGGTTAATTTCTAAATATTTGCGGTGAGCAAGAGGAGAATCTTAGGAGCATTAGATGACGGCGTTTCTTGTTCAGTTTCTTTGGGCATTTTTGTCCGTAGCTAGGAAAATATTGGAGCTGTGATAAAGCTCTTTTGACTAGGCAGTGCAGTTGAAGGCGGGAGGGTTTATGATGAAACCACCAGAGCGCCAACCAGAGTTGGCAATCCTATACGCCACAGAGGTCTGGAATGCAGACTGCACCGCAGGGAGTAAATTCCAGAAGTATGGAAGTGTCCATTAGCAAAACTAGTTAGGATGGCTTGCATTATACAGTAATTATTGTTAGTCCTCCAACTAAGCTAGCTGCCGTTGATTGTGACAAGAACACAAAACGTGTATTTCGGACAAGAGATTGAAGCAAGCTGGATTGATTATAAATAAATTGCTTTTGTTGGCGACTGCTACTTTCCATTCTGTCTGTTCATCAAAGCTCAACTTAACCCAGTCATGATCTATGAACTGAGCTAAGCAGACAATCCTCTACGCTACCTTCCCTCTGCTGGCTCCACAAAGCTAGAGTTCCCACGTTTACTGCAGACCATGACGCACCCAGCACAATGGAAGCACAGCGCACGCTCCATTAGAAGCCCGCATTTACATAAAAGGTTTAACACCAGGCATAGCCTCACAAGAGATTCCTCTGATTTTTTTTTCCCCCCTGTAAGAAAAGTTACTTGGCAGTAATTAGTTGTGTCCTGACATGTCCTTTTGTACTGGTTGGCTGCTCAGAGGCGCTCTCAGCAACACGACCACACAAACTGGATGCTCCACCATTGTTCGATGTGACCTTTCCATCACTCACCTTTGACCTGTGACCAGAGCATGATTGTCTGCTTGCTGTTTGTAGGATAACGCTAGACGGGCTGGTGTCACATCATTTCACCACATAAATGGTAGACTACTGAGAGCAAACAATCAATAATCAAAACAGGCAGGGAGCAGACAACAAAGGGAGCCAGGTTTAGGATCACATGCCCAAGAGCGATAGCTGCAAAGACAGTCAGGCCTTGTCATTAGCATAGCATGGACACAGGGCCAGGTGCTTCTTTGAAGAGGGCATGGCTTTCAGACTCAATTACTGCAGGCCATACTCCACCCTCTGTCAACTTTCACCTCATCCAGAACTCTGCTGCCTGCGTCCTATCCCAGATCAAGCCTCACTCACCTATCACCCTTTCCTACATTGGTTCCCGATCCTTTAGTGCCACAAATTTAACATTTTCTTTCTCTTATTCAAATCTCTCTGTGGCTAACTGAGCTAATTAAAGGGGCTCCTTCCTGCCGCTGCTGCCATTTTAACAATGGCGGGTGTAGCCTCTGCCATGGGAGGTAGCTGCCCAGTGAACCTTGACGTAGGGCCTCCTGACTGGCACAACTGTGACCCATCGAGATGCACCCCCAGCTACCTCACTGGACTCACCACTTCAGTAACAGCTCACCACTCTCTCAAACCCTCAAACAGCGCCTTCTTGCCCTCACTGGAGCCTGTCCGACTGGCTTCAGAGAGATCCTGGACCCACTCACTTGGTTGAGAGGGCAGCACACTGTCATGATGTCCTCTTTTCTGGGTGCACCTGATGCATTGCTGGTCCTCCTCGGGGTGGGAACACATCATCTGAAGTGACAGGAGCCTAAACGTTAAATGATTAATTGCCGGATGGCTGATAAAAGTGGCTTGTGGCCCCACTAACAGCAGTGATTGCATCCTGCCCTTGCTTTAGTTACTGTGCCAATCAAATACAGTTCTGTGTGCCACCATTTAGAGAGGCTGCTGGAATTATTTACGAATGTCTGGGCGTGTGTCAGAAGATATAACTTGTACTGATATTACTACGAGTCATAATTCCAGATCATCTATGGACAGATTGAACTTCTAAATTCCAAAACTTTTATTTCAAAACAAGACTGATGCAGTGAAAATAACTGCCAATGTCTGGAGAGGATTCCTAGAATGTCATACCTGTGGGCGGCGTGGGGGGAGGGGGGAGTGGTGGTGGTGGTCAAAGAAGCTTCATTTCAGCTTTTATTACAAAACTGTGCTGTAATATCCAACGATTAACTCAGACTGTGAACACGGTAATAAATCAAGGAAACAGTCTAGGCAAGAGGACATTTTCCCCTTTCAAAAATGCCCAGGGACAGGAGTTAAAAGTGAGCTTTAATCCTGATCTGTGTGTGTAAGACTAATGTGCTGTGAAAATCACAGGTTTGAGAAGATCTGTTTAACCATCTGTGCATTGCACGTGAAGGAAGTGAAATCACATTCTTTCATTCTGAATTGCTGCTAGCCAGCAATTGCCAAAAGGGATCAGGACAAAGGAATTTGCATCAACCTGCAAGGTCAAGAATCTTGAACTGTTCAGTATCAGTGTCAGTGTTACCAGTAACAGTCTCTGTAATGGCCACAGCATTTGACTATCTTTATGAATGACTCAGACACTGAGTTTTAATTTTTTTTAAGCTCACTTCCCATTTCTGATTTATGCGTTATTATTTCTTCTCACTTTTAGTAATGAATAAACTCATTTTTTTAACTCGAGAAAGCCGAGTTCAATTGGTTCCTTTTAAAACATAAATTCACCTGGTCTGGGAGAAAGGTATCCAAAAAAGGATGGTTTTCTCTGTAAATTGTCCTCATTGTGACCAACCAATAGGGAGGGTGAATGGAGACATAGAGCCACTTCATCTCTCCGCACCCGGGAGATTGATAATTTGAGGTATCCCATCTGGAACCGGAATAATCCCCAGAATCTGGCCGTAACACATTGTGAACTCATCTGGAATCAGGTCGTAACAATCATAGAATCATAGTGTGGAAGCAGGCCATTTGGCCTATTGAGTCCACACCGACCTTTCAAAGAGTATCCCATCCAGACCCAGCCACAGCCCCTACCTATCCCTGTAATCCTGCATTACCCATGGCTGACCCACCTAGCCTACACATCCTGGAAACTATGGGCAATTTAGCATGGCCAAGCCACCAAACCTGCGTATCTTTGGGCTGTGGGAGGAAACTGGAGCATCTGGAGGGAACCCACGCAGACGAGGGGAGAACATGCAAACTCCACACAGGCAGTCGCCCAAGGCTGGAATCGAACCCCGGACCCTGGCATTGTGAGGCAGCAGTGCTAACCACTGAGCAACCATACCACCATATGTCAGGAGTTGCAGGAATACCTTGGAGTATGTTAATATTTACAAGAGATCCCAAGGAATGTATCAGTATTTAGATGGGTGCCTAAGAGTGTATCAGTATTTACATGAGGTCACATGGACTGTGTCAGTAATTCCATGGACTCCCTGGAGTGTGTTAGTGTTTACGTGTCCCTGAGAATATATCAGTATTTCCCGCAGATCACAGGGCATGTATCAGTATTTCCAGGCTGGGTAGTTCCTATGAATGTGTTTCTGCTGGTGGCTCACTTCACTAATTTTGTCCTGTTTATTTTGAGTGGTGGGTAGATGTTGAAAGGCTGTCAGGTTTTACGACCGGACTTGCCTAGGAATATTGTCTGTGTGATCCTCACGCAATGAGCAGAGCAGGGTCTTGAAGGAGTGGTTAGTGGTGCATTTGGATAAGAGGCACATTCTGGATTATGGTGTGTTGAGGTGAGGCAGGAACTCTGGCAATATTCCAGGGGGAGAGTGGTTTGCTCGCCCCAGGCAGAATATCCGAAATGTTGGAGTCAAGGAGGGCAATCGACACTGTCCTGGGAGGGTACAAATATAATCCAAAGAAATATGCAATGTTGCAGTCCTGATAGACTAGACTTAACTCCAGTAATCGTGGCCTGGGTGTTCAGGATTTGCCTTTGCTCCAGCCTTTTAAGAGCTGCATACAACCATGGGCCAATATTCCAGGGAGATGTTTAAAGGGTGATGAACAAAGAGCCATAGGACATAGTGCAAGTAGATGAGGTGTTTTGCGGTGAGACATGACCAGACAGAGTAGGCCCAGCAAGGTGGACTGGTAGCGACAGCTTCAGGCACGAGTTTGCGTTCTCGGCATCGTTGAAGCGGTCCTAGTACTGACTCATAGCTGCCGCGGCGGAGGCGAGTTTGGGTTCCCAGCGGCATCCCTGTCCAGCGCAGATTCACGGAGGCAGCTCGATCCCACGAGGAACTCGAACAGTTCATCCACTTCACTAACACCTTCCACCCAACCTTAAGTTCACCTGGACCATCTCTGATACCTGTCTCTCCTTCCTGGACCTCCATGTCTGGCATCCACCTGGAAACCGATATCCATTTCAATCCTACCAACTCCCGCAGCTAACTAGAATACACCTCCTCTCACCCACCTTCCTGCAAAAAGGCCATCCCCTATTCCCAATTCCTTCGCCTCTGCCGCATCTGCTCCCGAGATGAGGCATTCCACTCCCAGACATCCCAGATGTCCTCGTTTTTCAAGGACCGCAACTTCCCCTCCACAGTGGTCGAAAACACCCTCGACCGTGTCTCTTGCATTTCCCGCAACTCATCCCGCACACCCTCTCCCCGCAATAACAACCAAAACAGAATCCCCCTCGTCCTCACGTACCACCCCATCAACCTCCGAATCCAATGCATCATCCTCCGACACTTCCGCCATCTGCAATCTGACCCCACTACCAAAGACATTTTTCCCTCCCTGCTTTCCGGAGGGACCACTCTCTCTGTGACTCCCTTGTCGGCTCCACACTCCCCACCACCCCCGGCACTTTTCCCTGCAACCACAGCAAGTGCTACACCTGCCCCTACACCTCCCCCCTCACCCCATCCCAGGCCCTAAGAAGACCTTCCACGTCAAACAGATGTTCACCTGCACATCTGCTAATGTGGTATACTGTATCCGCTGTTTCCGTTGTGGCCTCCTCTACATCAGGGAAACCAAGTGGAGGCTTGGGGACCACTTTGTGGAACGCCTACGCTCGGTTCGCAACAAACAACTACACCTCCCAGTCACGAACCATTTCAACTCCCCATCCCACTCCTTGGATGACATGTCCATCCAGGGCCTCCTGCATTGCCACAATGATGCCACCCGAAAGCTGCAGGAACAGCATCTCATATTTCGCTTGGGAACCCTGAAGCCCAAGGGTATCAATGTGGACTTCAAAATCTCCCCTCCCCCGACCGCATCCCAAAAACAACCCAGCTCGTCCCCGCCTCCCTAACCATTCCTCCCACCTCAAGCCCCACCCCCATCTCTTACCCACTAACCTCATCCCGCCTCCTTGACCTGTCCATCCTCCCTGGACTGACCTATCCCCTCCCTAACTCCCCACCTACATTCACCTTTACTGGCTCCAACCCCGCTTCTTTGACCTGTCTGTCTCCTCTCCACCTATCTTCTCCTTTATCCATCTTCTATCCACCTCCCCCTCTCTCCCTATTTATTTCAGAACCCCCTTCCCCTCCCCCATTTCTGAAGAAGGGTCTAGGCCCGAAACATCAGCCTTCCTGCTCCCCTGATGCTGCTTGGCCTGCTGTGTTCATCCTGTTCTACAGAATCAGAGAGCTGATAATAGAATTCCTATAGTGTGGAAGCAGGCCATTTGGCCCATTGAGTCTACACCGAACCTCTGAAGAGCATCACACCCAGTCCCAACCCCTACCCTGTAACCCTGCATTTCCCATGCTAACTCACCTAACCTACATATCCTTGGACACTATGGGCAATTTAGCTTGGCCAATCCATCTAACTGGCACATCTTTGGACTGTGGGAGGAAACTGGAGCACCTGGAGGAAACCCACACAGACATGGAGAGAACGTGCAAACTCCACACACAAATGGTCGCCTGAGGCTGGAATCGAACCCGGGCCCCTGGCGATGTGAGGCAGTAGTGCTAACTACTGAGCCACCATGCCACGCCTGTGCCACACAGTGATGGTGTCATTTTTACACAACTTTAGAGCTGGGCAGGCAGATTGAGTTGAAACGCACATAGGAAGCTTGGCTGTATAAACAGACACTTGGAGTCCAAAAGTAAGCTTAAATGGTTAGGCTTCAGCTGCAGTCAGTTCTGGGCACCACATTTGAGGAATGATATCAAGACCATAGAGGAATCATGGAGATTTATTAGAATGATATCGGGATATGGGAGTTCAGGTTTTGTGGCAGAACCAGAGAAGCTGGGACAGTTCTCCCTAGAGCTGGGGAACTTAAGGGGAAATTTAATAGAGGCATTCAAAATCGGGAATAGATTTGAAAGAGTGGCAGGAGGGCTGGTAACTGGAGGACACAGGTTTGAGGTGATTGTCAACATAAGCAGAAGTGAAGGAGATTGTATTTTACCCAGTGATCAGGGACGCACTGATGTACATTTGGAGAACCATGGGGAAGGGAAGTGCAATTAATTGGTTAACTCTAGAGGAAAGAGCACAAATATGATCATTCTTTCTGTGCTGAATAATTCTTTGGTTAGAAGTAAGTATGAGGCAGTGTAGTGAGAGAAAAAAAGCCTTTGAAGACAGATTAGAAGTGAGGGGAGGAAATTGAGCTCAGGATGGGGCAGGACATTAAACTGTTTGGTTTAACTTAAGTTTTGCTGATGATTAGCCAGAGGAAGTTTTTAAAAATGTCTTTTTTTATTAAGAAGTTTTTTTAAAAAAGTGCAAATAGAGAGAGCAGACAGAGTTCATTGCAACCTGAGCGGGGGAGACAAATCTGCAAAGGCAGGAAATCTGACATTTCAGCAAAACCATCGTGGCATTTTCAAACTTCCGACAATCTGATCAGGGCCCGAACTGATAATTTTCCACCTTGTTTGCAGCAGGAACCAGATAAGCAGATAGAACTTTTTTATCGTTGCGTGGTAAATTACTGATCAAACACCAGCAAGAATGCCTGGGACGTGAACATTAACCCTTCCCTCCCCATGCATGGAACCTCTGACACTAAAAACCTTTACCCTCCACTTGCAGTATCTCAGAACAATAGCCCCACTGTCTAGTAGCAGCACACTCCCAAGCCTCGCATCTACAATGCTGCCAACAACCCTGGTATTGTTGCACTCCCCTCCTTTGTTTACAGCGGTATGAATCAGCAGGGCGCAGCATATCAAATCCTCTAGCTGGCTATGTTCAGGGATTCTTTAGTGAAACTGTACCTCAAACATTAACAAGCTGTTTGACTGTGGAAGGCATGTTGTTTGATTTTGATTTTGGTGAGCTGAGCATCTGGCTAAATCCACTAGCAGCCTCCAAATAGGCACATCTTACTAATCCAAGTCTTGATAGCTTTGGGGAAGTTATTTGTCCAAAGACTTAGAGACCACGCTGTCCACCAAAAGAACATTAGCGGCTAATGGAAGGGGATACCTCACAGTTGGGCATTGGCTGGCAGGGACTATGGGGAGCTGAGTGGGATTGATCAGCTGACCCATTGGATCACATTAACAATCATGGTGAGTTAGCTGTGCCCCTGTGACCCTGTCTGGTTTGGGTGTCGGATTACCAGGACTACGGTAGACTTCATTACTGAACAAGTTGTTTTGGAACCATTTCAAATCCCTTCCTTCTCCCAACATCCAGTCAGCTCTCTCCACCTTTATTCATCCAAGGGAACATCATAATTGAGCCTAATATGGCCCTCAGCCTTCACATCATGGGTTACTAGGTAATGATGCAGGGCAGGAACCCTAATTCCCCTTGTCTGGTTTTGAGACCAATTGTACCTCTGCCAGCTGACTACCAACTTCAACTGGCATTGAACCTGGCCATAGTGAGCTCAACCCCACTCTCACTCACACAATCTCACTCACTCATTCATGTTCACTACTCTCATCCACTCTCATTCCCAGTCACTCACTGTCTCTCATTCAATCACTCACACACACACACACACTTCACACACACTCACTCTTACTCAATTACTCAATCACTCACACACTCTTTTTCTCTCTCACTCACTCTTCCTCTCTCTCACATTCACGCAATCACACTCACTCACTCACTCAATTACTCACTCACACACTTTCATCACACACTCTCAGCACAAATGCTCGTTCTCACGTGCTCACTCTCACTTACTCACTCGCTCACACGCTCTCACTCACACTCACTCCTCTCACTCTTATTCACTCTCTCATTCTCACTGTCTGTCACTCTCACTATTTTTTTTCAGGAAGGTGGATACCTGGAGCATGGTAATGGTGTCCTCGATGGAATAGCTTGCCATCAACAGACAAATGAGCTAATCCTTAAATTTGGGAACAGCTTCTGCAGCCCACAACCCACAGTGTCTTTGGTCTCTGCCACAGATTCAGTTTTGCTAGCTATTGACTTTATCCTCCTGGTCTGGTGTGAATCTTGAATTGATAACCTTGTGTTTCAGACTGAGTCAGAGCTGAGATCTTTACCCTGACCTGGACCATCTGACCATTCTTGCCCTGAACAAATGTACCCTCACCTGATACTCACACACACCCTCCCTGTGTATAGAACTAGCTCAAGAACTGTAGCACATTCCTTCCTTCTCCCTTCTCTCAACGTTTATGAACTTGAGAGCCTCCCCTCCAACCCCACCCAACCCTGCACCAGAGGCAGGGATCAGTTTATTAGGCACACACCAGAGATGAACCTGGGATCCCCATGGAACAGGGGAGCCAGATACTCCCAAACGCCATGAGCTGTAGGCATGGGTGTTGAATCCTGCCTTGTAAAATAAAATCAAAGAAATTTACAGCAGGAGAAGGGGCACCATTCAGCCTAATGTGCCGCCCAATAAAGGGCTAATAATCCCACTTTTTAACTCTTGGTCCGTAGCTTTGCAGTTCACAGGACGTCAGGTGCAGATCCAAGAATTTGTTAGTACGATGTTGGATTGCTGCCTCTACCACTCTTTCAGGGACTGAATTCCAGACCTGTAACACCTCTGAGTGAAAAAAAACTTTCAACTCTCTTTAATCATAATTTTGTGTAAATTCAATGGATAAATTTTTGACTTGATTTATTTTTGTATCTCGGTAGAGTGAAAGGTTTTGTTTTGCATTCAGTACAGGCAGATCATACCAGACAAAGTACATTAAGGTAATAGAGTGAAGAGTACAATTTTACAGCTGCAGAGAAGGTGCACACAGAGCGAGATCAACGTTTAAATTTAAAATTTGAGAGGTCCTTTCAGAAGTCTAATAACAGCGGGGAAAGAAGCTGTTTTTGAATCTGTTGGTCCATGTGTTTAAGCGCTTGTTTCTTCTGCCTGACAGAAGAGGTTGGAAGAGATTATAACCGGGTTGAGAGGGATCTTTGATTATGTTGGCTGCCTTCCAATTTAATGACCAACCAATTAGATGAGGGGGTAATGTTGAACCAGGTAAATGCCAGCGATTAGGGAAGGGTTGGTCACACCTGTAGCTTTGCACAGTCATTTCTTTTCCCTTTTCTGACTCCTTCTTTAGCTGCTGAATGCTATTTGGGGTCTATCATTAGACCCCCCCCCATTAATATGCTTAAGCAGACAACTTTGCTTTAACTGGCCAGCCTTGGGGAGCTTCACAGCAGAGCTACCGTCTTTACTTTGACCAAACACAGGCATTAAGTGCTCATACTCAGGGTTCAGAGCTAGGACCAGTGCTGCTTTTAATATACATTAATGACATAGACCTCAGAGAATAGGGCACAGGTTTGAAAGTTAAAGACAATGTGAACCTTTTAATATAGTATAAACAGTGAGGAAGATAGTCATAGGCTTCAAGGTGACATGGGCAGGCTAGTGGATTCAGTGGACCTATGACAGATGTAGTTCCACACAAAGAGGTGTGAAGTGAGGCCATCTATCGTGACTGCTACTGTGAATGCATTTGGTCTCATTATGAATCAAAGAGTGGCTAATTCACTTACATCAATAAGGATCTGTTGACCTAGCTTGCAGGGATGTGAAAGCTTTGTTTGACATCTTCACCTTGTAGTGGCATTCCCTTTTTCTGATGTGGTTTATCACCGCTTGTGTGTTTATTTACACGACATTAAAAGCTCTGAAGTGGATGAAAGCTTTTAACATTGATGGTATGAATGGTTGTGATTGATTGACATTATTATGGGGTTGTAAGCTGAGCAAGTTATTTTCAAAATAGATTTTCAAAGCCTCTGCTTTATGTTGTCAGTTTTAGGAGCATATCAAAGACTAGCCAGTCTTGTTAATAGTTCATGTTTCTGTGCATAGTTCATGCTGCGATAGTCAATATGCAGAATGTACGGAGTATGGAAGAGGTATGGAAAGAGCCGTGGGAGGCTGAGGGGTCATGATGGGAGTAAGAGAGAGCACAGGGAGATATGAGGAGACATGGAAGAAGAATGGGGGCAATGAAGAAGCAGGGCATGTGAGAGTGTATAAGGGTTTTTATGTGAAATTACAGGGACATAGGGACATTGAAGTGCTGAGAAGTTTGAGAATTTCGGCTGGGGCGATAATAAACCATGTATAGGTTTGGTCCAATGTCTCTGAGAGATGAGACAGGCCTTCGAATTAGCCCACCTTGCTACCCACATGTCTCCATTGCTGCCTGGGGCCCAGTCATACTTGGAGGCATCAGTCCTGAACCTTGCCAGCCCACATCTCACAGGGATGAAACTTTTGTGGGAGTGAGAAGGGTTGAGAGTTCAGAATTTGCAAAGAAGGGAAGATGGCCCAACTCTCAATTTCACAAACCAAGGGACAAAGATCCTGTCTCAGGTTTCCTGATTCAAAGATCTGCATAACCATTATGCATGAGAGTGCCTGGATAGTAATGGTCACAAGATAGAATACAAAGGGATGGACAATTTGTTACAGCTTTACAGAGCTCCAGTTCGAACCTTAACTAGAGCATGCTTTCATTTCTGGACATCGGTCTGTAATGACCTTGGAGAGTGAGCTTCATATGCTGGGTTAAAAAGGTTAAATTATGAGTACACTTCCCCAGACTATTTCTTTTAATATTGAAGATTAAGGGTGATCTAACTGAAGGTTTTAAATTATTAAAAGATTTGTTGGAGTTGATAGATAGAAACTCTTTTTTTCTTTTTTTCTGAAGGAGGACTCCAGCATCAGAGAGCATAACGTTAAAATTAAAGCTAGGCTATTGAGGTGTAATCTCAGGGTATTTCTTTGTACTAAGGTAACTTGAAAATGACACCCCCTCCACCCTGCCCAAAGGGCTGTTCAGGCTGAGGGTCAATCGAAAATTCAAAAACTGGGATTTAAAGATTCTTGTTAGATGAAGCTAAGGATTACAGACCTAAGGCAGATAGATATAGATTAGTTGCAAATGGTGGAATAGGCTCAAGACATGAATGGCCTCTTCCAGTTCTGATGACCTGAGACCTTTGAGTTCCAGCCTCGTGAGTCTACTGTTGCGTGCTGCAAGACTCAATAGGAAAGCATGTGTACATGCTGCTTCAAGTAGCATTGTTAGGGTCTGACATACTCACTCATACACCTCATACATATAGGGGAGGTAATGGCCTACTGGTATTATTGCCGGACTGTTAATCCAGAGACCCAGAAAATGTTCTGGGGACCCGGGTTCAAATCCTGCCATGGCAGATGGTGGAATTTGAATTCAATAAAAATATGGAATTAAGAGTCTAATGATGACCATGAATCTGTTGCCGATTGTTGGGAAAATCCATCTGGAAGGAAACTGCCATCTGTACTTGGTCTGGCCTATATGTGACGCCAGACCCAGAACAATGTGGTCGACTGGGATGGGCAATAAATGTTGGCTGTCAGCGATGCCCTCATCCCATGAAAGAATATTAAAAAATAATTCTCTCTCTTCCTCCCTCACATATCCACACTCTTTTCCTCCCTCTCAAACCTACCCTTCCTCACACTCACACTCTCCCTCCCTCGCACATATTCTTTTCCTGGCTCATACTCTCCCTCCCTCCCTTCCACCTCCTAACACACACTGCAGCACCCACTTCCCATGAAGATTTAAGTTTAAAAACCTTCACACTGTTTGCTGCTTGTCCACTTGCCAGCCATTTCTTGTCCATGTTTGTTGCTGGACAGCACAGTGGCTTGGTGGTTACCATTGCTACCTCACAGCTCCAGGGACCCCGGCTTGATTCCAGTCTTGGCTGACTGTCTGTGTGGAGTTTGCACATTCTCCCCGTGTCTGCGTGGGTTTCTGGCGCGTGCTCTGGTTTCCTTCCACGGTCCAAAGATGTGCGGGTTAGGTGGGTTGGCCATGCTAAACTTCCCGTAGTGGTTAGGGATGTACGGGCTAAGCCAATTAGCCATGGTAAATGCAATGTTACAGGAACGGGTGGGATGTTCTTTGAAGGGTTGAACGGCCTCTGTCTGCACTGTAGGGATTCTGTGATTTTGATAGGCTAACTCTACCGACTCCGTACGTGGGGAGAAAACAGCTTGTGGTTGGTCAAGCAACTGGACAGTTTTCATTTCCACTTCCTCATCTGTTATGTATACATCTCGGACAAGGCCTCACAGGCTCCATTCATAGGCATGGTATTACCACATTCTAGCCCACAGGTCACCTGTTAGACAAGCCTGGTGTACAATTTTGATCCTCTGAATGAAGGAGAGATGTTGAGTTATTAGGAAAAGCTCAGAGAAGATTCACGCAACTGATACCTAGGCTGGAAAAGTTTTCTTATGAGGAAAGGTTGAATATGTTGGGCCTGTTTAGAAGAATGAGAGGTGATCTTATTGAAACATATAAGACCTTCAAAGGGCTTGAAAAGGGGTGGATGCTGAAAGGATGTTTCCTCCTGGGGGGAGGGATGAGAACTAGGGCACACGGTTTAAAAATAAGGCATCACTCAGACAGGTTGGAGATGAGGAAGATTCTTCTCTAAAGATCGTTGAATCTTTGAAACTCTGTACTCCAGAGAATCCTAGAAGTGGTACCATCCAATGTTTTTAAAGCAGCGTGAGATAAATCCTTGACTAATAAGAGTCTCGAAGGTCATTTGGGGTAACGGAAATGTGGAGTTGAGGTCACAATCAGATCAGGCTTGATCTTATTGAATGGTGGGAGCAGTCTAACGGAGCCAAATGGCCTGCACCTAATTCATTTTGCTCTCAACTAAAGGAGAATGACTGCAGTTTCACTGCAGGCAGACTTCTTCCCATGGCACTGAAAATGTTTGGTCGTGCGTGACTGACCAATGAGGAACCCACTAGATGACTCAACATGGTATGCTCTGGGCCGCTATCTGCCCAGTCCAAGCTGTGCCATTGAACAGGATTGATTTACACTCCCAGAATAAAGCACAAAGGTTGCACTGTGTGCTTGCTATCAGCTGCTTTCCCCTCCACAGCTGCTTGTGAAATTGCCAGTGCTCTGAATCCTGAAGGACACAAACCTTTATCCAAAGGTTTGAGAGTGCAGCCAATAGAAACTATTGCATGCTCAGCTGCCTTTCAAAGATTAATCAAAAATCCAAATTCGAATGGGGATTTATTAATTCTGATTACTGTTCAGTGCAGGGTGATGGTGGTTAGTGTAGCATTTCTACTTTATACCAGTTTGAAACCAGGTGGTATGTAAGATTGACCACATGGAATTGAGATGATATCTTCACTGCAGTTCTGAGGTGTGAGTAATACCTCAGAATCAGAAAACTTACTTTTTTCAAAAAAAAGCCTTTAAAATCCCTTTAAAATCTTAGAAATTTCTAGAGAAGCCAAAGTTTACAGAGTTTACATGGCTTTGAATGATGAATGTCGTGACTCAGGTATATTTCTCTGTGGGTACGTGTTCTCTCTGACTCTACTTTGGCCAGCCTTCTAGGACTGACGTTCAGTCGATGTGACTGTCAGGTTCATCTCCCTAGACACTGCTGCATGTAATCAGAGAAGAATTGTGCTTTTTGTTCCACTTTGTCCAAACTTTAATTTGGGCGTTAGCAAACCTTGAAGGTGGTGTGAAAAGTCTGATCGAGAGTGACATTGTCCCCGGGAATGAATCCAACCAGAGCTGTCAACTTCACTTCATCTCTGTCCTTCTGTTTTGTATTTTACTTCACTGAAGGAGAACACAGGAAGTCTGTTGCCGTTGTTAAAGGGTTAATATTTCGGTATGTAGTCTTGTTCAACGCCGAGAACTATGGTTAATGTCAGAGTGAAGCTGTTGGGCCAGCCATGCACTTAAGATGCCTGAGTTCCGACTGCCAAAGCAAATCTTCTTCCAGCTCAAGGAAGGCACTCCAGTGACAGGAGGACGAAGGACGTGCTTCAAGGAATCCCTGAAGGCTTCCGTCAAGATATGCAACATGAATGTCAATGCGTGGGAGACCCTCATTCATAAAAATCCAACCTGCAAGAACCTCCTTCTTCGAGAGCACCCTGGTGGCAAGAGGAAATATGGAAAAGAAACCTGAGAAAGGAATGCCAGTGATCTTGAGGCCAAGAACCAATTCCACCTTCCCAAATGCGTGGTCGGAGATGCAACTCTAGGATCAGCCACACAAGGCTCCACAGAGCCAATGACCAGTGACATGCAAGTTCCGAGGTGGACAATTATACTCATTAGCGAGTGATTGCCGACACAGTGACGCACAACTAGGAGGTGCCTCGCTCAGAATTTGGGGTGCCACCAAGACAAATATGTTTCTGGGTCAAGGTGATCTACTCTGGCGGATGGTGTATTCTAAAGCTGAGGTGAACAGTTCACTAGTTAAAGGTACTGTACACACAGGCCTTAAGCTCCAGACTTCCCTCCATAAATCCCACCTCTCTCCCTTGGTTGAAAAGCTCTCTTAAAACTTAGATCTTGATTAAACTTTAGGTAAAATTTAATCTATAATTCCTCCTGTGAAGCATTGGAGAAAGATTTGCTTTATTCAGAAGTGTTATATAAATGCAAATAATTGTTGTCTGTCTAATCTGACTCATCAATGACTGCAGGAAGTTTGAGTCCTATACTAGGATTCTGTTCACTTGACTTCAAATAACCTTACAAATCAATGTCCCACTGAGGTAGGTTTGGCCAGATTAGTTGGAGGAAGCTGCATAATTTTAACTGGAAGAACTCCAGCACAAATTTGGGACCCTCTCAACTTCGGCTGGTCTTTAGTTAAATGTGTTTGGATTCCAAGAGGAGAGAGTGTGCAGTCTGTGTTGGGGCCACAGAAATTCTCCCTGTGAGAGTTATTCTGAACACTGTCATAGAAAATGCCAGAGAAACTCAGCTTGTCTACCAGCATCTGTGGAGAGAGAAAGAGAGTTAATGTTTCAAGTCCAATATGACTTCTTCAGTTTTAATAACTTCATGTTGGAGAAATCTCATTCAAGTTGTTGAAAAATGTATAACTTGGTTACTTGTAAACCACTAGGGCCACAGTGAAAGGGCACTGGATTGAGCTGGAAATGACGAACAGGCCTGAGCCTTTCTTATGCCTGGTATCACGTATTAAGTCACACATTGCTTCAACTCCGAAGAGTCACTGGACATTGCCATATCCAAATAGGACCTACTGAGGTCCTTTTATTCAAGTTGCTTCTGACATCCTCAAACAATTTGAATATATTTGTTGAACACATTTCTCTTTCATGTTGACCCTAATTGTATTATGATTTTCCAAATGACCTCCTACTACTTCCTTAATAGTGAATTCCAGGCTAATAGGCCTATAGTTTCCTGCTTTCTCTCTCTCCTTTCTTACAATGAGTGTTATTTTCTGACTTTCCAATCTGTTAGGACCTTTCAAGAATCTAGGAATTTTGAATGTTTGTTTTAAAACTGATTTCAGATTTGCAATCTACCATTATTGGATTTGAACACTCATTCTTTGGATTATTAGTCCATGCCTGTAAATAGCTAGTCCTGAAACATAACCACTGCACTATATCCTCAATGGGAAAGTTAATCATGATGAGCTGAATTATGGTCACAGATACAATTCCTTCACTGCAGAGCTGTTTTCCTGCATTCAGTTACCTGAAGACAAGCTTCATCAATTGTAAAAACAACCACTTCCTCTGTAGGGACCTGTGGGAAAGAGCCGTCTGCCAATTTGCCCGTCTGCATCCGAGCTCTCTTCCCCTTGTACTCTTCGTGGGAGTGAATGGCCTTCACCTTTTCTAAAGAAAAGCAGCAAAATAACAAAAAAAAAAAAAAATTCTTGGCTGCCAAGTAAAATGTGCAGCCTGCACTGTTTGGCCAGTGATCAGTGTGGTGTGAGTATGAGTTTAATCAGATCCTCAAGGACATTCTGTAGCTGTCAGTAATCTATACCAGATAGGTCTTGAAAGGACTACAGTTGAGAATTGAATCATTGACATGACTCGACAGCTTTTCTCACTTTTCAGCTGGACTTGAATAAACAGAGAGGGACAGCATAACTCTTTAAACATTGTAATTCTTTCAAAGGGCTTAGGTTTTGACAATTTGTCACTTTGGTGGTGAGTATGGAAGGCTGAACTTCTTTGGATTTCTGTGTATGAATGGGAAGTGAATTTCACACAATGGAAGCAGACAGAGGTAAATTAAATGTACATTGGAAAGTAACTCGCTTCATTCAAAACTGTTTGATTAGACTTGAATCAGACTTAAACTGGAACAGGAGTAGGATCATTCAACCCCCAAGGCTATTCTGTTATTCAGTTAGTTCACAACCGATCTGTATCTTAACTCAATCTACCCACCTTGGTACAATGACTCTTAAGTCTCTTACCCATCAAAAAGTCTATCAGTCCGAATTTTGGTCAGAAGTCACATGACGCCAGGTTATAGTCCAACAAGTTTATTTGAAAACACAAACTTTCGGAGTGCTGCTCCTTTATCAGGTGAGGGATTAGTGCTCCAAAAGCTTGTGATTTCAAACAAACCTGTTGGACTATAACCTGGTGTCGTGTGACTTCTGACTTTGTCCACCCCAGTCCAACACCGGCACCTCCACATCAAGTCTGAATTTGGATCTTAGTTGGGAGCAACTCCCAATCAGTCCCATCTCCCCTGTATATGTGGTTTTGTGAATGTAGAGCAGATGTTAGGCGGTAACTGAATGATTTTTTTATGTAACAGTGCCGTAACAAAGGGACACGAAAAGGGCATTTCACAGCAGTGAATACCGTAATCAAAGCTGTTCTATAAACATGGCGAACGGGGTGGGGGCTGGACGTGATGTTTTTCTTTCATAAGTATGGAAGGTTACTTCAATCACAGAGAGGCCTCTTACTTTTAAAACCATATCCTTGAATCTTAAGTAGAAGTCCGCATGATAGGAGTCTCAGGGTTGTCTTGTCTCTTGTAGTGGCTTATCTCAGCTGGATAAGACAGTCTACTGGTTGATTCAGAACAGTCTAACCATTTGGTTTCCTGCAGACATTGTATACTGTAGGTTGATACATTTGTCAAAATCACATGACTCAGTTGGGTGAGTTTTCTTTGCTCCCAGTGAAAATATTATGCGTAGTGATACAGAAAAGAAAGGCTGTTCCACCTTGGGGGGATGAGGCAGAAACCACAATCAGGGCAGTTCCATCAGTGCACTGTACCCTGTGTGCACTCAGCCGCACCAGTTCTTAGCATGATCCAACATGGCAGTTTGGCTGCAGTAACAGTCCACAGCACCCCTGCGCTATGGACTGTACAGAAATTGGATGTGTCTGTGCATCCAGCCAATCCACCTACTTAGCAACTGCCCATATGTGTGGACGTTAGACCAGCGCAGGCTCAGGCTTAGCTATGAGACTTCACTCTGTGGTTCAGTAGTCAGAACATTCATACTTCTAGACCAACTCATGACCACTGGCTAGGAATTTGTGGACTCTGTGGAACTGCTGTTCAGAAAGAGTCAGTGCCTCAAACAGCGGAGAAGAAAACTGGAAAGAAGTAATAATCATATTTATATAGTGCCCTTCATGACTTCAGGATGTTCCAAAGTGCTTTAAAACAATGAAGTACTTTTGAAATGTAGTGACTGTTGTAATTTAGGAACTACAGCAGTCAATTTTTGTAACAGCAATCGACCAATGACTAGACAGCTTGTTTTTGCTGTTAGTTATATGTTGCAGATGATACCCAGGAGAACCCCCTCTGCTCTTCTGCCGAATAGTGCTATGGGATCTTCTGTGTTCGCCTGAGAGACCAAATTGGGCCTTGGTTTAATGTTCTGTTTTAAAAGGATGAGTCTTCAAACAATACAACATTATCCTAGCATTGCAGTGGAGTGTCAATATAAATTGGTGCTCATGTCTGGGGAGAAGTTCTTGAACCCACAATATTCTCCTCCTTGGTTCTGTATGAACCACACTCTTTGACTCTCTTTTTACTATTTAAATGTTTATAAATTTTTTTGGCTTCCTCTTATGTTAGTTGATGTTCTGTTACTCATATTTTTTGCACGTATTTTGTTTCAGATATCTGTCTTCTGTGTTCTACATGGTTGTCTATTATATTGTCCACCTTACAATTGTGATGACCTTTGGTCTAGAAACAGTATAGTGAGGAAAATTTGTAATTTCTTTAAAGCATCTGTGGGAATCTGTACTTTCTTTGAAGAACATTTGAAAATTAGTTTTAAGAGCTTGCAACAATTGTAAAGGGATTAATTGTACCTTTTCTTGGATGATATGAAATATGAGTTCACGTGACCCCTGACCTTGAAGCAGTGCCGACAGAAGAAAGTTAAGAAAGAAGCCATTTGCCAGTCAGACAAATAGGAGAGCTGGAGACAAAATGAAGAGTTACAAGAGAAGCTGGAAGGTAAAGGCAATTAGTGCTCAGATGTAGACATCAAGAGAAAACAGACAGAAAGAGGGGCACAGAATTGTTTTTGAGGAAAAGAAGCAAATCACTCTGATGAAGAGGTCAATAATTCTGTTTGGCTGAAAAGGAGACAGGAATTCTTGGAGGAGGGGCTGTGCAGGGTGACTAAAAAAGGTCTAAAACCTGAAGAACTTCAAAAATGGCTTGAAATCACTAAAGAGCTGGGTATTTTCCCACAAATGGCCAAAGCATGAACCAGGATATTTTGATTGGTCCTATACCATCATGATTGTCATGACCCACCCTGATAATAATATTACAAGTGAAACTCAAAATATGAAAGCTATTGTTGGCACGAATACTGGACCTCCCCTGAGTAAGCAGAGAACAGCACTGTGTCACTATGTCGTAGCATTTTTGTGTGTTGGAATGGTGCTAATTCTTGTGATTACATTCAACATAGTAGTTGGATTGACTAATTAAAGTGGAATTTACCTTATTGTTGAAGTATCATTTCCCTATTAATTCATATGTGATTAATATTGGTTCTGATTCATGTTACAGCAAACTAAAAAGAATCTTGATGGTAATCCCCTTATTTTGAGGGCGTCTTTCAATAACTTTGAATATTTTGGTTTGTGGTTTTCCCATGTGATGTCATTTTAATTGTTGTATCATTAGTCGTCCTAGGAGCTCTGGCCCTGGATATTATTTGCTTTCTTTCATGGGAATGTGCCCGTGTTCCTTTTTTTGAGCAAGCTCTTTGTTATTGTCATTATATCGTGATCCTACATGATGACTTATGTCTGTCCCTCCTGAACCTGTTTACCACACTTCAAGTACTTAAGATACTCTTAGACTGTGCATGATAAAGTGGGAGAGATTCAAAGTTTTTTTGAGGTCCTTTTGAATCTCCTCACTAATTCTGATATTCTGACATCAGAAACACAAATTCTTTTCCTTCCAAAGTCAACAGGAGCAGGACTTCTGGCTGTTACCTTTCTTTCACAATGTTCTGGATCCTTTCAGTGATTTGTTGTATAGACTGACACCAGTGAGGCATCACACTGTACGGATGTAACACAAATGGTTGCTAGAACGCTTCTGTCCTCTTAATTGTCAGGTCCCCTATGACCACTGTATGTCTATGCCTCAATGTGCAGTGATTTATCCTATAGTACCATGGATGTTCTCCTCACGATATTCGGAGGCCACTGACCCAAGGCCAGCTCAGAAACCAAGCAAACCAAAAGGCTTGATGATCTTTCTGGTTTTCTCCATTTAAAAGCACGCAGCCTAGAAACAATGAATCCCTGTGCACCAGCCCTCAGATTATTTGGTAATCTTGAGAGGTGAAATTCCTAATTACAGCTCATTATTTTCAACAACTGAAACTAGTCGCCAACAGGAAATGATTGACAAGCAAAGCTGAGCAAATGATGGACCACAGTCCTAGTCAGCACATTTAGTAGTCACTTTATTCCTAGAATGCTAAAGATTTAATTGGATTGGACACAGACAGATCATTACGAGCCTTGATGAACTGGCCTATGCAGTGCAGTTCAGAGGATCATAATGACCTTTCACACTGCATGATAAACAATGCAATCTCTGCCCTTTCCAAGCAAGCAAGGGGAGAGCTGCAGCAATCATATGCAAATATTGAATGTTTTCATGATGTGATTTGTTTTGTAGCTGAGCTTATTACTTAGCAAGGAAACAAGAGCATGTTGGTCTGGGAGTTAGGTAGGAATCTTGGGGAAAATAAAAATACAAACACTTGATGGCCTAGTGCAGAAACACGTGTCCAATAATACTGTACTGTAAGGAACTCAGGTCCTGGGCTAGATTTCCTTTCTATGCTGTGATAGCTGATCACACCCTGACTGTTGTGGGCTTGATATAATTGACTATGGCCAACTTTATTTCTCCCAGCTCCTTCCCAATGACTTACTTGGAAAGTGCATGGTGGTAGGAGTTGGTAAGATCAAGGCTTTTTTCTTTTCCCATTCCAAAGCTGAGTAGGCTGCTGATCTCACCAGCAAGTCTCATAGATAAAGAACATGAACTCCAGATGGCACCTTGAAGACAGAGAGACGGCTCTGAAAAGAGTCAGCTCCTTTAGGAGAGATGGGGAGGAAAGCAACTTAAGGAAAATGTGGGAGAAATTAGGAGAAACCTTCCTTTAAAAGTAAACATAAATTAGTCTGATGATAAACCCAAACAATCCACCCACTGCAACTATATCAACAGGTACATGTATCTGATCAGGTCAGAGATGGAACTGGGCTAAGGACAAAGAACAGTGTAGCATGTGAACAGGCCCTTCGGTCCACCAAGACTGCACCAACACATATTTTTAAACTAAAAACCTTTTGCCTCTATGCATTCTGTATCCCTCTATTTTCTGACTAATCATATATCTATCAAGATGCCTCTTAAATGTTACTATTGTATCTGCCACCATCACCTCTGGCAGCACATTCCAGGTACTTACCATCCTCTGTGTTTAAAAAAAAATTGCCTGTCACATCTCTTTAAACTTATCCCCTTTTACCTTAAATCTCCGTCCCCTAACAATTGACATTTCTACCCTGGAAAAAAAAGACTCCAACTTCTATCCATGCCTGCCATAATGTTCTAAACTTCTGTGAGGTTGCGCCTCATGCTTCGATGTTCAGGTGAAAATAAACCAAGTTTGCCCAATCTCTCCTCATTGCTAATACTCTCCAAACCAGGCAACATCCTGATAAACTGTTTCTGTACCTTCTCCAAAGCATTCACAACCTTCTCGCAGAGGGGCAAACAAGGTTGTACACAAGACTCCACAAGTTAAAGTTCTATACAGCTACAACATGACTTGCCAATTTTTATACTCTTAACCCAACCGATGAAGGCAAGCATGCCATATGCCTTCTTGACTACCTTATCCACTTGTGTTGCCACTTTCAGGGAACTGTGGACCTGTACACACAGGTCTCTCCATATGTTGATGCTAGTAAGGGTTCTACCATTTACTGTATACTTCCCTCCTGCATTAGATCTTCCAAAATACGTCATCATGCATTTGTCCAGATTAAACTCCATCTGCCATTTCTGCACCCAAGTCTCCAGCCTATCTATATCCTGCTGTATCCTCTGGCAATCCTGCTCTATCTGCAGCTCCTCCAATCTTTGTATCATCTGCAAACTAACTCATCAGGCCACCATTCTCCTCCAAATCCTTCATATATGTATATTATAAACAACTGGGGCCCCAGTACTGATCCCTGTGGAACACCACTGGTCACAGATCTCCAGCCAAAATAAATCTTTCCACTGCTACTCGCTGTCTTCTAAGACTAAGCCGATTCTGTATCCATCTTACCAGCTCACCACAGGTCCCATGTGACTTTACCTTATGTAATAGCCTGCCATGAGGGACCTTATCAAAGGCCTTGCTGAAGTCCAAATAGACAACATCTATCACCCTGCCCTCATCAACTGTCCGTCACTTCCTCAAAAAACTGAATCACGTTTGTGAGACATGACCTTTCCCACACAAATCCATGTTGCCTTTCGCTAATATTTCCATAATTTTCCAAGTGTGAGTAAATCCTATCCCTAAGAATCTTCTCCAGTAATTTCCCTCCCACTAACATAAGGCTGACCAGCTTGTAATTTCCTAGATTATCTCTGTTGCTGTTCTTAAATAAAGGAACAATGTTGGCTAATCGCCACTTCTCTGGAACCTCTTATGTGACTGAAGAAGATACAAAGATTTCATACAAGGCCCCAGCAATTTTCCTCATCTGCCTCGCTCAGCATTCTGGGATTTCTCTACTTTAGTGCTTTTAAAACACCCAAAACCACCTTTTTTATATTGACATGCCCCAGAAATATCTTACCATCCACCATGTCTTTCTTCTTTGTGAGTATCGATGCAAAGTCATCATTATAGACCTCGCCCACTTCCTCCAGCTCCATGCATAAATTCCCTCCTTTGTTCTTAAGTGGAGCTACCCTTTCCCTAGCTACCCTCTTGCTCCCTGTATATGTACAAAACACCTTGAGATTTTCCTTAATCCCGTTTGCCAAAGACATATCGTTGCCCCTGTTAGCCCTCCTACTTCCTTGTTTGAGTTATTTCCTCCTATCTTTGAATTCTTCAAGGGTTCTGCCTATCTTTAATTTCCTAAACCATATATATGCCTCCTTTCTCTTTCTGACTAAGCTGTCAATTTCTCTTGTCATCCAAGGTTCCTAAATCTTGCCATCCTCATTGTTCATTTTCATAGGAACATGTTGGTCCTAAACTTGAATCAATTAGCCTTTGAAAGATTCTCACATGCCAGGTGATGATTTATCCTCAAACAGCTGCTGCCCCAAATCTCCCAGTTTTCTACATTTCCCAGTTCATACCTAATATTGTGGTAGTTAGCCCTCCACCAACATAGTACTTTCACCCAAGGACTACTCTTATCCATAAGCAACTTAAAACTTACAGAATTATGGACACTGTTCCCAAAATGCTCCCCTGCTGAAACTTTGATCACCTGACCAGGTTCGTTCCCCAATACCAGGTGTATTGTGGCACCTTCCCTAATTGGATTATTCGCATATTGTATCACAAACTGCCCTGGGCACATCTAACAAATTCTCCCCCATTCATTTAATTAATACTCAATTGTTTTTTAGCCATTTCAACTGCAGAGTTAGCATTACTATAGTTGGACAATATGGCAGAAGATTGTACCACCTGATGTAAGTGTGAGCATCAATAGGCCTGATGGGTTTTTGTTTATCACTTTCTGTCCCTAAGTTACAGAATACACCTAGTGGTCACACACCCACCCACCCACCCGCACGCACAACCCCACAGACACAGACACACACATTCCACCCCCCCCACACACACACCCACCCAGTCCCATACACCCACTACCCACCCCCACACACACACACACACACACATCCACTCCCATACACCCACTACCCACCCATACACGCACACACAAACACACACACACACACACCCATTACCCACCCACACACACAGCCCACACCTACACACCATACCGCCCTCCCACACCCACACCCCATACCCCACCCATCCACCCACACACACACCCCACACCTACACCCCATCCCCCCCCGCGCGCGCACGCACACACACACACACGTTTTCACTGGAATGTAGGAGGTAGTCGGTGACGTTATAGATATTTATAAAACCATGAGCGGCGTTGAGAAGGTGAATAGCAATGATCTTTTCCCTAGGGTGGGGTGTTCAAAACTAGAGGGCTTAATTTTGAGCTGCGAGGAGAAAGATTTAAAAGAGACCTGAGGAGCAGCTTTTTCACACAGAGGGTGATTCGTACGTGGAATGAACTGCCAGAGGAAGTGGTAGATGCAGGTACAGTTACAAAGTTTAAAAGACTTTTGGACAGGTACATGGATAGGAAAGGTTTAGACAATATGGGCCAGGAGCAGGCAAGTGGGACTAGTTTAGTTTGAGAAACCTGGTCGGCATAGATCAGTTGGACCGAAGGGTCTGTTTCTGTGCTGTATGCCTCTATGGCTCAATGACAGTATTAGACAGAAAGGGACAGTCCAGTGGGAAGAAGGGTGGCCTTGGGGCAGATAGGTAATAAAAGAGAGGGTATTGCAGTCCAGAAAGGGTTTATTATTTTATGGCAATGTAACAACCTATTATGATTATATCATTAGATCATTTCCAAATGTCACACAATCTTTAATAAACATCAGTGCTTTGGCTGAGACCACTAGTTCTGATTTTTATTAAAGGTTTGTAAGCCAGAAATATTCTCCATTGGAAGGGAGTCAAATGTGAGCTGCTCTGACATCTGTGTTGGCTCTGTTTTGGTAGAGCTGGGCAGAATAAATGGTGCTACCAGCAAGCTAAGTTTGGAAAATCAAGTAAAATGATATTCACATACATTCTATAATGGGTGGGCAACCCAGTTTGCCAGATTACCACCCATTCAGCTCAACTGGTCTATGCTGGTGTTTATGCTGCACGTAGGTCATTTTTGATCCTGCTTTGTCTTACCCCATTAACATTTCCAGCTCATATTTTCTCCCCGTTGTCCAGCTTTCTTACAAATGTATTTGTGTATTTGCTTCAACTATTCTTTGTAGCAGTGAGTCCTACTTCTCACCATTCTCTGGGTAGAGATGTTTATTCTGAATTCCTTACTCTAGACACTGTTTCCTCCACAATGGGGCACATCACCTTCATAATGTGAGAGTCCTCTTACATTACTGCTCAATCTTCTCCTTCCTGGAGAAAAGAACACAGTCTGTGAGGCCAGAATTGTGCACAGTGTTCCAACTGTGGTCTAAACAAGGTTCTGTACAGGTGTAACATAACTCCTCCGTTTTTCACTTTGGACTCCAATGCTTTGTTTGCATGTTTTATGACCTTGTTAACCTGCATTGCTAGTTTTATTTGCGAATCTGAGATAGAAGGGAAACATCTGTAGGCTGCATTTAAATACTTCCCATAGTCTGGAAAATCGCACAGCCTGAAACTTAAACGGCAATGTGCATATACTGCCTTTTCTTGTAGTCAAGAAAGTTTCTGGTCTCAGTACTAGTTATTGGTAGAGCTAAAACTGGGAGAAGTGGAGAGAAATTCTTTGAGTATTCTCTGAATGAAGTTTTTATCTTAAGATATCATCAGTATTCTGATGCTTATTCCCAAATCCTAACCAAGAAAATCTTCAAAATATTCCCAACAGTTTCAGTCGAACAATCCTGTGATCCTGTGATTATGTGTTTGAGATGTAGTGACTGTTTTAATGTAGAAGATGCAGCAGCTAAGTTACACACCGCAGGCTCCCACAGCTTGTAACCAAATAATCTGCTTTTTATTAACGATGCTGTTTGAGGGATAAACATTGGCCAGGTTTCCAGAGAGTACACTCCTGCTCTTCTTCAGAATAGTGCGGCCACTTTGAAAAGGAAAACAGGTCTTGATTTGTCATCTCATCTGAAAGGTACCTCCCCTGACCTTGAGCTTTCCCTCAGCTCTGCACTGAAATACCAGCCTAGCTTTTTACATTCAAGTCTCCAGGAGACACTAGAACCCACAGCCTTCCACTCAGAGACAGGAGTGGCACTGTTTACTTTTGGAGATATACACCTGTAAGTGAAGAAAGGCATTGTTGCACTTCAACTATCAGCCGAGCTACGAGGTCTAACTCAGCATGACCACTGAATTGAAACTGTGAGCTTTCTGCTGTTGGGCTCCTACTGAGTGTTCCATTCATCCATCTGGAATTGTTCAACTCACGATATAGCTTCCAGAAATAAATAATTGCTGCTGCTGATAAACTGATCGATCGGGGTAGTTTTCCCACAAGGTTTGTTTGTCTTTGGTCTCTAATAAAACATTTACCAATAAAGAAATGCAGGCAACCTTCAAAGAGGATCCAACCAGTATGTTTGTTGACCAACAAATGAACAAACAAGGGAGTCAAAATGTAGCGAGGTACAAAATCAAAGTGTAGTGAGGGGTGGGCCAGCACATGGAATTGACGTCACAATCAGATCAGTCACGATCTTATTGAATGGCAGCCCAGGCCTGAGAGGCCAAATGGCCTACTTTGTTTGTACAGAAAAGACTTCCATTAAATGGTGGTGCCTATCATTGCTCCAGATCTGTCATTGCTCTGGATAATCTGCTTTTTGACCGCTGTGCCTGGATGTGTCTGAAATGTGCCTTCGACAAGAGTCTGATTTGTAACAAAGGAGGCCATTGTTCTGTTCTTCAAGTGACTGCTGTGTCCCCTGATGTAGAGACATCATTAATTAAGGTTCCTAAGGTTTGAAAGGAATTTTCATTGTCAACAAATCAAACTTCAGAATGTAAGCCATCATTCTGCCACTATTCTGACCTTGTCCGATTTGCAACTTGGCAGAATCTGAAGAGAGACACTTGGCACCACATCACTGCCCTGTAAGCAAATTCAATTTAAAACCACTCCAGCAATTTTCAATCGTGGGAAAGAAAACTCAGTGGACAGGCAAATTAGAATATCAAGACTGAACATTATATTGAGGTATGCAAGCATTCTCTATTGAAAGCACAACCTGAAGCACTCTGTTGTTGTTTAGCTGGTAAACCCAATGTATCATAGAAACTAAGAAGACATTTAGTTGGTTCCCTGGCTGATCTTAGCAGAAGGAGGATATAAGGAGGTATTAAAATTGGCATTTGCTGCTTGGTTCAGGGGTTCATTTATTGTCTGACAGCTCCTGTGCACATACATACACACTCACATTTTAAGGTTATATCCACCTATCCCAGACTAGTGGACAACAGATGGGTCAAACACAGGCAAATGGAACTGGTTTACTTTGGGAAACCTGGTCAGCATGGATGAGTTGGACCGAAGAGTCTGATTTAGTGCTGTATGACTTTATGACGCCATCAATTCCTTTCAAAATCCGGGAATACAAGTCCAGCTTAATGTGCTTTCTTCTCACTCGCTTTGTAACCTAACTCTCAGAGTCCTGGACACATACTTTTGTAAGGAGTGCAGCCCGGTTTCAATGCCCTTATACACTTTCTAAGGTCGGGTGTCCAAACTGTAAACAGTAGTATAGATGTAATCCAACCAAGGCTTTGTATAGCTGTAGCAAAGCTTCTCCTTTATAATCCAGTCCTCTGTTTGACTGATATAGTTTAGTGATTTGTGTGCATGGACCCTAAATCTCTTTGGACTTCCGTTATAGCAAGCTTTATGCAGAGGCTGCTATTTAAATGGAGGCGGTATCCCAGCTGCAGGCTGGTGAAGGCAACATTGAAGCCAGCAATGGAGGCCATAGAAGGGGATGGCTGTGCTAGCAATCCAGTGGATCCTCCTGGATTCACCACTCCAAACGGCCTCACGGCTTTCGGCCCTCACTATGTTTAATGTAGATATATGCCTCTCAGGGCATCTCCATCCTCGTGGTCTTTGACTTGCCTCAACAACCACCTTCACCCCCAGAATTGCTGGCCCACTGGCCTTTGATGGTGAGTCTGAAGGCAACCTCTAGGAAAGTTTTACCTGGGGAACATTGCTGGAAAGTGCATATATTGGAGATTGGTGGGTGGGCAGGGTGGGGGGAGTGCGGCGGGCTGCTATTTAATCCACATATTGAAGTCCCAAAGCCCCTGGAAAAATGATGCCTAGGATACAACAACAACTTATATAGCTATCATATTCACACCAGGTGAGTCACAGACTGGTCCATGATCTATAATTTTGTTCAATGTGACTTTTGTTTCTGAGGTGTTCAATTTACAAATGACCAGCAGCAAAGGACAAAAATCAAAAGTTATTTTTATTATACTGTTCCTGAAAGTTAAATGAAAAAAGTGATATAGTTATTTGCTGAAATACAGATACAAATAATAAACATAGGTATGGGTAAGAGATGTTTGTAAAGGTGAAAGTTAGATCAGTCTCTTATCGTTGCAGACTTGTTACTTCCTTTAAAATTCTTTTTCCAACGTGAAGGAGTTGAAAACTTAAAATTAGAATTCAGCATAGGCTCCTGTAGTTGAATAGTTGAAGATTGACTGTACAGGGGGACTAAGCAGTCACTGAAGGCTCCTTTTATCTCACTTTTATGGCACTGCAGTTTGGGCCGTTTGTATCCTGCATCAGTCTAGTTTTGTCTTTTTCCACCTCCATGTTTGAGAGCCCTCTCTCTGTCTGGCATCTCTCTGATTTTTTTTTCTTTATTCAAGGGATGGTCGTTGTTGTTTGCTCACTGGCGAGCCAGCATTTATGTGTTAACTTTGATGAACCATTGTTTCACAAGGCAAAATTGATCACGTTAGAATTCCCTGTACTGTTATTCCATTCTCCTGTTTTCTCACACCTTCAGATGAATATAAATTGTGTCCCTTTCATGCAAAGACAGCACATCAGTGGCCTGCTTTTTGACTGACAGGCATGTGACTTTTGGGAGCCATCTTGTAAGATTCTGTGATCCTTTTTTACAAGATACACAATAATATTATTACACAGTTGTAACAAAAGCAAACTTAACGTAATAAAATGTCCCAAGTGTTGAACCTGGGAGAGGGTTTGACTTAGTGTGTGAGGAAGGACTCTCTTTCAATTACTGGAGACTGGATGCAGGTGTGGACTAGGTTGGAAAGACTGTTATTCTGAATTTTTCATTTCTTTATTTTCCTAATTTCTTCGTATGATCTGTCTCGCTGGACGTTTTAATTCTTCACTTTTCTAATTTGTTTTCCCTAAGAATTTGTTCTTAAGAATTTGTACCTAGGTGCCCTGTACCTAAAATGGCACCCTAACGTGGTGACTTTTCACCTACTCGCTTGAGTACATGTGACAATAAAGCTAATTCACATTCAAGAAAGGGAAACAGCAGTGATGTAAGAATAATGGGTAGGTGATTTAAGGCTGAGATGAACTGCTTAACTCAGGCGGTAGTGAATCTTTGGAGTTCTCCAACCAAGGAGGTGGCAGAGGCTAAGTCATTGAGTGTGTTCAAGACAGAAATCAATTGATTTCTAGATACTGAAGACATCAAGAAATATGGAAATAGTACAGGAGAATTGTATTGAGGTAAAAGTTGGCCATGATCCAATTGTACGGTGGAACATGCTTGAGGGGCCAAATCCTGCTCCTAATTTCCAGGTGACAGCTGATCAAAGTAGACTTTATGACAATAAAGTTGATGAGCTAGGCCCTCTTGTAGGGCAGTGGTAGTGTCCCTACCCCTGGACGGGGAGACTTGGTTTCAAGTCCTACCTATTCCAGAAGTGTGTAACAACATCTCTGATTAAAAAGTAGGTTAATTTAAAAAAATTAAACTTTTAAAAATTTAAAGACTTAAAGTTGATGAGCACCTCGTGTGTTGGAGATGAGGTTGGAGGGAAGAAGGTTTTAAAGGGATACGGGAGGAAAGAAGCTAACTAGTACATAGCAAAAGTGATGAGGCCCAATAGTAGACAGTGCTGTTGTATCAGTTCTGCTAATAGGTAACTAAATCAGCATTCAGCATGGTCAGTCTGTCTCACTTGGGAAACTACCTACTGGGATATCAGTGTGTAAGAAACAATTTTGCAGGGGACATGAGTCAGTGCCCAATAGAATAAGGGGCCTCAGGGATCCATGATCATTGTGAGTCAGTACCTGATAGGATGAGAGGCCTCAGGGATCCACTGTCACTATGAGTCAGCACCTGATAGGATAGCAGATTTAGAAAAATTACAGCGACCATGAGAAAATATTTCCTGTAAAGTGATGGTCATCTGGTAGAGGCAGAATCCCTCTTTCATGCCATCCACTCCCATTAACCAGATAAACAAACCGATACTTTTGTTGTCACCAGGCACTTAAGAAGGGGAGTGTTTACAGATCACTGAGTGTGGGGGTTGGGCACTTTGTATTCATAGACGAATATAAACACATGGCTGATAGTTGTGTACTCCTCTCAAACCTCAGCGCATTGCAGAGGTGGACAAAATTGTGTCTGTGGGCCTGGCTCGACAGCAGTTGCACATGCTGGTGAAAGCTGTCGATTTAAGCCCCTCTCTCTTTTACTGGCTGGAGTGGGTATGAGTCACACAGAATGCTTGCGCAAAGGAAAAAAAAATTCATTTGAAATCCAGCCTGCGTGTATTCTCCAGATGGCACTTTTTGGACTTAATCTAAAAAGCATGCCGGCCACAAGATAACTGGAAATGTTTTTGGAAAATTTATTAACCATCCCAGAGAGATGAGATAAAATTCTTGGTACTTTCATAGATAAGTGGTGTTGGGGGTGCAGAATGTGGAGAATATTGAGAAAGCACAAAGTGGAGCAGGGGAATAACCAGTACAGGCCCAAGTTCACTATTCCCAGCTCAACACCATGGATCGAACTAGACCAATATCTAAACCTGATACAGACCAACACCAGTAAGAGTGGAACACCCCGGCCAAAGAACCTGTGCTGGATCCCTGACCTTATTCCAGCATCGTAAACAAGTATGATATCTCTAACCCAGCACCAACACAAGTTTATTCCTTTGAGCTTCTTAGCAAAGACCTGGTAATCATTGTCGCCGCAAAAACTGTCTGTTCCACTCACTGAATGATATTGCATTAGCAATAGTCTGTATGCCCCGCGTGGCTTTAGATAGGGGCCAGATCAATAGCATAAAGAAGAATAAGTAAGAACGCTTTTCTGAAATTTAGGTTCTGGCATTTAGTAGTGAATGGGGGTTGGTGGTGGTGATGGAGGTGAGTAGTGTTGGGGGGGTAGTGGTGGAGCTGGTCAGCAAGTTGATGTTGATCATTTGTTCGCCTTACTCTTCCCTGGTTTACATTCACACTTTAAGTTTGGCAAGGGTTTTACTTCTGCTGAAGTGAATTGTATACAGTGGATCCCCAATCTTCAAATGTCTGACTTATGAACACTCATATTTATGAAAATGATCCAATATAGGTGTGCAATTTTAAAGTCCAACGGACGAATGTTTCCTATATTTACAAGCGGCTACTTTATGTTGTCCTGCATCCTGACTTGCATACAAATTGACTCGCAAATGGTCTAAAGAATGGAACCTGTTTGCAGCCTGGGGACTGCTTGTAGATGTGAATAATGATTGATCTGATTGCAAGCCATAATGTCTTGGTGTGTTACAGATAAAACACATACCAACAGATTCAAGAACAGCTTCTTCCCGGCTGTTATCAGACCTTTGAACAGGCTTCTCATATATTAGAGTTGATCTTTCTCTGCACCTTCTCTGTAACTGTAACACTATATTCTGCATTCAGATCTATTACCCCGATATACTTATATAAGGTATGATTTGTCTGGATAGAATGCAAAACGATACTTTTCACTGTATCTCGCCACGTCAATAATGAATCAAATCAAAAAAGTGAAGACCATAGATTGGAGAATGAGCATGTTCTTTTTTCTTCCCCTTAGAATCCCTACAGTGTGGATGCAGGCTATTTGGCCCATCCATCAGAAAAGCATCCCACCCAGACCCTATTTCTGTAATCCTGCATTTCCTATGGCCAATCCATCTTTGGACTGTGGGAGGAAACCCGAGCACCCAGAGGAAACCCACGCAGAATGTGCAAACTCCACACAGACAGTCGCCCGTAGCTGGAATCGAACTCTGACCCCTGGCGCTGTGAGGCTGCAGTGCTAGCCACTGTGCCACCCCTTTCTTGTGAAAACCCTGACACCTGATTCCACAGATAGTGATCAACCCTGAGCTCGTTGCCAAGTGGCCATTCTTCAGCTCTGACCCTTAACATTGAAGACCAGCAGGCGAATCATTTCTGGGGATATAACCTGAAGCACTGAGTCTACTCCTGGATTAAAGCAGCAGTGTCCCGTAGGTTCTGAAACCAGACCTTACAATGGATGGTTAGTGGGTGAAAGTGTCTGAAACAAGATGGTAGCAGAAGATGGTGCCACTTTGAATGGGGCTGTTTGAGGACACACCAATTTTTCACCAGACTTTTTTAAA
Source organism: Rhincodon typus (assembly GCF_021869965.1). Classification (NCBI taxonomy): domain Eukaryota; kingdom Metazoa; phylum Chordata; class Chondrichthyes; order Orectolobiformes; family Rhincodontidae; genus Rhincodon; species Rhincodon typus. Next base: position 75,352,148 of record NC_063339.1, on the reverse strand, counting down.
GGAATAGAAAATGGCAGATTCGTGTTTGGCAGTAGTTTATGAAGGACTGTAAGTAACATAACCAGGTGCAGCAAGTTGCAATGAGGTGTTTTTGATAGGTAAAATATGTGGGAAAAAGTGGAAGATGAATTTCAGCGTGTTGGAGTGAGAGGCCATGCACTTGGAACCCAAGAAAGATAAATTGGAGCAACCTCCCAATGGTGAGGAATTGTAAAGGGGGCTAATAAATGTAGACATCAGAACACATATATCATTTAAAGCTAGTAGACAACTATAAATACAATACAATACAAAATTGTGGAAAGTAGACCTTTAGCTGAAGGGGTATGGAATGCAGGTGAGCAAGTTATGCTTTACTCATAAAATTGCCTGAAATTCTGCATGACCAAAAAACTGAACTATTGTCCCTGTAGAACATGCTATGTTATTCTGCTAGTCATTTAGAATTGTACTCAACCCTGGTGACAGTATTAAGAAAACAATGGTTAGCATGTGTTATATGCTACTTTCAAGGCTAATCATAGGCATAGGTATTGAAGCTTTGGAGTTCAGATACTGATTATTCGTAAACAGTGGAATGGCCTCAAGAAACTAGATGACCTAAATTCAAGGCTGAGTGCTGTTCCCGAGCAAAGCTTGTACCAGAGAAAGAATTAAAAAAAGGAAACTGAGAATGAAGAAAAGGCAGGCACAGAAATTGAAAAGACAGGCAAATAGGGAGAGAAAGCTGTGTGAGGCACTTAAAAATAAATCCAATAATCAACCCAGGAGAAACTACCTGGAGAGTAATTAATAGTTGAAACATGCTATCACGTGGAACACTTGCAATGGTTGTTATAAAGACACACAGGGGGAAGCTACATATGTACATAAGGTAGAATGGTAGAGAAAACATGTTGATTGGGTAAGTTGAGGTGAGAGGTGATTTTGAACATAAATACAGGAAAGTCGAGTTGAGTAGTCTGTTTCTGTGCTATTAAATTCAATGTAATCCTGTGTAATTCGTTGTGGGTTATCGTGAATATGTGAAAGGTTCAATATCAATATAAAGTACATGGCACAGCTCACAGTACATAGGTGATGGATGTAGAGTCCAGAGGCGCCAATCTGATGTGGCCAGGTTTGTGTCAATCTTCTTGGGTGTTGTTGATCTGCATCCATTCACTTGCATACTCCTGACTAGAGCTTTGGTTAACTGGGGGAATTCCAAGATATGGGCCTCGCAACAATGAAGACATAGTACAATTCAATGCAGGGGTTCAAGTAAGCACTTGCAGAGTGTACACACAGCTGCAATTTCCTAGTCCTTAGCACAGCAAGTTTACGGTAGGAGCAGCATTTTGTGTGTTCACTCTCTGGATTATTCTGGAGTGCTGCATTTTAATTGTTCAAAAAGGTGGATCAATCCCCCTGACTGAGAAAATGATTCATTACTAAATCTTTCTGTTTGATGTAAAGGCAGCTTTGTTCAAAATACCTGTGCCACAATTAAAGACCTGGCTAAAAATAACTTGCAGTTCACATTAAAGCCTTCATAAAGCTTAGCACCACAGTGGCTCAGACTCCATCTGAGGGCCAGCTGACAACTGTGAGAGTTAAAATGGTTGCAATTGCTTAGAGAGAGAGAGAGAAAATGAGTGGGGAAAGCCTGGTCAACATGTGTATTTAAAGAGCTAAGCAGGTAAAGGGCCATGTGCAGGGATTGAGGGAGGGGAGCAGAAATGGGCAGTTTTGAAGCTGCTGGTACAGTAAATGCAAGCTCTTCAGGATTTATGGCTCATACTGTTCAATGACTTTTGAAAAATTGCTGTACGATCTTTTTTTCCAGAGGTGTAAACAAGAAGCAGGGGATTGCAAGCCAGAAGTAAGTTACCATTAGTCACGCATCTGGCTCCTGTCAAAGGACCCAAGTTGGGCAATCACCAAAAATCTGTCGGTTTAATTTATGATGACTTCCAAAAGAAGCATTGCTGCTGCTGCTTTGAAATGACTTAAGTCAATAGTTTCCTACCCACACAACCCTGTGCCAATGTTCTTTCCTGTAGGCAATGACTCCTTGCCATGGTCCTGTTCCAGTGATTCCTCAACCAGTTGGTCATTCTTGCAACGTGACTGAGCGGTATGTTCAGTCATGAACATTGAATCCCAGTCCAGCAGCACTTTGAATTCGCGTTCTCATCTTTCAGGGGGTGAACGGTGGCTCAGTAGTTGACACAGCTGCCTCACAGCACCAGAGACCCAATTTGATCCCACCCTGGGGCGACTGTCTGTGTGGAGTTTGCACATTCTCCCTGTGTATGTGTGAGTTTCCTCTGGGTGCCCCGGCTTCCTCCCACAGTCCAAAGATGTGCAGGTTGGGTGGATTGGCCACGCTAAATTGCCCATAGTGTCCAGAGATGTGCAGACTGGGCGGATTAGCCGTAGGAAATACAAAATTACAGAGATAGTTTGGGGGCAGAGGATGGTGCTCTGGGGTGGGATGCTCCTCAGGGGGTCGATGTGGACCCAAACAGCCAAACAGCCTGGTTTCACACTGTAGGGATTCCATCATTCTATCTATCATTCTTTTCAAATCTCTTCATCACCTTCCACCACAAACTGCCCTCCTTCAATCCCACAACCACAATGCCTGTCTATACCTGTACTTACCTGCAGCCTTATAACTCTCTGAGATTGCTCCACTTCTCCGGCAATTATGGCACCTTGTGCACCCATGCTTTCCAAAAATTCACCACAGTTGGCTGTGCCTTCAGTTCCCTGAACCGTGAACCCTGAGCTCTGGAATGCCCTTTTCTAAGTATTCTCAGGAAAGGTCATTCGCCCCGAGACATTAACTCTCATTTCTGTCCATAGATGCTGCTGACCTGCTGAGGTTATCCATGAATTTCTGTTTTTGTTGTTTATCATACCTCCTTGCTGTTATATTTGAAGCCTCAATTAATAAAGACAAATATTCCTTAACCACCATATCGACCTGCCCTGTTGCCTTCAAGGATCTAAGGACATGCCCACCAAGGTTGTGTATTCCCTTGCCTTGTTAGTCCTCCCAAAATACAAACCTCACACCTTTCAGGATTAAATTCTATCTGCCACTGTTGTGCCCATCAAACCAGTCCGTCCATATCATCCTGTAGTTTCGGGCTTTCCACCTTGGTATTTACTGAACCGCATATTTTTTCTGCCATCTGCAGACTTACTGAGCAAACCTCCTATATTCATATCTAGATCATTAATGTACATTACAAACAACAAGGGATCCAGCACTAAACCCTGTGGTACACCACTGTACACAGCCTTTCAGTTACAGAAATATTCTTCAATCATCACTGTATGCTTCCTGCTACTAAGCAAATTTTGGATCCAATTTGCCAAATTGTCCTGAATCCCTTGGGATGTTACTTTCTTGACCATCTCCCATGTGACACTGTGTCTAAAGCCTTGATGTAGTCTATCAACTGCCCAACCCCTATCTACACACTTGGTTACCCACTTAAAAAAATTCACCCAAATTTGTGAGACGTGATCTCATTTGGCAAAACTGTGCTAACCTTCCATAATTAATGCTTGTCTGTCCAAGTAGAAAGAAATTCTGTCCATCAGAATTTTTTCCCCAGAAGTTTCCCTACCACTGTTGTTAGTCTTTTTGGCCTATAATTCACTGGTTTGGCCCTACCATCCTTCTTGAGAGATGGTACTACATTAGCTGTCTTCCAGTTATCTGCCATCTCTCCTGTGGCCAGAGAGAATTTGAAAATTAGTATTAGAATTCCTGCAATCTCCCCCCTTACCTCTCCCAGCAGCAACGGAATTATTTCATCTGGACTTGGGAAATTATTCAACTTTATGTCAGCTGAAACTACTAATATCTTCTCCCTTTCAGCACTAGTTTATCCAAATAGATAACAGTCCTCCTACCTGATTTCAATGTCCACATCATCTTTCCCTACAGTGAATACAGATACAATGTACTCATTTAAACTCTTACCTATGTCTTTTGGTACCACACACAGTCGAATTACCACTTTTGTCCTTAATGAGCCTTAATCTCTCCCTGGCCATCATCTTGCCTGGTATACTTAAAAACACCTTTGGTTTGTAAATACCCCCCTGCACTTTCTGTACTCGATTCCCTGTTCTTTCCCTACGTAATCCTGCACACTCCTCACTATCCAGGGTTCGTTGGAACTGTTGCCACACCCCCACCTACATGTTATGTAATTTGCCCAACTTTGACTTCTACCTAGGATAAAGGAAACTCATACCAGGTTCATCAATAAACAAAGAAAAAGCCCATTTATTATAAATAAACCAACTGATTATTAACTACTACTTCTATACAAACTTAAACTATATCTCCTTGAAACTGAACGTGCACACATTTATTCATAAATAGTACAGACAGCTGAGCAGAAATATCTCAGTCGACATAACAAAAACAAACACATTTGTGGCTCGAGTGTCCAAACCACAAAGGTGGAAAGAGGATTTTGGTGATTATATCGCATTGTTGATCACAGAGTGATAGAGGATCTTCAATTCAGTTACTGGTCAGTTAGACCTAGGTCTTTGCTGTATTAGAAGACCTTATTTTCAAAGTCTTTGAGTTTTTTCTTTCATTCTCAGAGTTGATTATGGGTCGTTGTCTGTGTGACTGTAGCATCCCTGTTTATCCAGCATGGTAAGGGTCATTCACTGTGTAACTATAGAGTCCCTTTTTATCCAGCAGGGTAAGGAATTCTCATTGTGTTACTATACAGTCCCTGTTTCTCCAGTAGGCTAGAGGTTACTCAATGTATAGCTATACAGTCTTTTTCTCCAGCAGGGTAAGGGTTACTCAGCATGCAACTGTAGAGTCCCTGTCTCTCCAGCAGAGTAAGGGTTACTCACTTTGTAACTGAGGAGTCACTGTTTTTCCAACAAGGTAAGGGTTAGCTGGGCTAAATGTACAAGCTATCTGCTTCTTCAGCAAAGCAAGACTTAGTCACTATTAATGTACAGAGTTCTTGCTTCTTCCAACAAAGCTTAAATACCATTTGGGACTGTGTCCAAATATGAGGTCATGCTTTTAACATTGGTTGCAAACAAAATTTGAGGCTCTTATGTTAATTGACTTTTAAAGCTATGAATAGCACTCAGTAAACACTTAATTAATTCAGAGGACAGATAAGGGATTGATTGAAAATTGAACATTCACATTCCTGGAGACCAGTCATTAAATAATTATGCAACATCTGCACAATGACTTATGCACCATGTGTAACAGATTTGGCAGCTTCCAGGCCTTTGCTGAGACATTCAATAGAGACTTACATTTTATCTGGTGACATGGTCATATGCTGACCGTGGACAGCATGAGAATTTCAACAAAATGCTATGCATATGTATGGACTGGACTTCCATTCGATCACATCGGCAATCTCGGCCACAGAATCAATTCCCAGACCTCACTGGTGTTCATCACCCACGCAGCAAATCTCACTGGGATTCCATCATCCACGCACTAAACTTCAATGGAATTTCATCGGAGTATTTTCAGTAATACACCATTTGAATGCATTTTCCCAGTGCTATGGTTAGTATTTATCTTATAAACAATATCTCTAAAACAGGTCACCTGGCCATTTATTATATTGTCTGTTTACGGAAGTCTGTGATGATTCATATATTGCAACATCTATTGCACTTTGTTCAACGTTTATAAAACACATTGGAATATCCTCAGGTCATAAGTGCTATTAAATGTAATTTTTTTTCATATTTCCTATGATATAGTACAGATGGTCCTGGCCTCAATGGTGAGGATTAGATCATTAAACATGGACTCTGCCGCATGGTGGTCCCAGGATAGGATTCAGCTCTGTAGTGATCCCCAGTGCACAAGATTATTCTCTCGACACATGGGGCAGAATTTTGTGCCAGCAGTGGCTTTCGACCAGTAAGAGTCGGCCATAGCCCCTCGTCACCTCTCCAGGAAGGCCCAGTTACTATGTACAGGTAGTTAGTTCTATTATAACGCAATAGTTGCGTTCTTGTGTGACCTCGTACTACGGAAAATCACGCTGTAGATAATCACCATAGAAAATTGTGTTATAGGAAAATCGCTATAGAAAGTCACCATACCTGTACAGCAGAAAGTTTGCATTATCCAAACAGCATCCACTATTCATCAATCGCGTTACAGCCAACTCGCGTTCACAAAACAGGCGTTACAGCAGAACTACCTGTACCAATCAGGCACTCTACAGGTCACCAGGACCTGCCATCAGGACTCTGGAGGCAGAGGTCCCAGCCATTGAGAGTTGATGGCCAGTCAGGAGCCAGCATCTCTTTTGAATGATAGCACAATTGAGAGGGCAAAAGGACACCCACCTGAAGCTCAGGACTCAGGCTATAGATGGATGAGGTTGGGAGGAAGGTTGACGGAAAAGATACTATATGGGCATTAGCGGCAGAGGTGTGGTACTTACTGAATCCCTTCTCATCCTGATGCCAGGTGCCCCCTCAATCAGGCACTGAATACCTTGAAATAAGTGTTAACCTCCAAATACCCACCCTCCCCAAGCCCTGGTAACTAGCAATCAAACATACCATGAGAGAGAAGGTGGAAATGCAAAGCTCAAGAGGGTCTCATTGAACTTATTGGGTGTTTGACTGATGAATGTTTGTACCTGGGAAGCCTGTCAAATGCAAACTGTCACTGTGGTTTCACTGTTCATCTAACCTGCCATCAAACTGCTTCCTTTCTCATGTGGTTTATACTGTAGTTATCAGTTTGTTACCTGGGCAAGCAGGACGTGGATGCAGGAAACAGGTCACGTGTCTCTCACCATTTTATACTGCACTTTGGGCACTTGGGTGGAAACTATTAGACAGAGTCTACACTGTTTGTCTGGGTCATTCAGACAGAGCTCAGTGCTCTCCCTGTCTGCGTCAGTCAGACAGAACCAATGCTCTCTCTGCATGTGGGACGCTCAGATGGCTCTCTGTAGCACACTGCACAGTTTAATTCATCTGGCCCATCCCATTCAGATCTGTAATTCTCGATCCTTCAATTTGGCTTCCATCTCTGGGTTTAGGTGACATCTAGATTAATGTGAATGAGCAGGCACTTGCATTATACTGTGCTGCACACAGACTGTCAATGGCACACTGAATACAAGCATATCATTACTGTTTATGGGACCTCGCTGTATACAAAAGTGGTTGTCACATTGACTTACAAAACGATGAGTGCACTTAATGGTTTGTAATGCACATCGTGAAATGCAAGAGATAGTTCTCAGCTACAGGATGAGGTGCGCTCTTTATCATTAGCTCGGTTCACATCGTGGTTTGCAGTCTGAATGTGTTTTTTTTTTAGATGCTCACTTTTTCATAACCCACAATATCTTAGTCCCTCAGGTTACCAATGCTCATCAACTGTGGTTCAGTTGGTAGGAGTCTCACCTCTGAACCTGAAGGTCATAAGTACAAGTCCCACACTTGAAACATGAGCATAGAAATCTAAGGTGATACTCGAGTGCAGTACTGAGCTTGTGGCAAACAGTCAGAGGTGCTGTCTTTTGGGTGAAAAAGGAAGACAGTCTGACCTCACAGGTAGATGTAGAAGATCTCATCATACTATTAAAAGAATAATTGAAACGTAGAAAATAGGAGCAGGAGTAGGCCTTTCGTCTCTTTGAGCCTGCTTCACTATTCAATATAATCATGGGCTGATCATCCAACTCAGTACCCTGTTCCTACATTCTCCCCATTCTGTCAATCTCTTTAGTCCTAAGAACTAGATCTAACTCCTTCTTGAAAACACTCAATGAGTTGGTCTCAACTACTTTCTGTGACAGAAAATTCCACAGGCTCACCACCCTCTGGGTGAAGAAATTTCTCCTCAGCTCAGTCCTAAAAGGCCTACCCCGTATCCTTGGACTGTGACCCCTGGTTCTGGACTCCCCTGTCGTCGGGAACATCCTTTCTGCATTTACCCTGTCTTGTCCTGTTAGATTGCTATGAGATTTCCTCTCATTCTTCTAAGCCCAATTGAATATAGGCTTAACTGATACAGTCTCTCTTCATGTGTGTCTTGCCATCCCAAGAATCAATTTGGTAAATCTTCATTGAATTCCCTCCATAGCCAAAACTTTCTTTCTCCGATACAAAGACCAAAACTACACACAATATTCTAGGTGTGGTCTTTCCAAGGTCCTGTACAATTGCAGCAAGACATCCCTGTTCCTATACTCAAATCCTGTCACTATGAAGGGTAACATACAATTTGCCTTCTTCACCGCCTGCTGTACCTGCAGTTACTTTTAGGCAACTGTGTGGAGTTTGTACGTTCTCGTTGTGTCTGTGTGGGTTGTCTCCCAGTGCTCTGGTTTCGTCCCACAGTCCAAAGATGTGCAAGTTAGGTGGATTGGCCATGCTAAATTACCCATAGTGTCCAGGGATGTGCAGGCTAAGTGGATTAGCGGTGGGGAATGCAGGGTTACAGGGATAGGGTAGTGAGGGGTGGGTCTGGGTGGGATGCTGTTCAGAGGGTCGGTGTGAACTTGATGAGCGAAATGGCCTGCTTCCACGTTCTGGGGATTCTATGATTCATTGGTACTGAATGTATCAAAGACCAAGAGAGTAAATGGATTTCGGAGGAATCAAAGAATATGGGTGGAATTAGGTCAAATATTAGTCATAATTATATCGAATAATGGAGCAGGGTAGAAGGAACGTATTTTATATTTTTCCCTAAACTAACATCACTGAATGGACTGTCTAGTCATGATCACATTGCTGTTTATAGGAGCTTGCAACATGCAAATTGGCAACGTAAGTGACCATGCTTTGAAAGTACTTAAATAAAAACAGAAATTGCTAGAGAAACTCAGCAAGTCTGTCAGCATCTGTGGCGAGAAAGCAGAGTTAATGTTTTGAGTCCAGTGACCCTCCTCTTGTTTATTTTGTTTGAAAGTACTTCTTTGGTTATTAAATGTACTGGGATATCATGAGGTTGTGAATAAGCAAGTTTATTAGGTTAATGAACTGCAGTGGTTCAAGAAAGCAACTCACCGCCACCTTCTCAAGGGCGACTAGGGATGGGCAATAAATGCTGGCCCAGCTAGCGACACCCTCATCCCACAAATGAATATATTTTTTTTTAAATTAGCCCTAAACAACTCCTCAGACACAGTTGAATCCTAACTCGCTGATTATTTTCTCTTGTGCTTAATTCTAAAGTGTTTGCCTAAAACGGTCACTTTATTTGACTCCAGGCTTACCCTGGGCCTTTAATCATAATGCTTGGTCAGCTGTTGAGGTTTAGTCTGATTTACTGTGAGTCAGATTTGAACATTATTATGGATTAAAATTACCTCCAGGTCCTGGGAAAGTGCCACGGAGCAAATCAGTCAGGAATCCCACTTCCAAGCGTCAACCTCCCAGCATCTTGGTCAAGATGTGAGCAGGCTCGTCCATGGTATCGTAGGGAGTGGGTTAATCAGACTGATTTCAATGGCCATTTTTCCAAAGTGCTTCTTCAGCTGAAAAATGCTTTGGAGCATCGAGAGACTGTGAATGCATTATATTAATGCAGTAAAAACAGAAAGCACTGAAACACTGAGCAGGCCTGGCAGCAACCACAGAGACAGAAATAAAGTTAACACTTTACATCAATGAACAACATCGGAACTCATTGCATCGTTTCGACAGATAAAGTTTGATGAAACAAGGTGGGAAGAGAACTGTAGGACAAAAACCTGCTGGTTCAAATGGTCTTATTCTGTGCTGTTCTAAGTAAGTTTGTGCAATACTGCCAATGATTTTTTTTCCTTATATTAGTGTTAACTTCTGACCTATCCTCGCTAAGTAGTTGATTCTTAAATTTATGCTATTTTAAAATAGTTAAAAATCTACTGAAATTCTACATTTGTAACCAACTGCCGAATGACAAAGGTTAATAGGTGACACAGGTAGGAAAAGGTTGTTAACTTTATTTGCAAGCACGGGACAGGCCTTCACTTGTTTTCTACCAAAGCAAGAAAGAAAGATTTATTTCATTAGAGGAGAGGCCTTAAAACCTTACTTAAGATAAACACCTGCTTGAGAAATGCAACAGTATGGAGTTGGAAAGTCAGCATGTCTGATTGTTGAAGTCAAGTAAGGGGAGTTAAAGATAAAGGTGGTTTGAAGGTTAAATTAAAACAGAAAAAATGCTGGAAAACCTCAGCAGGACCATCAGCATCTGCAAAGAGAGAGAGAATGCTTCAGGTCTGTGACTTTTCATCACAACGTCACCACATCCACAAGCATTCACTCCCTTCACCACCAACGCTCAGTTGCAGCAGTGTGTACTACCTACAAGATGCACTGCAGAAATTCAGCCAAGATCCTCAGACCAGCACCTTTCAAACCCACAATCATCCTAAGGCAACAAAATACATGGCGGCACCACCACCTTCAAGTTCCCCTCCAAGCCACTCACCATCCTAACCTAGAAATTTATCACCGTTCCTTCACAGTCGCTGGGCCCCAAAATCCTGGAATTCCCTCCCTGAGAGCATTGTCGATCAATCTCCAGCACGTGGACTGCAGCGGTTGAAGAAGGTAGCTCACCAACACCTTCTCAAGAGGCAGCTAGAGATGGGCAAGAAATGGTGTGTCATAAAATTTGGAGTTGCAAGGACAGAATCTCATTAAATCAGCGTTGAATTCATTAAAAGAGTATTGGAGGTGAATGGAATAAAACAATCTCCTCTGGTGTGGATTCCAGAACGAAGGAGCACAGTCTTAAAGTTAGACCAAGGCCAATCAGGGTTGATGTCAGCAGACACTCCTTCATACAAAGTGGAGTGGAAATCTGGAATCCACCCCCCCAAAAAAAAAGCTGTAGAGGCTGGGGGACAATTGAAGGTTTCAGAAACAAAAACAGAAAGTGCTGGTAACAGTTATTCAAGACGGGAGCAATCAAGATAAACCAGGAAACTACAGGCCAGTCATTCTAATCTCAGTGGTGGGGAAAGCATTGGAAGCAATTCTGAGGGACAGAATTAATATGTCTGGAATCAATCAAGATCAGTCAGCATGGTTTTGTTAAGGGGAGGTCAGGTTTGACCAACTTGATCGAATTTTTCAAACAGAAAACCAAATGTGTAGATGAGGGCAGTACATTTGACATGGTTTACTTGGACATCATCAAGGCTTTTAGTAAGGTCCCGCATGGGAGACCGATAGTGAAGGTAAGAGCAGGTGGGATCCAAGGAAATTGGATGCAGAATTGGCTGAGGGCAGGAAGCAGAGGGTGATGGTCGAGGGGATGTTTTTGTCCAGTATGAGTCTTCAGGGAGCCAGATTTGACTCAAATTATTAGTTCTATTTCTCTCACCACAGATACAACCTGACCTCATGAGTTTCGCCAGCTTTTGCTGTTTCTACTTCAGATCTCCAGCACCTTCAGTTCTTTGCTTTTATTTGAAGATTTAGTTAAGTTGAATAGATTTTCACTGGACAGAAGAATTCAGGGTTACAGGTCTGAAGTAGAAAATAGGATCGAGATACAGATTATCCATGAGCTAATTAAATCATAGATCCAATTATAGAATCCCTACAGTGTGGAAACAGGCCCTTCGGTCCGACAAGACCACACCAACCCTCAGAGCACCCACCCAAACCCATCCCCCTATAACACTGAACACAATGGGCAATTTAGCATGACCAATCCACCTAGCCCGCACATCTTTGGACTGTGGAAGAAAACCGGAGCACCCGGAGGAAACCCACGCAGACACGGGGGGAATGTGCAAACCCCACACAGATGGTGACCTGAGGGTGAAATTGAACCCGGGTCCCTGGCGCTGTGAGGCAGCAGTGCTAACCACTATGCGGTGGGACAATTTCAAGGGGCTGAATAGCTTCCTTCTTATCCCAATATCCAATGAATGATATATGATGAAAGACACTTCTCAACATAATGACGCAGCTTAGAAACATGCAAATTGTCAGAACTAAAGATGTCTAAAGAAAATAGATTTTGGAACAGAAAAGCAGGGTGATTTGATTAAAGTGATCAAGTTGTATGTTGAGTTTGGAATTGTAAATGTTTTTGATTCTTCAGCTAAAGCTCATATGGTTTTGTCATAAACACTGTTGTTAGTGTGTGTTTGATTATTGTACACTTAATATATCTGTGACATGTGCAATTGATTTGGGTTTTTGTGTCTTGGGATTTGGGATTTGGATCTTTTTCCCAGGTTAGGGGAGTCTGAAACTAGAGAGCATAGATTTAAGGTGACAAGGGAAAGGTTTAAAAGGGTCCTGAGGGGCAACTTTTTCACGCAGAGGGTGGTGTGTGTATGGAATGAGCTGCTAGAGGAGGTGGTAGAGGCTGGTACAATTACAATGATTTAAAAGGCATCTCGATGGGTACATGAATAGGAAGGATTTAGAGGGATATGGGCCATATGCTGGCAAATTGGATGATTAATTTAGGATATCTGGTCAGCACAGACGAGTTAGGCTGAAGGGTCTGTTTCCATGCTGTGCATCACTATTTGAGGGGAAAATAATTGTAAAAAGACATGCATACACACACACTAACAAATTATACCAGTTAGAGTCCGAAAAGGTTGAATTTCTAAGAAGTGGGCTGACTGAGGTCTTTAAAATTATGAATGGGTTTGATAGGGGTGATGTACAGTAAATGACTCCACTTATTGGGGAAGCCTAAACTAAAGTCATAAACATAAGACAGACACTAATAAATCCAATATGGAATTCAGAAGAATATAGAACTCATTACTGGAGTAGTTGAGTTGAATGGCAAGGATGCATTTAAATGGAATCTGGAGAAGTACTGCATTAGGGAGATTGGATTGTGATCAGGGTGGAAACCTCTATCAGTTTTTGATACATTCTGGCCTCTCTACAACTCCCCTTCAGGATGATGGGGCCAATTGAAGCTCCTTCACTAAGGTTACACAAAATGCATAGCATAGAAACAGACCATTCTTTATGCAGTATTTATGTTCAATATGGGTCTCTTCCCACCCTGTTTCACTTAATGCTTATCAGTACATCCTTTTCCTTTCTCCCTAATGCACTTCTCCAAATTCCATTTAAATGCATCTTTGCTATTCACCTCAACTACTCCAGGAATGAGTTCCAACATTCTGCATACAGAAGTTCCTCCTGAATTCCATATTGGATTTATTAGTGACTGTCTTATGTTTTTGACTTTAGTTTAGGCTTCCCCAATAAGTGGAATCATTTACTGTATATTAAACCCATTCACAATTTTAAAGACCTCAGTCAGCCCATTCCTTAGCCTTCTTAAAAAGCCTCAACCCTTTGGGTTTTCCCAGTTGGTACAATCTCTTATTTGTGTGGGTATCATCCTTGTAAATCTCGTTGCACCTTTTCCAGTGTCTCCATACCATTTTTACTCTAATTCAGAATTGTGCAGAATTCTCAGAGTGAGAGATCAGCTAACACAGTACACAATGAGAATTTAATTAGCGTGACCGATTCCTGGGCTGAATGATTGCAAGCTTCTTTGAGAATTTCCAGAAATAGTATTATTTGGCGGCCATACAATGGCATTGGTAAATTCAGTACCCAGTTTAACACCTCTCTCTGTCTCTCCTATCCAGGCGAAGACAGCCAATCTGGTTCATCCACTGAGGGGACAGATCCCGGACTCCAGCCAATTGGAGTCCGGACCTCGTTTGCTTACTGCTCAGACTGGGATCTGCCTGGCTTAACCCAGACCAAGCCCTGACCAACCCAGGATTGCGTGTCAGCCCAAAATAGAGTTTATCCTATTGATGGCCTGGACCAAGGAATGTTAATCTTCTCCTGATGATGTTGGGACTGGGACTGCTCCATGAATGGATAGGCATTTTGGAACAGGAAGGCATTATGGACTTGGACATCATGACCCTTGAATTATTAGTTTGGGAATTCATAGACTGATGGCACAGAGTGTGGAAACTGAAAGCTGTGTGTCCCAGTCAAATATGGAAATGAAGGGAATAAAGCAAGGAAACATCACCAAAGAACTGAGAAGAATTGTTGATAACCTGACTTAAGGGCCATCATCCGGCTGAGTTTTATCAAAGGTTCAGATCATTTGGAGTCAGGGTGTGCAGCTTAAACCAACCTCTAACAAGACAGGAACCCTAAAAGCTCAAAATGCACCATGACTGAGATTTGGAAGGCCCCAAGCTGGATTCCCAGACTGCCTAGGGGCACCAATAGGGCTGCTACATTTGGCTTCACAGCTTTTAAGATCGCAGAGGGCAAACTATCCAGCCAGAGCTTTCTGATCACAGTTCAGTAATCCCCGCTGGAAATAGCAGTTTAGGATGGGCCATTTTCTGAGAAGCTCATGATGGAATAACCTGGGGTGGCGGGCGGTCTCTGTATTCATTTTGATCAAACAGGTGGGGTGATGTGAGGGATAAGGAGGTTGAGGAGTCAGAGAGGGTGAGGCAATGCTTGTTGGGTAGGTGGGTAGTGGAGGAATCACACTTAGAGGTGGGGGGGGGTTTGTGGTGGGCAGGGATGGAAACATTGACAGCATCCAATGTTTGAAGGAAGAGTTAGAAACAGCATTGCTGATCGTCCTATCTCCACAATGAGGTAAGTCAAGTGAGTTTGAATTAACCCTATGAAAGAGGGTGTGGGCAGACACAACCAGGAGCAACCTATTTCGGGACCACAGGGTTAACTGGCAAACCCTGACAACTATGTCTGCATCTCCTATGGTACAAAAAAATTCTATCAGGCCCCTGGATTCAGGGGCAGGGCTGACCAGCAAGACAAGCAGCCAACTTTTTATATAGCATGAATTAGAGTCAACCCTTTTGAACTTTTTGCATGCCCCCTTTACAGCTGTAAAATCACCTCTATCACAAATGAGCAATTTAATACAGAGAGGGACCGAGGGGCTCTCCAACATGAGTTACTGAAAATGAGCTAGAACTGAGTCCTGACAGCAGGCCTCGAGAGTCGGGAATTTTGATTCAACCTCTCTTTCAGCTGCTGAAGACAACGGGAAGCCATGTAGCAATATCTGTGTCTCCATCACAACATGCAACGTCAAGAGTGATACTGGCCAGGAACAGTTTGGGCTTTGCTCCTGGCCTGTGATTCAGTGGTTGCTCCTGGATGTTTCATCGCACCACCTTCCACCTACGCAAACACAGTCTGATCAAACTAGCCTTTTTGCCCCATCTTCAGTCTCACATATCTAAGAAACACATTATGGAACAGAAGGAGCTTTGGAGCGATCATCATTTTCCAGGATCAACTTGAGGATTTGGCAACTCTAATCCAAGGTAACACATTGTCCCTGCTCCTTGTTATCCTGCTCAGGTGCCTAGAGGGTAAATACTCGCAAACTTGTCTCTGATTCCCACTTGTCATGCCTTGGATGCAGCAACGTGTGTCTAATTGGCATGATGGATCGGTGATATCCCATGACTAGTGTTTTCAGCCAAGACATGCCAATAAAAAGTTATGTTAAAGCAAGTGTGTTGTATAATTTAATTGGCTGTGCATTGTACATAACATTGGGAAATTCTATTCACAGAAGTTTTGTACAAAGCGTTCACAACAGGAGGTATTGTGGTGGTGTTCACACAGACCCAGGAGTCAATGTTCACATTGTGCTTGTACACACAGAACTGGGAATCAATGTTCACTCTGTACGTGTACACAGAACCAGGAGTCAGTGTTCACACTGTGTGTGTACACAGAACAGGGAGTCATTGTTCACACTGTTCGTGTACACAGAACCAGGAATCAATGTTCACACTGTGCATGTACACAGAACCAGGAGTCAATGTTCACACTGTGCATGTACACAGAACCGGGAATCAATGTTCGTACTGTGCGAGCACAGACCTGGGAGTCTGTGTTTACAAGGTGTGTGTACAGACCCTAGAGCCAGCTTTTACACAGTATATGTACACATGGTGCATGTATACAGAGTTGAGAGTTAGTGTTTAGACTGTATGTATGCACATATAGACCTGTATTTACAAAGGGTGTACATATGTATATATAGGGAATCACTGTTAACTGTGTGTATGTATATGTGTGTGTGTTATGTGTGAGAGAGTTCTGTTTCTGCTTCTGACTTGCCGTTGAATTAATAACTGCAGTCAGGAGGGTCCAGGTTCAAATCCCACCTGACCCGGTGGTTTGTCATAACATGCCTGAACAAGTTCATTAAAAGAAAAACTTTTAAATCAGCCGTTTCTGTCCTGGGGCTCAGAACCCCTTCTTAGCCGATTCCCCTACTGATGTCATCAACACCCATTGCTGAATAGCTAGTCTAGATTGGACAAATAATTATTAAAGTCAGTCTCAGTCTGAGATATTGGAGCCATGTACAACAGAATCTGTGTTACATACTGTCCTGAATCTGCTTCAAATTCCCTCAGCACTTAAGCAGCAAGAATCATACAGCATCACACACCACAGTGCTTTAACCCTGGCCTCCACCTCAATATTGAAGGTCAGTCTGTACATCTGTTTTATTGATGCCCTACTGAGCAGTACAGACCACAAAGGTGCCAGGGTTAAATCTTGTGCTCAGTTAGCTGGTCACCAGCTGATGTGGGAATAATGATGCTCTCAATATCTCTGGGCTGATGTTGGGATAAGAATAGTGTAGGGTTTGGGGATAAGTGAATTAACCAGAGTTCCTTCTCCCAATCTCTATGTAACAGCCAGTTCCATGGGTTGCTGATCCATGGGCAGTGGTTAAGCACAGTGCTGTAATCCATGGTGCAGTTACCTACCCGAGTTCATGTCTGAAAGATGGGCAGTAGGCAGCAGAGACTTGCTCGCTTCCTGCAAGTGTGACAGTCAGTCCTTGTAGGAGAATATTGGGAATGGTTGGCACACGTTCCTGCACTTGTCTCATTTTGTAGACATTGGCATGGCAGGAAGAAGACATCAGCTGTGACCCTTGCAAATGCTTTAAGCGAAAGATGTGCACACTGTGGGGTACAGCCTCGTGTCGTATCCTGTGCTGAGCGTCCTAAGGCACCATTTTCCAGGTGAGTTGTTCAAATGGCTCCCTATTTGTCTTTTCAGGTGGAAATCCAAAATTCCATGGGGAGGCAATGGACTAGCAGCATTATCACTGGACTGTTAACGCAGAGACTCGGGTAGTGTTCTGGAGACCTGGGTTTGAATCCCGCCACGGCCGATGGAATTTCAATTTAATAAAAATCTGGAATTAAGAGTTTAATGATGACCGTAAATCCATGGTTGATTGCGGCACCGTAGCTAAGTGGTTAGCACTGCTGCCTCGGGTTCGATTTTACCCTCGGGCGACTCTGTGTAGAGTTTACACTTTCTCCCCATGACTTTGTGGGTTTCCTCCAGGTGCTCCAGTTTTCTCCCACATTCCAAAGATGTGCAAGTTAGGTGGATTGGCCATGCTAAATTGTCTGTAGCGTCCAGGAATGTGCAGGCCAGGTGTGAATTAGCCATGGGAAATGCAGGGTCCCAGGGATGGGGTAATGGGAGTGGTTGGGTGGGATGCTGTTCAGAGGGCTGGTGTGGACTCGATGGGCCGAATGGCCTGCTTCCACTCGTGAATATTTAAAGAAGATAAGGGCCATTTTCCTGGAGTCCTGGCTAGTGTCTTATCCTCAAACAACATCATTGAAATAGATCACCTGTTTGGATGTTGCTGTGGGCAAATTGGCTCCCTGATTACAATGCATCAAAGTGTTTCATTGGCTAAAATGTTTGGAATCCAAAATATAAATGCAAACTTTTTTCTTTCTGCAGAACAAGCCAATTGTGACTGGTTGTGTACCATACTCCTCCTCCTTCAATCCATCATTGACCATAGCCTGGAATGTCATGTCCTCCTTGTGCCCCCAGTACTCTCTATATCTCCATTGACTATACATCTCCAATCTCCTCTGTTCACTTCCATGTCCTTGAAAATCCCTCACCTCCTAAAACCCTCTTAGGGAATTCCGTGCTGGAACCCCTACAAATGGCTTTTCCACCTATCACCAAAATGACTTTTGTCAGACTCACAAATAACATGCTGTGTAACTGTGACAAAAGTTAACTATCCTTCCTCGTCCTTCTTGACCTGTCTGCAGGCTTTGACACAGTTGAGCATACTCCAGTGCTTCTAACCTGTCAGCCCACTGAGTGAGCCTACACACTCCTGTTTCCATTCATCTAGTAGCCAAAGAATCACCTCCAGTCATTTGTCTTCCTACCCCTACACATAATTCCAAGGATCTACCCTTGTTCCCCTTCTATTACTCAATAGAACATGCTGCCCTTACCAAAATACACCCCCATTTCCAAGTGTATTTTGACCAACTGATAATTCTACCTCGCTGCCTGCTTTCTTGACCCTTCCCCTGTCCCCAAACTGTTTCACCAATGCCCAGTTCTGGGTGATTTCCTCTAGCGAAAGCTATTGTCTTCCGTCCTTATGGCAAACACTGCTCCCTAGCCTTTAACCCCACCGTTCTCACTGGCAGCTGGTAGCATCTGAACCGGAGTGTTTGCGTACTTGATGTCAAGTTACTGAAGGCCACCTATTTTCATCTTTGTAACAGTGTCCTGCTCAATGCTTACCTCATTCAGCTCATCTGCCAATGAAACATTCATCCATGCCTTTGTTAACTGTGCACTCAACCATTCTAATGCTCTCCTGGCTGACTTTCAACGTTCTATCCTCCATTAACTTGAGGTCTGCTGCCCATATCCCGACTCAGCCGCTAGTCCAGGTCAACTCTCACCCCGTGCCCTCACAGGCCTTTTTGAAACTCTCATCCTCACTTTCAGATTCCTCCATGGCTTCACCCCTCTATCTCCAACCCTGCAAAAGTTCAGGGTATCTACACTCTTCCGATTCCAGTGTTCTTCACATCCCCAATTTCAATTGCCCTAGTGCCAGGTTTTGGGTTGTGATGCTCCTGTGAAGTATCTTAAGGTGTGTTTAGAATGTTCGAAAGGTGATACGTAAATGAAGCTGTTGCAAAATGTTGCATCACCTGCAATGGTAAAGGAAGCACAGCTGGTTTGTTCTCATCTACCACAACCTTCTAACTCACAACTGATGCATTCCTCTTAGTCATTGACGAGCAGACATCAAACAATGTTTCCTTTAACAAAAGCAGAAGCTGCTGGGAAAAGCTCAGCAGGTCTGGCAGCATCTGTGAAGAGAGAATGTTTCAGGTCACGTGACTCTTCCTCAATGTTCCCTTTAAGGCCATAAGACATAGGAGCAGAAATTAGGCCATTCAGTCTGTTGAGCACTGTGCCATCCAATCATGGCTGATAAATTCCCTCAACCCCATAACCCTTGACAATCAGGAACCTATCTATTGCCACGTTAAGATGAGCAGGCACCCAAGAGCCCCCATGTATAGAATCCATACAGTGCAGGAGCAGGCCTATCAACAAATCCACACTGACCCTCCAAAGAGTATCCCACACAGACTGACCCTGACCCCCTCCCCTCTTCGCCCTGCATTTCCCATGGTCAATCCACCTAACCTGCACATCATTGGACTGTTTGGGGGTTGAGGTGGGGGGAGGCTGCCACAGTACCCAGAGGGAACCCATGCAAATACAGGGAGAACATGCAAACCCCACACGGTTACCTGAGGATGGGATTGAACCTGGGTACCTGGCACCTTTAGGCAGCAGTGCTAACCAATGAGCTACCATGCTGTCACACAAGTCAAGAACAGGTTAGCCCTTGTAGCTTGCCTGGCATGTTGGTCGTGCAAAAAGATTATAAAGAGGTAGGCACTTATATCAATCACTCGCGCAGAGTAAAAATAAAGTTAAAAGGTGTGTTGCTTTCAAGTCCACTCTCAAAGGTTGGGTCAAAATGGACCGACTAACAGAATGGCTTTAAATTATTCAGAGTCCTGTGTCAGCCAGTATTTCAGTCAACATGCTACTGGCCAGCAGAGGGAGCTCACTGGTCAGCTATGCCTCAGGTCAGGACACTGAAGGCAAAGATCTGGAAAAGGGACCAGGGTGAGGGGGAGGAGATGATTGATACTTTGAGAATCATTTTCCCCCCACAACCCGCCCCAGCACGCACACCCAGAGGGACACATTCTCCTTCGTTCGATGCTACAGATATCCTCATGGCTTCTCTGTCTAGTGGCTAGATTTTAACCTACTTTGTGTGTTAAATCTGATGGAGACATAGCCAGTTCTGGATAGCCATATTCCTGGAGGCTCCCAGTTCTGTAACTCCCTCCCCGGTCAATCAGCCTCTGCATCCCACCCCTTGTCCCTCTCCAATTATTTCATAACTAATATCGGGATTACACTTTTATCCCAATCTCTGATTTTTTTAGTTTCTCTCCATGGTTAGGACCCGAATGTCTTAAACACTGGGAGCTTGTGACTGGGTAGAGTGCTGCCTCCTTTTCATTTATTTGTTTAGTAAAACAGATTACCGAATGAGAATTGACAGCCCCCACCCCCCCATAGGGAACTGGAACAAAAGTCAAAGCACAAATCAGCATTAAAGTACGATGATGCACTCCAGCACCTCCTACTGGTCGTGTACTCGCGGACACTGCTTCTCCAAGGGCACCTTGGTGTGGATATACCCTGAGAACAGAGGCAGGTGGCAGGCACAGGGACCCCCTCAGTTGTCCACTGCTTGGCCACTTTGGCCAGGCCAAAGGGCAGAGCAGGCCTCCATGGGAATCTGCTACATCCCACCTTCCCCCCCTACACCAGCGGCACCGGGTGCCCGGGGTTCAGGAATGTGGGACTGAAATGCAACCCAAAGAGAAAAGCTTAGAAGCACCTTTAGATAACCCAAAAACGTTTAGCTTATACTCAGACAGTCCACAGGCCCCTTGAGGCCCCAGAAATGACAGGCGGTCTAGGAAGCTGTGAATGTATTATCACTGTTAACACTGTTCTGTCACAGCGCCAGGGACCCAGGCTCGATTGCACCCTCAGGCGATGGTCTGTGTGCAGTTTGCACATTTTCACATCTGCATGGGCTTCCTCCTGGTGCTTCGGTTTCCTCCCATAGTCCAAAGATATGCAGGTTAGGGTGGATTAGCCATGGGAAATGCAGGGTTACAGGGATAGGGTAGGGGGGTGGTGGGTCTGACTGGGATGCTCTTTGGAGGGTTGGTGCGGACTCGATGGGCTGGATGACCTATTTCCACACTGTAAAACACGGGGTGTAGGCAGCACAGCAGCAGGCCGTCCAGGAAAACCCTCCTCACCAAACGGAGGACGGAGGGATTTTCCTCCAGATGTTTCAAGTAGCGGGAAGGAGACCCGGAGGGGTCTGGGCCAATGTGAGCTTGTGCCAGAACCAGGGCTCTGTTTTAGATGGAAGCAAGCCCACCGCACAGTTGAACTGCCTTAATGCTGCGGGTTGCTTTAGGACTGAGACTGATAGGCTTCCGAGCGGCATTGGCTGTGCACTGACCTGGTGCCTACCCAACCAGTTCCTGCGGTGACATCCAGCCTGACCATCCGGCGACTGGCACGTCCCCGTGTCTGTTCGCCCGAGCGGCCCGGGCCCTCTCCTCCACCAGCTGCTGAAAACCGCAACGGCGGAGGGTGCCACCACTCCTGCCGGAGAGCTCTGGCGTGAAATGACCGCGGCCCAAACCCGGTGTGAAGATCCTGAGAGGTCCGCAAACGGGGGAGAGGA
This sequence comes from Rhincodon typus, assembly GCF_021869965.1. NCBI lineage: Eukaryota > Metazoa > Chordata > Chondrichthyes > Orectolobiformes > Rhincodontidae > Rhincodon > Rhincodon typus. Next base: position 75,330,463 of record NC_063339.1, on the reverse strand, counting down.
TGCCATTGAGGACGCGCATCTGACAAATGAAGGAAGTCACCAGGCCGCACCGTCTGGGAAGATTGTGCCCGTAAAGGGGTCGTCGCAGGACCTAAGAAAGGGAAAGACCCCACCTTGGGAGGGAGAGGGTGGCACAGTCAAACTAGTGCCTGACTGGCCTGGCCTCCTGAAGCTGGTGACTCAGTTCCAAAAGTCCCAAAAGGAATCTGTAAGCATCTTCTGTAACTTTTGAGACCAACTCCGCAGAGGGTGGGATCAAAGTGACCGACTGGCGCCACAGCATGTGGTTTGACAGCTGGTTCATGACCAGTGGTTCCCCTACGTTCTGAGGAAGGGTCACCGGGCCCGAAACGTTAACTCCAATTTTCCCTTCGCAGATGCTGCCAGACCCTGCTGAGCTTTTCCAGCAACTTCTCACTTTTTTTTTATATTCCTGACTTAACAGCGTCCGCAGTTCTTTCGGGTTTCGTGACCAACGCTGGTCTCATGCAGGACCCAGTCGGACCAGCCCTGTTCTCGGCCTCAAGGGTGACGTTGGCCTCCGGTTCCTGCCTGATCGCCAGCCCGGGGTTCCTCCGGCAGGGAGTCCTCTGGCACACGTTCCTTGGTTGACCCTTGCGGAGGATGTTCCGGAGTGCACCTCTTACCACTTGTCGCATCCTCCGCAGACCAGCTGGGTCCAATAACATGAGGAGTTATCAGTGTAAGACGGGGGGGGGGGGGGGAACCCACTTTGCGCGCCCCCACCCAACATCTCAGCCAGCCCAGGTAGAACCAAATCTGACAGCCTCCTCAAGGAGAGGTACAGGGACGGCTCCACTGGCCGTACAACAGGCAGCCAAGGAGATATTCTGTGCGGAAACAGACCCTTTAGCCCAACTCGTCCACGCCGACCAGATATCCTAAACTAACCTCGTCACATTTGCCAGCATTTGGCCTATATCCTTCTAAACCCTTTCTATCCAGATGCCTTTTAAATGTTGTAATTGTACCAGCCTCCACCACTTCCTGTGGCAGCTCATTCCATGCACGCACCACCCTCTGCATGAAAATGTTGCCCCTTAGGTCCCTTTTAAATCTTTCCCCTCTCATCTTAAACCTATGCCCTCTAGTTTTGGAATCCCTTACCCTACGAAAAAGACGTTGGCTATTCACCATGCCCCTCATGATTTTATAAACCTCTACAAGGTCACCCCTCAGCCTCTGACGTTCCAGGGAAAATAGCTCCGGCCTATTCAGCCTCTCTCTCTATAGTTCAAACACTCCAACCCTGGCAACATCTTTGTAAATCTTTTCTGCACCCTTTCCAGTTTAACAACATCTTTCCCACAGCTGGGGGACCAGACTTGAATGCAGTAAATTCAAACGTGGCCGAACCAATGTCCTGTACAGTCACAACACGACATACCAACTGCTATACTCAGTGCACTGACCAATAAAGGCAAGCGCGCCAAACACTACCCTGTCTTCCATTGACTTCACCTTCAACGAACTATGAATCAGTATCCAGCCCTGTCACACTCCTCTCCCAAAGCGAAGGGGTGCTGTCAAGGCCCACTAACCTTAATTTGACACTCTACCGTACTGTGCAGAGGTCAAATCTGGGCAATAAGCTCCATTCTGAGCCCAAATACTCTCAAAGTCCAGGATAAATAGTCACAATCCACCCTACCCAGAACCTTATGCTGATCAAGGGACAGGAAGGCAGCAGACAGTCCTCTGGGAGAGGTGGATCATATCCCAGATTAGGTGGATGGTATGTAGGATCCAGCCCAGTGTAGGACTGGTCATGTGGTGTTGAGTCATGCAGGCCAGCACAGTGCTGAGGCAGGAAGACATTGTGCTGACGATGGTTTTGTAATCTGCTGAGAAGGGAGACCTGATGCCAGTTTTTTGTAAGAAGCCAGAGATGGCCCTTCTTTGACACCTGAGCAATAACAGCCCTGCACCATGAGAGGGGCAGCTGTCTGCTTGTTAAACCTTCCTGCTGAACCCAAACGTAGCTGTTTCTGAGGTTGTATCTGAACGCCCTGGGGATTTGCCCCTTGAGATCTGGTAGAATGCACTCATGGCTAGTCTAGACTAATGAGAGCATCTAGATGCTACATTCCCTGCACCGACCTGTGACAGGTCCTTCCACGTAGAGCAACCTGATGGGGTGGATCGAGAGAGACCAGAGCGCTTTAATAGGTGAGGGTTTGAAACCTGATACTCTGTGAATCAAAGACAAGGTATCCTTCATAAGGACCATAAGATAATAAGATATAGGATCAAAGTTAGGACATTTGGCCCATTGAGTCTGCTCCGCCCTTCGATCATGGCCAATATATTTCTCAACCCCATTCTCCTGCCTTCTTCCCATAACCCTTGATCCCTTACTAATTAAGAACCTATCTACCTCTGTCTTCAAATCACTCAACGACTTGGCCTCCACAGCCTTCTGTAGCAGTGTGCTCCACAGATTCACCACCCTCTGGCTGAAGAAATTCTTCCTCATCTCAGTTCTAAAGGGTCATCCCTTCACTCTGAGGCTGTGCCCTCGAGTCCTGGCTGTCCTACTAGTGGAAACATCTTCTCCATATCTACTGTATCCAGGCCTTTCAGTATTCTAAAACTTTCAATGAGATTCCCATCATCCTTCTAAACTCCATCAAGTACAGACCTGGAGTCCTCAACCATTCCTCATATGACAACCCCTTCATTGCCGGGATCATTCATGTAAACCTCCTCTGAACCCCTTCCAATGTCAGCATGTTCTTCCCTAGATACGGGGCCCAAATCTGCTCACAATATTCCAAATGTGGTCTGATCAGAGCCTTGTACAGCCTCAGCAGTATATCTCAGCTCTTGTATTCTAGCTTGCTCAAAACCAATGCTGAGATTGTGTTTACCTTCCTAACCACCAACTGACCCTGCATGTTAACCCTATGAACTAGGACTTCTCCCCACTTATAAAATAGTCTGCGCCTCTATTCTTCCTACTAAAGTGCATAACCTCACACTTTTCCACATTGTATTCCATCTGCCCCTTCTTTGCCCACTTTCCTAGCCTGTCTAAGTCCTTCTGCAGCCTCCCCACTTCCTCAACATGACCAGTCTGTCCATCTATCTTTGTGCCATCTGCAAACATAGCAACAATGCATCTGTTCCTTTGCCCAGATCGTTAAAGGATAATGTGAATAGTTGTGGTCTCTACACCGATTCCTGTGGAACTTCACTAGTCACCAGCTGCCATCCTGAAAAAGATCCTTTAATCCCACCTCTCTGCCTTCTGCCAGTCAGCCCAGTCCTCTATCCATCCCAGTACCTTCCCCTAACGCCATGGGCTCTTATCTTATTTAGCAGCCTCCTGTGCGGCACCTTGTCAAAGTCCTTCTGGAAATCCAAATAGATCACACTCACTGGCTCTCCTCTGTGTAACTTGTTCATTACTTCCTCAAAGTATTCTGACAGATAACCTCCCCTTGATGAAGCTGTGCGCTGACTCAGCCCTATTTTACCATGCACTTCCAAGTAATCCACAATCTCGTCCTTAATAATACAGTCTTAAAATCTTACCAACGACTGAGGTCAGGTTAACTGGCCTATAATTTCCCGTCTTCTGCCACCCTCCCTTCTTAAACAGGGGCGTTACATTCACCATTTTCCAGTCCTCTGGGACCCTCCCTGACTCCAGTGATTACAGAAAGAAATTTTTTTTCAAGATGGCGTCAGCGGAGTGGTAGCATTCAGGCCGAGGTCCTGGGGCTAGGGTTCGTCTGCTTCTGTCTGACTTTCTTTTTTCTCTCTCTCTTTCTTTTGCTTGTGCTGTGTTTCCCGCACCCTCCCCACAACCCTTCTGGGCGGACGTAGTACCTTCCCAGAATGTCGGCCATGGCTGGTTCCTTTGCTGTAATGGCGGTCCCATGAGGCAGCGTCGCCAGCAGCCTAACTCAGAATGGGGGAACCGGCTGGTTCAGCGCAGTGGGCCCAGCATCGAGTCTGACCTCAGGGCAGCGGCAATGTTGGTGGAGACAAGATGGCACCGAAGGAGGGTGACACAGTTCCAGTTGGCGGTGCAGCTCCAGGCCATGTCTGCGCCCCCTTTACCTGACGGCGGAGCTGGTGGCATTCCAGCTGTGGTGGAGTGTGGGGACTCAGGGCACCCGAGTGTTCACAGACTGAGGAATGGACTTTGTGCCTTCGATCTTCTGGCAGCAAAGGTTCCATGGCAGAGGCAGGGAGTAATCTAGACCTTTCCTTTTCCTTTGGGTGTACCTTTTATTTCTACTTTGGTTTTTAATATTTTTCATACTAGGATGGCGCAGGTGAATGGCAACTTTTTGCTGTGTTTCTTTACTCGAAGAACATGTGACAATAAAATCTAAATCTAAACCAATGCCTGTACAACCTCCTCAGCTATCTCCTTCAGAATCCTGGGGTGATTTAATTTGATTTGATTTATTATTGTCATGTGTACCTACGTACAGTGAGAAGTTTTGTTTTGCGTGCAGTACAGGCAGATCATATCATACCAAGTGCATTAGAGTAATAGAACAGAGCAAAGGATACAATGTTACTGCCGCAGAGAAGGTGCACAAAGGACGAGCTCAATATTAAATTTAAAATTTGACAGATCCATTCAGAAATCTAATAAAAGCAGGGAAGAAGCTGTTCTTGAGTCTGTTGGCGTGTGTGTTTAAAGTCTTTTACCTTCTGCCGGATGCTAGAGGTTGGAAGAAATTATAACTGAGGTGGGGGGCGTCTTTGATGATGTTGGCTGTTACCCTGAGGCAGCGAGAAATTTAGATGGAGTCAGTGGATGGAAGATTGGCCTGTGTGATGGTCTGGGCCGTGTTCACAACCTTCTGTAGTTTCTTAACGGTCCTGGGCAGAGCAGTTGCCGTACCATTGTGTGATGCATCCGGATAGAATACTTTCTGTGGTACATCTATAAAAATTGGTCAGAGTCTTTCCGGACATGCTGAATTTCCTTAGCTTCCTGAGGAAGTAGAGGCGTTGTTGTGCTTTCTTGACCGTCATATCAACTTGGGTGGACCTGGACAGATTGTCGGTGATCGTCACTCCCAGGACCTTGCCAAGGAACTTTAAGCTTTTGACCATGTCCACCTCAGCACCATTGATGCAGACAGGGATGTGCCCTCCACTCCGCTTCCTGAAGTCAATGACCAGCTCTTTCATTTTGCTGACGTTGAGGGAGAGATTGTTATCTTTAAACCACACCACCAGAAGATCTCTGTCTCTTTCCTGTATTCTGCCTCTTCATTGTTCAGTGGCCTACAACAGTGGCATCATCAGCAAACTTGTAAATGGAGTTGGGGCGGAATTTGGTGGCGCATTCGTGAATGTGGAAGGAGTGTAGTAGGGGGCTGAGTACGCAGCCTTGCGGAGTACTGGTGTTGAGGATTGTCATGGAGGAGGTGTTGTCACCTATCCTTACTGATTGCAGTCTGTGGGTCAGAAAGTCGAGGATCTAGTTGCAGTGGGGTGGTGGGGGGGTTGGGGAGCTGAAACCTAGGCCTCGGAGTTTGGAGATGAGTTTGTTTGGAATCATGGTGCTGAAGGTGGAGCTGTAGTCAATGAGAAGGAGGCTGATGGAGGTATTCTTGTCATCGAGATGTTCCAGAGATGGGTGTAGGGCCAGGGAGATGGCATCTGCCAAGGACCTGTTGCAACAGTAGGCGAATTGCAAGGATCAAGGCGATTTGGGAGGCTGGAGTTGATGTGAGCCTTGACCAAACTCTTGAAGCACTTCATAATTATGGAGGTCAGAGCCACCAGGTAGTAGCCATTGAGGCATGCTGCATATGTTTTTTGTTTGGTACCAGGACGATGATGGTCTTCTTGAAGCAGGTGTGGACTTCAGATCGTAGTAAGGACAGATTACCGATGTCAGTGAATACTCCCGCCAGCTGGTCCATGCAGGATCTGATTGCACAGCCGCGGACTCCCATCTGGGCCAGTCGCTTTCTGTGGGTTCACTCTCAAGATGGCTGATCTGAGGCCTGCAGTGGTGGCTGAGGGAACAAGTGCATCTGAGGCTGTAGGGGCAGGATTTATCCACCTTCAGAACTTTCAGCTTCTCCAGCACCTTCTCCTTAGTGATGGCCACTACACTCGCCTCTGCTCCCTGACTCTATTGAAGTTCTGGTATGCTGCTGGTGACTTTCACTGTGAAAACTGATGTAAAGTACCTATTCAGTTCCTCTGCCGTTTCTTCGATCTCTATTCCTCCTTCTACAGCCTCATTTTCCAGTCGTCCAATATCCACTCTTGCCTCTGTCTTACCTTTTAGATATGTAAAAATTTTCTTGCAAACTTCTTTTAGATTACTAGCTAGGCTACCCTTACAGTTCATCTCTTGCTCCCTCCACCTCCCCCCGCCCCAACCCTCCCCACCTCCTCCAATTGTTTATTTAGTTATCCTCTGCTGGTTTATAAAGGCTTCTCGATCCTCCAGCTTCCTACTAACCTTCACCACATTATATCCTTTTCTTTTGCTTTTATGCTGTCCCTGACTTCCCTTGTTAGCCATGCTTATCTTGTCCTCCCCTTAGTATGTTTCTTCTTCCTTGAGATGAATTTCTGCTGTGCCTCCTGAATTAGCCTCAGAAACTCCTGCCATTGCTACTCCACTATCTTCCCTGCTGGGCTCCCCTTCCAATCAACTCTGGCCAGCCCCTCCCTCATGTCTTTGCAGTTAACTTTAGTCAATTGTAATACCGTTACATCTCATTCAAGTCTCTCCCCCTCAAACTGCAGGGTGAATTCTATCATATTATGATCACTGCCCCCAGGTTCCTTCGCCTTAAGCTCCCTAATCAATTGTCTCATTACACATTCCCAAATCCAGAATTGCCTGTTCCACAGTGAGCTCTACCACAAGCTGCTCCAAAAAACATCCTGTAGACATCGTACAAATTCCTTTTCTTGGGATCTGCAACCAACCTGACATTCCCAATCCACCTGCATATTGAAGCTTCCCCATGATTATCGCAATAGTGCCTTTCTTACATGATTTTCTGTCTCCTGATTTATTTGACTACAGCTAGGAGGCCTGTACATACCTCCCATCAAGGCCTTTTATCCTTCGTGATTCCTCAAATCTACCCACACAGATTCTACCACCTTCCAACCCCATACTGCTTCTTGCTATTGATTTAATTTCATATCTTACCAACAAGGAAACCCTGCCCTCTCCGGCCATCTGCCTGCACGTTTGATAGGACGTGTATTCTTGGATAATTCGTTCCCAGCCCTGATCCAGTCGAAGCCATGTCTCTGTGATGCCCACAACATTGTACCTGTCAATTTCAATTTGCACTACAAGCTCATTTACCTCGTTTCATATACAGTGTGCATTTAAGTATAACACCCTCAGTCCTGTATTGACTGTGCCCCCCCTTCGCACGGTTGTCCCCTGTGTCTGAAGTTACGTTTCTGACACTTTCCATACTCTTGTCCATTTACTTGTTCTGGACTCTTTAATAACCTTTGCTGAGCCCTCCCCCCAACTTTAACTTTTTCCATAAATTTCCATGCAGCTGAACCCACCCCCAACACCCCACACCCCACCCTCCCTGCTATTTAGTTTAAAGCCCTATCCACAGCATTGGTTATGTAAGCTGCTGATGGATCCCTTGCCTTTACTCGGTGAGTCGAAGGAAGGGGAGGCGTGGACCAAATCCTGCAAGAACTGGATCCGCGACCTCACACTCGCGCCCCGGGACCCCACAAGTGGCAGTCCTTTAGCGCAACCTTCTTCTCCTCATACACCTCCCGCAGCGCCGGCTTCTAGCTGGTCTGACCGAGAGGTGACTCCGGGTCCTGAGCAGCTCCTCAGTCCTGGATTTCCGCCTCTTTTGTCGAGCTGTGCTCAAATTGCTGACGGAAAACCAGGATGCGAGTCTTGCTCACGTCCCACCACGGCCTGAGGGAGGGGACGCTTCCCAATTCCACCCCCAACTCCCCCGCCACCTTCCTTCCTTGTCCAGCTGGGATCCATCAAAGAAACCACAGAGACTCGTCTCCAAAATGGCCAAGGCTTCCTCGATGGGAAAGAACGGTGAAATATGTGGACTGCAGCAGTTCAAGAAGGCAGCTCGCCACCACCTTCTCAAGGGCAACTATGGACGGGCAATAAGTGCTGGCCAGGCAGTGACACTCACGCCCCATGAGTGAATAAAAAAAATACAATAGGTGGTAAGCATCAGAGTGTCCATCACCTCACTGGCAAGGTGGCGTCCATTGTCTTCCTTCACTTTCAGACCCCTGTAATGTCTTTGTAATGGAGTCCATGATGGCTGTGCCCAAATGGCCTGGAAAGCCCCTGAGTTGGAACATGATGACAACAGGCAGCTCAAGGTGGCTCTCACTAGGCTCCCGAGGGAGTTAAAGGTGACATGCACCCCCAAGGGGTATTTGCAATGGTGACTCTTAGCTGGTTGACATGAAGACTGGGTCAAACAGAATGTTCCTGGAAAAGGTCTAAATTTCAGACCAAGGTAGACAGCGTGAAAGTCTGGGAGGGGGAAAACAGGATACCCCGCTTCCCTTCCCCCTTTCTGTCACCAACTTGGTGACTGAGTAGCCCCGCAGACACAGTTCCCAGCCTGGCCTAGTTGTGGAAGGGTACAGATGTGGGCTTGTGTCCTCCGTCCTAAGAGGGCAGGGTGGGGGAGGGGCGGTCAGGTGGCGCCACCATCTCTTCGGTGGAGGGGCGGCTCTGTGTAACAGCTTCCTCCATTTCCAAGGAATGACATCTTTTCAGTGAAAGGTGAGGACAGTGGGAGACCACCTGTTCCCCCTGCTCCTGACCCCTTGATGATGACGATGTCACTTTAAGAACATAGAACGTAAGAACTAGGAGCAGGAGTAGGCCATCCGGCCCCTCGAGCCTGCCCCGCCATTTAATAAGATCATGGCTGATCTTTTTGAGACTCAGCTCCACTTACCCGCCCACTCACCATAACCCTTAATTCCTTTACTGTTCAAAAATTTATCTAGCCTTGCCTTAAACACATTCAGTGAGGTAGCTTCAACCGCTTCACTGGGCAGGGAATTCCACAGATTCACAACCCTTTGGGTGAAGAAGTTCCTCTTGACCTCAGTCCTACATCTGCTTCCCTTTATTTTGAGGCGACGCCCTCTAGTCCTAGTTTCACCTGCTAGCGGAAACAACCTCCCTGCCTCC
>NC_063339.1:75311649-75316270 GCF_021869965.1 Rhincodon typus | reverse complement strand
GGAGGCAGGGAGGTTGTTTCCGCTAGCAGGTGAAACTAGGACTAGAGAGCATCACCTCAAAATAAAGGGAAGCAGATGTAGGACTGAGGTCAGGAGGAACTTCTTCACTCAAAGGGTTGTGAATCTGTGGAATTCCCTGCCCAGTGAAGCGGTTGAAGCTACCTCACTGCATGTGTTTAAGGCAAGGCTAGATAAATTTTTGAACAGTAAAGGAATTAAGGGTTATGGTGAGTGGGCGGGTAAGTGGAACTGAGTCTCAAAGATCAGCCATGATCTTATTAAATGGCGGGGCAGGCTCGAGGGGCCAGATGGCCTACTTCTGCTCCTAGTTCTTACGTTCTTGTGTTCTTATATCTTGGTAGACTTTTTCTTTAATCAACCTGGTCAGAATTGTCATTATACACCCCTGACGCAAGCAGGGCTTGAACCTAGGACTTCCTGGCCCAGAGGTTGACATTGCTACTGCACTACAAGAGTCCTAAACAATAGCCTTGTAAAAGAAATCATGTACAGAAGCCACTGCATATGATAAAGTAATTAAAGCACTCAATGTATCTCGGGAAAAATACTCTTATTGAATGCACCCAGTAACTGGGGAGAAAGAGTGTTAATCTGTCTATTAATGATTTATCCCAGTGGGCAGAAAATTGTGAATATGCAAATTTATAGAAAGTATTGATCTGAGACTGAGTTGTCGCAGTGGTTTTAGGTGAAACAAAAGAATGAAAGAGAAGTTCAGCACAGGAACAGGCCCTTCTGCCCTCCAAGTCTACGCTGATCATCACACCCTAACTAATGTAAAAAACAAAACTTCTGCCCTTATTCGGTCCGTAATCCTCTATTCCCTCCCTATTCATGTAACCATCCAGATGCCTCTTAAATGTTGCCAACATGCCTGCTGCCACTTTCTCTGGCAGTGCGTTCCAGGGTCCTACCACTCTCTGAGTTATCTGTAATCCTAACCCTAGCTTCCCTTGCACGTCTCCCTTAAACTTCCCCTCTCTCACCTGGAACCTGTGTCCCCTTGTAACTGAAATTTCAACTCTGAGGAAAAGCCCCTGACTATCCACCCTATCTATGCCTCTCATAATTTTGTAGACCTCTGTCAGGTCTCCTCTCAGCTGCTGTCTTTCCAGTGAAAACAATCCTACACTTTTTAACCTTTCCTCACAGTCACTGCCCTCGAGACCAGGTAGCATCTTGGTGAACCTTCTCTGCACTTTCTCCAAAGCTTCCACGTCCTTCTGGTAATGTGGTGACCAAAACTGCACACAATACTCCAAATGCAGCCTAACAAGGGTTTTATATAGCCGCAATATGGTTGGCCAACTCTTGTACTCCATGCCCCGGCCGATGAAGACAAGCATGCCATATGCCTTCTTAATCACTTTGACCACCTGTGTTGCCACTTTTAGGGAACTGTGGAATTGCACACCCAGATCTGTCTGTATGATAATGTTCCTAAGGTTCTGCCATTTACAGTATAATTCACATCTAAATTTGGTCCTCCAAAATGCATCACCTCGCATTTGTCTGGATTAAACTCCATCTGCCATTTCTGTGCCCAAGTTGCCAATCTATCTATATCCTGTTGTATACTTTCACAATCGTTGGCACTATCAGCAACTCCACCAATCTTCGTGTCATCTACAAACCTGCTAATCAGACCACCCACATTTTCCTCCAGATCATTTATATGTACTGCAAACAACAGAGGACCTAAGACTCATCCCTGTGGAACACCACTAGTTACCAGTCTCCATTGTGAAAAACACCCTTTCACCACTGCGCTTTGTCTTCTATGGCCAAGCCAGTTTTGTATCCATCTAGCCAGCCCACCCCAATTCCCATGTGATTTTAGTTTTCATACCAACCTGTCATATGGGACTTTATCAAATGCCTTACTAAAGTCCATATAAACTACATCCACAGCCCTTCCCTCATCAATTATCTTTGTCACCTCTTCAAAAAATTCAATCAGGTTGGTGAGACATGACCTTTCCGGTACAAAACCATGGTGTTCGTTACTAACTAGTCCAGTTTCTTCCAAATGTGCATATATCTTGTCACTCAGTATCTTCTCCAAGAGCTTCCCCACCGCAGATGTCAGGCTCACCGGCCTACAATTTCCTGGATTATCCCTGCTTCCTTTCTTAAACAAGGGAACAACATTGGCTAATCTCCAGTCCTCTGAACTTCACCTGTGGTCAAAGAGGATGTGAAGATATCTACTAATGCCCTAGCTATTTCTTCCCTTGCCTCTCACAATAACCTGGGATAGATTCCATCTGGTCCTGTGGACTTGTCTACCTCAATGCAGTTTAGGATACCCAAAACCTTCTCTTTTAATGTATTGACATTCTCTAGAGTATTCACACACTCATCCCTGACCTCAATATCAGTCATGTCCTTCTCCTTGATGAATACCAATACAAAGTACTCATTAAGGATCTCCCACACGTCCTGTGGCTCCACGTATAACTTCCCTCCTTTGTCCTTGAGTGGGCTTACGCTTTCTTCTAATATATGCATAAAAAGCCTTGGGATTCTCCTTGACCCTGTTTAACATTGCCATATACTTTACAGTGCAGGGATGACTTGACATTTTTGACAAAGCAGGCAGAAGTTTGAAAACAGAACTGTGCAATAATTTGTGGTGTCAGGGATGCAGTTTGTTAAACTCTGCAGTGAAAACATGGCCGCACAGAAACAGGGGGATTACGGAAAGAACACAGTAGCTGCCATGATCCAATGTTATCAGTATGACAGGAAAAGGCAGCATCCATGCGATTGCCCTACCAAAACTGTAAAGGGCCATTTTTTTGTAAAAAGGTGAATCATTTTAAAGCAGTACATCACAGCAAGAAGCTTTACATTTCAGAACTAAAAGTGAAAACGTACAAAGGATAGTTCAACCCAAGAGATTAATGATATTATGGTTCCATGATCGAGCAAGATTAAAGGATTAATCAGTAGTTGTTGGAGTATTGGAATTTTAGTCAACAGATGTAACAGCAGTTTTAAACTAGGTGCTGGGGCTGGAGTTTCAGTTCTTTCTGATGCTGAGCTGTGGTCCAAGCAAGATTCTCTTTAGTTTCACTTTAGAAAGTAAATGGCCCAGGGGGCATTAAACCTAAAGTCAGGAATTAAAGCGGGACAGTTAACTGCCATACAGAGAGGAACATTATATGTAATCCAGAATCAGGATTGCTCACCCTAAAGCAGAAGAGCTTGTACAGGTGTATTGCTAATTTACAAAGTGGAGGAATTAAGAAACCAAGGAAAACCGAAAGCTATTAGGGCTAAATTTGTACAATTCTTCCAAAGGTGTGGGAAGCTGAAAGCAGCTCATCACATGACTGTACTTCCTGAAGTAAAGTCTGTGTGTTTGTTTACACTAACAGAAGCTCCTCATCCAATCTTGTAGAAGGTGGATTCAAGGTGGATAGAGATAAAATGTCTACAGGGCCCTACCTCTGAAGCAGTCATTTACATTCTGGGAAGGGATGTTTACCAAACACGAGATTTTAAATCTTGTAATTTTGTTTACGATTGTTTCAAGGCATTGTTTGAATCCTAAGGGTCTTTTCACATGATTAGCTCACTGAGACCCCCACAAGCTATCGCTGAAGCCAAAGGGGGAGTGACGACAGTACAGGTTTTTTTTTGAATAAAAGCAATGACATTAACCTGGCACTGCTAATGTATCACTCGCCCCTTTTCCAGGATGGTCTGGATCCACGCAAGCTTTTTATGGAGAGGAACCTCCATACTCTACTTTCAATTCTTTCGCGCGCACTCACGCCATGTCTCATGGAAGCAGATTTGGACAAGGTGAAGGGAGAAGGGGAAATATGTACCATTGCCGTCAATTCAGAACATGCAAACCATTGGACCTCCAGGCTGGAGAATCGATGTGTATTTGTGATCAATGACTTTGATTCCAAGTTTTTGGATAAGTTCCACATCCATGATTCTATCTTCTGGAGTCAGACAGCATTGCAGTTCGAAGAATCAGGAGTTGATTTGTCTCTACAAGGAGGTTATCTTACACAGAGTTGAACCGTTCTTCGGGAAACCTGAAAGGTGAACTGATATCTTTCAGATGGTTCTTATTCCTGCTGGGTTTTGAAAGAATATACGGAGAGCTCATGTTCCCAATCTCCTCCAAGACAGCTGAGAACAGGAGTTGTGCAAAACCACCACAGTGGTAACCTCTGTGAAACAGCTGAAGTCAGAAACTAAAAAGGACATTTAATAGGTAGTGTTAGAGACTTGATGGGGGTGTAGTGTAAATGGTTAGTGTCAATAAAGAAATAGGATCATTTATATCAAGATTAGGAAGTAATGTAAAATTTTCTGACTACTCGGAGATAGTTCTGTCAGAAGCCTCATGGTAGTATTGAAGACTTCAATGTGTATACAGTTACTCTCTATTAAATTTAAATTTAAATTATTAAATTTAACAAAATAAGTAATGTCTGATCTTACATCAATACAATATATAAAAATGTAATTCCTGAATCCAATTTAATGGACATTGACAAAATAATGAACAAAAACAGAAGTTGCTAGAAAAGCTCAGCTGGTCTGGCAGCATCTGTGAAGAAAAAATCAGAGT
>NC_063339.1:75258518-75311549 GCF_021869965.1 Rhincodon typus | reverse complement strand
TCCAGTTCTGAGGAAGGGTCACTGGACCCGAAACGTTAACTCTGTTTTTTCCTTCACAGATGCTGCCAGACCTACTGAGCTTTTCCAGCAACTTCTGTTTTTGTTCCTGATTTACAGCATCCGTAGTTCTTTCAGTTTTTATTTGACAAGATAATGGTTGATTTCAGCGGTCTGTGATTGAGATTCCTGATCCCTACATTGAGAGCCTTGCTGTAAAGTGGATGTTGCAAGAGAATAGGATTGTGTTGGCCTTAGGCACTACTAGGCTAATAACATCTCAATAATACCTTCCAAAACCTATCCAACTGTCTTTTGGGCATCATCCCTTACATTTCCTGTGTAATTCAGTACCACATTTTGTCTGGTAGTATTTCTGTGGGGACCATTAGGATGGTTCACTATGTTAAAGCACTGAATGCTGTAAAGAAAGCAGTAATTTATACAGTTATTATCGAATATAGTTGAAAGATTTGGTCTTGAGAGGTCATATTATAATATCTGGGTTTTTATGATTTAGGAGCATTCAAAAGGGGATTTAGAAGGAGTTCTGAAGAAGTCATACCAGAATACAAAAACATTAACTCTCTCCACAAATGTTGCCAAACCTACTGAGTTTCTCCAGCATTTTCTGTGTTTGTAAAAGGGGTTTTAGGTTTGGTGTGCTGACATCATGCGATGTAATTTTTAATGAAAAGAGTCAGATTGATAATGTCAGAAAATGAAACTTGGTGAATGAACAGGATCAGCACTTCAATGAGTTTGTGTCTTTTCTGTCTGAGTGACTGTTAGCAACAGGTTCAATGGATGTACCTGCAAAGTAAATTAATGGCGGGTCATATTCACCCTTTGCACTGAGGGGATGCTGCTTTCTCAGCAGTGCCATCTTTCAGATGAGGCGTTAGCCTGGGGGTCTGTCTTTACACTACCTTAGACAGCTGCCTGTTCTTCTTTCTTCACCATGTAGAATCCCTACAGTGTGAGAGTGGGCCATTCGACCCACCAAGTCCTCACCAACCCTCCGAACAGAATTATCCCACCCCTCTATCCTATCCCTGTAACCCTGCATTTCCCATGGCTAATCCACTAGCTTGCATGTTCCGGGGTAATTTTGCATGGCCAATCCACCTAACCTACACATCTTTGGACTGTGGGAAGAAACCGGAGCAAGCACATGCAGACACAGGAAAGATGTGCAAACTCCACACAGTCACTTAAGGGTGGAATCGAAGCTGGGTTCCTGGTGCTGTGAGGCAGCAGTGCTAACCTGTTCCTTCAGAAACCTTGTGCTCCCATGTAAAGCTTCATTCCAGCTTCTTATCAACTTCTGGTGTCTACTTTTAAATCTTATTACACCCCAGTGTTACTCGAAATTCACGTTTTTAAATTTTCCATTTCCACTCCCCGCTATCAACCTCTCCTGCTCCACTGGTTCCTTTCTGTTGTCATGGCACATTAAGATGTATCTTCGAGAATGAAGGTTAGTGTTGCCAACCCGCCAGGATTAAGGATTACCCTCCTGGGTGCAACTCGGAAAGAAAATGAATGAAGCCATTGGAAAGAAAATGAGTGTTTCTTCCATTTCCTTTGGTAATTCATTCCGACAATGTTGAACTGGATTGGGGAGCTGCAGGGGAAAGTCATGAGATAAAATTTTCAGAAATAGGTTCAGAATTTGTGGCCTGAAGAAAGAATACTTTCCATTTCCAGTATCTGGGCAGTTACTGAATTCAAACATATGCTTCAAATGCTCAAAAAATGGGACGTTGACAAGAGGAGGAGAGTCTAATTCTTCTACAGCTGACTAGAAAATAAAGCTGGTGAAATCATTAAGTTCTAAATCCACCATTTCTTCAAAATCCACCTTTTTGTCACCCTTCCCCACTTCAAACTGATCAGACGTTGGGTACACTTTGAGTTTAAAGTACAACAATCACGCTGAACTTTCAGCCTCATTCCTTGTCGCAGAGGGCCGTATTCAATGGATGTTTTCGTCTGTTGCGTTTTTTTTGGAAGCTGTGGGAGTTGTTTTAGTTGGGCAGCTTTTGCTAACTTTCGAAGTTTTATGTATTTTTATATCAGGACGAGAAGTCAGCAGACCTTCTGACTGTAAGGGTTTAATTATGTGTTTGAAAACAATATTCCATTATGAAAGGGAGCCAAATATTGCTTTGAAATGAAAGAAGAGCTTGTAATACATGCATCTTATTGACCTTCGCCTAACCTCCACCTCAGGAATGTTTCCAGAATATTCCTGGAACCCTGTCCACTCTGCCGTAGGCCAAAATGTGAATTTCATGTTTCCAACAAGTTTGGCGCCGGTCGAAAGCATAACGGTGTGCAGACCAAGTGGTGTATCTACAGCAGTGGAACGCTGACACAGTTATGCTCTGTTCACACTGTTTACACTCTAAATTAGGCTCGGGAACATCGGGAAGAGGAGTCAGCCATTCAGCTGACCAGGACTGCTCAGTTAGATCAGGCCTGACTGGTTCGTTCAGGTCTGTATGGTTAGGTCAAGCCTACATGGTTAGATCAGGCCCATTCAGTTAGATCAGGCCTGCTCCGTTAGATAAGGTTTACTCAGTTAGATCAAGCCTACACAGATCAGGCCTACTCGGTTAGATCAGGCCTGGTCCGTTAGATCAGACCTACTCAGCTAGATTAGGCCTACTCGGTTAGATCAGACCTTCTCAGTTACATCAGGCCTGCTCAGTTAGTTAAGGCCTACTCAGATCAGGCCTGCTCGATTTCATCAGGCCCACACAGTTAGATCAGGCCTGCTGAGATAGATCAGGGCTTCTCGGTTAAATCAGGACTTCTTGGTTAGATTGGGCCTGCACAGTTAGATCTGGACTCATCTGCGTCTCAATTCCTTGTACTCATTTTTACTCCATGTTTCCTGAAAACCTTTACATAACAAAAAGAAAATTTGACAGAAATTGTGGGTGACCAGCTTTGAATTCCAGTTCAGGTAAGTAATTAAGTATATATATTTAGTCCAGATATTTAAATACAGGTACTTCAGTGAAGAATTATTCACACTGTTATCTAAGGGCATATAGTTAAGTTCAGATATTTTAATTCTGGTTTTTTCATTCATGCATTTTTTATTCAGGTATTTTATTTCATTTATTCCAGCTCAGGCCTCTGGACTGGGGGAGGATGGCAAATGTATCACTTCTATTCAAGAAAAAAGGGAAAAGAAAACAGGGCAGTACAAGCTATTTATATTGACATAAGTCACAGGAAAATACTATTAAGAAAGTTTTAACAATCCACTTTGAAATCGTACTGTGATTAAACAAAATCAATGTAGTTTGTGAAAGGGAAATCACATCTGACAAATTTATTCGTAAATAAAAACCCAATAAAAACCGAAAGAACTGCGGATGCTGTAAATCAGGAACAAAAACAAAGTTGCTGGAATAGCTCAGCAGGTCTGGCAGCATCTGTGAAGGAGAAACAGAGTTAATGCTTTGGGTCCAGTAATCCTTCCTTTGTTCTGAGGAAGGGTCACCGGACCCGAAACGTTAACTCTGTTTATTCCTTCACAGACGCTGCCAGACCTGCTGAGCTTTTCCAGCAACTTTGTTTTTGTTCCAAATTTATTAGTGATTTTTTTTGTTGATGTAAATGTTACAATAGGTAAAGGGGAAGCAGGAGCTGTAGTGCACTTGAATTTCGTAAACTTATTTGATAAGTTGACCATGCAAAAGTTTAAACTCACATGACACCAGGTTGTAGTCCAACAGGTTTATTTGAAATCACAAGCTTTCGAAGCAGAGCCCCTTCATCAGGTACAAAACTGACACCTCCACATCATGCAAAAGTTTAATAACAGAAGAGCTCGTGGAGTTGGTGTTTTAACATGGTGGAGAATTGGTTTACAGACTGGAGTTAAGAGAGTAGGAATCAGTGGGGCATCTCCAAGTCGGCAGACCGTAACTAGTAAAAAGCAGCAGGAGTCAGTGCTGGGGCCTCAGGTATTTACAATCTGTATTAGTGACTTTGACAAAGAGACAGTGTAATGCATCCATGTTTGCTGACAGTACAAAGATAGACGGGAGTGCAAGCCAAGAGGAGTATACATAAAAAAAAGATGGAGACAAGTTAATTGGATAACAATGTGGGGAAATGAAGTTGTTCACATTGGTAGTAAGATTTGTAAGGAAGAATATTTTTTGAAAGGTATAATACTTCCAAATGTTGATGTTAGAGAAGTTTGGGTGTACTCTTAGAAGGAACTCAGAAAATTAGCGTTTTGTTTTCTCATCTAGAAATGCTCATTATTGGAAATGTTATCATTTATTGCCCATCCTTAATTGTTCCTAAAAGGGTGTTTATAAGCCGTCTCCTTGAATGACTGCAGTCCCAACTGGTACTGATAAATCCACAGTGCTGGTAAGGAGGGGCTTCCAAGATTTTGACTTTTGGCAGGAAGGAACAGCAAGGCTTTGACGACTGGGGTGCGCTGACTGGGAAAGTGACCCACAAGGAAACCCATTGCCACAACAGTCAGTGCAGAAGGGCCAAAGTGGCTGGAAACCCACCTGAGGTACTGATCCATCCAGATAGGGCACTCATTTATTTGCCATTGTTTTCATGGGAGAAGAGGACCTATGATGCCAGTGAAAGTTTAATGTCCAGCCTGGCGATATTAACCGAGATTGAAGATGGAGACCCGATGTGACAAGTCAGAAGAGGAGCAGATCGTCGGTCACCCGGGAGGGAATTACTCACAATGTCAAAGGCCCTCATGCCACCGATGATCAGAGCGGGCACCATCCAAGGTCATTCAGGTCAATGTTGCATCAAAACCAGCAATCTGTCTCCAGCATGCTGGCAGCAATGCAGGTACACTGTGGTGCTGCATTCATAAATGAATGAAGAAACATTATAAGATACAGAGTATCTGCTGTACGTATAAGGCCGAGTGTTGTGCTGTTTATTACACTGCTTACTTCTGTATGGTGTTTGCCTGTTTGCATGAGCACTTGCGACTAATTTATTTTTCATTTGGGCCTCCCTATCATGACCCCAAACCCAATCAAACCTCCACCCCCCGCCCCCTCCCTGAGAAATTCCCAAAAAGAAACCTTTATCAGTGCATGCCGCAGAGGTGGGGCCAGAATTCTGATGAAATGCATGGATTTTCAAAAGGGAAATCACACTTGACAAATGTCTTCATGGAGTCAATAAGGGAGAGCAATGGATCTGGTTTACTTGAACTTTCGGATAAGCTGCAACATAAGAAATTAGCTTGGGAAAGTAAAGTGAGTGGGACTGGGAGGGAGTGGGGGTCAGTAGTGCACTGACATGCATGGAGAACTGGTTGGTAGACAGGAAACAAGAGGTAGCAATAAATGGGTATTTTTAATGAATGGCAGTGACTAGTTCACAATATATTGTTAATGATTTAGATGAGGGGACTAACTGTAACATCTCCAAATTTGCAGATGACGCAAAGCTGTGAGGTGGATGCACAGATGCTTCAGTGAGGTTTGGACAAATTGAATGAGTGAGCAAATGCACCGCAGTATAATGTTCAGTTATGTCAGATTGCGTACTCTAAATCAGGTATGTCAGAACAGGTATTCTAACTCAGGAATATCAGATCAGGTATTCTGAATCACGTATGTCAGATAAGGTAATCAGCTTCGGTATTGTCAGATCAGGCACACTGATTCAGATATATCAAATTAGGTATTCTAATTCGGATGTGTCATGTTGCATACTCTAATTCAAGTATGTCAGTCCAGGCACTCTGATTCAGCTATTCTCAGTTTGCATACTCTGGTTCACGAACTTCAGATCAAACAGTCAGATTCATGAATGTAAGATCTGGTACTCTAATTGAAGAATACAAATATTCTTATTCAAGTATGTCAGATCAGGGATTCAGGTATCTCCAAGCAGCTATTTGGATTCAGGTACATCGGATTGGGTAATCAGATTAAAGCACGTCAGATCATGTACTCTATTTCAGGTACGTTAAATCAGGTTCTCTAAATCAGATATTTCCGTGGAGCTATTCAGATCCAGCTATGTTGGATATGGTATTCAAATTCAGGTATATCAGATCAGGCACTCTGATTCAGATATATATTAGTCCACTCTACAGTGGTTAAAAAAGCACAGACTGGGTGACTGTTTCACAGAACACCTATATCCTGCCCACAAAAAATGGACCCTGAGCTTCCCATTGCCTGCTACTTCAACACACCACTTTGTTCTGAGCCAACATCTCTGTCTCAGGCTTGCTGTAGTGCTTCAGTGAAGCTCAGTACAAGCTGGAAGAACAGCACCTCATTTTCTGCTTGGGAACTCTACAGCCTTCTGGACTTAATATTGAGTTCAACAACTTTAGACCTCGAGGGCACCTTCCCTACGCTTTCCCCCACCCCACACACCAGGCCTTGTTATCACATGGTCTGCTATGACACACAACCCATTGTCAGCCACTAATTGTCCCCATTAGCAGCTATTCATTCTCCCAGGCTGACCGTTATCCATTCCTTTGTCTGTCCAACAGTTCTCCTCTCTCTTTGGGCTCTATCTCCACATATTGTTTACTCTTTATCCCCTCCCCCCAACCCTTCAGCATAAAGACAATATTTTCCTAGCTAACATCAGTTCTGAAGAAGGGTCACTGGACCCGAAACGTTAACTCTTGATTTCTCACTACCGATCCTGCCAGACCTGCCGAGTTTTTTCAGCAATTTTTCAGAAATTACCCAGATCACACCCCAGTTAGACTACACCCCAGAGTTCTGAAGGAGATAGCAGAGGCGTTAGTGCTGATATTTCAGGAATCACTGGAGTTAGGGAGGGTCCCAGAAGACTGGAAAATGGCTACTGTAACACCTCTGTTTAAGAAGGGTGGGAGGCATGAGACAGGAAACTAGAGGCCGGTTAGCCTGACCTCAGTCATTGGTAAGATTTTAGACTGCATTATTAAGGACAAGATTGTGGATTACTTGGAAGTGCATGGTAAAATAGGGCTGATTCAGCACAGCTTCATCAAGGGGAGGTTATACCTGACAAATCTGTCAGAATACTTTGAGGAAGTAATGAACAAGTTACACAGAGGAGAGCCAGTGGGTGTGATCTATTTGGATTTCCAGAAGGACTTTGACAAGGTGCTGCACAGGAGGCTGCTAACTAAGACAAGAGCCCATGGCTTTAGGGGAAGGTACTGGGATGGATAGAGGATTGGGCTGACTGGCAGAAAGCAGAGAGGTGGGGATTAAAGGGTCTTTTTCAGGATGGCAGTTGGTGACCAGTGGAGTTCCACAGGGGTCAGTGTTGGGACCACAACTATTCATGTTATATATTAACGATCTGGAACTGACGGCATTGTTGCTAAGTTTGCAGATGACACAAAGATAGGTGGAGGGACAGGTAGGTTTGAGGAAGTGGGGAGGCTGCAAAAGGACTTGGACAGGCAAGGAGAGGGAGCAAAGGAGTGGCAGGTGGAATATAACATAGCAAAGTGTGAGGTTATACATTTTGGTAGGAAAAATTAAGGCATAGGCTATTTTCTAAACAGGGAAAGGGTATGGAAATCTGAAATGCAAAAGAACTTGGGAATCCTAATTCAGGATTCTATTAAGGCTAACATGTAGGTTCAATTGGTAGTTAGGAAGGCAAATGCAATGTTGGTATTCATTTCAAAAGGGCTAGAAAACAAGAGGAGAGATGTACTGCTGAGGCTGATAAGGCTCTGGTCAGACCACATTTGGAATATTGTAAACAGTTTTGGCCCCTGACTCTAAGGAAGGACGTTTTGGTGTTGGAAGGAGTCCAGAGGAGGTTTACAAAAATGATCCTGGGGATGAATAGCTTGTCATATGAGGAGTGGTTGAGGACTTGAAGGAGTTTAGAAAGATGTAAAGGTCAGGGGGTGATCTGTTTGAAACTTACGAAATACTGAGAGGCTGGGATAGGGTGGACATGGAGAAGGTGTTTCCACAAGTAGGAGAGACTGGCACCTGAGGGCACAGCCTCGGAGGGAAGGGGCGACCCTTTAGAACTGAGATGAGGTGGAATTTCTTTCGCCAGAGGGTGGTGAATCAGTGGAAATCATTGCCGCAGAAGACTGTGGAGACCAAGTCATTGGGTGTATTTAAGACAGAGATAGGTTCTTAATTAGTAAGGGCATCAAAAGTTATGGGGTTAAGGCAGGAGAATGGAGTTGAAAAACACATCATCCATGATCAAATAGCAAAGCAGACTCGATGAGCTGAATGGCCTAATTCTGCTCCTATATCTTTTGGTCTTATATGACACATCAGACACTCTAATTCAGGTTTGTCAGATCAGATATACAGATTCAGGCATGTGAGATTGGGAAATTCTGATATGTAAGACCAATTATTCCAATTTAGATATTTCCCAAGCAGCTATTTGGATTGAGGTCTGTCAGATCACATGGTCAGATTGAGGTATCTAAGAACAGATATTCAGACTTGAGTATGTTAGGTCAGGTACACTAATTCAGGTTTATCAAATCAGGGACTCTAACTCAAGTTGTATTGGATAAGGTACTCTATGACTTGGGAGTGTTGGTCAGGTACTTGACTAACAAACCAAGAGTCATAGAGAGGTACAGCGCAGAAACAGACCCTTTGGTCCAACTTGTCCACGTCCACCAGATATCCTAAATTATTCCAGTGAGGTCGTTGACTTGCTCGCCGAGCTGGCTTGTTCTCATTCAGATATGTCGTCACCATGCTAGGTGACATCATCAGTGGAGCCTCCGATGAAGCGATGTTATTCTACTCTGCTTGGAATTTATACTGTTCGGTCCGTTATAGTGAGTAGTGTCATTTCCGGTTTTGATCTGTATGGGTTTGTAAATGGGTTCCAATTCCATATGTTTATGGGTGGGGAACTATGCCTCCAGGAATTCCCGTGCGTGCCTATGTTTGGCCTGGGCTACTGTGGTTACCTTGTCCCAGTTAAACTGATGGCCTTCATTGTCTGAGTGTACTGATATTAAGGAGAGCTTGTCGTGCCGTTTTGCTGCTAGTTGATATTCGTGTATTCTGATGGCTAGTTTCCTTCCTGTCCGTCCAATGTAATGTTTGTGGTGGCTGTTGCATGTTATTTTGTAAACTGCGTTGGTTCTGCATGTTGTAGGTAATGGGGTCTTTAATCCTTGTGAATGTTTGTCATAGAGCGCCTAAGGGCTTGTGGGCTACCATGATCCCTAGTGGTCTTAGGAGTCTTGTTGTCAGTTCCGATATGTTCTTGATGTAGGGCAGTGTGGCCAGTGTGTTAGGGCATACTGTGTCCTCCTGTTGTTGTCTGTTTAGCAGGCATCTGCGGATGAAGTCGCAGGAATATCTGTTTATAGGTGCTCTTCCTCTTTCCTGCGTAGTTCCGGAACGTTGCACTGTGTCCTATTTGCAAACATTTGGCCCATATCCCTCTAAACCCTTACTATTCATATACCCATCCAGATGCCTCTTAAATGTTGTAATTGTACCAGCCTCCACCACTTCTTCTGTCAGTTCATTCTATACAAGCACCACCCACTGCATGAAAAAGTTGCCCCTTAGGTCCCTATTAAGTCTTTCCCCTCTTACCCTAAACCTACGCCCCCTAGTTTTGGACTCCCCCATCCCAGGGAAAAGGCCTTGTCTATTTACCCTATCCACTAGAGTGCATGTATTACCTGTATTAGTGTAGGTATTCTAGTTTCTAGTTCTTCTGTGGGCTAAGGAGCCTATCTCTGTGCACCCACTTGCAGAAAATCCCCACCTATTCTCTGAATCCTATGCTGATATAACAAAGACGGTTTCCTATACACAGTGAAAGTGGCTGTTTTTCAAGGGTGAACCCACAGAATCCTGTCCACGCACACCACCACATTGGGTGGATCAAACCACCAATACCTTGAGGACCTGGACTTTCCATATGACTGTGAAATGTAGTAACTTATACATATACAACGATAACTGTATACAAGTGCAGGAGAATATGTCAAACACAATCCATCTGGTCGTTTTTAAAGTTCCTTGAGGTGGACTACTTGGGAAAAAAAAAAGATCAAGCATAGTTTCTGTGAGTATCAAGGAGTCTCCTTTTCATTTTAATGTAAGGCAGGCTTAAAATCCCATTAAATTTTAGAATCCCAATACCTTTATCTATCTCGTTTTAAAATGCCAATCAATGCCATCACCTCACAGGTCTCATTCTCCTTTCTGGATCACCTGCCAATGAAGTGATCTAGTCAGAGCTCCATCCCTCTTTTCCTTCATCCTCCTCCACCTTCATGGGGAAATCTCTTGAGGCGAATATCTAGGTGGGGCGGTGGGTGTGTCTCTCTCC
The DNA here is from genome assembly GCF_021869965.1 of Rhincodon typus. Lineage (NCBI taxonomy): Eukaryota > Metazoa > Chordata > Chondrichthyes > Orectolobiformes > Rhincodontidae > Rhincodon > Rhincodon typus. The sequence continues at coordinate 75,301,214 of NC_063339.1, read as the reverse complement.
CTCTGTCTCTGCCTCTGTCTCAGTCTCTCTCTGCCTCTGTCTCTGTCTCTGTCTGTCTCTGTCTCTCTCTCTCTGTGTTCAGTTACGGGAGGTGGAGAAATGTGAGGGGGCAGGCTGCATGCCCTATCAGTTGTGGGAGGAGGAGTGCCTACTGGTTCAATTCTCAGGTTGCCTTCAGCCTGAGTTGCCTGCTCTCGAGCATCAATCTGCACATGGGCTGAGCATGGAGAATGTATGGGTTGCCCCTGGAACAATTTGAGCTGGTTTACACGATACCATCCCTGTTTGCCTGTTTCCTGCTGTTTGGGCAAGCGTAATGTAGGGATTGGAAGATTCTGGGTCTGAATTGATAGGGTTGTAAAGAAGGCGTATGGTGTGTTGGCTTTCATTGGCAGGGGAATCGAGTTTAAGAGCCACGAGGTTATGCTGCAGCTCAATAAAACCCTGGTTAGACACACTTGGAACATTGTGTTCAGTTCTGGTCGCCTCATTATAAAAAGGATGTGGAAGCTTTAGAGAGGCTGCAGAGGAGATTTACTAGGATGCTGCCTGCACTGGAGGCCAGGTCTTATGAGGAAAGGTTGAGGGAGTAGGGCTTTTTTTTATTGGAGTGAAGAAGGAAGACAGGTAACTTGATAGAGGTTTACAAGATGATGAGAGGCATAGATAGAGTGGATGAAAAGCCAGAGACTTTTTCCCAGGGCAGAAATTATGAGGGGGCATAATTTTAAGGTGACTGGAGGAAGGGAGATGTCAGAGGTAGGTTCTTCACACAGAGAGTGGTGGGTGTGTGGAATGCGCTGCCGGCAGTGGTAGTGGAGTCAGATACTTTAGAGACTTTTAGGCACATAGATGATAGTATAATGTAGGGTATGCAGGGTAGTTTGATCTTAGTAGGATAATAGGTCAGCACAACATGATGGGCCAAAGGGCCTGTACTGTGCAGTACTGTTCTATGTTCTAATGCTCTAAGCATCACCGTGTCTGACATGTTATAGTCCATGGGGTTCATGTGTTTGTTCCACAGAACCTTGTGTGTTTATCTGGCCTTCCCCAATCTATGTACTGCCGCAATAAAAAGCAGTGGTTAGCGCTGCTGCCTCACAACAGTGCCAGGGACCTGGGCTCAACTCTACCCTCGGCAACTGTCTATATGCAGTTTGCACACTCTCCCCATCTCTCCGGGTGCTCTGGTTTCCTCCCACAGTCCAAAGATCTGCAGGTTAGCTGGATTGGCCATGCTAAATTGCCCATAGTGTCTGGGTGTTTGCAGGCTGGGTGGGTTAGTCATGGGGAAGTGTAGGGTTACAGGGACAGGGTGTGTCTGGGCAGGATTTTCTTTGGACTGTCAGTGTGGACTTAATGGGCCGCATGTTCCCACACTGTAGGGATTCTATAATATTCTAGCTTCAATCCAGGTATTTTATTAAAACTGATATATGGTAATTAATGCGTGCTGATTGATAAATTTCAGTTCTGATAACTCAGTTCAGCTATGCAGATACTAGAAATCAGGTATATTAATTCAGGTATTCTGGTTCATTGATATCAGTACATACCTTTTAGTTATTCCAATTCAAGTATGGAATGAAATGCTAGTCATATTAATAATGGCAACTAAACTACTGGATTATTCGAAACACTCATCTGGTTCACTGGTGTCCTTTCTAGAAAAGGGAATCTGCTGACCTTGCCTGGCCTGATCCACTTGTGATTCCAGACCCACAGCCACGTGCTTGACTCTAAACTGTCCCCTGAAGTACCCTAGCATCTGCACTGACGTTTCAAACCGTTACGGTGAAGTTGGCTCAGAATAAAACTGATCGGACAAACTGGCATCGACCAAGACAATGGAAACAGTAATGGTACACTCTGCCCAGATGACTCTATGAGGTCCTCCTCAGGAGAACTGTCATTTAGAATCGTAAAGCAAAAACCTGACATCACCCTTTTCAGTGACTCATAGCCTCCAGCCAATATTAGAGTCCTCCATCATCATTATTGACTATGTCCTGTTCCACTCGAAGAACAGACGCTTCAAGGGTGGCAGTGGTTCTGTGACCTATACATTCAAAAGCAAACAGTCCTGCAAGTCCTCAACATTTCTACCTCAGGTGCTCCCTTTTTATTCATTCTTGATATGCAGATATTGCTGGCAAGGTCAACCTTTAGGATTCACTCCTAATTGCCCTTGAGAATGTGCTGGTGAACCCCTGAATCCACAAGATGTAGGTCAACTGATAGTGCTGTAAGGAAGAGAGTTCAAGGATTTTGAGCCAGTGATACTGAGGGAACAGCGATATATTTCCCATTCAGGATGGTGAAAGACTTGGAGGGGAACATCCAGGTGATAGTGTTCCCATGTGCAGCAATTCGAAGTGCTGGAGGTCATGGGTTGAAGGATTCTCTTGAAGGAGATTTGGTGACTTGCCAAAGTGTGTCTTACAGATATCAGTATGCTGATGGTGGTCAGAGTGGATAAGCTGTTCAGTGGTGCCTAGTTTGGGTTCCGCCAGGGCCACTCAGTTCCGGACCTCTTCACAGCTTTGGTCAAAACGTGGACAAAAGAGCTGAATTCTAGAGGGGTGATGTAAGTCACAGCCCTTTACATCAAGGCTGCATTCGACCAGGTGTGGCATCAAGGAGCCCTAGCAAAACAGGAATCAAAGGGTATCAGGGGGCAAACTGTCCCGTGGTTGGAGTCAAACCTGACACATAGGAAGATGGTCGTGGTTGTTGGAGGTCAACCACCTCAGCTCCAGGACATCTCTGCTGGAGTTCCTTGGGACAGTGTTCTCAGCCCAACCATCTTCAGCTGCTTCAACAATGACCTTCCCTCCATCATAAGGTCAGAAGTGGAGATGTTCACCAATGAGTACACAATGTTCAGCACTATTCACGACTCCTCAGGTACTGAAGTAGTCCATGTTCAAATGCAACAAGATCTGGACAATATCCACACTTGGGCTGACAAATGGTAGGTAACATTCACATCACACAAGTGCCAGGCAATGACCATCTCCATTAAGAGGCAATCTAACTACCGCCCCTTGATATTCAGTATTGTTACCATCACTAACTCCCAAATATCAACATCCTGGAAGTCACCATTGACTCAACTGGACTTGCCATAAAAACATAGTGGGTACAAGAGCAGGTCAGAGGCAATAGCTCACCTCCTGCCTCCCCAAAACCTGTCCACCATCTACAAGGCACAAGTCAGGCGTGTGAGAAATGCTCGCCAATTGCCTGGACAGGTGAAGGTCCAACAACACTCAATAAGCTTGACTGCACCTAGGACAACACAACCTGCGTGGTTGGCATCACATTCATAAGCATCCACTCCCTCCTCCGCCAACGCTCAGCAGCAATAGTATATACTATCTACGAGATGTGCTACAGGAATTCTTAGACAGCACCTTCCAAACCCACGACCACTTCCATCTAGAAGGACAAGGGCAGTAGACATACGGGAACACCACCACCTGCAAGTTCCCCTCCAAGCCTCTCACCATCCTGACTTGGAAATCTGTCACCATTCCTTCAATGTCGCTGGGTCAAAATCCTGGAATTCTCTCCCTAAGGGCATTTGTGGGTCAACCCACACCAGGTGGACTGCAGCGGTTCAAAAAGGCAGCTCACTACACCTTCTCAAGGGCAACTAGGGACGGGCAATAAATACTGGGCAGCCAGCGATGCCCATATCCTATGAATAAAAAAAATTACCACTTATCACTCCCCGATTCAACTAGTTGAAGTCTAATAGTCAGGTCTCACCATTCAAATATTTCAGTAATGGTTTTTGAATCTCCTTTCTTCATTGTTGATGCTTTTTAGATTCAAAATACAACACATAACCAGTGTGAGGGAAAAGTCGAGCAAGGAGAAACCTGATAGTGCATATGAGAAATCTGTGCTAATGCGATGGATAAATACTATGGAGAAAGCTGGAACAGGACTAATTGGACTAAAATCAGGTTGGAGTTCACACTAACAACTTTCTCTCTGCAATTTTCCCCTCCGTTCTCTTCCTCCATACATTTGCTGGTGACACACCACATCTTTGAAGCAGATTTTGACGGCTACTGATGGGAACATGATTGTATCATTCTCTTCCAAGGTACCAGACGAAGCTAAGCAACACTCCCACTTGAAACATCAAATACCACAGGCTTAGAGCCTGCTCAAACATCGCCGTGGAATTAAAGGCTGAAATAGATTGATGGGCGACCACAAGGATTTCCATCAGCTGCCCAGATTAGCAGCATTGTGGGATAATTGTGGCCCCTCTGAAAGATGCTGGTCAGTGCAGGGATGTGGAGACAGTTTGGTTATGGGAGTGACCACAGTTGTAAGTGTAGAAGTCTCTTGTCTGGCAGGCCGGTGGGTTTTGTTCAGTTCTGCTGTGAGCATGGTGTCCATATCAGAGCCAGAGAAATCCAGACTATTTCAGTCAGGGTAATGACAGAGAACTAGAACAAGGTTCACATTGGCCTTCTAAATGCTGTTAGCAACAGTCAGACATTGTCTGCTTTACTCCACTCTCACAGCGAGAGGTTTCTCAATGTCCAGTTTTAATGGGTGAGAACTTTGGAATAATGAAAACTGATGGTAATGCCCAGTTCACACCAAGAAATAAACTTGCTTCCTTGGGGTGGAAATGCAATCAATGTTATGTGCACAAGAACAAAGATCATGTATGTTGGGAGCAAAGATCAGCAGGACAGGGTAGCTCAGTGGTTAGTACTGCTGCCTCACAGTGCCAGGGAGCTGGGTTTGATCCCTGCCTTGGGTGATTCCCTAGTGTGGAGTTTGCATGTTCTCCCTGTGTCTACATGGGTTTCCTCCCACAGTCCAAAGATGTACAGGCTAGGTGGATTAGCCATGGGAAATGCAGGGTTCTGATGGAGAGAAACATAGAAGTTAGGAGCAGGAGGAGGCCATTTGGCTCTACTATTCCTGATGATCATCCAACTCAATACCCTAATCCTGCTTTCTCCCCATAGCCTTTGATTCCAAGTGCTATATTTAGTCACCTCTTGAGCACATTCAATCTTTTGGCATCAACTACTTCCTGTGGTAATGAATTCCAGAGGCTCACCACTCTTTGGGTGAAGAAGTGTCTCCTCATCTCCATCCTAAATCATCTACCCCGAATCCTCAGACTGTGACCCCTGGTTCTGGACATAACCACCATCGGGAACATCCTCCCTGCATCTACCCTGTCCAGTCCTGTTAGAATTTTATAAGTCTCTATGAGATCCTCCCCTCATTCATCTGAACTCCAACGAAAACAATCCCAACCTAGTCAGTCTCTCCTCAAACTTCAGACCCAGAATCAGCCTGGTAAACCTTCGCTGCACTCCCTCGAGAGCAAGAGCATCCTTCCTCAGAAACGTTGGGTGGGTCTGGGTGGGATGCCCTTCAGAGGGTTCAGTGTGGACTCAATGGGCTGAATGTCTTGTTTCCAAACAGTAGGGACTCTATGACGTGTGCATGGATCAGTGCTATGTATGTAGGAGTACAGGCCAATGGACTATGGGCACTCGATTCATACATCAGTCCCTGTAGGTGGCAGCCAGATACCATCTTCAATGCTTGATCAGCCTGACCTTTCCTGAATAATTTTCCTGATCCTTCCCCACCCCCATTTTCTGGTTCAAAGCAGGGGAATCCCAAAGGGAAATCCATCCATCCCCCAATGTGAAGGTGTCGCCACATAGAAACAGAAAAACCTGAAAAGTCTAAGTGCTGTATATCAGCACCTTTAACCTCAGGAGCACCTTACACACATTGAATTACTTTTGATACATAGTCATTTGTAGCCAACGCAGCAACAAATTTGAGCACAGCAAGATTCCACAAACAGCAATTAACTAGGTAACCCATGATGACAATTGAAGAATAAATATTGGCCAGGACGCTAGGGATAACCCTTCTTCTTCAGTGCAAAGCCATGGGATCATTCATCTCCTCATGAGAGACCAGACAAGGTATTCATTTATGATCCTGTTTGGAAAGTGGCACCTCAGAGTGCAACACCTCTGTCGTTTTAGATTTTGTGACCAAGTCTCTGGAGTGGGATTTGAACACTCCACCTTCTGTGTGGGGTACACTGACGAATAAGTCAGGAGATACGCTAAGTTCATTAAGCTCAATGAGACCCTAAGATGAACAAGCCTTCAGCATCCAGTGAGGGAGCACTTCTAAAGTCGGCCACTTTCTTCCAGGTCCATTGCAGAGGCCTGTCAACTCTGAGGGCCCCGTTCAGACCACCAATGACTTGGAGGTTACAGGCCTGAGGTACGGCACATTGATAGCCTAATCAGCACCCCAACCGCCATGAGAGTTTGGCTGAGGTTCAGTGCAAAGCACACCGTTCTGTCTACGGCTCGGCTTTCTGAACGCCAGCGCGGGTCTCCGGGGAGGGTGAGACATGGGCTGTTATTTTTTTAATTCTGACAGCGCAGCTTCCGTCCACTTCATCCATGACGTCCCTTCTCTAATGAAATCTCTACTGGCAGAACACCCGACACGTCCTCATCGGGAACTGGGCCCTGACCCTTGTGGTGATGCTGTCGAACGAAACAGCAGGCAAAGTCCTCAAAGCCTGACCCAGCCTTCCGGCGGCAGGCTGTAAATTACGTTGGGAGGCCTGAGCCCGTGTGCCTCCGCGTTCGACCAGCACGAGAGCTGGGACGGGAGAATTACGCCATCTCTTTCTCTCTCTCTCTCATGTTTCATTATGCCTTTCTCCGGCTGTGGATTTTTCCTTGGTTTTGAATGCTCTGTGAGAGTTCCTTTTGTTGCAGTTTCTCAAGGTCCTCTCCCGCCCCAGTCAAACAAACTACGAACCATCAGGCTGCAACTTGGAAGCATCATTCATGATGGCAAACAATGTCTTGCCTTGTCCATTCTAAGCAATGCACAGATAATGAGAATGGGTGTGTGGAATAGCTCCTGATTAGGGCCCTCTGCCCTTCACAATTCATTGTCTTTTTAATTTGCTGTCGGCCTCTGGCCCCTGCTGAAGATTAGCGATTGATTCTTTCCACAGAGAGCCTATTGAAGCCTCGATTCAAAGGCGGCCAGTAATAAACAGCTCTGCAACGCCAGAGCCAGAGACAGAGACGGAAAGAGAAACGTGTGAGACCGTCCCATTGGAATGAAGGGCTGCATTCCCAGCTTCCAGTTCAGAACTGGTCCCCCGATTTTGTCTCCATTGGAATCCTGCTCATTTCTCTGAAGAATTAAATATACCCTGTAATGAGGGAGAAATGCTTGCAGTGTGTCAAAGAGGGACTCCAATCACCGTAATTCTGGTCAACTGTGGATGCTAACAGGCCACCCCAGCTGGAAGCTCAAAAGCATTTTCTGAAGAAGGGCCCAGACCCGAAACGTCAGCTTTCCTGCTCCTCTGATGCTGCCTGGCCTGCTGTGTTCATCCAGCTCTACACCTTGTTATAACAAATGCAATGTGTTGTGACAGGGATGGTGGGATAACGGTGTACGGATGCAAAGATAAAGGCAAGCTTCAAAGCAGAGGGGAGGTGATGGCCTACTGGTATTATCGCTACACTATTAGTCCAGAGATCTGGGGTCCAGGGTTCAAATCCTGCCATGGTGGTATTTGAAATCAATTTTTTAAAAATCTGTAATTAAATGATGATTATGTTGATTGTCAAAAAAACCTCATCTGGTTCACTAATGCCCTTTAGGCAAGGACAAGGTCAGAAATCACACAACACCAGGCTATAATCCAACAGGTTTATTTGAAAACACAAGCTTTTCGTCCCTCAGTCCTTCTCCTTGCCTGGTCTGGCCTGCATGTGACTCCAGATCCGCAGCAATGTGGTTGGCTCTTAACTGCCCTTTGGGCAATTAGGGATGGACAATAAGTGCTGGCCCAGTCAGCGACACCCTTGTCCTATGAATGAATTTTTTAAAAAGAGAGAATTTTCAATGGTTTCCGGCCTTTCTGTTCTCCACCTTGTAGAAATCCAGGTGAGGACAGTCATAGTTGGGCCCCTTGTGATCTGGATATGTCATTTCAAGGCTGATCTCAACAAGTGTAAAAGTTGAGGCTCTTGTGGTGCAGTTGTAGCAGCCCTACCTTTGGGCCAGGAGGCCTGGGTTTAAATCCCATCTTTTTCCAGATGTATGCATCTCTGAACAGGTTGATAGGAAATTGTTTTTAGAAATGAGTTGACATGAGAGCTGCAGCCTCAGTAGAGTATTGAGTTGAGAATTATACTCCTGATGGAATATCTGCCCTGCTAAATTGATTATTGTTTTTTCCTATTTTACAACCATACAACGGATGCAGTGATGTACACTTTATGCGCTAAATCTCTAGCCCAGAATCTTCTTCTGTGCAGCACATTGGTATCACTGGACGGTTAGAACTGAAAGGATGAGATTTTCATTGTCACAGTACAGGACACCCAGCTGTGAATGTCAGACTGGAATCTAATTGAGGGGTTCAGATAGTTTATATATAGAATAATGGATACCCAGGAGTGAGTTACAGACTGGAATCTAATCAAGGAATTCAGATGGTTTTTATATAGAATAATGGATACCCAGGAGTGAGTTACAGACTGGAATCTATTCGAGGGGTTCAGATGGTTTATATATAGAATAATGGATACCCGGGAGTGAGTTACAGACTGTAATCTATTCGAGGAGTTCAGATGGTTTATACATAGAACAATAGATACCCGGGGAGTGAGATATTATGTGTATTTTAGAGTCTAGTCACTGTTGTAATAGAGGAAACACAGCTGTCAGTTTGTGTCTCTGCTCAGAGGTGGTATTGCATTCATCAGGAAAAAGTTGGGATTTGAACCCAGGCCTCCTGGCCTAAAGTTGGGCTGCTACCACTGCACTATAAGATATCCCATAAAGCAATAACAGGCAGATTTTCTGCATTTCATGATGTTGGTTGAGGGACAAGTATTGCTGAGCAGAACTGTTCATTTGAACCCAATGTGATTGAATAATGGAATAGGCTGGAGGGATGGGTGGCCTTTTCCTGCTCCTGTAAGTGGCAGTGGAGAGCTGGAAGAAGCCCACAGTGTCAAAGGTGTGCCAGAAAACATTATCATGTTGGAACTGCATGAGGCACAGGCCTGTTTTGGAAAAGGGAGTGGGGCTGTTAGGGGGTTTCCCAGTCTGTTGGCAGCATTGCAGGCCATCATGCAATAGTGTTGTACTCTGCAAGGAAGTTCTTCTGTGTTCATGTAGATTGCATTGACTTGTTTGATTTTCTCAGCTACCTGGTGCAGCCTGGGAGTGGTCTTTTACAGAACTGGACTGAACAGATTGTACCATGCTTTATCAGACATTCGCCACACATAAACAGCAGAATATCTTTTGCTGCTGTGTCACTATAATATATTACAATGGTTTGATCTTGTTTGCAGAGGGTGGGCCATAAACAACTTTGATGAATATGATATACAGCGAAGCACTGTAACACAAAGCTGACTTTTGAATTGCATAATTGAGCCTGTGTTCAGCTACAAACATGTGCATATGGATATTCACAAGCAATGTTCCGTGGAAGTTTCATTGTCACCCAATAGTAGGAATGCAAGCTTACAGAGGTTTAAAGTGGCCATGCATTTAAATCCTTTGTGCATTCCAAAAAAATAAATACAGACGGATTTACACAGACTTCTCACGTGAATGCAGGTACGGGAAATAGATGCATAGAATCCCTACAGGGTGGAAGCCCATCGGGTCTACATTTACCCTCCGAAGAGCATCCCAACCCTGCCCAGCACCAGGTACCGGGTTTGATTCCAGCCTCGGACAACTGTATGTGTGGAGTTTACACATTCTCCCTGTGTCTGCATGGGTTTCCTCCAGGTGCTCTGGTTTCCTCCCACAATCCAAAGATGTGCAGGTTAGGTAGACTGGCCATACTAAATTGCTCATAATGTCCAGGGTTGGGCAGGCTAGGTGGATTAGCTGTGGGAAATTCGGTGTTACATGGATAGGATGGTGGGACAGGTCTGGATGGAATGCCGAATGGCCTGCATCCATACTCTAGGGGTTCTATGATTCTATGAGGTTTATGAAAATAGTTCCAGGGATGAGAAGCTTCAGTTTTGAGGATAGTTTGGCGAAGTTGGAATTGTTTTCCATGGAGAGGAGAAGGGAGAGGGAGATCTGATAGAAGTTTCCAAATTCCTGAGAGGTCTGAAGAGAGTAGGTAGGGTAGGGAGAAATTGTTCCAATTTGTAAAAAGGATTGCAAATTAGAGGGCCAAAGTTTTAAGTGATTTCCAAAGAAAAAATACAAGTGAGGTGGGAAAAACCTTTTTTACACATTCCAGGGTTCAGGGTTATGGTGGAGACAGGTTCAATTGGATCATTCAACAGGAAGTTGTATGATAATCTAAATAAAGAGAATATGCAGGGTTATGGGGAAAAGGCAGGAGATTGGTACTGAGTTAAAAGACTCCAAGAGCTGTTGCAATTCTATGATACACAGGCATTCACAGGTATACAGACACATTAACACGATACACACATCAGCTCACGTACACACACACACGTGCGCGCGCGCATATGCACAGACATAATCAAATGGAGACATAACTTCCCACGTACATGATAGACACAAACAAACGATTGCATTTGTATTGTGCTTTCAACACAACAAAACATCCTGAGGCATTTCACAGGAACAATTATTCAACAAAATTTGCCATAACGCAGCTGACCTACAGCATGGGCAAAGGACTAAGTTTCAACGAGCGATGGAAAGGAGTGGAGAGAACCCTGGGTCAGGGAGGGAATTTCAGAGCTTGGTGCATGACAGCTGAAGGCATGGTCAGTAATGTGGGATGAAGGAAGTGGGCAAGAGACCAAAAGTGCAGAATAGCACGAACACAGACACGCCATCATGCACAGAGACTGACAGACACATAAAAGGGGATTTTAAAAATTTCCCTCTGACTGGTCATAACTGGTCAGAACAGCAGTTAAATTCCAACTAGGGCCCCACCATTCTTTTCCGTTACAGTACAGATATTTCATTGGTAAGTTGAGGCTCCCATGTGGCTTACGGCCATGTCCTGTCTATTTATGATGACAGAAAAACTAAATAAGCATCCATATAATGCAGGATGAAAATATTCCCTTATTAATTCCATATCCTCAAATCCATAGCAATTACTTTGTTAAGATCATGTGCCAATGAAAGGCTTCTAATCAGATGCAGCGATGTACGTTTTACAGATTTCACACATCCTACTAATCTGTTAGCCTCAAAGACACTTCATCAAACATAGCTACTTCCTTTGAGCAGCATTTTTAAACTTTGGCCCGTAGGGTAACTTTAAGACAAATTTCTTTTCTCTTCTCTCTCATTCTTATCAACTAATGTCATTAGTACTTGTCTACAACTGAGGAAATTCAGGTTTTGGTTTTGCAATAATGTCCTAACTGGGTAAACTTCAGAGCAATTGACTTTCCGAACATATCAGCTTCATTACAAGTTTCATTTGTGTCTTTTTATAGCAAATTCACTTAATAGCACAGATATTTCATTAGACCATAGATCCGTGCTTATAAAATGGCCTAACCCAATTATTTTATATGAAATTACAATTCTCTTTAATTATCTCAATGTCTTGTCATCACCAAACCCAAAGCAACTAGTATTTTAACATTTCTTAACCTTCTGTTAATCCTCACCACTTAAAGAATTAAGATAACAGTTTACCTAATCTGTCCTCTGTATTGTTAAAGTATAAGTGTAATCTAATTGTGCACAATAAAAGGAGCCTGCAATTCATACATTCATCACAGGACTCAAACTCCTTCTGACCAGTGTAATTTGTTCAGATTCATCATTATCTTCAACCTCTTCTCAAAATTCTCATCGTGTCATTTTGAGAACTCTCCTTAGAACTTAGAACAGTACAGCACAGGAACAGGCCCTTGGGCCCACCATTACTGTGCTGACCATGATGCTGTTCTAAACTAATCCCATCTGCCTGCACATGATCTGTATCCCTCTGTTCCATGCCTGTTCATGTGTCTGTCTAAATGCCTCTTAAACATTGCTGTCATATCTGCTTCTACCACCTCCCCTGGCAACACGTTCCAGGCAGTTATCACCCTCTAAGTAAAAACAAACTTGCCTCACAGATATCCCTTAAACTTGTCCATCTCATCTTAAACCTATGCCCCCCTCCCCAACTAGTATTTATCATTTTCACCCTGGTAAAATAACTCCAACTATCCACCTATCCATGCCTTCATAACTTTATTTACTTCCATCAGGTCGCCTCTCAGCCTCCGATGCTCTAGCGAAAACAATACGACCTTGTCCATCCTCTCCTTATAGCTGATGCACTCAAATCCAGGCAACATTCTGGTGAATCTCTTCTGCATCCTGTCCAAAGTGTCCACATCCTTCCTATACTGCGGTGATGAGAACTGTACACAATGCTTCAGATGTGGCCTAACTCAATTTTTAAAGTCAGGATGTTCTTCATTTTGGGAAGTTCACCACATAATGATATTTCGAGTTACATCTAAAGGGCCTATTTATGTCCCTTAGGCATTCCTAGAACTCACTCTTTTTGTTGCAGTTTTGTCTTCTGCTGTAATAGCCAGGGGTGCTCTAATCCTCCTTCTACCTGTGTTTCACCCTTCCACTGTCTTGACACCTGCTCCCACTATCTGGACCATTTTGACATTTGGCAATCATCAAATCTTCTGTTCTTTGAGTAAATATAGAACTTGCCACTTTATTCCTAAAGGCAGTTATTGTTTCCACACAATTTTTTTAAGATAGCAGACATCTGAACCAATGGAGCCTTCTCCAAGAAGTAAATATCAGTTAAAACCAGAGCCTGTCCATATGAAACAATTCGTAATTTAAAATAAAAACATAAGATGCTGGAGAAAGTCCAAGGTCTATGTAGCATCTGCAGAGAGAGAAACAGAGTTAATGAGTTAATGAGTTAAGATGCATGGGATCCACAGTGACTTGGCTGCATGGACTCAGAATTAGCTTGCCCATTGAAGGCAGAGGGTAGTGGTGGAAGGATGTTTTTCAGGCTGGAGGTCTGTGGTGTTCCGCAGGGGATTTGTACTGGGACCTCTGCTGTTTGTGACTTGGATGAAAATATAGATGGGTCGGTTAGTAAGTATGAGACAATATAAAGATCGGTGGAGTTGTGGATAGGGTAGAAGGTTGTCAAAGGCTACAGAGGGATATAGATCAGTTGCAGATATGCATGGAGAAATGGCAGATGGGGTTTAATCTGGGAAAGTGTGAGGTGCTGCATTTTGGGAGATCGAATTTTAAGGAAATGTATACAGTTAATGGCAGGACTCTGAACAGCAGTGATATACAGAAGGATCTTGGGGTTTAAGTCCATAGTTCCCTGAAAGTGGCCACACAAGGTGGTAAAGAAGGCATATGACAAGCTTGCCTTTATTGGTCAGGGAATTGAGTACAAGAGTCAGGATGTCATGTTGCAGCTTTATAAGACTTTGGTTACGCCACTCTTAGAATATTGTGTTCAGTTCTGGTCACCACATTACAGAAATAATGTGGAGGCTTTGGAGAGGGTGCAGAAGAGGTTTACCTAGATGCTGTCTGAGTTAGAGGGAATGAGCTATAAGGAGAGGCTAGAAAAACTCATGTTGTTTTCTCTTGAGCAGCAGAGGCTGAGGGGAGACTTGATAGAAGTCTATAAAGTTATGACATGCACAGATAGGGTTGATGGTCAGAATTTTTTCCCCAGAATTGAAATGTCTAATATTAGGGGGCATGCATTTAAAGTGAGAGGGGGAAAGTTCAAAGGAAATGTGAGGGGCAGGTTTTTTACACAGAGAGTGGTAGGAGTCTAGAACATGCTGCCGGGGTGGTGGTGGAGGCAGATATGAAATTGGCATTTAAGGGACTTTTAGATAAGCACATGAATATGCAAGGAATGGAGGGATATGGACCAAGGGCAGGCAGAAGGGATTAGTTTCATTTGGCGTCATGTTCAGTACAACATCATGGGCCATTTTCCTATGCTGCACAGTTCTGTGTTTCAAGTCAATGACATCATCAGAACTTTTGGAGTACTGCATTCAATTCCGGTTTCTTTGCTATAGAAAAGATGTTGTGAAATTTGAAAGGGTGCAGAAAAGAATTACAAGGACTTTGTTGGGGTTGGAGGGTTTGAGCTATAGGGAGAGGGAAAATATGCTGGGGCTATTCTTCCTGGAGCGTCAGAGGCTGAGAGGTGAGCTTATAGAGGTTTATAAAATCACGAGGGGCGTGGAGAGTGTGGTGTGTGTATGGAATGAGCTGCCAGAGGAAGTGGCGGAGGCTGGTACAATTACAACATTTAAAAGGCATCTAGATGGGTAGATGAATAGGAAGCATTTAGAGGGATATGGGCCAAATGTTGGCAAATGGGACTAGATTAATTTAGATTGGCATGGACAAGTTGGCCCAATGGGTCTGTTTCCATGCTGTAGAGCTCTATGACTCTGTAACTGGGAAAAGTTAAGGACGTAGGCAGTTCTGAGCAAGGACGCACAGGACAAGGACAAACAAAAGTAAGCAATAGTGTGGAAGATGGAGAGATTAAATGACAAATAGTGAGTCTACAGGACCAACAGGAATGGAATAGAGTAAGAAAAGAAACAAAGAATCAAAAGCTGAGCCTGGAGGAGGTGCGCTGTTGTCTGAAAGTGAAAATAAGAAAATCCAAAACAGGCAAAGAAATGGAAACAAAATGGGGAACTGAGTTTACGTTTTGAAATAGTGGAAGTCAATCTTGAGTTTGGAATGCCATAAAGCCCCATAACTTAAACACTAGCACTGTTCCAGAGACCCTCAAATTGAATTTCATTGACATTTTATACAGCTTATTAAACTCTTTGACATATTCTTCCATGAAATGATCTGTTTTCTGAGATCTATCAACTTTTGATGATGCCTCATATGCAGATAACATAACAGATCCACTTTTTTGTACATTCCGTCCAGTAATTCTAATGTAAGATCCAATCTTCTATCAGTATCCAGCTGGAAGGTATCCGTCTCTCAAAATATTTCTGATTTTGCTTCTTGTAGCAATTCCAAGATGATATATTTTCTCTTTGTCAGAGTGTAACCCAGCCCACATGTCTACGTCTTTCTTCCACTGGTCAGACTTCAAAACCAGCACAGGATCATACCCTGACAGTTTACACGTACATTTCTGCCATTTTGCACCAAGGCCTTTGTGAATTGAGTTTCCTGTCTGAAAATTTTTTTCTTGATTTTCAGAATAGCCACATGGCAAAAGATACAACTGGAGCCAAGCTTTGCGCCCATTTTTGTAGGTCTTGATTTGTAGAGATACACATTACAGGCGCATACCTCCTCAACGAAGGATTTCAGTCTGTCCCTGTGCATACGAAGACAAATAAATCCAAAGTTAGTACCTGCGTACAATGAACATACCATTAACAGTGATAGAACTGGACGCAGTATTCAAACTGTGGTGCGATGAGTACAGTCTAGACAGGGATGTATAACAGATAATCAAAAAAAAACTGATGCCAAGTTGACTTTTATATCACCTCTACAGTTCTGTGGTTTGATCCCATCTGGAGTCCTACATTCAATTCTGACCCTGCACTTCAGGAAGGACAACTTGCCCCAGACAAGAGCTGTGTCAGTTCATCACTATCATAGCTGCAATAAAAGGATAAAATGATGAGGATAGGTTTCATTGACTAAGCCTGCATTCCCTGTGTGTAGACTGTTAAGCAGGGTCTAACTGAGATGTCTAGAATGATGAAATAATTCAATAGAGTTGATGGAGGAAACTATTTATTTTCCCTGATGCCCTTAAAGTTAGAGTTAAGCAAGTAAGGGTGATGTTAAAACTATTTCCTCAACAAAGTATAGTGGAACTCTGAAATTCTATTGAGGCTGGGATTCAGTCGAAAAGGTCAAGATTGAAATTGATTTTTTTTTCCTCTCCAGTAAAAGAATTAAGAGTTACTAGACCAAAAGAGAAATAAAATTAAAATATAATAAAAATCTACAAAAAAAATGGACGCACAGCTTGGCTTCAGTTATATCCTGGCTTTCTGGAAATCAAGAAAACAAAATTCAGACAGGAAACTCAAATCATAATAGCCCTGGTGGAAAATACAATCAACTGTGATCCAATGGCATGTCAAAACAAGCTCAAGTGGCTGAATGACCTACAAATGTGAATATGTTGCTATGAATACAATTTGAATGATAAGTCTAACTTATTTTCTGTTGTTTTGATCTTGCAGTTCAACATAACCTTCGTTTAGTGCTACTCTGAATTATGCAGGTATTCTTAGCTTCAACTGTATTGTGTCAGCTTCATTCTGAGCTATTTCAAGGTTGTTTCAGAAACTTTGAGTTCTGGTGTAAGCTAGAAAGAGCAATGGTGCCGACACTAAATTTTCAGGCACTGGAACTCAAGAAATAATTTTTTGGTCTCTGTTGAATATTAACAGATCACATCTATCCAGTTGGACCAATCCCTCATATGTCTCAAACAAAATATGAAACAATGACAGTAAGATTTTCACTTTGAGCACAATTGATGATTCCAGTGTAAATTGTGGCCGTAGTGGCAGCTATTTTGAAAAGAGATTTTCCCCACCCCGAGATTCTACACAAATCTGTTTGCATTTTGTCAACCACAAACCCTGCTATGGACTGCTGCAATTGGGTAGCATTTTAAAATGTAATTTTAGAAAATAAAATTTTGGCTTTAAAATTTTTTAAGAATGGTGCAGTTTGATGACTATAGCTGAAAATTAGTTTATCACGTAAAATGAACATTTTTATCTCTATCTAGTTCACCAGCTGTGAGATACCTGATTAAAAATGACTTTAAAGAATAGACAAAACTACTTTCTCATTAGAGTTGGAATCATTGAGTTTGTTTACAGTGTGGAAAGAGGCACTTCGGTCTATTATGACCATGTTGGTCATCAAGCATCATCAGTTCTAATTTGGTCATCTATTTCAAGCCCACCAACTCCCACAGCTACCTAGACTACACTCCTCTTACAGAAAGTGCTACACCTGCCCCTACACCTCCCCCCTCACCTCCATCCAAAGTACCAAACAACCTTTCCACATCAGACAGAGGTTCGCCTGGACATCCGTCAGTGTGGTCTATTGCATCCACTGCTCTCGATGTGGCCTCCTCTACATCGGTGAGACTAAGTGGAGCCAGTTTTGTATCCAAACAGCTAGTTCTCCCTCTATTCTGTGTGATCTAACCTTGCCAACCAGTCTACCGTGAGGAACCTCCTTGAACCTGTGCCCTCTTGTAGTTGACCTCTCCACCCTGGGAAAAAGCCTCTGACTATCCACCCTATCTATTACCTCATTAAGGACAGTCTTTATATAACACCTCTCCCTGAGCTGTGATAAATGAATTAACAGTATCTCTGCATGAGACTTTTAACCCTCAGAAGGCAATTTCCCAGCATCATACTGCCAACAGATAGCATCCTTTGATCACCAGCACCGCTCAGTACAAATGTCAGCAAGAATTGTATGCTTCATTTTTATATTCTCTGCCTTTACATTCGATGTTCCGGTTTATTTTTCTGTGTTTAAAGATGGCGCCAGAGAGTGTAACAAAATCCACGTGACAATAAATAAATCAAGTCAGATCACCTGATGAGGAAACAGGATGCGTTGCACTTTGTTCTGTTCTAAGGAGAGTGGGAGCCTACAGTCAGAAGCACAGTGAGGAAACTGCAGCCTCCCCTCCTGCTCTTAACTCTACTATGCCGCTACAGCAGAACACTTTCCAACACAGGGACAGAAGGGGAAGGTCACTTGGCCTATCCTAGTTTATCTATCCTAGTTCTTAATTGGCTCTCCCATCTGCGCTGTTCTGCCCAGGGGTCTGTTGCATGTGATAATCAGGCTTGGTGTTTGAGGAACTTCCATCTATCAGTCTTGCAGTTAACATTTAGTGGTTTGAGCATGTTCCACCATGGCAATTGGACGTCGGACAGTATTCCAGATTCACCTTTGCTTGCCTTATCCTAGATATTACTATCCTGGATATTTCTAAGATACACACTCAGTTGTCTGTGACCCAGATTTCTCCCCAGCTTTTCCTTAAAGCTGCGATTGCTGGGAACTTGCATCTATCCTGTACCTCTGCCTTCTTTTACTTGCCCGGCCTTATTAAAAAGGATTTAGCTTCCAGTTTTGGGTTAAACATTAACCCGCCTTTTCTCCTCACAAACAGTCTTGTGCATTTTTTTCTGCATTTCCGACAATTTCAGTTCTCAGTCCATACTTTATAGGTTCTCCTTTATTACTCAGCCTCCACATTGCCACTGACTTCGTTGATCTTCTCACCCGTAAGATCCTGCCCCCTCCGCCCTGTTGACGAAAACCTTGATGATCTTGTGAAATGTCCAGGGAGGCACCTGATGTGTTCTTCCTGCCAAGGAATGACCTCAGTTTGCATAAACATGGTTGTATGCCTTGAGTTAACACAAGGTGATACAGCACAGAAAGAAACCATTCAGGCCATCGAGTCAGTCTTGGCATCTGAATGAGCATTTGATTAGAATGAGGCTTTTCAAGAGGAAACCCAGGAACTGTTTTTTTTTCATAAGAAAAGTTTAGGGGAAATCTAGAACCTTTTGCCCCCTAGAAAGGTTGTGGGGACTGGTGGGATGGGTACATCTGGAACTTTCAGGCTGAAGTTGGTAGGTTGTTGTCGGGTAAGGATGCTAACATGTCTGGGTGTTCTCTTCTAGCCAGATGCTTACTGTTTTGTGGGTGGCATAGTGGTTCAGTGGTTAGCACCGCTGTCTCACAGTGGGGACCTGGGTTCGATTCCACCCTCAGGTGACTGTCTGTGTGGAGTTTGCACGTTCTCCCAATGTCTGTGTGGGTTTCCATTGGGTGCTCTGGTTTCCTCCCTTAGTCCAAAGATGTGCAGGTTAGGTGGATTGGCCATACTAAATTGTGCAAACTGTACAGAGATGTGCGGGTCAGATAGGGTGGGGGGTGAGTGTGATGCTCTTTGGAGGGTCAGTGGACGAAATGACCTGTTTCTACAATGTAAGGATTCTATGATTTGGTGCCAGTATCATCTCTGATTAAATCACATATCGTTACTGTCAATATCAATTATTGAACACTGCTCTTAACTTATAAATTCTCTCCATACTTTTCGTTTCAGATCTAAATCCAAATCACTCCTTCACCAATTCCCAGTGATCTATTTCTTGTAATTATGAATTTCACAAGCACTTTAATGTGAGGACACAATGTCCTATAACTCTAACATGATTGTGCTCCATTGCTTTTGGTTTCTTGGGCAACTTCACAAATCATGAACAACTCAAGTCATTTGGTATGCGTTTCACAAATTTCTATTATTACTCCTAATTCTGTTTCTCTAAGGGCTTTAGAGATGTTCTGTTATTGCTTCATCTACACCTGCATGTTTCCTGTGTTTATCAATTTCACTCATTCTTTACCTTTGATTTCATAATGTTTCACCCACTGCTTGCCCCTATATCTTGACGGCTTCCTCAATTTGAACGCAGAACAAATACTCGGGAAATTAGATAGATGTCCGGGGTAAAGAAATTGGATACATTACCATAACAAACTTGTGGTATGTTGATGACACAGTGCTACTTGCTAAGTTGGAAGAGGCTCCAAGAGTTGGAACAATAGAAGCAGCCTGAATGGGTGGGATCAAGCTCCCACAGAACCAAGATTTTTAGTTTTAGTTTATCAATAGCAGCTGCTGGGTTTGGAAGCTGCAGTACATCTCTCCCTGCTACTCTCCCTCTCAGAGTTACTTGGCACTGTATTCCTAGCCTGTGACCTGCTCTTGTAGCCACTGTGTTTTATATTCACAGAAATTTCTACAGTGTGGAAACAGGCCATTCAGCCCAACAAGCCTAAACTGCCCCTCTGAAGAGCATCCCACCCAGACCCAGCCCCCTACCCCTGCATTTTCCCATGTCTAACCCACCTAACCTAAACATTTCTGAACACTAGCATGGTCAATCCACCTACCCTGCACATCTTTGGACTGTGGGAGCAAAACCAGAGCATCTGGAGGAAACCCATGCAGACACAGGGAGAATGTGCAAACTCCACACAGACAGTCACCTGAGGGTGGAATCAAACTCAGGTCCCTGGTGCTGTGAGGCAGCAGTGCTAACCACTGAGCCACCGTGCCGCTGTGGTGAGTCCAGTTGAGTTTCTGGTCAATGGTAACTCCCACAATGTTGATAGTGGGGGATTCAATGATTGTAACACCATTGAATACCAAGGGGCGGTGGTTAGAATGTCTCTTATTGATGATGGTTATTTGTGTGGTGCAAATGTTACTTACTACTTGTCAGTCCAAGCCTGGATATTGTCCAGATCTTGTTGCATTTGAACATGAACTGAGTCATTATCTGATGAGTCACAAATGGTGCTGAATATTAAGCAACCATCAGCGAACATCCCCACTTCTGACCTTATGATGGAGGGAAGGTTATGGATGAAGCAGCTGAAGATATTTGGGTCTAGGACACGACCCTGAGGAACTCCTGCAGAGATGTCTTGAAGCTGAGATGACTGACCTCCAACAACCACGACCATCTTCCTATGTGTCAGGTATAACTCCAACCACTGGGGAGTTTGTCCCTTGATACCATTGCTAGGGCTCCTTGATTCCATACTTGGTCGAATGTCAAAGTTTCAGAATGTCAGCCTTGATGTCAAAGGCTGTCACTATCACCTCACCTCTGGAATACAGCTCTTTTGTCCATGTTTGAACCAAGGCTGTAATGAGGTCAGGAGCTGAGTGGCCCTGGCAGAACCCAAACTGGGCGTCACTGAGCAGGTTATTTCTGAGCAGGTGCTGCTTGAAAGCAGTGTTGAGGACACCTTCCATCACTTTACTGATGATCGAGAGGAGACTGATGGGGCGGTAATTGGCCAGGTTGGATTTGTCCTGCTTTTTGTGTACAGGACATACTTGGGCAATTTTCCACATTGTTGGATAGATACCAGTGTTGTAACTGTACTGGGACAGCTTGGCTAGGAGAGCCACAAGTTCTGGAGCACAGATCTTGAGCACTATTCAGTGTCTCCAACTATTTCTATAAATCATGTGGAATGAATCAAATTGGGTGAAGACTGGTGCCTGTCATGCTGGGGAACACTGGAGGAGGCCGAAATGGATCTTCCACTCAACATTTCTGGCTGAAGATTGCTGCAAATGCTTCAGCCTTATCTTTTGCACTGATGTGCTGGGCTCTTCTATCATTGAGGATGGGGATATTTGTGGAGCCTCCTCCTCCAGTGAGTTGTTTAATTGTTCACCACTATTCATGACTGGATGTGGCAGGACTGCAGAGCTTAGATCTGATCCATTGGTTGTGGGATCGCTTAGCTCTGTCTATCACTTGCTGCTTTCGCTGTTTGGTGTGCAATAGTCCTGTTTGGTGGCTTCACCAGGTTGATACCTCATCTTCAGGTATGCCTGGTGCTGCTCCTGGCACGCCCTCCTGCACTCACCATTGAACTAGGGTTGATACCTTGACTTGAAAGTAATGGTTGAGTGGGGGATATGCCGGGCCATGAGGTTATAGATTGTGAGATAACAAGGTGTAGAGCTGGATGAACACAGCAGGCCAAGCAGCATCAAAGGAGCAGGATGTGCTGGAGTACAGTTCTGCTGCTGTTGATGGCCCACAGCAGCTCATGGATGCCTGGTCTTGAGTTGCTAGATGTGTTCAAATCAGTTCCATTTAGCATGGTGACAGTGTCACACAACATGATGGAGGGTATTCTCAATGTGAAGGCGGGACTTCATCTCCAGAGGTACTGAGCACTAGTCACTTACTAATACTGCCATAGACAGATGTATCTGCAACCAGCAGATTGGTAAGGATGAGGTTAAGTATGCTTTATCCATCTTGTTGGTTCCCTCACCACCTGCTGTGGACCCAGTCTAGCAGCTATGTCCTTTAGGATCTGCCCAGCTCGATCAGTAGTACTGCTGCCGAGCCACTCTTGGTGGGGACATTGAAATCTTCCACCCAGAGTACATTTTGTGCCCCTGCCATCCTCAGTGCTTCCTCCAAGTGTTGTTCAACATTGAGGAGTACTGATTTGTCAACTGAGGGAGGATGGTATGTGGTAACCAGCAGGAGGTTTCCTTGCCCACGTTTAACCTGAAGACATGAGACTTCATGGCATCCAAAGTCAGTGTTGAAGACTCCCAGAGAAACTCCGTCCCGAATGTATGCCACTGTGCCACCATCTCTGCTGGGTCTGTGCTGCCGGTGGGACAGGACATATCCAGGGATGGTGATGGTGGTGTCTGGGACATTGTCTGCAAGGTATGATTCCATGAGCTGTTGACTTGACTAGTCTGTGAGACAGCTGTCCCAAATTTGGCACTCGCCCCTAAATGTCAATAAAGAGGACTTTGCAGGGTCAACAGAGTTGTTTGTGCCATTGTCTTTTCCAGTACCTAGGTTGATGCCAGATGATCTGGCTGGTTTCATTTCTTTGAGATGTTATAGGGATTGGTATGACTGAGTGGCTTGCTGAGCCTTTTCAGAGAGCAGTTGAGAGTCAACCACATTGCTATGGGTCTGGAGTCACATGTAGACCAAGCCTGGTAAGGATGGCGGATTTCCTTCCCTAAAGGACATTAGATGGGTTTTTCTGACAATTGACAATGGTTTCATGGTCATCAGTAGATTCTTAATTCCAGATTTTTATTTTGCTCGCTAGAAGGAAACAATGCGGAGGCAATGGCCTAGTGCTATTATCGTTGGACTGTTAATCCAGAGATCCAGGTAATGTTCTGGGGAAACTGCAAAAAACTGTGGATGCTGTAACTCAGGAACAAGAACAGAAGTTGCTGGAAAGGTTCAGCAGGTCTGGCAGCATCTGTGAAGAAAAAAATCAGAGTTAACATTTCAGGTCCGGTGACACTTTCTCAGAACTGATGGTAGCTGGGAAAACGTCAGTTTATATGTAGAAAAGAGGGACGGGGATGGGTCAGGAGTAAACGACAGGATAAAGGATAGATCCCAAAGAGAGAGAAGAGCAGTTGGATAGTCAAGGGAGTAGATAACAATCTGGCTAGGAGAGTGAATAGCTGTTAATGGGGACTGTTAGTGACTAACAATAGGTAGTGTGTAATGGCAGGCTATGTGATAACAAGGCCTGGTGTGTGGGGCTAGGACAGGGGAGAGTTCAGGCCCTAAAATTATTGAACTCGATATTGAGTCTGGAGGGCTGCAGGGTCCCCAAGCGGAAGATGAGGTGTTGTTCTTCCAGCTTGCGTTGGGGTTCACTGGAAACCAGAGACAGAGATGTTGGCCAGGGAGCAGGGTGGTGTGTTAAAGCGGCAGGCAACAGATAGCTCAGGGTCTTCCAGTTGCCTGCCTTCCACACCTTCCAGGTGAAGCAACACCTCAACCTGCACTTCCCAGAATCTAGTCTACTGCATTCGCTGCTAACAATGTGGTCTCCTCTACAATGGGGAAACAAAACATAGACTGGGTGAACACTTCACAGAACATCTACGCTCTGCTCATAAAAAGACCCTGAGCTTCCAGTTGCCTGCCACTTTAACACACCACCCTGTTCCCTGGCCAACATCTCTGTCTCAAGCTTGCTGCAGTGTTCCAGCAAAGTTCAGTGCACGATGGAGGAACAACACCTCATTTTCTCCTTAGGGACCTGCAGTCCTCCAGAATCAATATCGAATTCAATAATTTTAGGGCAAACTCTCCCATGTCCTAGCCCCCTACCCTACACACCAGGCCTTGTTATCACAGTCTGCCATTACACACTACCTATTGTTAGTCACTCACAGTCCCGATTAACAACTATTCACCCTCCTAGCCAGATCATTATCAACACCTTTGTCTATCCAACTGCTCTTCTCTCTCTTCGGGCTGTATCCTTTATCCTATCGTTTACTCCTACCTCACCCCCTCCCTATTTTCTGCATATAAACCGACATTTTCCCAGCTATCATCAGTTCCGAAGAAGGGTCACCGGACCCGAAATGTTAACTCTGATTTTTTTTCTTCACAGATGCTGCCAGACCTGCTGAGCTTTTCCAGCAACTTCTGTTCTTGTTGGCAATGCTCTGGGGACCCGGGTTTGAATCCCGTCACAGGAGATGGTAGAATTTGAATTTAGTAAATATCTAGAATTAACATTCTAATGGTGACCGTGAATCCATTGTCGATTGTTGGGAAAAACCCATCCGGTTCACTAATGTCCTTTAGGGAGGGAAACTGCCATCCTCACCTGGTCTGGCCTACATGTGACTCCAGACCCACAGCAACGTGGTTGACTCTTTAGTGCCCTCTGGGCAATTAGGGATGGGTAACAAATGCTGGCCTAGCCAGCGACGCCCCTATCCCGTGAATGAATTTTAAAAAAGGAGCCATACTCTATCTAGTCCAATGGTTCATATTTTTTGCCTTTTTTAGAGACTCACCCAAGTGCTTAAGGGAATGAATAAATAAGCCACACTGATCAAGAAGGCAGCTGGTTTCACTCCCAGTCTGTGTCAACTCAGCTGACCTCAGAGGGTGCGTGATCCTTGTCCTCAACAAACACTGATTATGGAAGTGAAATACAGGCACTGATCACTGTGATGTGGTCCCCCAAAGTGTGCCGATATGGGACAAGAGCACTTGGCAATGTTTGCGAGGTATGTTTAGGGCCATGTACATGTCAGGCTTTGTTCTAAGATAATATCTTTTGAGTGTACCGCCACCAATGCCATTGTTGCTGCCGCTGGTTACGCTCTGCCAGACAGGCAAATGTGCGGCAAGTGATCTTTGTCCACAGAAAGGTTTTTCCACACCCAGAGCTCC
This sequence comes from Rhincodon typus, assembly GCF_021869965.1. Classification (NCBI taxonomy): domain Eukaryota; kingdom Metazoa; phylum Chordata; class Chondrichthyes; order Orectolobiformes; family Rhincodontidae; genus Rhincodon; species Rhincodon typus. Next base: position 75,276,300 of record NC_063339.1, on the reverse strand, counting down.
GAGCTGATAGCGGCTGCTTTCTCTAATCACTCAGTACCAGCCTGTTAGAGAACTATCCCAGATCTCAGAACACCGAAAGCAAACAAGCTACAGTTTTATGATGTTAAACTCCCCCAAAACTCCCTCTGAACTTTGTATTCCATATGTGCAAGGGGTCAGTTTGCACTCAAAGGTTTTCCCTTCCTGAACACTTGAACATTGCACTCGGGCTATGTCTATGTCACAACCATTCATCACAATCTTGTTTGACAACTGTGTGTGTGTGTATGTGAGTGAGTGTGTGTATATCCTGACAGCGTGACCTTACCACTATCTCTAAAAAGGTTAACTCCTACAATCCCATGTAACAACACTCAACAGGGCAAAATATTCTTCTGTCTGTACCACATTTGACTGCTGTAGAATAATGACATTATATGTGTACATACAAACAAGAAGTAGGAATAGGCCTTTCAGTCACTTGAGCCTGATCCGCAATTTAATAAGATCACGGCTGAACTGATTGTAACCTCAAATCCACAATCCCACGTCTGCATACTCTGCTCTCTTTCCCTAGAGAGGATCGTTCATGTTAAAAACTATTGAGTTTGGAGATTGGGTGCTGTGGTGGATTACAGAGGGCAGCGAAACGTCAGCCTTTCTGCTCCTAGATGCTGCTTGGCCTGCTGTGTTCATCCAGCCCTACACCTTGTTGTCTCACCTAACGTGCACATCTTTGGACTGTGGGAGGAAACCAGAGCACCTGGAGGAAAACCCATGCAGACACGGGGAGAATGTGCAAACTCCACACAGACAGTCGCCCAATGGTGGAATCAAACCCAGGTCCCTAGTGATTTGATGTAACAGCGCTAACCACTGAGCCACAGTGCCACCCCATGATGTCCCATAGAGATCACAGGCTATTAAGAAGTGGGAAACAAATGAGGGTTCTGAGGAAAGGTCATTGAAACATGAAGTCATTTCCCAGTATCTCTGACGTGAGAGAAAACTTGAGCACCTTGTGTCTCAACATGTGTATTTGTTATAGCCCCGTGGCCGGACCTTGTCTCTCTGGGCCACAAGATTGAGAGTTCAAGTCCCATTCCCGTTGAGCTGGATTCTTGAACTTTTGCATTCCACGTGCTGTAGGTACACACAGTTGGTCAAGGAAAGTTCGAGAATTTTGATCCAGTGACAGTGCCATAGTGGCAATATAGTTCCAAGTCAGGACGCCTTTTGACTTCATTTATTCATTCACGAAATGAAAGCATCACTGGCTGGACAGAGGGCAGTTAAGAGTCAACCACGTTGCTGTGGGTCTGGAGTCACATGTAGACCAGACCAGGTAAGGATGGCAGTTTCCTTCCCTAAAGGGCATTAATGAACCAGATGGGTTTTTCTGACATTCGGCAATGGATTCACGGTCATCATTGGACTCCACATGACTTGGAGTGGAATTTGCTGATGGCAGTATTCTCATATTTCGATTGTCCATGTGCTTTCGCCTGGGGAAGCTCCCAGATGTGGAACGTGCTGTCACGTGTGCTTTGAAAATATCCTGGGAGGTGGGTGCATTTGCCCCAGTGCACCATGGGTGTAGGGAGTGATTGTTTAAGGTAATGGAGGGGGGAGGGTGTTCAATTCGAGCAAGCTGCTTTGGCCTGGATAATGTTGAGCTTCTTGAGTGTTGTCGGCGCAGCCTGAATTCAGGGAAGTAGAGAGGTTGGCATCACATGACTGACTTTGGGCATGGTATTACATGGAAAGGCTCTGGCAGACAGGAGGGGAGTTACTCAGTAAGGATTTTCCTGCTGTTGTAGCCACTGTATTTATACTGGCAGGTCCAGTTATGTTACTGGACAATGGCACCGCCCAGGATGTTGTTGGTGGAGCAATTTAATGGTGGGGAGGGTTGGGGGGTGCCATATTTGATGATGGCAATCCCATTGAATGTCAAGGGAACTGTTAAATTCTCTCTTGTCGGACATGGTCATTGCCCAGCTCTTGTGTGGCATGAACATTACTTAGCCTAATGTCTCCTCCCTTTGCTTTTATTTGGCTGGTTGTGCACCTTGGGCCATTTCACGATTTCAGAAGGGAATTGCTGTCGGTGCAATAAGGAAGGAGGAGTCAGATGGGCCGAACAGCCTCCGGCGTCTGCCTTTACGTCTTCGTATATGGTTTGCTTTTGCCTTGCTCGGCACGTAGAACCGGTCAAAGTGTCATATGACGATGACAATACCGACCTCGAATGGTAAAGCAAACAGTGCAAGATAAGGAATGGTGAAGGCAAGGAGCAAAGTCTAGATGTAGGATGTGACAAGATGCAGCTTTGACTCCCCGCCTCCACCCCCACAACTCCCAGGCCCAGCAAGAAGCCTCAACTCACTCCGGCACTCTCTTCGTACTCTCTGGGTTAGTGCCAGAGGATGAACTGGTAAAAGGCGGTATCTCTGAGTCGCCCTTCTCTCTCTCTCGTAGCTGCATGTAATCAGGGAGAGAGCAGCTCCAAGGACAAAGCTGATGCCGTCGCAGTAGCTGGATGAGAAGTTAAGTTAAATGCTGTTAGAGTAAAGGAGAGGATGAGGTTGGTTCGAAGCTGCTACTCAAGTGATTTGTGAGGCTGCTAAGTGTGTTCGCAGAGGAACGTATTTGACAACCCGTGGAACACTATGAAACGTTGCTGTTGCTACTGCATAAAGCTTCGTGGATCTAGGCTGTTTCCCAAAGCCTGGAGAAGCCAGGGAGAAGATTTCACAAGCAATGTTTCCCCATTTAAGTGTCACTAAACCCTTTTTTTTTGTATGAGGTGCTTGCCCGGGGCCAGAGAGTTTATATAAACTGATTTCTAAAATATGTAAATAATGAGAGTTGCACATTCTGTTCCCACTTGTTTAACTAAACACACAAGTGGGTTCATTCACCTGTCTGCACACTGCCAGTGTCAACTCTGCAGGCTGCACACAGCCCGAAAAGGACTTGCTCAGCCACATTCTGGGACCAGGATCTGAGATCTCTCGATGTCACATGCTGTGATCCGGTGCTAGAAAGTCCCTGTACTGCTCACGCTTTAACTGCCACCAAACACGGTGAAGGAGTAAAGGAATGAAACAGAGGTGGACGAGAAAGAGGAGGGAAAAACGTTAAGGGAGGAGATGGCTAAGAGGTGACAAAGAGGGTGAGAGACGTGCACAGCTAAGTGGAGAATGATTGAGAGGGACAGAGTAAAAATGCTAGATCTTCCATTACAGCTGCAGAATATCACAGAGCAGAAATTTATCACTGTTAGTGCTTGACCTATTTTAGTGCACTCCTGCACACCTTGCCTTCCATGAATTTGAGGCCATTTAAAACTCTGCTGTCTATATACTAAGCCGCACCAAGTCTCTTTCCCCTGTGCTCACTGACCTACACTTGCTCTCTGACAAGCAAGGTCTTGGTTTTGGAAGTCTCGTCTTTGTTTTCAAATCCCCCTAATGGCCTCAACTCTCCCCATGTCTGTGATCTCACAACCCTCTGATGTATCTGCACCCCTCAAATGCTAGCCTTTGATTTTAGTCACGTCGTAATGCATTGCTGTCACTTTTCAGGTTACACAACAAATGCCTGTGTCAGACGGAAGATCAGCTGATGTATTCACACTGTCAATAATAACTATGTAAACTTGTCAGGTGCAGTGTGTGTGTGTATATATTGGTTGGGGTGGGACTGTCAACCCAGTATGTGTCAATATCTAGTCATTTTGCACTATTCCAAAACTGGTCAATGACTGCTTTACATTCTAATTGTGGCTTCCTTGTCATCACCATATTATAATGCTGCATTTTTTCTCACATTATCGTGAGGCATTACTTACTAACACCTATCACCTTGGGGAAAAAAAAGCCAAACAGCAGTATGTCATAGCTATGGTACAGCTATACATCGTGGAACTCATTTCGGGGTAAAAGATTGTCCCTAAACATTATCAAACGTAGTATCCAGCTACACAGCCTCCTGCCTTCATGCACTGTTCCCACCAACACAGAAGTAGGAGCTTTCAAAAGGTTTAGCATGGCTTACCTTCAACCCTAACCCCACCCCCAACACTGATGTTCCCTCATAGCACATGTAACAATCTCAACTAACAGCCATAGTTGTACAGTACAGAAACAGACCCTTCTGTCCAACTCATCCATGGTGATTAGATATCCTAGATAAATCTAATCCGTTTGCCAACATTTGGACCATATCCCTCTAAACCCTTCCTATTCACGTACCCATCCAGATACCTTTTAAATGTTGTAATTGTACCCACCTCCACCACCTCTTCTGCCAGCTCATTCCACACACGCACCACCGTCTGCATGAAAAAGTTGCCCCTAAGATCCCTTTTAAATCTTTCCCCCCTCACCTTAAAGCTATGCCCTTTGCTTCTGGACTGCCCCACCCCAGGGAAAAGACCTTGGCTATTCACCTTATCCATGCCCCTCATGATTTTATAAGCCTCTATAAGGTCACTCCTCAACCTCCGACGTTCTAGGAAAAGTAACCCAGCCTATTCAGCCTCTCCCTATAGCTCAAACCCTCCAACCCCGGCAACATCCTTGTAAATCTTTTCTGCAGTCTTTCAAGTTTCACAATATCCTTCCTCTAGCAGGGAGACCAGAACTAAACGCAGTATTCCCAGTTCTCATCAGTAAATGCATTTATTAATTAAATAGAATCTATAAACCTCACTAGACTATTTATGTATTGCAGAAATAAATAGTTTGCTGTATGAGCATAATTACAGAAAAATGCAATCTGTTAAACAAATTGGGAAAAATGTTTTTCATCGCTAGTGGATCACGCTGATTAATGTGGAGTCAGATTGTGACCTATGAAGGTCAGAGGTCTATCAGCTGGTGCTCAGTCTGAAACAGAGTACTGATCACTGACTGTAATTCACCACCCAATTCACAATCCTAACCTCCCATCCTGTATTCCTTCACCAACAGAAACACCTCCCCATCCTCTTCGCCAACTGTAACTCCAGTTCCCAGCTCCATACCCTTTAGCTGATCACTGACTGTAACATTCCCCAACTTGACCCCTAACCTACAAATCCATCAGGATTGTCAACTGTAAACTCCACTCCAGTCTCCGCTGATTATAACCATCAGCCAATACAGACCCCACTCTGATCTTTCACTAAACACGCTGATGTCCAGTAATAGTAACCCCTCCATTTCCACCGACTGTAATTTTCCATCAAATTAATGTACTGACTGTAACCACACCCCTCTATACTCCACAAACTGCACCCCACCAATTGTAACTCCTTCGCCCCAATCTTAAATGTACTGTGATGCCTAACCACAATTACTGATGGTAGCACCCTTACCCCACCCCCATCTCCAACTGGAGCCCTACTCCTCAGTCACCATAAACTGTAACACCCCCATCTCCATCTGTAAACCCCCATCCCAATCTCCACCTCCCCACTCCATCTTCATAGATTGCAAACACCATCCTGATGTTCATCAACTATACCTCCATGCCAATCACAGCTGACTCTATGTCCTACTCCCCCCCCATCTCAAATGTATTACTCCCACCTCAATCATCTGACCATCCCACTTACAGTCTCCATCCTACACCCCTTACCCTGCCTGCAAGGCCCTGACTGTAACCCCTAACCCAATTACTAACTGTACGTCCTACCATCCCAATCTCAACTCTGTCTTCCCAATCCCATTTCTAACTGTAATTCCCACCATCATCACCCAAGCTCCCACCCCAACCTAACGGTAATGCCCCCAGCCAGAGCTGTGCCATTATCCCAATCTCTGACCAATGCCCCCCGATCCCATTCACTGACTGTAACCAGCCACTCCGATTTCCAGCTGTATTCCTTCTACAGTCCTCCAATGTCTGTAACTACACCCCTGCCACATAAACACTTCCTACTGTAAGACCCCAGTCCAATCACTGGCAGTAACCAGGCTAATCTCCACCGTTTGGCTTTCCCCACCTAAATCATAGAATCCCTAGAGTGTAGAAGTGGGCCAATCAGTCCATCAAGTCCACACCAACCCTCAGAAGAGCATCTGACCCAGACCCACTCCCCTACCCTATGTATCCCATGGCTATTGCATCTGGCATGCACATCCTTGGACATTATGGACCAAGCTAGCCAACCTGCACATCTTTGGACTGTGGGAAGAAAACCGAGCCCCAGAGGAAAACCCATGCAGACACAGGGAGAATGTCTGTGTGGAGTTTGCACAGTCACCCAAAGCTAGGATCGAACCCAGGTCCCTGGTGCTGTGAGGCAGCAGTGCTAACCACTGAGCCACTGCGCCACCCCAATCTCCAACTATAAACTCTCACTGTATTCCCCACTGATCATTATGCTGCCACCTCACTCTCCCAAATTTCTGGTTCTCCATTTCTTAGACTCCAGTCATTGTACACCTGCACCCAACCCCCAAAAAATTTCATTCACAACGCCCCAGCTCTAACCTCCTCCTTCCAACTGTAAGCCCCTGATCACAAGTGCCAAACACTGTAGCACTCCACCCCTTCTCAAACTGTAACCACCCAATCTGATCTCTCAAACACAAGAACCCCACCAATACTGACCTGTGACCTTTGCCAGCTGTAAGCCCACAGCCTATCTACACCTAATGTAACCACTCCCCAACTTCCATCTTCCATTGACCATATATCAACATTAAACCATATTGACTATAATCTCACCATATCGATTTCCAACTCTATCACTCCAGCCTGATCGGACTGTACCATCTCTTTCCTGGTCTGTACTGGCCACTACTCCCCTCCAGACTGATTGTGAGTGGGGCTACAATCTTCTCTGATCATTACTCCAACTCAATCTTGGACTGTAACCTCATATCTATTCCTCACCTTCAATCTTAACCCAGTCTCGGACAACTAGAGCCTAATCCCCTCCAACTACATTTTCCCCTCAACCCATCTCCCTCCATCTCTAACCCAGCCCTGACTATAAGATCCCCACCCATACTGCAAGGTCAAAAGCCAAAACTGCAAATCCTCCACAGTATCTTCCGCTCCATATGCTGATACAGCCTCCTTCACCTCAATCACCAACTGTACCCCACCTTTAGTTAACTCCTCCACCTGAACCTCTGGCTGTGGACCCCAACTACCACTGACTTTAAAACTCCCACACCAACCTTAATAGCCTTGCCCTAAACGCAACTCCTGTAGCCCTCAATTCGTGACCGTCTCCCCAGTCACCAACTGTAAGCACCAATCTGTAATCCACCTGATCTCTGCTGACCATAACCCCCACCACCCCAACCATAACTCCAAGCTGCACTATTATCCCCACTGTAATCTCCAGCTGTAACCTCTGCACCCCTTTCTCCCAATGCGAATACCAGCCTGACATCCACTGACTGTGACCCTCCCACCCTGACCAACATTCACCCTCCCCACTTCCATTCTAATGGCTTAGCTGAGGTTCAATTGCTACCCCAGTCCTTTGGCACCCTGTGCAGCGAGGATCGATAAGGGCCAATGTCCCACATTACACATGGTTTGCTTTCCCCACTCAGTTCAAATTTTGGTCACACTCCCAGTTTCTAGGCCATTACGTCCCCTTCCATTTTAGTGGGCTGAGGTCAAATTTGCAGGTCACATTAGCTCCAATCCAATGCTTCTTCGTCTAAAGGTCACGAACCCATAAAATAACACGTTTGACTCTCCTGGTCTATGACAGTCCAGCAATGAGGGCCTTAGCTTGATGACTGTATTTCCTGTACACTGCACGTGCATCTAAGATTGCTGTAAATACTTCCATATATTTGTGGCATGGCTTGGGTTATAGGGAAGAGAAAGGAAGGATAGCAACTCTCTTCTTGAAATGAAACAAATTTCTTCCTTACTTTCCTAACGTTACAGACTCTGGGTCCCAGTTTTCTAACTGGGCATGTTTTAAAAATGTGAAATTTTGATCTTGACAACAGTAAACATTCATCTGCGCAACCATTAACCAGCGTTTATACATGCATCCATCAGGGCTTACTGGAGGGGGGAAACTGGGAAGCACGAATCTTAGGTTAATTTAATGCGTAGTCTACAGGACAGAGTCAGCAATAGAGAGGAAGTCTGTGAATTCACCAGGTTGTATTGTATTGTACACAGATGAGATTTCAGTTTGAAAGACATGAGCTGATTCAATTGGGTTACTGTGTTATATAGTAACATGGCATGGTTGCTGAGAGGTAAAAATATTGGCAGCGGTTTCACTTAGGATCAGGATCTCAACAATTCTCATCCGTTGACCAAAGGGCTCCATGGACAGTCACCCTCATTAATACCTAACTATCCTATGGTACCCCAAGCAGCTCTCAGAATACTAGAGGAGTCCTGACTCCTAGTCAGGAGTGGAATGGAATACTCCCCACTTGCCTGGATGAGTGCCTCCCCAACAACACAAGCAGCCCACTTGTTTGGCACCACATCCACAAACATCCACCCCCTCCACCACCGCTCAGTAACAGCGGTGAGTACTATCTATCTATAAGATGCACTTCAGAAATTTACCAAAGATCCTCAGACAGCACCTTCCAAACCCGTGACCACTTCCATCTAGAAGGACAAGGGCAGTAGATATATGGGAACACCACCACCTGCAAGCCACTCACCATCCTGACTTGGAAATATAATCGCCGTTCCTTCACTGTCGCTGGGTCAAAATCCTGGAATTCCCTCCCTAAGGGCATTGTGGGTCAACCCACAGCAGGTGGACTGCAGAGGTTCAAGAAGGCAGCTCACCACCACCTTCTCAAGGGGCAACTAGGGACAGGACAAGAAATGCTGGGCCCAGCCAGTGACACCCACATCCCAAAAACAAATGAATGAACAAAAAAGTTCTGAAGATACGTGCCACGTGGTGTCGTGCAAACCCAATAGCCGGAACATCTTGCAAGCTCCGGAATGCCATCCCTGCAACTTCAGCCGAGATAATGCTCACCAATGGCCAATGTTTAAATGAGGTGTTACAAACCAGCACACTTGGCCACTTGCACATGGAGCACACCATCATTAATTGCAATCGCTGGGGAAATATTGCTTGGGACCAATGCAAAATGTTAGTTTTAATTGCCATCTACAATTTACGATAGAATGGAAAGTCTGAAATCAAGACAGTCAACACCCGTGTGCCAAACTCTCAAACATGTAAGACCATGTGGATGCAGGTCAACCAACCTGCTGCTGCCTGAGAGATCAAACCCTGACATGATTCCTTTGGACACACCATTGTACTCCAGGTACTGAAGAATGGAATTCCTCCCCCTTTCCAACCCACAAGGTATTCCCAAATTAGCCAGATGAATGGAGTAAAGTTATCTCTGCTCCCATGCTCAATCCAGACTGTATGCGTGGCATTTCCATTAAATCAACCATTCTTATGCCAATCAATGCCACATCAGGTAGTTTTGTTGGCCACACAGTCTTATTTCATACAGGACTCTTATAATCTTCGGCTGTAATCGACCGATCCAGATTGGGTTAAGAATGGGTCCTAGAAGCAAGAAGGTCTTTTTGAGCATTGTGCCATCCTGTCTGGGTTGCACATTTTGTTTGTAATAGTAAATACATGGTCTAGGACAGGCCGCTTATCAGGATTTTCCCAGGACAAAGAAACCTACTTTCTGAACTGGTTAATTTGTTTGCACCCATGGGGTTATCCTAAATTGAAAACTCCCCAAGGATTCAGGGACCTTCTGGCGAGACAAGTCTCCCACCACCTTGAGGTCAGATTTTTATTGCATCATCCCTGGTTCAAGACATTTCCTGCTCCTGGCCTTCCAATTTTCTTGTACAAATCCAATAAATAATTCCCCACTTGTTGCAAAACGCATGTGTTTTTCTGTGATTTTCAACGTGCCACCACCTCGGCATGCAGTGTAACTGGTTGTTAACAAGGCCAGTGCATGCTTACCTCAAGCACAGTATCTGGGTTTAATGTCATCCAATGCCAATTCAGTACAAATTTCAACCATTACCAGGCACAGAGGCCCAGGACAATGTGGGACTCTGACCTAGTTACAAATCTAGTAGATTCATCTATAATTATTTCAACACCATGATCGATCTGGTCAAAGTTTTATCCCAGCCACATATTTGGTGCATTGACCAAACTTCCCTTGGATCAGATCCCACTTGCAGAGTATCATGGCATGTTAGCAAGGTCTAGGTGGTTGAAAATCAACGCCACTGAGTAACCATTGCTTTTGTATCAAATTTCCACCAGGGCTGCGTTAATTCACAGGCGGATGAGCACGTGTCCCACTACACATTCCTCAGCATCACAACAGCAACACACCCTTGCCGTACCTTCCCGCCCCCAACTAAAATTAGCACAGCACCAAGCAACAGCAGTTCTTGAAGGGACAAGCTCAGGACTCTAAGCTCTATTTGCTTTTCTCCTTGTTCTTAAAATTATTCAAAATGGTGCCAGATTGTGGTGACATTGGAAAAGCTTTTCAGTGTTTTTTTTCCTCACTGTAAAATATATGTGACAATAAATCATTTGATTCAATTAAATTCAAATCCAGAGTTACCACACTTTGGAAAACAAAACCATTGGGGTTTTATTGATTTACATTTGAACCAGTCATTACAAAAAAGCATTCTGTATAAACAGACATAGAAAATAAACCATGTAGTGAACAGTGAAGGAAAAATACATTCAACTTCCCTGTGTGCCAACTCCTGGTTGTCTCTCTCCAAGAGAGGGAGGGACCAGGGCCTATCAATAATAAAAATAGTATTATTAGTTACACAGAAAGCATACATCAATGCTTGGAATGTGTTCCGACAGGCACTTTTGTGTCACATTACTGAGCCCACACCTTCGTAACAGTCTCTTGTATCAAGGAAATTAAGTCAAAAAGCCTAAAAAAAATGCTAGGCTGCTGTTGGCAACAAGAGCCTAAAGGCAGTGAGCGCATGGCTGCCATAAAAAATACATGAGAAGATCGATTTATTTTACTTTTTAAAAGGCAGGGGGGAAAACTACAAAATAAATAAATTCAAATGTTTTTGTGTTTTTAAATTACTTTTTTTATTAAATAAAATAACTGAAGAGTAACGTTACAAAAACCCTCGTCATTGTAGTATAATATATTAAACTGTGGAAACGAAAATAACAAAAAGGAAAACCTCAATCTTCAGATTAATAAGATCATAATTTAAACATAAAAGAAAAATATATTTCTATGGTTCGTCATTGTGATAAATACAAACAAAAATGCATATGTTTGGCAATAAATATGTTTTTGATAAGTTAAATAAGCAATTTTTTGTGTATGTGTGTATGTGTGTGCAGTGACAAGCGATATCTTTAAATCCTTTAACATTCTGCCGATTTTTTTTTTTAAAATGGGGGGGATAAAAAAAAAAGAAATAAAATGAACTAACTTGGCAAAGTTCAAGGCTAGCTGGTTAAACTATTTCTCTCACTCACTCTCTGTCCCTCTCTGACAAAAACTATTTTTTAAATTTGCTTAAGAAACTTTCACAGTTCCACTCCCACTCCATTCTTCAACCCATCCCCCACCAGAACCAGTCAAACAAATAAAAAATTACCAGGGTCAATTTGGACAACTGAAACGGTTTAAAATAAAACAAGGCAGCCAGAACTCTAACATTCATTTGAAAGAAATAAAATGTAGCAGTAATTGTCCACCCAGGTCAGTTAGTCCCTATTCCACTCCCCTCACAGTTTTATTTCTTAATCCCAAGCCCTGTGCTTTGTTTCACCACAATATGCATCTATTCACAATCAATCCCAAATTAACTTCAGTCCCTGGAACCGACGAACTACTTAAAGAGAAATTGCATGGGGGTGGGACAAGGGATCCAAAGACATGGGCAAGGAAGGAGGGTTGAGTTGGGGAGGTGTACGGGGAGAAACAGAGGTGGCTTAGAGAGATGCTAGATGTCTCCTGGTGCCTGGTCTCATCTGCACCCAAAAGCATGAGGCAACAAAATTTAAGTCAGCTTGCATCAATAACCCCACCAGCTCATGCAAAAAAGACACACTCACTCAATGCTATCATTGCAGAGGGACGCACCAATTGAGAAGGAGTTGTGGGGTGGGGGGTGGCGGGTTAAAACAGGGAGAAGGTAAATTATAGCTAATCAAATATAGATTCCTGTTTTGCTACATTAAAGGTCTGATTCGGCAAATTACACCATTCAGCTCTCTTTTAAAAAAAAATACTCTCTTCAAAAGATTCTCAAAACCGCACTCAAGAACTTAAGACCAGGCAGATAGGTAGCTGTTTTGACAACAAATTCACTTCAGATCCTGTCACAAAGTGCCTTGACTCACCTAGGCCAATCCCCAATCAACCACAGATTATCCAAGGATGACTCTTGCCTCCAAATTCAAAAATTGTTGGGCTATCAAATTAGATACAGGACGAGGAAAACAAACAAAAAAAAATAGTATTTTTAAAAATTGACCATTCTGATTTTCCAAAAAAACACAAACTGGATGAATGATTAAAAAATGAGAGATAGGCGTGCAGTCATTGCTGTCCCCCTTGCTATCAAATTGGAAACTTGGAAGATAAATACATTGAAGGTCATCAGTTGACACTGCATGTAGTTGGTGAGTTTGGGTTTGGCAAGTCAATTCTAACCCTTGTACGTGTGTCAAAAGTTGGCTACCTGGACTTGTTGTTTTCAAAAAGAAATCACAACAGTTTGTCTTAAATGCTAGCTCAGATTAGGGGCACTTGTTTTTGACAGCTCTCTGCTTCTTCCAGCACTGGAGAAAGGTCAAGTTAATCATCCGAAATAGAGAGTCTGCTGAAGATGGGGAGACGCTTGCTGAGGTCAGGGGTAGGAGACTCTGACCCGCTCACACTCCCAGAGCTGCTCAGGTAGCTGTCGGACATCGAGTCTGGAGGGCTCGGGGGAGGCTCATAGAGATGGGGCGACTCAGCCAAAGACCGGAGCAGGAAGGAAGGCGAATGGGTGCCATTGTTGACGGAGGTCATGGGAACCTGGATGCCAATGCTGGGTGCAAACAGATTGGGTAGTTCCTGGCTCGAGTAGGTGAAAGGGTTGCTGGCGCAGTCTGGCAGTGTGGGGGAGGAGCTGAGGTCCTCAGAGCTGAAAATGGGCGGAGGGGTGATCGAAGTGGGGCTGCCCAGCAACCCACTGGAGGAACTGGAGATGCCAGAGAAGCTGTAGCTGTGTTGCAGGCGAGGCCGGTCGATCTTGTTGGAGGAGGAGAGTGGGAGATGCTGCTGGTCGTGAACGGGGGACAGGCGCCTCTCCTCCGCGTTGTGGATGAAGTGGCAGCGAGGGCCGTACGGGCAAAATCCGATGGTGTGGAAGGTGCGGCAGAGCTCAGTCTTGTACTTGGGGTGCCTGGCCAAGCTCCTCAGCTCATGGATGCCGTGAGCGAACTGGCACTTGTCACCGTACTTGCATGATCCGTTCTCCTCAAAGGGGCGGCACAACTCTGTCTTGTAGCGGCTGGAGTTGACCTGGCTCTGGGCTTTCTGCAGGCCCGTCTCAGAAAAGGAGCGGTCCCGGAATTTGTTCTCCTTGTTGGCCCCGGCGGTGGTACCACTCTGCTCCAGCTTGAAGCTGTTCAGCAGCTGGTTCTGGTTGAACTTGGAGTTAGCGTTGACAAGGGCGACAGAATGTCTCCTCTGATAGTCCATCAGCGTCGGGGTCCCGACTGCCTTCCTGTCCAGCAGGGGCACACTCGAGCTGCCTGCGTTGATGTTGTTGTTGTAGCTAATCATCTTGTTCTGAGTGAGGACAGAAAGCAAACTATCACTTTAGACACAACAGAGCGAAAAAAAAAACCCCAGCTTGCCACACAAGTTGTATATCCAATCCCAACCTCCCCATACCAGCATTGATCTTCCTACCCCCTTCATCCCCTACGTAGCCAGCATCCCCTTAAAGGCACCTACACTCTTCATCCCCTTAAAAGGCTTCACCTTCAACTTAACCAGTCCATGAGGTACTAAGTGTCAACATCTCGGTGCAGAACGTTTTCTCAAATTCTGTAATGGTTTTGTTAGTGACTTTTGTATTTGTGGCCCTAGGTAGTGGATTGTCCTACTAGCCCATTTAAACATCCTCTACCTCCATCCTGTCCAACACCTTCGGATTTTTAAAAGATTTAAATCAGATAGTCATCGGTCTTCCCTCTCCTAAGGAACTGAGCTGAAGTCTATCGTAACTGATAGCTATTATGGGGCAGAGAGAGAGAGTGAAAGAGAGAGACCACTGTAGGGTACAGTAATGAATTTGACGTCATGGTCAGCAACACAACAAAAATCTTGTTTACATTGAACAGGCAAAGAGAATGGTTTGTGGCTCACCAGGCAGCAGTCAGCACCAATGAGACTGTCCCCCCACCCCCCGTGTTCCTTGGGACAACTCAACTGACAAAGGGCAAGTTACTGGTAGGGGTTGTTATACAGCGCTGCACCCTGTAGGTTCTCCCCAGCCCCATTACCCCAACTCCTCCTCACTCCTGGAGTGGAGTCCACTAACAAGCCATCCCCTGACCACTGCAGTCACAATATTGACAGGTACGCACTACAGAACCACCCTCTCCTCCCCGCACCTTACCAAAAACAACAGCCTTCCACTCATAAATATCACATCCAAATAATGCCCCATTTCCAACATGTTCGGAGAAACTTGAAAGGAAGTATCAGAAACAAATAAGAAAGTTGATAAGAGTGCTCCAGCGAGATTTCACTCCCTAACACCCTCTTCCCAATAAGCCTCCCCCCTCTCTCCCACTTTTTGTACACCTCTCAGTGGTATAACTCCTGGTACTAATCGCCTTCTTGGGAGGGGAGGCGAGAGACTTAACCTTTATTTGAGGGGGTGGGGCGGTGAGTAGGTGCACAGAGCAAGGGCGATGGGGGCTCTCTCTGTCCGAGTGGCCAGGATGAACTGATGCCCCTTTTAAGCCAAACTGGGGCAGCAGAAGTAACAAAAAAAAAGTGGGTGGGGACTCCCAAAGTTCCAAATCAGAATCTTGGCGCGTTCCAAATCAGAATACCCCCCGCCCCAAGACAACATTCCTGATCTGGAATCAAGGAATCTCACCCTACTCCTTCTTCTCTTCCATCGCCACCCAAAATGATTTTAAAATACCAATCTACACTTTTTTCTATTTAACAAAAACACCCGGAGGAGCATTACATAATGGGTTAAAATATAGAAACAGATAAACAGGAAAGAAAGTTCCACCAAACCGCCTCAAACAGGACGGAGCAAAATATACAGCCAAATTCAAACAGCCAGAAAAGAAGTCCATTTAAAAAAATAACACGATGGAATCTCTAATGTTGCAGAAGGGGGGAAATCGTGAAGGATATGAAATCCGCAATCGGCCGTCAAGACTTTTTTTGATTTTTTTTTTAAAAAAAAAAGCAGAATTAAAACTCTCTCTCATCCTAAGGCATCGTTCCGGGAGTCTTTGCTCAGAAAGTTGGCTACACCAAAACGTCCACACAAAAGTTTTTTCAGATTAAATGCAGAAGGAGAGAGAGAGAGAAATTAAGAAAGCCATCGATAGATCGAGTGGCTGAGAAAGTTGCAACGTGCTTGCTGGAATAATTAATACCATTTCCCCCTCTCTCTCTCTCTTACTCACTCACACACACACACACACACAGAGCGGCTCAAAACAAAAGTTAGTGTGTGCTTCTCTTTTTACCTTGCATAAAACTTCTCCAATGTCGTAGAAACATGAGGTGAACTTTGTAGACATGTCGAGGTGTCCGGGTTAGCGAAAGCAGGTCGATTCGGCTGTGAAAGCCGGGGGATGGGGCGGGGCGGGGCGAGACGGATCGGATCGGCTCCCCAACTACAGTGAACCTTCGTCTGCTATTATTTTCTTCCTTCTCTCTCTCTCTCTCTCTCTCTCTGTGCTGCGAGCCTCCCACTCGCCCCGCAGACTTTCAACAACTCGCAGTCCGACATCAGCCATAAATAATTTCCCTTCCCCCCGTAGGCGGATCCCTGGTATTTAAATCAGCCTAGCTTGTGAGCTTTTTTTTTGAAAAAATCTCTTTGACTGACAGTAAGTGCACCCAGCAGCAGAGAGAGAAAGGAAAAATTAACGCCTTCCCACCAAATCCAAGTTAAAAGTTTTTACATGGCTCTCTCCCTGACTCTCTATCTATATAATTCCTCTTTACGAGTTTGTCAAGGTGTTTTCCCCCCCCCCCCTCCTGTTTGTTAAATGAACTAAAATTTTACATCATACAACAACATCAATGAAGTTAACTAATTGGTAGCTTTCAGTCTGTTGGGTTTTTTTTTGTTTTGGGCGGGATTTGGAGCGAGTTGCCCAGTTCAGAAAGGGATTTGGATCTGGAAGAAGCCATTGCGAAATGTTTGAGCAAGGGGGAGGAATGCGTTGTTTTAAAAAAACTTTCTGGATCAAACACTGCGGGGGGGGAATGTGGTGCCCCGTATTATGTTGCACAAGGTTCAGCGGGTTTGCTGAAAGGCTGCAACGAATTTGTTTTTAAAAGTGGTCACTGAGATAATGTATGCTTTAATTTTTTTTTTAAAGCGTAGTTTTAATAGTATGTTTTTTTTAAATGTATGTCGACTCGCAGTGTTTTGGCTGTTTCCGAATGATTTGCATTGTGCGCGGCTTATCGTCTGTAACAGATGGTTGCAATTTCATGTCTGTTACAACGGGTTTTGGCGGGAGAGAGCACATGGCGCTAAAGGAGCCTTTTTAGTTGAGTTTTTTTTTGGGGGGGGAAGAAGAAAATAAGAATGAAACGAGAAGAGGGCTTAAAAAAAAACTTAAAAAGCTGGCTCTTCGGTTTGAGAAGGCCAAATAAGCGCCTCCTGACGTCTTCAACTTTCCTTTTTTTTTAAAAAAAAGCATATTTCTCATTCCTTTTTTTAAAAAGTTTGACTTCTCATTTTTAGAAATCATGTTTTTCTTAATCCTCTCTTTTTTTAAAAAGTTTCCCTCATTCCTCCCCCTTTAGAAAACATTTCCTTCTTATTCCATCCGTTAAAAAAATTTTCTTATCTTTTATACAAAAGTTTCTCTCTCATTTTTCCCCTCTCTCCCTTTACGTGACTCCCCACACAGAAAGACATTGTCAGTGGAGGGGCTTGTATTAAACAGTTTTCTCCTCCCCGCCCCCCTTCTTATTTAAAGCAAAGGAGTGTTTTGTTTTTGAAAGCCTCCAGAGAGAGCGCACTCTAATTGGTATCACTTAAGCTATTTTTTTTTCCTTTAAACTTTTCGTTCGAGTGAATCCGCCTGATGTTGATTTTTCAGGATCTATCAGCGAGCCCCCGTCATGCGCTTTTTCTTCAAATTTCCAAAGCTCAACGATTTACAGCGACTCTCGATTATTCCCCCCCTTTTCGTAAAAGAAAAAGTTCGGCAGAATAAAGTAATACTGAAACTGAAATCAGGGGGAAAATAGAGATGTGGTGTGGTTCAGCGCTGTGGCTATTTTAAAACGGAGGGTTCAACATTATAAACAGTGTGACTGTGTCTTGGGGGAGGGGGGCGGTGGCGAAGAGAGAGGAACTGAACCCATTCAGCTCTCAAATCACCAAACCTTCCTCAATCCTATTTACACGTGGTGGCTGAATCAGCAGATAGTTAACACTATCCACCCGCGAAATAACAGCTGGAATACTGTCGCTTTGCTTTCTCTCTCTCTCTTTTAATATTCATTTTCTATTTTTGGAGAAGCAATTCTACAAGTTTCCTTCCCCTCCTGGTTTCTTCTCTTTGTAAAACCTG
>NC_063339.1:75253167-75258418 GCF_021869965.1 Rhincodon typus | reverse complement strand
CCCTTCCTGCGCGGGCGGTTTTTAAAAAAAAAACTCCCCCCTTCCCCCCCCCAGGACACAGCTGAACAATATTATTTCCCCCCCCCCCCCCCCCCCCCCCCCCCCGCAAACCCAAGTTATTTTCCCGCAAAATAAAATTCCTAATAGCCACAGAGGTCAGGACAGGGGCTCCCCTTTGAAAGTTTTCGTTCTTCTCTTCACAAGTTATTTACCTTTGCGGCCACTGGGATATGTTTTGAAGGAGCGCCAAACCCCAGACAATGTTTTTAGACTCATCTGAGGGGATGAGACAGCTCCTAGCGCTGGCGCCTCTCTCTCCATGTGCTGTATGGGAGTGTGGAGGCTGTATCACACTGGTTTTCTCTCTCCTGGGCTGGAGGGCGGGGAGGTCCCAAGGCTATGGCAGGTCCCACCACTTCCTGCACTAGCGCATTGTAAACAACAAGTCCCACATTCTTCCCCACCAGGCCGCGTTTTGTGCTACTTCCAATTGGGACCCTCTACAGGAATGCTTTCAGTTTTTGTTAGGTGGTGGGGAGAGACTGCTTTCTTTATCTCCCTCCCCTGCCCCCTACCATCCCCGGCTTCAAATTAATCTTTGGTTTCAGCCCCCGCCTTAAGCACTATCCCAGCACTCCCTTGGCCTCTCCGATCTCAAATTGTTGTTAAAATATGTCTATCTCGGGTTTAAAAATGTTGTTGAGCAAAGGTGTAAGGGTGGCACACTGGTTAGCCAGGCACCCGGGTTCGATTCCAGCCTCGGGCGACCGTCTGTGTGGAGTTTGCACATTCTCCCCATGTCTGCGTGGGTTTCCTCCCACAGTCCAAAGATGTGCAGATTGGGCGGATTGGCCTTGCTAAATTGCCTGTAGTGTCCAGGGATGTGCAGGCTGGGTTGGAAATGCAGGGTTACAGGTACAGGGTAGGTCAGAGCGGGATGCTGTTTGAAGGGCCGGTGCACACCAGACATAGGAATTCTACACGGGCCAAAGGTAGTTATATGGAGTTAGGCCACAGATGAGCCATGATCTCATTGAATGGTGGAACAGGCCCAAGGGGCAGAATGGCCTTACTCATGGGGTCATAATCCAAATCCAGAGATTTGAGGTTTTCATCCAGGCCTGCGCTCCCAGTTGCAATCCTGTGGGAGTTGCAAACTTTGGCAACTCATGCGTCTGAGAGGTCCTCTTGTGCCTGTGGTGTTGGAAGGATAGGGGAGTTTAGATCTCTGCCAATCACTTCCTTAGAAACTGCTGAAAATCTTAAAACAGAAACAGAAAGCACCAAATGGCACCAGAGACTGGTGACTCTGTACCCTTTTCAACTGTACTCACGCACTCCTGCTTGAGCACACGTGACAATAAAATCTAACTCTTAAAAAGCACTGGAGAAACTCAGCAGGACTGGCAGCATCTGTCGAGAGAGAGAGAGAGAGAGAATAACAGAATCGACATTTTGAGTCCAGTGACCCTCCTTCACAAATGTGATGGTGCGCTTTGAAAGCTGGTTGGGAGTGGAAGGGTAGAGGGCAGGGCTAGATAGAGCAATAGGGCAATTTCTGGGGTAGAGTGGTAGAAATTTAATGACAACAAAAGGTAATGGTTGCACTGATGGAATGAAACATTTGTCCAGGGTGAATGTGAACAGTTGAATAATGAATGCCTCTGTCCAAAAGCAAGAACTTGAAAAACCAGATTCAAACTGGCTTACAGTGAAAAACAAAAGAAGCTCAAAATGGAGCAACCGAATTCACGGTCTGAAGTAGTTGAACCCAACGATGGAGGCGAGGAGGCTGGCAACTGGAAAATTTGGGAGAGGGGAGCGGGGGCGGGTGGGTGGTGTTGCTGTTCCTCCAGCTTCCATCAGGCTTCGCTGGAAGGCTGCAACAGGCCTAGGACAGAAATGGCAGCCCAACAGGCAGGTGGTGAACTAAAGTGGCACGTGGCCAGCAGCTCAGGACCAGGTTTGCGAAGCAGTCACCCCAGGCTGTCAGCTTTAAATCACGTATCTGGTGCCATTATCGCATTGCTGTTTGTGGAATCTTGCTGTGCTCAGCTTACCTGCTACCCTTCCCCCCCCCACACCCACCTTCGAAATCTGGTTGTGAAACGCTAGGGGAAATCCTGCGGTGGTGGAAGGTGCTACAGGAATGCACATTCTTTTTGCACTTCCCCTCGCGGTCGTAGGGGTGTCAGGCTGTACTTGGACTCTGAGCCAGATCAGGAAGAGTGGATGGACTGACAGGGAATAGCGAGGGTCCTGGTAAAACTCCATGACCAGGGAAGAGCTGTGTCCCATCACCAGGTTAGTATTGGGAAATAACATCGTGGTATGGTGTGCCTCCTTAATAATGCAGGGCATAAATTTCAACAGCTTGTACACCCCCGTGCCACACATATACACACACACCCCCCTCACACATACATACACACACACCCTTCACACACACACACCCCTCACACTCCCCTCTCTCACACACACCCCCCTCTCTCACACACACCCTCCTAACACACACACGTACACATACCCCTCACATATACACACACCCCTCACATACACGCTCCCACCTCACACCCCTTCACATACACACACATTCCACACGTACTCCCTCACACATAAAACCCCACCACACATGCACCCCAACCCAGCCCGACCCTCTCCTCAATAGAAATGAACATGACAATTAACTTAATGTTGGTCAAGGGTCGATGTCGGTCTGCATCAGGCACTGATGCCAATGATCAAGCGGGCTGCTTTCTGCCTGGTTTCCTTCTTCCCGATCCCTGGAATTTGGTGCTTGTTACAGCAGTGTGGTCTGGATTGCAGGCCATCAGGACGGATCAAGGGGGAGCAGGGCTTCCCAGGGAGAATGGAAAACCATGAAAAAGAGAGAACGTTGCTAGGAAGTCTCAATCAGTTGTTTTCTGTCAGCTGTTCATGACTCACCCCAGATAAGTGGAATGGCTCGTAATGGAAGTCATCATCATTTCCTAGGCCTGGGATCTAAGCAAGTTCTTCTGCTTCACCAATTTGTCAAAGGCCTGAAAGCTGTGGAATTCCCACTTCAAACCTTTCCCTCTTCCCCTGAGACACGCCTTAAAACCTACACCTTTCACCAGATTTTTGGTCTGTGGCTCCACATCAGATTTTGTTGGTTGCAATCCTTTGAAGCATCTTGTGTCTTTGACTAGGTTTTGATCAACGAATGCATCACACAATGCGTCAGTACCCTTATAGTTTGGAGTGGTGACCTAGAGATTAATCTTAATCCAGGATACTCTAGACTAAACTTGGAAGTTTGATACTCTTGCCCCTTTTTGGGCTACAAATGGAATTTCGCTCCTGGATTGAGAGGGAGAAATTGCCGCTTGGGATTTTATTTTAATTGATCCCATGACTTTGGCGTTGTCTAGTGAGAGACATGAAAAGTTCGACCTCTGCTCAGAGTGGGAGAAAGCCAGCAAAGACCGTCTAACCCCAATCCAGAAAAATAGCTAGCCTAAGGCTGGAGGGAGGCCCCTGAGATACATAGAGCAGCTGGATGCAGGCCAGTCATCTGAGGTGAGGGAAGTGTGACAAGGGAAGAGTTTTGGAGTGTGCAAATGCGCCCCCTCCCGGAAGGACGAAGCAGCAACTGAGAAGGAGACGGAGAAAGGTTGCGGGGGGTGGGAGGTCACGGAGAAAGGTTGTGGAGGGTGGGGAGATCACGGAGAAGGCAGAGGAAGGAGAGTGACTTCCACCCATCACTGCCAAGGTGTGGATCCTGGGAACCGCTTTGTCAGCAATGGCTGGCAGGTGATTCCTCCTGTCCCAGGCCCCTTTTATAGCTCAGTGGGCACTAGAATGGCACGTGGGCATCTTTGGTCATGTTCGGATGGTGAGCACGGGTATGCCAGCCTGAGTCAAACTCCGCAATGTGCCACAACGAAGCAAACAGATGCAAACAGGCACATCGGCAGCAATAAAAGTCCGGTTGCAGCCCAAGCAGACTCAGGGCAAGTGGGCATTTCCTGTGCGGCGACCATCAGAGACTGACCCACCTCCCTTTGCACATCTGGCGTCCTTGGCCCACCTCCAGCTGGTGTCTCGAGTCATTGCTGCTCACTTCCTGCCTCTGTTATCGTGACATAACAAGTTTCCCCAAGCTCTGGGTGACTCGACTGTGTTTCCACAGCCCCATGCAACACCTCTCAGGTTACTGTACAAATGCTGCAGAGGCTGAGTCTTTTGTTCCACTCGAGCTACAGGCTTAACCCAACACCCCGTCCGGTGCCCAGGGCTCTGCAAATCGCCCACAGTGCCGCAAGCCCAGTGGAAGATGGTCAGCGCCAAGAGCAAGGGGTTGGCTATTCATGATGATCTAATGGGTAGATGACATATGCCCACTGTTGCCCTATTTAACTGGTGGTGTGAGGTGAGCAAGGCTGTTTCCTGTGGTGGTGGTGGGGGGGGTGGAATTCACTGACCTGAGGACAGGGTGGGGGTGTTGATTGTGAGTTGGTGGGGGTGGTCAATCTTAAAATTAGAATTCAGTCATAGAGAACGGAATCAGACGTGGAAGGGGCAGTGGAAATGTGCCACACTCTTCTCCCCAAGAGACTGTAGGTGAGTTAACTGGAGCAGTCAACACTGGGATGGATGGACAAGGATATTGAGGGACAAACGCAGAAGTTGCTGGAAAAGCTCAGCTGGTCCGGCAGCATCTGTGAAGAGAAACAAAAAATTCAGAGTTAACATTTCGGGTTTGGGTGACCCTCCTTCGGAACTGATGGTAGCTGGGAAGGTAGTGATCATCAGTTCCGAAGAAGGGTCACCCGGAATCGAAACGTTAACTCTGATTTTTTTGTTTTTTTCTTCACAGACGCTGCTGGACCGGCTGAGCTTTTCCAGCAACTCCTGTTTTTGTTCCTGATTTGCAGCGTCCACAGTTCTTTCGGGTTTTTATTACGGATTCTGAGGGATTCTGGAGCAAAGGTTGGTGGATAGGGATGAGTGGTGAAACAGGCCTGAGGGGGGCCTCTTCCCGTGCCAACTTAGGCTTGGACCGATGGCCCTGAGGGATTTATTCCCCCATACTCCTTGGACAATGACAGGGGAGCGG
The DNA here is from genome assembly GCF_021869965.1 of Rhincodon typus. Lineage (NCBI taxonomy): Eukaryota > Metazoa > Chordata > Chondrichthyes > Orectolobiformes > Rhincodontidae > Rhincodon > Rhincodon typus. Next base: position 75,253,317 of record NC_063339.1, on the reverse strand, counting down.
AAGGAAGGGTGGTCTCAGTTCCCCCCAAACCCCCTACTCATGATCACTGGCCATTGGGCCTAGTTAGACAGTGAATGCCCAGTAAACAGGCTAAGTTCACCTGCTAACCCCTCCTCCAGAGATAGTAGGAACTGCAGATGCTGGAGAAGG
>NC_063339.1:75238467-75252767 GCF_021869965.1 Rhincodon typus | reverse complement strand
CTGCTCCTCTGATGCTGCTTGGCCTGCTGTGTTCATACAGCTCTACACCTTGTTATCTCAACCCCTCCTCCAGTTTGGTCATCGGACAAAGTGGTATCCCATGGAAGGGATGATGGTTTCAGCCACAGAGGCGATAAGACTACCCCCACAATTCGCACCCCCCCAAACCAGTCCACCTAATTTAAAGTCCTCCTTGACTCTGGAGTCTGAGTGCAGGAGAGTTGTTACCCAATTATCTCTCGACAAGTGAAAACCAACCGCTTCCCTCACACATCCAGCACCGTTACCGTCGCTGAATCTCCCTCCGTTAAAGCTGACCGGAAACTCAATTGGACAGTTTGTGTGAAGTTGGTAAGTGACAAGAGCAAGGGACACAGGTTGGCAATTCACCTCCTGACTCCCCAAAGCCGTCTATAATTCAGGAGTGTGGTGGAACGTTCTCACTTGCCTGGGGGAGTGGAGCTCTCACAATACTCAGGAAGCTGAACACCGTCCACTACAGAGCAGCCCGCTTGACTGGCACCTCATTTCCCAATTTCAGCATTCCCTCTCTCCATTACCGGCTCTCAGTAGCAGCAGCAGTGTGTACCATCCACAAGACGCGCTGCAATAACTCTCCAAGGCTTCTTAGACAGCACCTTCTCAAACTCCACTCTATCTTCTAATGCCTCAAGAGCAGCAGATCCAAAGGAGTACCACCACCACCTGCAAGTTCCCCTCCAAACCATACACCATTCAGACTTGGAAATATATGGCTATTCCTTTGGTGACGTTAGGTCAACATCTTAACAACACTGCAGGTGTACCTACAACTGATGGATTGCAGTAGCTCTAGAAGATGGTGAACACTGCAAGAGAAATTAGGAATGGGCAACAAATGCTGGCCTAGCATGGCCAATGTTAATCAATGCCCACATCTCATTAGCAATAAAATAAAAGTTTGGATTCACACAGCCTCTCTTCCCACGTCCAGCATGATTGTAACTACTGCGCAAAAATATACCCAACTCAGATGAAAACAAGATGGCAATTATTGTTTGAATGCCCGTTGTTTTTCTTTGCTGCCGAGCTAACCTTCAATTGTTGGAGGCCTGGACAATCTGGTAGGACCCCAGGGTGGATTGTGGGAGCCTGCCCTCAGTGGTGCCCTCTCATGAGCCCACATCCTACTCCCTTTTCAACTTTGACCTCTGTAAACCTCTGAAGAGGAGCTTTACTGCCTCTCCTGATCTGTGGTCTACAGGGGGAGGGAGATTCAGAAAAGAAAGAGGAAGGCGAATAAATATCAAACGGTTAAAATTATCTCAGAACTGGGAGCAAGCAAACTTCACTTCTTCATTTTGTGCGCTGAATCAGGAGCTGAGGAATGAGCCCCTTCCTCCTGAAGCCTCAGATAGGCTGATGTCCTTGACCTAAGAGAGACTTCCTCCCTCTCCCAACCCACAACCACCACCACTCCGCTCCCTTCCCCAGCCACACTTGCAGGAAAGTCCCAGGCTCTATTCTGGGCCTGTGCCAATTTAGCTGCCTGACTGCGAGCCTGGGCTTCAGTAACTCAGGGTCAGGGATGGTGGTGAACGAGGGGAAGGAGTGCTGTAATGGTGCCTTGTCAGGTGACAGGGCAATGAGTTACCCAGAACCCCCCGGGGTAACAGACAGAAAGGAGCAGACGTGGCCACCCTCATCTAGGAGTGAGGGGGAGTTGCAGGCACGGGATTTTAAATCCAAATCGAAAACTTCCCCGGGAAGGCTAGTGTGCGAAGAAAGGGATGATTGTTGGATTACATGGGCTTAAAAGTCCCATTCAAATAGGTCAGCCATGGAGCGGCAGTCTCAGTTCAATCACTTTTCATTTGAACTTGGGCCTTGTTCTAAGTGAAACCATGTGACAGGGCAGAAGGCTGAAGTAATTCATGTCTTTCCCAAGCCCTTGACTCTCACACAGCAGCTGAAATGTGAGGGCGAGGCGGAGTGGGGGTGGAATAGAACTTGGCACTCGAAAACCTGAGTTAAAATCAACGCCATGTCTACAATCTTATCCCGTTGCAGTTTTGTTGTGTTCTGGCAGCTCAGGGGGAATTGGTGAAAGGGTATTGGGAGAAGGGAATGTGGGGGGTGGGCAGGGGCAGTTTTACAAGGGGGAGGTGTGGGGACTGGAGAATATGTTTAGAAACCAAGTCAGTGCAGATATGCAGCTGCTCTCAGTCACAGGGGAGTCCAGAGAGAGAGAAAAAAAGAAACAACTTTCTTTCCTGTCTCTGATTGTTAGGGTGGAACTGCACCACAGTCAATGTCCCAGTCAGCCATCCTGAACACCGCGGGCAGTCCATCAACTGTCCTTCACTCCCCCGCCAGGCGTCACTCCTGCCATCCCACACTGTAGCAGGCCAGGCTTTAACTCATTCAACACCAACCTGTTCGCCCAGAGTTCAAACCAGCTTCAAGGGGCTGCCGCATGCTGAGCTGCTCATTACAGCTGAGGCTACACGACACCAGCCCATTCCTAAACATACACTCACACACACACTCACTCACTCACACACACACATGCACACACACACACACTCATGCACACACACACACTCACTCACACCCTCACACACATACACCGACACATACTCACACACGCACACACACACACACACTCATGCACACACACACATACACCGACACATACTCACACACACACTCACGCACACACACAGACACAGCCACACACATACAGACATAGCCACACCCGCGCACACACACACACACAGATGCACACGCGCGCGCACATACACACACAATCTCACACACATGCACACATATATGCACATGCACACACACACACATACACACACGCACACAAACACACACGCACACACATACGCACGCACACAAATACAGAGACCCATGTGACAACAGTGAATTTGGAATGTAGATTCAGACTGACTTGATTGCCCTTCCTGATCACAGGCCTCACGCTCAGTTGTAGCTCCCTAGTTGCTGCTCCTGCTCAGATGGCCCACCTACTCGACAGCCTGAGGAGGTGATGGGGGATCGCCATGGCGGCAGTCATACTGCTCCTTTGCTGGCAGACTGGTGAGAACCAATCGCCACTTTGTTGATTGGTGAGTGAGCTTCAGTCGAAAGGCTCGGTCATTCTCCCAAAGGGTACATTTGCAGCCCACGTGCAGTGCAGGGCCAAACTGGAGCCAATACTGTCCAAGTGAAAGTCCACAACAGCAAACATTACCATTGGAATCCTTGCAGAGTGACCCTGTATTGTCCAAACACCTTAATCTTTGCAAAATAGGGTCTCACCATCAGAACTCCATTTGTGGGCGGACGTATCATTTGGGCCCCTTTCATAAAGGGGAGTCTGACCACCAGGACTACTTTTACACCAGGACTTAGATCATTAGGGACCCCAATGAAAGCATCATGACCTTTATAATGGGGCTGGGTTTCTCATTGTCATATCTTCTTGTGAAAGGAGATCACTCCATAAGAAACCTTCTAACGAGGCACATTCTTCACCGGAAATGTCTCTTGCTGGCTCTGCTGGAATGCATAACAAGGAGCTCTTGATGGAAGGTTCCCAGGAGCTCCAGCAGAATATTCTAGAACAAAAACCAAAAGAACTGCGGATGCTGTAAATCAAGAACAAAAAAAAGTTGCTGGAAAAGCTCAGCAGATCTGGCAGCATCTGTGAAGGAGAAAACAGAGTTTACATTTCGGGTCTGGTGACCCTTCCTCAAAACATTCTAGAATATTGTTTGGTGCAGTGATAGATTTAGTTTTTATTTGGTCATGAGATGTGGGAGTTACTGACTGGGCCACCATTTATTTCCCATCCTCAACGTGCTCTGGAGAAAGTAGTGGTGAACTGCTGTAGTTCTGGGGATACAGGGACATCCACAGTCCTGTCAGGAAGGGAATTCCAGGATTTTGACCAACTGATAGTGGAGGAATGGTGATATACTTCCAAGTCAGAATGGTGAGTGGTTTGGAGGGGAACCTGCAGTTGGTGGTGTTCCCATGTATCTGCTGCTCCTTGTCCTTCTAGATGGAAGTGGTCGTAGGTTTGGAAGGTACTGTCTGAGGAGCTTTGGTGAATTTCTGCAGTGCATCTTGTAGGTGGTACACACTGCTGCTACTCAGCATCAGAGATGGAGGAAATGAACGTTGAAGGTGGTCTCAAAAATGGCCTGCTTTGTCCTGGATGGTGTCAAAGCTTCTTGGTTGTTGTTGGGGCTGCACTCATCCAGGCAAGTGGGGAGTATTCCATCACACTCCTGACTTGTGCCTTGTAGATGGTTGACAGGGCTTTGGGGAGTCAGGAGGTGAGCTACTAATTGCAGAATTCCTAGCCTCTGACCTACTATAGTAGCCACTGTGTTTATATGGCTAGTCCAGATTGTTTATTGTCAGTGGTAACCTGCTGGACAATGATGATGGGAGATTCAGTGATGGTTCAACATTGTACATCAAGGGGCAATGGTTAGCTTCATTGTTGCTGGAGATTGTCACTACCTGGCACTCGTTACTTACCACTTGTCAGCTCAAGTCTGGATATCATCCAGGTCTCACGGCATTCATATGGACTGCTTCAGTGTCTGAGGAGTCACGAATGGTGCTGAACATTGTGCAATCATCGGCAAACATCCCCACCTCCGACCTTATGATGGAGGGAAGATCATTGATGAAGCAGCTGAAGATGGCTGGGCCTAGGACACTACCCTGAGGAACTCCTGCAGAGATGTCCTGCAGCTGAGATGATTGACCTTCAACAACCACGACCATCTTCCTACGTGTCAGGTATGACTCCAACTAGCAGACAGTTTGCCCCCTGATACCCATTGATTCCAGTTTTGCTAGGGCTCCTTGATGCCACACTCAGTCAAATGCAGTCTCTATGTTAAAGGCTGTCACTCTCACCTCACCTCTGGAATTCAGCTCTTTTGTCCATGTTTGAATCAAGGCTGTAATGAGGTCAGGAGCTGAGTGGTCCTGGCAGAACCCAAACTGGGCATCGCTGAGCAGGTTATTGCTGAGCAGGTGCTGCTTGATAGCGCTGTTGATGACACCTTCCATCACTTTACTGATGATCGAGAGGAGACTGATGGGGCGGTAATTGGCAGGGTTGGATTTGTCCTGCTTTTTGTGTCCAGGACATACCTGGGCAATTTTCCATATTGTAGGTTAAATGCTAGTGTTGTAATTGTACTGGAACAGCTTGGCTAGGGGAGTGGCAAATTCTGGAGCACCAAGTCTTCAGTACTATCGCAGGAATGTTGTCAAGAATTTTGCAGAATCTAATTCATCCAGACTGACATCACATGGAGTTAATGCAATTGGCTGAATACTTACATCTGTGATATGTGGGACCTCTGCAGAATCATTCTCTTGGCATTTCTGACAGAAGATAGATGTAAATGCTTCTTTCTTATCTTTTGCACTGATGTATTGAGCTCTTCCGTCATTGCGAATGGAAATATTTGTGGATCTGCTTCCTCCATTCATGACTGGATTTTGCAGGACTACCATTCTTAGATGTGACCTGGGTTCTCTTAGCTCTGTCTATTGCATTCTGTTTCCTCTGTACGTAGTCCTGTGTTGTAGCCTCACCAGGTTGACACCTCATTTCTCGGTATGCCTGGTGCTGCTCCTGACATGCCCTCTTGCACTCTCAGGGTTGAGCCAGGGTTGATGTTAATACTGTTTGAAGTCTGTCCCATTTAGCACGGTGATAGTGCCACACAACACGATGGAGGTTATTCTAATGTGAAGGCGGGATTTCATCTCCGCAAGGACTGTGCGGTGGTCAATCTTACTGATACTGTCATGAGATGCACCAGCAGCTGGCAAGGATGAGGTCAGGTATGTTTTTCCCTCTTGATGCTTCCCTCATTACCTGTGCAGACCCAGCCTAGCAGTTTAGGACCCGACCAGCTTCATCAGTAGGCCTAATGCCGAGCCATTGTTGGTGGTAGACGTTGAAATTCCCTGCCCAGAGTATGTTCTGCACCTTTGCCACCCTCAGTGCTGCCTCCAATAAGTGTTCAACATGGAGGAGTACAGTGTGACCAGCTGAGAATGAGGTTAGATGGTTTCCTTGCACATGTTTGACCTTCACAGTATTTGAGTCAATATTGAGTTCTCCCAGAGCAACTCCCTCTTGACCTTAGAGCACAGTGCTGCCACCTTCGCTGGGCCTGATGGGAATGGTGGCACCTCCGACAAGGTGCGGTGAGACATAAAATTGTTTTTCTGTCTCTAGAGCCTTGACTCAGATACAGGGCGAGCAGATGGATGAAGCCGTCAGCTGACCAGTGGGGACTGAGCGGAGAAGTAAGTTCTTAAAACCATTTATTTTCTGACATGAAACGCCCTGCATTGCTAGTTTGAATTCCAGTTGTTTTTATTACCCCATCTCTTCCTCTATCTTTCCTTGGAAAGTACTGGCCCCTTTCTGGGATGCAGATCCACGGTTGCCATTGAGCACATTCTCTGTTTGACTGAGCCACCTATTTGACTGTGGGAGGCTTCATATCATCTGAGCCCAAGCCTGTCCTCATTGTATCTGGGTTAGTCGTGTTGGTGTCCCAGGCTGGCCCTTTGTGCCAGTTCAGAGGTGACAGGGCAATTGCATTCCATGAGCAAACCCCCCTGCCCCTACCCTCTGTCATACCTCCAAAGGGCTGAGGTTACATGGTGTTGTGAAAGCAGTTGGATCGACTCGAGGCCAGTCCCCTCTGCCTCATATTCCACTCCTCCAGTCCGGCTAGAGTCATCCCTCATTGTCAATATAACCTTGAAACCCTTCTGCCTACCATAGCCCACCAGCCAAACCTTGTTAACCGATGCCCTGACCAACAATGGAACAACTGTCTTTTTTTGGAGCTATGGGTGTTAGGCCCACTCACTCGCTATCCCCTGTTGCCAAAACATCTCGCCTCCCTCCTAGAGTAAAATGACCTATTTTAAGGGAACGTTTGCAAAATGGACAAGGTCTTTTCCTCAGGTAGGGGTGTCCAAAACGAGAGAGAGCATAGTTTAAGGTGAGACGGGAACGATTTAAAAGAGACCTAAGGGGCAACTTTTTCGTGCAGAGGGTGGTGCGTGTATGGAATGAGCTGCCAGAAGAAGCAGTGGAGGGTTAGGGTTAGAAGAAGCAGTGGAGGCTGGTACAATTACAACATTTAAAAGGCATCTGGATGGGTACATGGATAGGGAAGGGTTTAGAGGGCCAAATGCTGGCAAATGGGACCAGATTAATTTAGGATATCTGCTCGGCATGGACGAGTTGGACCGAAGGGTCTGTTTCCATGCTGTACAGCTCCATGATTCTGTCACAGATTTTAATAAAACTGGTAAGCTGCATTAATGAGTGACATCAAAGAATACATGCTGGGGGTCAGATTATCCAGACCAAATGCACCGTCAGCGGTTGGGATCTGCATTTTGCAACAATCTGAAACAGCTTAGATGCCCAGTGGTGCCAAAGTTTCCATCTGGGGTCCAGGCAATGGGCAGTGGAGAGGATGACAGTGCCTAACTATCTGCCCCTCTGTCACGGTTACATCTACACTTCAGCATCCATTGATACAGTTGATACAGTAGGCACTGCAGGGACTCGGTTGCATTATCACCCACATAATGATATCTCGGTTTAGGAAGTTTCTGTTGTTTTTTTTCTATAAGTTTCCATTAACCATTCGGTTATGTTTATTGCTAGGGTGCTCTGCAACAGGAGCTGTTTAACCTAATCAACGTGTTGATCTGAAAGAGCAGACACCTGATAGTGCTGGTGAGTGAATCCCGTTTCTGTTAATCACTAACTCCCACCGATGCTTGATGTGGCTAATGGTCTGGTGGTTCAGGCTCTTACTATTTCAGGGCCCACTATGAAAATGTGAGACTGACAACAGGCAGATTGAATCACACCAGAGGAAAATAAAACAAATAAACTGTTATACAGTGAGTAACACTTACCCAGCTGAATAAACACCCACTCTGTACAGTGACATGATGAGTAACACTTACCCCAAACCGTCACGCTGTACAGTTATGCGCAATTAGTACTTAACTACACTGAATAAACTGGGACTCTGTATAGTTACACAGAGTAACATTTACCTTGCAGATTCTGCACACTTACACAGTGAGCAACGCCTGCCCTACTGAAGTTACAGGGGTTTGATAGCGTTACACTGTGGATAATCTTTGCCCTGCGCTGTTTCTCTGCAGTATACAGACTACCACGTTTGTCTAATACGGGAAAGGATCCCAGGCTGTAAGCGGGCACAAACGCTGATGCTGCCTGATTGCCTGTGGAATTCTCTGCCACAGAAAACTGTGGAGGCCGACAACCTTCAACATTTTCAAGAAAGAGTTAGATATAGTTCTTAGGCCTAAAAAAAAATCAAAGGTATGGGGAGAAGGCAGGAACTGAGTTGGATGATGAGCCGTGATCATATTCAATGGCGGAGCAGGGTCGAAGGGCTGAATGGCCTAGTCTTGCTCCTCTTTTCCTGTGTTTGTACTTAAACCGACACTTTGTACAGGTAGAGAGTAACTTTAAACATGACTACCTAAACAGGGACTCTGCATAGCTGCACAGCAAGTTGTATGGGTGGCATGGTAGTTAGCACTGCTGCCAGGAACACGAGTTCCATTCCACCCTCAGGTGACTGTCTGTGTGGAGTTTACACATTCTCCCCGTGTCTGTGTGGATTTCCTCCGGGTGCTCCGGTTTCCTCCTGCAGTCCAAAGATGCGCAGGGTAGGTGGATTGCCCATAGTGCCCAGGGATGTGTAGGTTAGGTGGATTAGCCATGGGAAGTGCGGGGCTACAGGGATAGGGTAGGGGTGTGGGTCTGAATGGGATGCTGTTCGGAGAGTCGGTGCAGACTCAATGGGCTCAACTGCCTCTTTTTTGGCACGGTAGGGATTCTGTGATTGAAGTAACCCTTACCCAGCTGTACAAACAGACCCTTGGTACAGTTACACTGTGAATAACTCTTACTCTGCTGTACAAACACACACACAGTACAGTTACACTGTGAGTAACTTTCACCGTGACTGAATAAACAGGTGGCTGGGTTTTCAAGCAGGATTGAGAATCTGACACCCAGATGAATTGTGATGATGATGGCCCTCAGCCAAGCTTAATCCATAGAATCCCTAAAGCATGGGAACAGGCCATTCAGCCCAACAAATCTACACCGACCCTCTGGCATCCCACCCAGACCTATCCCTCTATCCCATCCCTGTAACTCTGCATTACCCATGACTAGTGCACCTAACCCACATCATTTAACACTATGGGGCAATTTAGCTTGGCCGATCCACCCTAACCTGCACATCTTTGGACTGTGGGAGGAAACCCGAGCACCTAGAGGAAACCCACGCAGACACGGGGAGAATGTGCAAACTCCACACAGACAGTCGCCCGAGGGTGGAATCGAACCCGCGTCGCTGGCGCTGTGAGGCAGCAGCACTAACCACTGGGCCATCATTGCTGCCTGTTGCTCTTGTGGTGCCATGTTCAATGTAAACAGCCCGACAAGCTGGGAGGGCAGCTTGGCACCTCATCCAAGACACGAGTGGAATCTGCCCTGGTGCCAACACCACAGTGAAGAGAACAGGAGAGGCGCAGGAGGACCAGTGAGAAGAAGAGATCATTCAGTCAAGATGGAAATGGAAAGCAGGAACTGGCAACCAGGACAGTTCAGTAACGGTCAATTGCAAATTGTTTTTCGATGCCCCACAGCCCGCCTGACCTCTGTGCTCTTGTGTGGGCCAGACACTGCTTAAAGGTTCAGAATTGCCATGACAAATGCAAGGCCCCTGAACCAGCTCATGAACGAGCCAAGAAGCTCACTGATTGGTGGTAAGCAGTCAGGCCCGCACCCTCTCCCCTGCTGGCCCCTGGCAAAAGACAAAACTGTCCTGGAAAGTGTCAGCATCCAGGCTGATGCCAGCGAGGGAAATATTAAATTCCCACCAACACCAGCTGCAGCCCCCACCACGTGGCCCTGTGTAAATCAGGCCTGGGGTCTCTGTACAGTTACACAGTCTTTACCCTGCTGCCTAAACAGAGCACCCTGCGCAGTTAGGCTGTGTATAATCCTTACGCTGCTGAGTAAACTGGAACTCCTACAGACTGGAGAACTGATACATTGAAAAGCTCCCCAAGCGATAAATGGAAAAGCAATCAGTGCTTCTGTCAAATTAACAATTAGCAACATTTCATTCATCTACTGGTCACAGCAGCCAATGTTCTCAGTCCAGCACTTTTCCCCAGCTATTCTGCTCCTTGGTATCCCAGTGGTCCTGGATCTCACTCAGTTTCAATGCCCCAGGTAGAGCTATTTCCTGCATCTCTCCTGGCAGCTAACTGTACGAGGGAATGATGCCCGGAGTGGGACTGAGTCAAACAAAGTAATAAAATAATGTTCCAGCGCTGTTTGGTGCTGAACCACTGCCACTCCAATTGCAGTCAGATCAGTGCAGTTGGACTCAATGTCCCTGGGCTACAGACGGTTGTGGTCTGGGCTGTGGGGGTTCCTACTGTTGATTGCTATCTTTAAACTCCCACCTTGCAACCTCCTCCACCACCCCTCAACATTTGTAACCCTGTCTGGAAATGCTGATCATGCATTAGATTAGGCAATGACAATGATGCCTGCACAGTGGAATTGCCTGTCTGTCTACACACATGCACACGCTCTCAGATACATGCACACACACACACACACATGCACACACGCACACGCATGCACGCATATATATGCACATATACACATAAACGCATGCACACACAGACACACACATAGACACACACACACATGTACAAGCACATAGACACACACACATAGACACACGCACACAGACACACGGGCATATAGACACAGACGCACATAGGCACACGCACACAGACACACGAACACATAGACACACACGCACATAGACACACAAGTGGTCTCACACACAAACACACGTGCGCACACATACACACATACACGCACATAGACACACACACATACACGCCATAGATACACAAGCGGTCTCACACACATGAACACACGTGTGCACACATACACACAGACATACACACACACATATACACGCACATAGACACACACACGCATAGACACACAAGCGGTCTCTCACACACACGGACACACGTGGGCATGCATGCACACGCACACACATACAGGAATAAATTGGGTCAGTGGTATTGGGAAATGCAACAAAGCCCCCAGGAAAGGAAAGGAAGAGACCAGGGGTTGGGGTGGGGGGCTAGTGGGCGAAGAGCTAAATGAAACCTGAAGGCAGTTTCCTCAATGTATACACTTCACGGGTGTTTGAAGTGCGTCATTGGCCCTTACTGAGATTACAATATAAAGTTCAGTGGAAGTGGAGGCTGCAGGAACGAGACAGGCTCTAATTTTAGACACGGGTTGCATCACACTGATATTTACAGAAAGTTAAAAAGTACCTTGGGTTTTGTTTGCAGTTTCCTCTTTTTTTAAAAAAAAAATTTCTGGATCACCCGTGCCCTGCGCCTCTGCGGCAGTGAGGGGATGGTGAAGCCTCTGAGACTCCTTGTCAGTGCCTGACTTGCTGAGACATGGTAGCACACTGCCCCCTCCTCTCTCGCTTGCGCTCTCCTGATTCCCCTGAGGCTATCCTTGTGCTCTGAAATGAAATGAGAGTGACTGTGTAGGGTATGAGGTGGCCAGACCAAAGAGGAAGATGTGCATATAGCCCCCGGGACCTGCCATTCTCAGACCTGATCATTTAAAGCTTCATGGTGTACTGTTCATTGCAGCGCTCCACTTTCTCCTTTGGTGGCGCTGTGACACAAGACCTGAACCAACCTCATTCTCTCCCTGCATTCCAAACATGTGCTCCCCTTAGTTTCTTCCCAGTGTGGGGTGTTGAAGCAGCAGGACTGGCAGAACTCCCCAGTTCCATTTCTAATGTCCTCCACAGTCTGAAAACTGTGCCTGAAGTTGACTCTAAAGCGAATGTGTAAGCTCGACTAATACACAGGCAGTGGTACATGGGTGAGTAGGGAACTCATTGACTGCCTGGAACCCAGATAGCTCCAAGAGGCACGGGAATAGACCGAAGGGAGGATCAGATCCCTGAGCACAAAATACAGGCTGACTCTCCTCGGAGGTGCTAGTGAGGGAGGGCAGGAGTGCTGCAGTGCCTTTTCGATAAGACTTTAAACCGAGGCCGAGTGTATCATCCTGGATGGATGTAAAAGATCTCATGCCCATGTTGGGAATAAGAGCAGGGGAGGTCACTCTGGTGTCTTAGCTGCCATCTCTCCCACGACCAGCATCACCAAGAAGCAGATGATATGGTCATTCATCATCGCTGTTTCCTTGACCTTGCCGTCTGTGATATCACGTTAAAAGCTCTTCCTTGATTGTAAAGGGCTGAGGTGGTGAAAGGTGCTGAGGAACTGCGAGATCTTGCAACACCAAGAATGGGAAGCATTAACTCGCCTTGTATGAACAGGTGAAGATTACTGTTTACCAGCTCCACTGTAAGCACTGGGACATTGAGGGAACAATTACCACCATCATTCATTACCATTTCTCTCACTGGGATCTGCCTACTGGATGAGAGGCGTGCTCATATACTCAGAAGGGTAAATGCAGGTTCAAACATGGACAAGAGAGCTGAATTCCAGAGGGGAGGTGATAGTGAGAGCCCTTGATGTCAAGGCTGCATTCGACCGAGTGTGGTATCGAGGAGCCCAAGCAAAACTAGAATCAATGGGTATCAGGGGGCAAACTCTCTGCTGGTGGGGGTTATACCTAACACATAGGATGATGGTCGTGGTTGTTGGAGGTCAGGCATCTCAGCTCCAGGACACCTCTGCAGGAGTTCCTCAGGGTAGTGTCCTAGGCCCAACCATTTTCAGCTGCTTCAGCAATGGCCTTCATAAGGTCAGATATTCACTAATGATTGCACAATATTCAGCACCATTCATGACTTGTCAAATACTGAAACAGCCCATGTTCAAATGCAAGAAGACCTGAACAATATCCAGGCTTGAGCTGACAAGTGGGAATTATACAAGTGCCAGGCAATGACCATCACCAACAAGAAACAATCAAACCAATGCCCCTTGACTTTCAATGGTATTGATATCATTGGATTCCCCTCTCTCAACATCCTGGGGGTTTACCATTGACCAGAAACTCAACTGGACTCACCACATGAACACAGTGGCTATAAGAGCAGGCCAGAAGCTGGGAATACTGCAGCGAGTAACTCACCTCCTGACTCCTCAAAACCTATCCACCATCTACAAGGCACAAGTCAGGAGTGTGATGGAATACTCCCCACTTGCCTAGATGAATGCAGCCCCAACAATACTCAAGAAGCTTGGCACCATCCAGGACAAAACAGCCCGCTTGATTGGCACTACATCCACAAACATCCACTCCCTCCACTACCGATGCTCAGTAGCAGCAGTGTGTACTATCTACAAGATGCACTGCAGAAAATCAGCAAAGATCCTCAGACAGCACCTTCCAAACCCACGACCACTTCCATAAGGGCAAGGGCAGCAGATAGGTGTGAACACTAGCACTTTCAAGTTCCCCTCCAAGCATCTCACCATCCTGACTTCGAAATATATCGCAGTTCCTTCACTGTCGCTGGGTCAAAATCATGGAATTCCCTCCCTAATAGCATTGTGGGTCAACCAACAGCACATGGACTGTAGCAGTTCAAGAAGGCAGCTCACCACCACCTTCACAAGGGGCAACTAGGGACAGACAATAAATGCTGGCCAGCCAGCGATGCCCACATCCCACAAATGAATAAAAGAAATCCACACTGGATGGAAAGATTCCTCCTGATATTTAATTCTTCCAATGTAATTGTTTAACCTGTGTCTCCTGGTGCATGAATAGGTATACAACATGTTGAACAGTTGTACCACATCAATTTTCTAATGAAACTCACTTGTCCCTCTCTTGGTAGTCTCAGGGTGTCTGTGATCTCCTGCCTTGGTGGTCTCAGTGATCTGGTCCAGTTTGGATCTTGGTGATTTCTTGCAAAATTGGGAATCTCAACAGTTTCCAACAAAGTGGGCCTCAGATCAACTGAGCTGGTCAGTGGGACTATTTACAGATACTTCAAAGAAGAACAGTGGACATCTCAGAAAGCATTTCCATTAGAGGCCACCCAGTTTCTCCACCAAACACAAAACCAGTCAGCATCATCATCCAATCAAACCCACAACATTACCACCCAACCAAACCACCAACATCACCACCA
>NC_063339.1:75136568-75238457 GCF_021869965.1 Rhincodon typus | reverse complement strand
CCCAAACAAACCCGCAACATTACCACCCAACCAAACCACCAACATTAACACCCAGCCAAACCACCGTTACCATCCAAACAAACCACCAACATCACCATCCAACCAAACCACCAACATCACCACCCAACCAAACCACCAACGTTACCATCCAACCAAACCGCCGTCACCACCCAACCAAACCACCAACATTACCATCCAACCAAACCACCAATGTTACCATCCAACCAAACCGCCGTTACCACCCAACCAAACCACCAACATTACCATCCAACCAAACCACCGTTACCATCCAACCAAACCACCAATGTTACTGTCCAACCAAACCACCAACATCACCATCCAACCAAACCACCAATGTTACCATCCAACCAAACCACCAACATTACCATCCAACCAAACCACCAATATTACCATCCAATCAAACCGCCATCACCACCCAACCAAACCACCAACATTACTGCCCAACCAAAACACCAACATTACCATCCAACCGAACTACCAACGTTACCATCCAACCAAACCACCAACATCACCATCCAACCAAACCACTAACATTACCATCCAACCAAACCACCAACATCACCATCCAACCATACCACCCTACATCAGCACCCAACATCATTGCCTAATATCGGCACGCAACCAGCCAATTCCTCTGCCCAAGGGGTGCAGTCTGAAAAGATGATGGGGATTGCACTTTGGATGAATTGTAGAGTTGGTGAAGGATTTGTGAAGCATGTATTAAAGGTTTGGCAGCATGGTTAGTGCCAGGCAATAATCCTGAGACGGAAAATGTGAATTTAACTGGATGGGGGATGGAAAAGTCAACTGGGGGCCGAACCCACCTGAGCAGGCAATTAGGGAGATTTAGGGCCAAATACATGTACTTGGTGATACGTTAGCAAATAGCAGCAGTGTCATTCAGACTTAAGCACAGGAAACTTGGAATTGCCAATGGTTGCAGTGGCAATGCCCTACTGTCATCCACATAAATTGGAAGGCCAGCTCCATAAATGTGGATGATATTTTGGTGAGTTGGCACATAAATGGCAGGAAATCAAGGATAGGACAACAAGGTACACTTCAGGCAACTGTGCAGGATAGGTGGATACATAGTTCAAGGACTGTATTGCAGAGATGAGTGCCATCAGGCCTATCAAGTGGCTATAGTGATAAAGAAGGGGGTTAAAGAACATAATGACAGACAATTAGCTCTGATCAGAGTCACTGCAGGTGGCAGCAGTGAGTAGGAAAAACTGACGGACATGTGAGAAAGTAGATTGGAGAAATTTGAACAAGTGGTAATGGAGGCAGAGCAGAAACAGTGAGAGCTGAGGGTGAAGCAGACTGTTTGTATTCTGAATGACCCAGGAGTAATGAGAAGATATGATAATGGACAGCAAAAGACAGTTGGGTTACAGCCAAGGAGTCAGCATTTCTATTACATTAAAGACAAAGCTCACTTTGAGGCCCAGTTAAACCCTGGTTAATAATAACATTATTACCCTTCTGGTTTGTGTGTGAATTCTTATAGAACCTTCCAAAATTGGTCATTCTTGTTTGGTATTGAAATGTAGACCAACTGCAGTATGAACTTATCGAAGAATTTTAATAGAAGTTGAAATCATTCAGGGTCCGAAATGGGCACTCAATTTGCTTTTGTCCGTTTGGGAACATGAGAAATAGGAACAGGAGTAGGCCATTCAGCCTCTCGAGACTGGTCTGCCAATCAATAGGTTCATGGCTTATCTTGTACATTAATACGATTTTCTCACATTATCACTTTGTGTCTATAATGTGTAGAAACCTATCAATCTCTGCGTTGAATATACTCAATGGCTAAATTCCCACAGGCCAAAGGTTCACCACTCTTTGGGTGAAGAGGTTTCTCCTCTTCTCAGTCCTAAATGGTCTACACTTTATTCTACTGTGTCACCTGTTTCTAGACTTTACAGCTCAGGGAAACATATTTTCTGCATCTATCCTGCTACCACCCAAGATGGACTTGCATGCAATTTGTTTCTGATTACTTTTGCACCTTGTGATATGGAGATGTCACTTATTGAGGTTTCCCTCAATCAGCAAAGCAAATGTTAGAAGGCCATTCATCTCAGGAATTTTTGCCTGTTCCTGAGTCATCTTCTTCTGACTCATCCATTCTTTCACCAACTCAGTAATTGTCTCCTCAAAACCTCCACAAACTCCAAATTAACGTAAAGTTCCCTTGCACGCCCAAACATGCATTCCTCCATCACCTTTGCAAACGCCATTACATCCCTGTCCCTACCTTTTCCCTAACTCAGTCAGTTTTGGGCTTGGCAAGTATGGGACCCAGTGAGAGCCATCTTTGCCTCAAATGTTCTATGGGATTGTAGGTGGATGGGTGCCCCGCACATGTCTGGTGCAGAATGATGTCCGAAAGCAATGTTACCTTTACCTTGTAACAGTTGACAAAGAAACACTTACGTAAATCCTTGTGTGGTATTACGGAGCAAATCAAGGGGATTTCTCCTGCCTTTTAGGATGACAGCGTGTTGCCATGATTGGCCAAAGGATGTGTGGAGGGAATAATCTGCAAAAGTTGGACTCAACCACATGAAATACCCAGAACAAATCAATTTTTCCTAAAGGAGCCTATGTCACCGTAGTAACGTGTACATGATAAAGTGTTGCCATGGTAATGTCCTCATACTAATATGTGCATTGTTTAGTTGTCACTACGGTTGCCGAGGTAATATGCTTTGCACAAATTACCTCATTGAGCGTGTTTGCTGGAGTAATTTGCTTATATCAGTGGTACCTTGTGGGAATATGTCACACATTCTTGAGCTCAGGTGAAAAGTTGTTTGTTGGGACTGGACTTCTCATTGCATTGAGAGAGGCGGGGGGGTGGTTCCAGTGAGATTTGACTTTTCCTGACTATTTGGATGCTCTGACATTGTATTTTGAATCTCAGAGAATAAGGGCACTTAGAAGTTCACCTGGGCTAATGGCAGCAGATAGGAGGGGAACCATAGTTAATTCTCCCCACACCATTCTCCAGCCTCCTAGAGCTGAGACCAATTGTGGTCTCCTTGAGATGACTCTCACAGAGATCAACACAGTGCAAGAACTGAATCTGGGAGCCTCCTGGCGTACCATGACTAGAGGAACTCACTAAATTGCAAAGGGAGATTCACATGCCAGGCACCCAGTTCAAAATGAGCACCCTGAGAGGGTGCACCTTGTCTGGTCACCCTCTTCAACCAATGCTTCATTTTTAATGAACCACAACAATAACTGGTGCGATGTATTGAGAGTGCATCGCTCCCCATTCTTTAAATGTACAAGATCGTCAGCAGCTCACTTCTATGTCCTGCTTCGCAGTGAGAATCTCTAAAAAGTAAAGACTTGGATTGTGTTTTTCACAACCTCAAGGTCATCCAAAGCATGTCATAGCCAGTATAAGGGACTTTTGAACCCTAGCTGTAACGCAGGGAAATGCAGCAGCCTAATTTGCTCTAAAAGCAAGTTCCCACAAACAGAAATGCGATGATGATCATTATCTGTTTCAGTGACGTCAGCCGAGAGCTAACTATCCCCTACTATTCACCAGAGTTGTGTTCTGGGGTCTCTCACACGAACCGAAGAGGGGGCAGACAGGGGCCTTGGAAAGACGGTAAGCTCCTATAGGGCAGCATTCCCTTGGTATTGCAAAGGAGTGGGGCTTGACCCCATTGACCTTCTGTCCATCAGGTGAGAGCGCTGCCCACTGAGTCTCAGCTGGCACCTGTAGAATCGCTTGGCCTTTAACATGGATCTACAGGTATTACAATCATGGAATCCCTACAGTGTGGAAGCAGGCCACTCGGCCCGTCGAGTCCACACCATTCCTCCAAAGAGCATCCCACCCAGACCCACACACCTCCCCTACCCTATCCCTGTAACCCTGCATTTCCCATGTCTAACCCGCACACTTTTGGACTGTGGGAGGAAACTGGAGCACCCCAGAGGAAACCCACGCAGACACGGGGAGAATGTGCAAACTCCACACAGACAGTCTCCTGAGGGTGGAATCATACCTGGGTCCCTGGCACTGTAAGGCAGCAGTGCTAACCACTGAGCCACCGTGCTGCCCTTTTGCTGGCAATGGTTATTACTTTAGGGTATCTTATTGAATACAAATACCTTTCCCTCATAGATTGATTTCCCCCTCTCCTGGCACTAGAGGGACAGCTAGATAGATCCCCTTGTTTGCTCCAGTTTGTATCAGAATGAAAAATGCCCAGGCTCCAGGACTGATTGCCCAAGAAAACTGAAGGCTTTGGATGAAGGGCAAAGATGTAAAAGGGGAATAAGATTGCACCAGCAACGGAAGGTCTACTGAAGATTGGAACATTACCAAGAGACATTCTTAAGTCTCCACGCATGGATTTCAAACAGTTGAGGGATCATAGAAAGGCCTGAAATTCAGTGTGATGCCTTCATTTGCCTCAATGTAGCAGCTGACTGAGGTTGATGGGCCTATTGACAGAGCTTTGCTGAAATACCCTCTCAGCTTCCCATTCTCTGATTAGTGATGTTAATGGAACTTCATGAAGTTATAGCCGCAGAGCTCGAACCAAAGTGACAATCAGCTCCAAAGCCACTCCGTGACCCACAGTCTGCAGGTCCGTATCATCCAGCAACCCAACCATTTGACCTGCTGACTGCCACTCGTCTCAAGAGGACGATGTTAAGAACTGAACTCTGGGAGAGGAAAATCAGCCTGGCCCCTCACTCTCTGAAGCCAATAGCATCTCTTAGTTGCCACGAAATAAGTCAAAGAACCAAAAAACACTGTCATTTTATCAAAACAGGTCGCTGCTGCTCTGTGTGGTTTTCTTTTCTCTTGGTAACTCCCCAGAACTCTTATTCTGTGTTCTCATTTCCCTGTTAGTCTGATGTCAGCTTTCTTCGCACTTAGACCTGGCTTGATCATACATACTTTGCTCATAGGAGCTCTGAGCATCTCGTGTATAGTGCCCCCAGTGCCTCATAAAGAAGGATAATCCAGAAGGTATAACAATAAAATAGAGAAGCGATCTTGCATTCAGGTAGGACTCTATGCAAACTCAGGTCCCAAAGCATTTTATTGTCAGTTAAGTTCTTTTGGAAGGGCCATTGGTGTTGCGGGAAATCAAGCAGTCAATTTGCACACAGCAAGATCCCACCAGCAGTGTTGCGAGATTAACCGACTAAACCATCTTAGGACTGTTGGTTGAAGGGTAAGTGTTAACTGGGAGATCGAGTGGGTTGCTTTGCTCTTTTTCAAAGTAGTGCCATTACAGGAATATTACAGGAACAGGAGGAAGTCATTCAGCCCATTAATGATTGATTGAACTGTTCACTTGGTATCTTTGATATACTCATGCAACAAAAATCTATTGATCTCAGTCTCGAAAGCTCTAGTTATCCCAACAATGTCAGCCTTTTGGGGAGACAACTCCACTTTTCTAATTTGTGGAAAGATGCTTCCTGTTTCCTGTCCTGAAGGGTCTAACTCTAACTTTAAGTTGTCCCCTTGTTCTTCAGTCTCCCATTGGAGGAAGTTTTTTTTAAATTCTACATCTACCTTCAAGTTTTTTAAAAACATTTTAAACACCTCGAGCAAACCAGCCCTCTCAAACTCTCCTAAACTCAAGGCAAAGTTTTTGCGACTTGCATTCACAGTTTGACCTTCTAAGCTTGGTATCATTTTGCTAAATCTGTACTGCATGCAGACAAGGTCAATATTTCCTCCCTGAGGTGGGATGCTCAAAGCAGAAAGCTTTGGTATCTGAACAAAGCTCCTCACAACTTGAGCATAATCTGTTCCCCTTTACATCTCAAGTCTCTTAAAATCAAGTCCAACAACCCAATGCACCTTATGATTGTTTTGTAATTTTCTGTTGCTGATTTTTGTACTTTGACTCCCAAAGTTTGTAGTTTGTCCACAGTTCAACCTAGTTTCTTTACCTTTTCTTTCTTAGGTCTGCTTACACATTCCCACATGGAACTATCCCCTCAATGTCCCTTTGCAACTTTCTGTGCCATCTGTATCAGTTGCTGTCTGTCTGAGCCCAGTGTTATGTCAATCTGAAAAACAAGGCCAGAACATTTTGAAATGTCTCATGTGAAAGACTGCATTTTTAACAGGGCAGCACTCCCGGGTCAATCTGCCTAACCTTCACATCTTTGGACTGTGGGAGGAAATTGGAGCATCCAGAGGAAACCCATGCAGACACAGGGAGAACATGCAAACTCCACACAGACAGTTGCCCGAGGGTGGAATCAAACCCGGGTCCCTGGTGCTGTGAGACAGCAGTGCTAACCACTGAGTCACTGTTCCATATTCTTATTGGTTGTGCTTGTAGCACATTCTTCAAATGATGTACAGGAAGCTTTATGCTGTTTTTAACTGGTTCTGCACTGGTTCTTGGAAGTAGCTTCACTTCACCATGTCGTAGCTGTCCTGGTGTTAATACAGGAAACATTATTCGGCGCACATCTGCAACTGGAGTAATCGGCCAGCAAAGAGGAAGCTTTACTCTGTATCTAACCTGTGCAGTTCCTGCCATAAGAGTGTTTGATGGTAGAGTGCAAAGGGAGCATCACTCTGAATTTGGTTCCAGTCCTGGGAGGGTTTGATGGGACAGTGTGGAAGGAGCTTTATTCTGTGTCTAACCTTTGTGATACATGTCCTGTGAGTCTTTGATGATCCACGTAGCAAGACTGAAGAACCCTGGATGGCAAGAGTGATTGAAAGAATGGCCAAAAAAGAAAAAGGGAGTGTATGTAAGTATGTAGAAAACTGAAATCAGACAAGGCCCTCCAGGAATATGTAAGGGAAGCAGGAAAGAGCTTAAACAAGGAATTAGGGTGGTGAAAAAAGACCATGAAATGGCAAGTCAGATTAAGGAGAATCTGCATTTTATATGTATGTTAGGAGCAAGAGGGTAGCCAGGGAAAGGGTAGGTTCACTCAAAGATAAAGGAGTGGATTTATGCATGGAGTCTGAGGAAGTGGGTGAGGTCAATAACGAGTACTTTGCATCAGTATTCACCAAGGAGAAGAACACAGATGATGGTAAGATAAGGGAGGGGTATGTTGATATTCTAGGGCATGTCAATGTAAAGGAGGATATGGTGTTGGGTATCTTGAAAACAACAAGGATGGATAAGTCCCCAGACTCTGATGGTATCTATCCTGGGATACTGAAGGAGACAAGGGAGGAGATTGCTGGGGCCTTGATAGAGATCTTTGAAACCTCTTTAGCAACAGGCAAGGTCCCAGAAGACTGGAGAATAGCCAATGTTGTTCCTGTGTTTATGAAAGGCAACGGGGATAATTCAGTAAATTATAGGCCGATGAGCCTTACATCAGTGATAGGGAAATCACTGGAGAACGTTCTTAGGATCAGGATTTACTCTCGTTTGGAAAAAATGAATTAATTAATGAAATGGCTTTATGCGGGAGAGGTCTTACCTTACAAATTTTTTAGAGTTTTTTGAAGAAGTAATGAAGATGAATTATTATGGTAGGGCAGTGGATGCTGTCTACATGGATTTTACTAAACTTTTGACAAGGTACTTCATGGTAGGCTGGTCTGGAAGATAAAGTCACATGGAATCCATGGTGAGTTGGCAAATTGGATACAAGATTGGCTTGGTCATAGAAGACAGATGGTAGTTGTGGAGGGATGTTTTTCTGACTGGACGTCTGTGACCAATGGTGTTCCATAAGGATCAGTAATGGGACCTCTGTTGTTTGTAACATATGTATACATATATAAAAACTATTTGGATGAAAATGTATTCAGAGATAGTAGGAACTGCAGATGCTGGAGAATCTGAGATAACAAGGTGTAGAGCTGGATGAACACAGCAGGCCAAGCAGCATCAGAGGAGCAGGAAGGCTGACGTTTCGGGCCTAGAACCTTCTTCAGAAATGGTGGAGGGGAAGGAGGTTCTGAAATAAATAGGGAGAGAGGGGGAGGCGGATAGAAGATGGATAGAGGAGAAGTTAGGTGGAGAGGAGACAGACAGGTCAAAGAGGTGGGGATGGAGCCTGTAAAGGTGAGTGTAGGTGGGGAGTTAGGGAGGAGATAGGTCAGTCCACGGAGGACGGACAAGTCAAGAGGGTGGGATGAGGTTGGTAGGTAGGAGATGGGGGTGGGGCTTGAGGTGGGAGTAGGGGATAGGTGGGAGGAAGGACAGGTTAGGGAGGCGGGAATGAACCGGGCTGGTTTTGGGATGCGGTAGGGGGAGGGGAGATTTTGAAGCTTGTGAAGTCCACATTGATACCATTGGGCTGCAGGGTTCCCAAGCGGAATATGAGTTGCTGTTCCTGCAACTTTCGGGTGGCATTGTTGTGGCACTGCAGGAGACCCAGGATGGTCATGTTGTCTGAGGAATGGGAGGGGGAGTTGAAATGGTTCACGACTGGGAGATGCAGTTGTTTAGGGCGAACCGAGCGTAGGTGTTCTGCAAAGTGGTCCCCAAGCCTCCGCTTGGTTTCCCCGATGTAGAGGAGGCCACAACAGGAACAGCGGATACAGTATACCACATTAGCAGATGTGCAGGTGAACATCTGCTTGATGTGGAAAGTCTTCTTGGGGCCTGGGATGGGGGTGAGGGGGGAGGTGTAGGGGCAGGTGTAGCACTTCCTGCAGTTGCAGGGAAAAGTGTCAGGTGTGGTGGGGCTGGAGGGGAGTGTGGAGCGGACAAGGGAGTCACGGAGACAGTGGTCCCTCCGGAAAGCAGATAAGGGTGGGGAGGGAAAAACGTCTTTGGTGGTGGGGTCGGATCGCAGATGGCGGAAGTGTCGGAGGATGATGCGTTGAATCTGGAGGTTGGTGGAGTGGTACGTGAGGACGAGGGGGATTCTGTTTTGGTTGTTATTGCGGGGAGGGAGTGTGAGGGATGAGTTGCGGGAAATGCGGGAGACACAGTCGAGGGCATTCTCGACCACTGAGGGGGGGGAAGTTGCGGTCCTTGAAAAACAAGGACATCTGAGATGTACGGGAGTGGAATGCCTCATCCTGGGAGCAGATGTGGCGGAGGCGAAGGAATTGGGAATAGGGGATAGCATTTTTGCAGGAAGGTGGGTGGGAGGAGGTGTATTCTAGGTAGCTGTGGGAGTCGGTGGGCTTGAAATGGATATCGGTTTCTAGGTGGTTGCCAGAGATGGAAACAGAGAGGTCCAGGAAGGAGAGAGAGGTATTAGAGATGGTCCAGGTGAACTGTACGTGAAAATGTAGATGGTTTGATTAATAAGTTTGCAGATGACACGTGAGTTGGTGGATTTGTGGATAGTGAGGATATAGCTTAGTTGGAAAGTTCGGCAGAGAAATGACAGATGGATTTTAATCTGGACAAGTGTGAGGTGGTGTGTTTTGGGCAATCAAATGCAAGCAGAAAGTATATAGTAAATACCAGGAATCTGAGAGATCTTTGGGTGCAAGTCCATAGCTCCCTGCAAATGGAAACTCATGTGGATAAGATGGTAAAGAAGGCATATGGCATGCTTGCCTTCATCAATTGGGGCATTGAGTATAAAAGTTGACAAGTCATGTTGCAGCTGTATAAAACTTTAGGAAGGCCATATTTTGGAGTATTGAGTGCGGTTCTGGTCACCACACTATAGGAAGGATGTGGAGTCTTTGGACAGGGTGCAAAAGAGGTTTACCAGGATCTCACCTGGATTGGAGTGCATTAGCTATAAGGAGAGTTTGGAGTGTTTTTGCTAGAGCATTGGAGGCTGAGGGGCAACTTGATAGAAGTGTATAAAATTATGAGGGGCATGGACAGGGTGGATAGCCAAGGCTTTTAACCAAGGTGGAAATGTCAAATACTAGGGGGCATAGGTTTAAAGTCAGAAGTCACAAGACACCAGGTTATAGTCCAACAGGTTTATTTGAAATCACAAGCTTTCGGAGTGCTGTTCCTTCATCAGGTGAAGTTGGAGGAAAGCGCACAGGCACAGAATTTATAGGTGGAGACATCATTGCAAGATAATTCCAGATAATTAAGAATGTCATAAGATATTACAAATAGTGTGATTGGAGTGTCGACAGGCTGAGTAACAAGTCTTTGCAGGCGATCAAAAGTGTCAAATGGTGTGAGTAAAGTGTCAACAGCCGAATAGCAAGTGAAGGGATGACCTCTAATTAAGGCAGAAAGATAGTTCGAGAAAAGTAAAATGATGCTGGTGACAAACCAAACAGCTGGAATAACATGATAGGTATGAGAGTCGCACGTCAAGGGTCTAACTAAAGTAGCAATTAATCCAAAACTGTACAAACTAATTAAGGTAAAGAGATCATAGCAAGTCATCAAGGTGATGGTGTCAAAACAGGACAGTAAGGAAGATTTTACAGGTACAGAACAGTATAGTGGGGTTACATGTCGTGCAACATCAATGCGAGATCATGGCTGAGGATTTCTTTGTGGGTACGGAACTTGGCTATCAGTTTCTGCTCGGCAATTCTGTGTTGTTTTGACACCATCACCTTGATAACTTGTTATGATCTCTCTACCTTACTTAGTTTGTACAGCTTTGGATTACTTGTCGCTTGTGGACCCTCCACTCATACCATTTGTACCATCTTTTCACACTCTTAATTACCTGGAATTATCTTGCAATGATGTCTCCGCCTGTAAATTCTGTGCCTCTGCGCTTCCCTCCGCTTCACCTGACAAAGGAGCAGCGCTCCGAAAGCTTGTTATTTCAAATAAACCTGTTGGACTATAGCCTGACATCGTGTGATTCCTGACCTTGTCCACCCCAGTCCAAAACTGGCATCTCTACATCATAGGTTTAAAGTGAGAGGGGGATAGTTTAAAGGAAATGTGCAAAGCAAGTCTTTTACACAGAGAATGGTAGGTCCCTGGAACATGCTGCCAGGAGAAGTGATAGAAGCAGATGTGATAGTTATGTTTAAGAGGCATTTTGACAGACACATGAACAGGTGGGGAATAGAGCGATACAGAACATGTACAGGAAGATGAGATTCATTTAGAATGGCAACATAGTCAACACAGACATGGTGGGCTGAAGGGCCTATTCCTATACTGTGTTGTTCTATGCTACAGGTAGTATCCAAAATGGAGAAAGCATCATTACCCCATGATTACCACCCCTGTCCTTGATATGCACAAAAAATTATGCACCATCACTTGCCAATGCAGAACTTGAACATTGCTGTAAAGAGAGCTGAGCTTTTTATCTTGCACTTGTCAGGAAAAATTCAAGGATGCCAAATTTCAAACAATCACAATTTATACTAATAGTATAAGGGAAAAGTGTACTGATTGGTAGTAGATTGACTCTGATAGACAGATGGAGAACACAACAAAGAACTATAGGCTCCCCAAGCTCTCAGGCAATTCAAAAAAAAGGTGCAAGGCTTGAACATAGTCCTTTTATTTGCAGAGAACCGGTCACTGTAAATGAATGCATGTTACTTCTAGTAAGCGTAAAGTTGAAAGCTAAAGTTTTAGAGAAAAGATAGAAATACTGAGTATTTATTAAATCGTGAGAGATTTGAAAGTGTTGATCTCCAAAGGGATGGAGAGACCTTGTTCATAAGTCACTGAAAGCTAACATGATGGTATAGCAAGCAGTTAGAAAGGGAAATGGCTTTTATTGAAAATGGTTTTAAACAGAAGGGTGAAGGTGTTTTGCTTCAATGTTTAGAGCCTTGGTCAGACCATGCTTGGAGTATTGTGCTCTGTTTTAATTTCCTTGTCGAATGAAGGCCACACATGCCATAAAGGGAGTACAAACATTGTTCACCATATGGATCCCTGGCATGGCAGGGTTGTCATGTGACCATAAGGCCATAAATAAAGGAGCTGAATTAGGCCATTTGGCCATCAAATCTGCTCCGCCATTCGATCATGGCTGATATGTTTCTCAACCCCATTCTTTCGTCTTCTCTCCATAACCGTTGAACAGAGAGATTGATTAGGCCGGTATGCTCTAGACTTTAGAAGATGAGAGGTGATTTCATTGAAATGTATGAAATTTGTACAGGGACGTAAAGGTTAAGTACAGGAAGGATGCTGGGTCATTTTGGAATGAGGGGTCACAGTCTCAAAATAAGGACCTGGCCATCTAGGACTGAGGTGAAGAGAAATTTCTTCATTCACTGAAGGTGGTGCTGAATCTTTGGAATTGGCTGTGGAGGCATACTCATTGGGTAGGTTCAAGACAGAGATCGATAGACTTCTAGATGTTAAAAATATCAAAGATTGTGGGAATAGGAGGGAAACAGGAAATTGCAGGGAAACAGTAGATCAGCCACAATCTAGTTGAATGGCAGAGCCCGCTTGAGAGGCCAAAAAGCCTAATCCTGCTTCCTATTTCATAGAATCCCTACAGTGCAGAAACAGGCCCTTTGGTCCAACAAGTCCACACTGACCCTTGGAGCATCCCACCCAGACCCATCCCCCAACACTACACATCCCTGAACACTATGGGCAATTTAGCCTTGCCAATCCACCTAGCCCACACTTATTTGGACTGTGGGAGGAAACTGGAGTACCTAGAGGAAACTCACCCAGACACTGGGAAATATGCAAACTCCACACAGACAGTCACCTGAGGGTGGAATTGAACCCAGGTCCCTGGCACTGTGAGGCAGCAGTGCTAACCACTGAGACATCATGCTGCCTGGTATTGCCTATGATTCTTTGTAGACATAAATAAACCATGTTACAAACCCGAGATTTTTAAAACTGATTGTTTGTGCAGCTGCTAGCACAATCAGGTTTGTTCTGCTCAATTCTTGATTCACATCTAACATTATCCATTTCATTTGGTTTGCAAGTGTGGGCTGCTTGAGTGCAGTCTGTATTCTGTGAGCTTAGGGAGCCTATAGTTTCCAGTTGCTTTCTCCATGGCAGCCCCTCAGCCAATCAGAGTCGACTTGCCAACCAATCAGCACCTTTTTCTCTTGTGCTGTAAATTGTTGTGACCATTCGAAATTTGGCATTCTTACGCTGGTCCTGATGAGTGCAAGAAGAGAACCTTCGGCAACACGTCTCTCCCTTCTGAAAACAAAATTAAGAAGTAAGATTTCTTTGGATTTCACTGTTTCACAAAATAACTTAACAGAGGACAGTGTGTGGCCTACATCTGAAGCAGAGGGAAGATGATAAGCTTTATGTTGAGTTATAGATTTAGGTTGTAGCGGCCTCCTGGCTGCTAAAACAGAGATAAATTGTTAACTTGGCAAAACAGCAAGGGATGCTGGGTACATTGGCCAAGTGAAACTCTGAAATCACAAAACCCATACACCAAAC
This sequence comes from Rhincodon typus, assembly GCF_021869965.1. Classification (NCBI taxonomy): domain Eukaryota; kingdom Metazoa; phylum Chordata; class Chondrichthyes; order Orectolobiformes; family Rhincodontidae; genus Rhincodon; species Rhincodon typus. The sequence continues at coordinate 75,225,150 of NC_063339.1, read as the reverse complement.
ACAGTGCAAACACAACAGCCAGGTGCTAATGATGTTAGCATAATATAAAAGGTAACAGGTGGTTAAGAAGGCATTTAGAACGCTTGTCTTCATTGATTAGACCTTTGAGTATAGGAATTGGGACATTATGATTTGGACGTTATTGTAGAAGGCATGGTTAGTAAGTTTTCATACAAGACCAAAATTGCTGGCATAGCAGACAGTGAAAAGGGTTTTCTAAGATTACAAAGGGATCTTGATCAAATGGGTCACTGGGCTGAAAAATGGCAGATGGAGTTCAATCTGGATAAATGCAAGGTATTGCATTTTGGTACAACAAAAAAGGGTAGGACTTATACAATTAATGGTAGGGCTTTGCGTAGTGTTGTAGGAGAAAGGGACCTAGGGGTTTAGGGACATAATTCTTTGAATTGTGTGTCACGTATATACAGGGTGGTTAAAAAGGCGTTTGGCATGCTTGCCTTCATTGCTCAGTCCTTTGAGTATAGGAGTTGGGAAGTCATGTTGAGGTTGAACAGGACATTGGTGAGGCCTCTTCTGGAATACTATTCTGGTCACCCAGTTATAGGAAGGATATTATCAAGCTGGAGAGAGTTCGGAAGAGATTTACCAGGATATTGCTGGGTATGGAAGGGTTGAGTTATAAGGAGAGGCTGGAAAGGCTGGGACTTTTTTCACTGAAGCATAGGAGATTGAAGGGTGACCTTATAAAATCATGAGGGGCATAGGTAAGGTGAGTAGCAGGTGCCTTTTCCTTAGGGCTGGGGATTTCAAGACTAGGGGCACATTTTTAAGGTGAGAGGAGAAGATTTAAAAGGACATGAGGGGCAACCTTTTTACACAGAGAGTGGTTTGTGTGTGGAATGAACTTCCAGAGGAAGTGGTGGATGCATGTACAGTTACAAAATTTAAAAGACATTTGGAAAAATACATGAATAAGAAGTGTTTGGAGGGATATGGGCCAAGCGCAGGCAGGTGGGACTATTTTAGTTTGGGATTACGGTCGGCATGGATTGGTTGGACCAGTTGGACCAAAGGGTCTGTTTCCGTGCTGTATGACTCTATGTCTGTGACTCTGTGGCCAGACAGACCTCAAACAACTTATCCACTAGTCAAAGGAGGGCCCAAACAGAAAGGCACCGGGTCCCACTATACAAAGAAACAAACAGTGGCATGCCATCCAAATGATTGACAATGTGTCATGCAATTAAGTGAGTCTCCCTGATTGGCCAGAACTGTGGAAAGTTCTAGAAAACTATCTAAAAAGGTGTGAAAACGGGGTTCATCTGCAGGCTGCTCTTTTGAATGCTCCTTCTGAGGAGACCAGTGTGGCAAAAGGCAGAGACCAGCTGACCATCCTGAGAGAGAGAGAGAGAGAGAGAGAGAGGAAGAGAGAAAGCAGCTTCGCAGACCCAGAGACAGAGCAACTGCGTAAATCTACAAGATACTTGGAAAGTATTGTAGCTTTAGGGGCCTCGTAGAATTAGAGAGAATAGTGTTTTGTGGTAAAGGCTATTGTAACTTTGTTCCTAATAAATTTGGGACTGTTTTGCATTGGTGCCGGCTTGTGTTCATATTGATTTGACTGTTTCGGTATTGTGAGACACCTGGGCAAATTCATTCACAGTTGGAGTTGTCTAACTTGCTTCAAGGAGGAACTAGACAATGTGATCTTGTCGTATTGACAGTGATACTCATTACCCTATGTGGAGCCTCTAAAGTCTTGTTTGATGGCATGGATGTGTCACGGCCTCAGCAATGAGATAATCGAAGGTTATCGAATGCGCAGTTCAACGCTCAACTCTGGGTTCGGACTGCAGTTCCTGAAAGTGGGGGATGGGGTTAATTTACTCTTGGTATTTAAAGAAACATGTCTGCAAGAGATTAATGGAGATAGAAAAGCTTAGTGAATAACCCTGCTGTTTACAATTGCTCTTAAATGAATGACATGTGTTCTGAGCTGCTTTGGATACTGTACTCAACACTGTATCCAACAGCACATAGCTGGAAGGATTTCAAAGCTGCCTTCTGCTTTCTCAGCTGTTGTTGGCATTGCCTCTGATTGGATCCATTACTCGCAGTGTAGTCACATGATATAAGAACATAGTAAATAGGAACAGGAGTGGACTTATATGGCCCATCGTGCCTACCCAGCCATTCACAGCGATCATGGCCAATCCTCTGCTTCAACTCTTTTTTCCCACCTCTCTCTCCATGTCCCTCAATTCCAAAAGAGGCCAAAATTCTGCATTCTTCAGCCGTATACATATTTATTTTCAAGCATGGAGCTTCCAAAATCCACTTCCAAATGTTCACCCCTGCAGAGTGAAGGAATTTCTCTTTGACTCAGTTTTAAATGTATCCCGAGACTGTTTCTTTGTATTCTATATTCCACACCTAGGAGAAGTAACCCCTCAGAATCTAGCCTGTCAGGCCCCCTACACAATGTTAATGCGGTATGTTTCAATTACTTCGCTTGTTTCTCTAAACTCCAGAGTGTAAGGGTCAATTTCACTCAGTTTCTCATCACCATCCCATTCCAGGGACCAATCTGAACATTTGGTGCGCCATCTTTGATGCAAGTACCATTTTCCTTAAAAATAATGGAGACCAATACTGCACATAGGATTCCAGATGTGGTCTCACAAAACCTCTATACAATTGTAGCAAGACCTCATTTTTCTTGTTGTACAATGAAGACCAGCGTGTCATATTTGCCTTCTAAATTGTTTTCTATATCGAAACTTCCTTGAACATAAATATTTACAAGCTTCAGGGCCTTTTAAAAATATTCTGCTTTTCTCTTCTTGTGACCAAATTGAATAACTTCACATTTCCCCACACTATATTCCATCTGCCACCTAGTCAGCCTCTCATATAACCTGTCTATTTTTTTTATAGTCTATTTGTGTCCTTCAGACAGGTTACAGTCCACCTATCTTTGTATTGTCAACAAATTTACATATGTTACTCTGTCTCTATGTCCAAGTCATGAATATAGATTATAAAGAGGTCAGATCCTTACACCAATCCATGAGTTACAACTTGCCAATTTGAAAATGTCTAATTTATCCCTACTCTCTGCTTCTTGACCATTAACCAGCTGTCCATCTATACTAATATATTAGCTCAACTCCACAAGTCCTTATCTTGTATATTAACATTTATCAAATGTTTTCTGGAAGTCCAAATATACTACATTTACTAGTTCCCCTTTGTCTACAGTTCTGAGCTGCATCCTTAAAAAAAGATCTCCTTTATCCAAGTCCCACATTTCTGCCAGTAGCCACCTGAATATGCCCATCATTGTGGCGTCTGGTTTTCCCAAAGCAATTAACCTACCAGACTGGTCACTGGAGCAAACGTCTTTCAGGGACGTTGGGGAGGATATAGAGGATGACAAGGTAATAGGCTGGGGTAAGGTCTTGGGGGAGAGACTGGGAGCAGAGAGGTAAAGTTATAGAGTGACTGGGCTAGAAGACGAGGGTATGGTAATAGAGTTGGATGCATTTTTCAAAACAACATTTGTCCTTTGAGGCTCGACAACACTGGGAGTGCAGGGTAGGCCTGTTAACTTATGGAATAAGGAAATATGAATGTAAAATTGTTTCCCCTGATCCTGGCTTTCCAACTGATGACTGTGCTGGGTTCCTTCCATCCCTTATTAATGCTAATTAACCTGCTGTTAACATTAGGGTCAGAGGAGACCATTTGGATCCTCATGCCATTTAATTAAATTATGCCTGATCTATATTGCAGCTTCATTTCCTTGCCCCTGCTCTATATCCATCATATTCTGTCAGCAGAATCTGTCAAACCCAGTCCTGAAAGCTTCAATTATTCCCATGTGAGAAACAGCTCTTTCTCGGGGAAGAGTTCCAGATGTATACCATCTATATTGGTGTTTCCAGACCTCACCCATAAATGGCCCAGCTGTCAATTTAAGGCTTACATCCCCTTGTTCTAGATTGCCCGCTTGTGGAATAGTTTAACTCTCATTGCTTCTGGACTCCTGAGTGGGTCACACCACTGCTTTTGTGTCAGAAGGTTCCGGATTTCATTCCAATCCAGGGTTTCAACACAACAATCAAAGATGACACTCTGGCTGGTACCATGATAGTGCCACACTGTCGGAGCAGCTCCTGTCTTTCAGGCAAGAGGTGAAACAGAGGTCCCATCAGATTGACCCAACTAGTCTTGAGTCTGTTGGAGTTTGGAGGAGTAAACGGTGACGATTAAAGCATTATTAGATCCTGACGGGTCTCAACAGGGTGTTTGTGGAAAAAAATGTTTCCTATTGTGGCACAATTTAGAACCAGAAGCCACTGTTTAAAAGGATATCACCTGAGGAGATGAGATTTTTTTTCCCTTAAAGATGGTCATGAATGTTTGGATCCCAAAAAGAGGTGGAAGCAGAGGCTTTCAACGTTTTTAAGGGCGTGTTAGACAGATTCATGATATGCTAGAGGGTGAAATCTTATTGGGGGTAATCAGAAATGTGGCTGTGGAGTAATTAGATCAGCAACGATCTTAGTGAATGGCAGGCCAGGCTTGGGCTTGGGGAGGCGAACTCCTGCTGCAAATTAATGTGCTCTATCCAGCCTGGACTGAGAGCAATACTTCAAAGAAAAGGAGGGGAGTTATTTCGATGTCCTGAGAGATATGTATCCCTCGACCGACATCATGTAAAATTGGGAGCTTGCTGTGCATAAATTGGCCACTATGTTTCCTACGCTGCAGCAATTACTGCATTCAAATACTACACCATTGGCTATAAGGGCATTGAGATGTTTGGTGATTGTGAAAGGAACCCGGCAAATGTAGGTCCTTCTTTCACAGATCAACCCTCCATCTCCTCTACATAAACCAGGTTGATGTGACCTCTCCTCTTGATCAAGCTGTCCACATCCTGGTATAATTCTGATGATCCACGCTACACCCCCTCCAAGTATCTCCTTCCTGTAGCTTGCACAGGAAACTGAACACATTATTGCAGAAGGGGTCTGTGCGAAGCTCTGTACAGCTGAAGCACAACTTTTTGCTCTTTGTATTCTAGCCCCTTGAGTGAACAGCCCACATTCTGAAGCCTTTTTGATCACTCTGTCTACTTGCCGGTTCTTAATGATAGCTGTGCTTGGATTTCTAAATCTCTTTGCTGCTCTACAGTTCCCATTTCCTTACCATTTAAAATAAATCTTGCTGGGTCTAAAGTAGACATTCTCACACTTATCCACATAGAATGACACAAGTATAAAAGCATCGAAACACACCATTCGGTCCAACAGAATTATGTTGGTACATATAGGTCGCTTCCTAATTGACTATAACCCCACACAGGTACAATTACAACTTTAAAAGACATTTGGATAGATACATGGATGGGAAAGATTTGAAGGGATATGGGTCAGGAGCAGGCAGGTGGGACTAGTTTAGTTTGGGATTATGTTCGGTGTGGACTTTGAACTCTTAATTTGTGTTGTAACCTTTGATATGGCCCATCAACAAAAAATATCTTTTGGAGTTCCAAGAATCCACAAGTTCCCCTTTATTCACCTTGCTTATGACTTCCTCAAAGACCTGTAATAAATTATTTAACACCTTTTCCTTTTTGCCAACCCATGTTGACTGCACCTGATCCCATTATGATTTTACGAGTTTAACCTGTTAATAACTTCCTTAAGAATGGATTCCAGTAATTGCCCTAGGACTGACATTCAGCTGACTGACCTATTGTTTCCTGCTTTCTGCCCTTCTCATTTCTTGAGTAAAGGTGTTACCTTTGATATTCTCCAAATTGCTGGGGCCCTTCCAGAACCTAAGGAATTTTGGAGAATTCTGCGCAATGCCTGTACTCCCTCTCTCTGCAGTAGCTCACTTTAAGATCCATGGATAGTGGTCACCAGGTTCCTCCACCTCATCTGGAAGGGAAAGTAGCAAAAACCATAAAGGACTTGCCTTTCTATTGCACCGTTCGTAATTCAGGGCATCGCAAAACTGTTTACGGTCGAAGAAATAATTTTTGAATTGCAGCGAGTAGGAAACTGCCAATTTGTATGAATGATCAGACAGTTTGTTTCAGTGATGTTGATTAACAATTATCAACCAAGATACTTTGAGAGACTCCCCTGCTAATCTTCAAATAAGTTCCAGCATATCTGGGCGACACATTGGCTCAGTGGTTAACATTGCTGCCTCACAGCGCCAGGGACTGGGTTAGGATCCCAGACTCAGATGACTGTGTGGAGTTTGCACATTCTCCCCATGTCTGTATGGGTTTCCTCTGGGTGCTCTGGTTTCCTCCCACAGTCCAAAGATGTGCAGGTTAGGTGGATTGGCCATGCTAAATTACTCATAGTGTCCAGGGATGTGCAGGCTGGGTGGGTTAGCCATGGGAAATACATGTTTACAAGGGTAGGGTAGGTGGATGGGTCCGGGTGGGATGCTCTTCAGAGGGTTGGTGTGGACTCAATGGGCTGAATGGCCTGCTCCCACACTCTAGGGAGTCTACGATCTTTTACATCCACCTGCAAGGTCAAATGGTGCCTTGATTTAACATCTCCTCCAAATGATGGCTCCCCCATATTCCTTCAGGTTTGAACTGAAGTGTCAGTCTGGAGTTTGTCTCCACAGTGCAACTTGAACCTAAAGAGCTTTCATCTCCGAGGTAACAGTGTTATCCACAAAGCAGCAGTCAACAGCAGAGGGGGAATCCCCTTTGGAAATCCCTTTTGACCCTGTCTGAAAAGAGGAAGGGCAAGTAACAGGAATGCAGGCCGTAAGGGTAACTGACAAAAGAGAAGCAAAACCAAAATCAAATTCCAACCTCGGTGGAGGAACATGGGCCTCTCCAAAATCATAAACAACTCCACGTTAGCTCTGCCTCTGCCCTAGCTCCAGGCAGCTGAACACTTTCTTTCGTATCATTGTAAGCGCTAACAAGGCCAAGTCACAGCATCTGAGGTCTCACTAGATTACTAACATCTCATTCGAATTCTTCTCCCCCACCCCACCCACCAACCCCGTTACTATGTTAAACATTGATAGAAAATGAGGCGGGTAACGTAGAAGAGAGAGATCCATTGATAGACACTCCACGATTTTAGATCCAGAAGGTTTCAAGAAGAAAGCTGGAGATGGGTGAATGGAATTCTGGGTTTTATACTCAGGCTGTTGAACATACAAAGTAGGAGCAGGAGTAGGCCATTCTGTCCATCAAACCTACACCACCATTCCACTTGTGACCTCACTTCCTGCTGATAGCCTCCTTTCTTAGTCAAGAACTGATTGACCTTGACCTTAAATGTATTCAATGACTGTCCCTCCCACTGTTGTCTGGGAGAGAGACTTCCAAAGACTCATGAACCTCTGAGACACAAGCATCCTCCTCCTTTCTTCTCGTGTCGGGGAGATCCCTCATTCAAGTCTCTCCCATCAGGGGAGAAAGTCTTTCAGCATCCACTGTCTCCTTAGGAACTCATATCTTTCAATAAGGTCACCTCCCATTCTTCTAAACTCAAAAGGGTGCTGTCTGAGTTTGCCTCAACAGTGATATGTTTCCTCGTACGACGTAAGAAACTAACTGTGGGCATTGTGGTGTTTAACAATCCAACAGGCGTTTATTCAATTAATTATTACATATAAACATGTAAGAGTCTGGACTCATGTTTGCAGCAGAGAGGAAGCCTCCAGTAGAGTGTCATGCTTCAAATGATGCTGGAGTAAGATGGAGTATGAGATCTCTATGCTCTCAGGTAGCTTGGTGGGATGCAGTGACAACATCACAAGTGTATGCTTGAAAGGAATACTGACACAAGCGATGCAGGTCCAAATTTTTCCCCAAAAGATAACCCCTTCATCCCAGGAATCCGTTGAGTGAACCGAATACAAACACAAGGGCACGATAGTCAATTTGTAGAGAACAAATTGGCTGCAGTGTTTCCTCTGGTACAGCAAGGGCTACACTTCAAAGTACTTCCTTGGCTGTGAAGTGTTTTACAATGTTCTGTGATTGTGACGTGCACCACACCAATGCAAACTTTATCCTTTCTAGCCTTCTCTCACTCATCCTCCCACGCTCAGGTCCATCCACAAGAAAGCTGCACCTCGTTGCTTCCTCAGGAGGCTAAGGAAATTCAGCATGTTCACATTGACTTTTACCAATTTTCACAGATACACCATAGAAAGCATCCTATCTGAGTGCATCACAGCTTCATATGACAATTGCTGTGCCCAAGACTGTAAGAAACTACAGAGAGTTGTGAACACAGTCCAGTACATCACACAAACCAGCCTTCCTTCGATTGACTGCATCTAGACTTCCCACTGCCTCGGGAAAGCAGCCAACATAATAAAGACCTCTCCCATCCTGGCTACACTCTCTTCCATCTGGCCCCTCGAGCCTGCCCCACCATTCAATAAGATCATGGCTGATCTTTTTCGTGGACTCATCTCCACTTATCCGCCCGCTCACTGTCACCCTTAATTCCTTTCTTGTTCAAAAACCTATCTACATTTGCCTTAAAAACATTCAATGAGGAAGCCTCAACTGCTTCACTGGGCAGGGAATTCCACAGATTCACAACCCTTTGGGTGAAGAAGTTCCTCCTCAACTCAGCCCTAAATCTGCTCCCCCTTATTTTGAGGCTATGCCCCTTGTTCTAGTTACACCCGCCAGTGGAAACAGCTTCCCTGCTTCTATCTTATCTATTCCCTTCATAATTTCATATGTTTCTATAAGATCGCACCTTCATTCTTCTAAATTCCAAGGAGTATAGACCCAGTCCACTCAGTCTCTCCTAATGAGCCAACCCTCTCAACTCTGGAATCAACCTAGTGAACCTCCTCTGCACCCCCTCCTGTGCCACTACATCCAAGCAGCTCTGTAACCTAGCACTCTGTGCTCTTTGGGAGCATCAAATGCTACAGGATCATCAACTCACTGAAAGACCTCAGCTGTTTGGTGTATCTGACATCTGCTGGTCTTCCAGTTCAGGGACTGACTCTTGCAGACTGTCACTTTCCAAGGACCTGGACTATAAAACGCTGAGCTACATATGAAAGCTGTGGCTAGCTGCCACAAAGTCTCAATGGGGAAATACTGCACTGTAAGGCCCTCATGTCGTTGTACACAGAGGGCTTGGAAACTGCATAAAACCCTTGAGTTGTATATCTGACATGAAATGATCATTGCTATGGTAGGCAATAATCACAAGAGTCATGAGGCAGCTCAGAATGTCGCAAGGTTTATTTACGAAATGGATCTGGTTTGCACTTTCTATAAAGTCAACTTTTAGCTGTTGTGTAATGTACTTTTATAAATGTTATGACTAGTGTACATGTTTGGAAAAGGGCACAAAATGATTGAGAATGTTCGCAAATCACTGCAGCTTGAGCAAAGTAGGCCTCTGATATCCCCATTTCCTGCATCTTCTATGTTTCTGCCCAATGTGCCTCTGTTCGTCAGAGCAGGCCAGAAGGCAGAGGTTAAGGGAGCTACTGCCCTGTGGCTTCTGTCTCCCTTACTTCCGTTGGATAGGTAAGATTTGGAAATGCCTTGGAGTACATATCGAGATACCCCTGCACTCCGAATGCAGCCTGTAAGTGAAACATGAGGGAACCTGCATCATTGCACCATGTCAGGGAGAGCAGATCTTCAGCAGGCAAGGGCTGAAATGCCAAGAGGATGATGGACAAAATAGCCGTTCATGTAAAGCGTTTTGACATATCGTACAAACACTGCGGCTGGGAGTTTACATCTTGTCATTGTTGGGTCATGACATCATTGGCCGACCAGCAACGTTCTTTATTTTCATTTGACACTCTGGCCTCATCTGCCGAAGGATGTTGTCAGCAGTAACACTTGTGGTTCTATCTTATCATCCAGCTCACCTGGATCCCTGGCAGTAGAAAGAGGACCATCCTCTGGAACACTTGCTCTGGTACACCTCCGCACTCTATTGACAGTTTGACTTTCCATAGCGATCTCAGGAAGCTTGACACCATCCAGGACAAAGCAGCTCACTTGCTTGGCATTCCATCAACAAACATTCATTCCCTCTACCACCGACGCTCAGTAGCAGCAGTGTGTACTATCTACAAGATGCACTGCAGAAATTCACTAAAGATCCTTAGACAGCACCTTCCAAACCCATGACCACTTTCATCTGGAAAGACAGGGCAGCAGATACACCACACCTCTGAGCCACTCACCATCCTGACTGAGAAACATATCGCCGTTCCCTCAGTGTCGCTGGGTCAAAATCCTGGTGTTCCCTTCCTAATAGCATTGTGGGTCAACCTACAGCACATGGACTATGGTGGGTCAAGAAGGCACCTTCTCAAGGGTGACTGGGGATGGGCAATAAATGTTTGGCATTCCAGCGACACCATGTCCTGTGAAAGAATAAAGACAAAGAGTGAGGTAGCTATCCCTGGTGTCTTTCCATGGAGATTGCCATGGGCACATTAACTGCTGCATTTTCTACATTACTGGTTCGGTGGATAGGCCATGTTAAATTGCCCAGAGCATCCAGGGACGTGTAGGCTAGGTTGGTTAGCCATGGGAAATGCAGGGTTGCAGGGGGATGGGTCTGGATGGGATGTTCTTCGGAGGGTTGGTGTAGACTCGAGGGGCTGAATGGCCTCTTTCCACACTGTAGGGATTCTATGATTCCGTGAAAACAACCCTAGTTTGTCCGATCTGTCCTCGTAACAAAAAACCCTCCAGCTCAGGCAACATCCTGGTAAATCTCTTCTGCGGTGCTATCACAATGGAGGCTCATTGTTGACAGCTGGGGGACATGGAAGTGCTGCTTTCTGTTTTCACTAGAAGCCCCGATCAAAGAGATGGTTAATGTCCAAGTGAAAGTGTGTCTAGCTGATGACAAGGACTGTGTGGGGGTTGGAAGGGAGTTGGAAGGGGGGGGAGCATGGTGCGAGGTATCATGACTGGGAAAAGTTTCAGCGTTTGGAATCTCAGGTACTTTTGCTGCAGTCTTTACTGTATTTTATCCAGGAATGTCAGTTCCCAGTGATGGCTGGGAATTTTCTTTCAGACTGAGGCTCAGCTCATATTTGGTCACAGGCTGTGGCTTTCAGCTTTGTTTGTTTAAAGTCACATTTAGAATTCTACTCAGTTCCCCAGACAGCGGGGTGGGGGAAGGGAGGTCACCCACAATGAATCACCAGCCAGGAGTTTACCTGGAACAATGCAGGAAACTGTGAATAAAGAGACTTGTTGATTGACAATAATCGTGACAGAGTGTGGAGGAGGCGACTATAGATATTTCAATAAGGGGCGCAGACAGAAGGAAGTCAGAGTTTTAACTATTACTGTTGAGAGAGCACAGAATCCCTACAGTATAGAAGCAGGCCATTCAGCCCATCGAGTCTACGCCAACCCTCTGAAGGCCGTCCCATCCAGACTCATCCCCCCCACCATCCCTGTAACCCTGCATTTCCCACGACTAACCCACCCAGCCTGCACATCCTTGGACACTACAGGCAATTTAGCACGGCCAATCCATCTAAGCACCACATCTTTGGACTGTGGGAGGAAACCAGAGCACACCCACACAGACACGGGGAGAATGTGCAAACTCTACCAAGACAGTCGCCCGAGGGTGGAATCAAACTTGGGTACTTGTAGAAAATGAGTTCTCCCCAGTTGAGGCTGTTAACCTGGTCCAATCAGGGAGCCCTGGCTGACAGATAGGAACAGGAGCATCAGGGGTTCTGTTCATTCCGAGAGCAGGCTCCGAGGAAGCTGGACCCGTCTCAATGAATCTCCAAGCATAAATAAAGGGTGATTTGGTAATGGGATACCGGAGTTATCTCAGTAAGGAGGAAGGAAATGTATAAAATCAGGGCCAGGAGTTTTTAGGATCACACAATCTTCCTTCCATCGACTCAAAGAGTCGATGCTGAATGCATCGCTGCAGCTATAAGTGAGGGCTGCTGAGGATTGGTGGAGAGGCCAGAAGGAAGGGGGCATTCTCAGGGGCCAGGTGGGAAGGTGGGAGGGGGGCAGAAGGGGAACCCTATTTAGAAGGTAGCCATTGATGGAGGTGTCCACCCCCATCCCCCTCACCGCCCCACCTCAAAAGGATCACTTTTCTGGCTTATCCCCAGCCCCCTGAACCCCCACCTGCACTATAAAGGAGAGTCAGCTAACCTTAAAGTTACAGATGTTTAAGCATGTTCTTGAGGCTGGTGGGAAGGCTATCTGAGGAACTGCACCAGCCCTGGGCACTTACCCCGACACCTGCAAAGCTGCCCACAGCACTGGCAGGTGCCAGGGCTTATTTGGGTTGGTTTGAATGCCAATTGGTAGGTGGATCCTCATATCCTCGAGCTGTTATGTGAAATGGGCAGGCGAGATGTCCTGGTAAATTTTACTGGAGAATGAACCCATATGGCATCAAGGTCCAACCCCTACATCTCATCATGCAAATTTTTCCAATGGGGAAGTTGTAGCCAACAGCATGGTCAGATAGTAGCCTCCTCCTCCTTCCTTCCAATCTATTCCTTATTCAAGGTTGAGATAGAGAGATTCCTGAGCAACAGGGGAGGTGGGGGGCATATGGGGTAAGCCGAAAAATGGAACTGAGGTCAAGATGTTGTAAGCCAGGACCTTACGATTGGCAGAACAGGCTTCAGGGACAAAATGACCTACGTCTGCTACCCTTTCTTACGTTGTAAGGTTCTCATCAAGTTGGCCCCTTCAGCGTTTCTGTGGTGTGACTGCACATTTCGTTTTGATGCATTAGAAACTATGACAGTGGGGTTTGCCATAGGTGACTCAGTAACAGAGCATGCAATCCTTCAGCCCTGCATCCCATGTCAGTGAGGGTCACAGACAGGGTCACAGTCTCACGTTATTGTCCATGATCAAAATTCTTCATGACGGAAGTTAGTTTCTTATCCTCAGAATAGTTTATCCCAAAATAAAAATTCCAACATCAGGCTTTGTGTCTTTAAAAATAGAATGAATTATTTCCTATTCACCATAAATATTGCAACATGACATGTAGTACAAGCTAGATATTTTCTCATCCACCTGTTCAGAGATGTTATCAAACACATCTGGATTAGGTGAGACTCGAACTCAGGCCACCTGGCTCAGACACTACCACTGTGCCACAAGAGACCCTATCACACAAGCTATCGTAAGTGCAATGTTTAGATGATATGAGAGAAAAAAAATGTTTGATTACATGTTGTAATGATTTCAGTTCCTTTCATTGCAGGCTTGTAGTTTCTTAGCTGAATTGTTACTTTAGTTGGAACAGTGATCTGGTTAAAAAAAAGCAGAGGATTCTCATTAAGCTGTGAGAGTCCTTGGAGTAGAATTGCCAGGAGCTCACCTGAATTTGAAGGCTGAATACATCAGAGGAGGATCTTTCTTCTACTTCCAAGATATCAAGTTGGTTTGGTGTCAACTTGGCTTTGCAACAAATTTGATGGCTTTTCCGATGATGAATCTCATGTTGTTTCTCTCAAGGAAATATCTTCTGCTGTGATTTTGAAAGGCAAATAACAAATGTGGCTCGCTTCACCAATGTGATGAGTTTAAAGTCTTTGTGATGAGTTGGATTGAGTGCGAGCATCTTCCGTTTATTATCCTTTCAGACCCAACAGGACTATGGCAATACGTGATGCCTTTCTGAACTGAAACCCTTTTGCCTCTAGGCTATCCATGTCCCTCTATTCCCTGCCTGGTCATGTATCTGTCGAGATGCCTGTTAAATGTTGCTATTGTATCTGCCTCCAACACCTCCTCTGGCAGTGCACTGCAGTCACTTATCACCCTCTGTTAAAAAAAAACTACCTCTCATGTCTCCTTTAAACTTTTCCCCTTTTTACCTTACACCTATGTCCCCTACTAATTGCCATTTCTACCCTGGCAAGAAGACTCTGAATATCCATTCTATCTGTGCCTCTCATAATTTTGTGAACTTCTATCAGGTCACCCCTCATACTTTGATGTTCAAGTGAAACCAAACTGAGTTTGTCCAAACTCTCCTCATCACTAATACCCTCCAAATCAGGCACCATCCTGGTAAACCATTTCTGTACCCTCTCCAAAGCCTCCACGTCCTCCTAGTAGTATGGCTCCCAGAACTGTACACAATATTTCAAATGGGGCCTGACTTTAAAGTTCTGTACAGCTGGCCTTTTTATCTAGAGGACTGGAGTACAAGGACGCAGAAGTTATGCTGCACTCGTGCAAAACCCTGGTTAGACCCCACTTGGAGCAAATCTGGGCACTGTACCTTAGGATGGATAGATTGGCCTTGGAGGAAGTACAATGTAGGTTTAAGAAGCATACCTGAGTTTCAGGAGTTAAGCTATGAGGAGAGATTATCCAAATGAGGCCTGTTTTCTCTAGAATTTAGAAGGTGAAGGGGTGATCTGATCAAATGTGTTAGTAGGAAAATGCAGGGAGGATAAATAGAAACTATTTTCACTGGTTGGGGTTTCTAGAACTATGGAGGACATAGTGTAAGAATTGGGACCAGACTGTTCAAGAGAGATGTTAGAAAGAACTTTTATACACAAAGGCTGATAGAGGTTTGGAACTCTCCTCCACAAAAGGCAGCGAACGCTGGATCAGTTATTAGTTTCAGTCTGAGATGAATCAATAATTCTTCAGTGATGATACTAAGAGGATAGGGGCCGCAGATCAGCCGTTGAATGGCGGAACAGCCTGGAAGGGCTGAATGGCCTACATCTGTTCCTGTGAATGCAACTAATTAGTTGGAAATTCTAGCAGTGTATGGAGAGAGCAACCCCTTTTTGCTGTTTCTGAACCTATCATCTTCTGTTACGGGTAAATGCGAAAGAGAAAAGCCATTGATGTAGCAGGCACCAGGTCACACTGAGTTGGACTGCCGTGCTACACAAAATCATGTAGTAAATGTTGCAGATCTCCGTGCTTCTGATCCTCTGTCAGTGTGTGTTATGAGGAACCTTGCCCCTGACAATCCTGGTCACGTGAGGTTAACTTCTGTGGCAGATAACCCCACACTTCCTTCTCAGCTCCTGGAAAGCAAGAGCAAATTACTGTGGCCTACAGAAAAGCCAGTCTCGGCAGAAATCTGGTATGAAAAGAGTTGGGAGCTTGGATGATTGTATTTCGAGAAAGAGAGAGAGAGAAGAATGAGCATTTCAGGTTATTGTCCTTTGATTCCATTTTATGCAATATTATTCGATCTTCTTGGAAAAGGATGTAAGTTATGCACACACATGCACTGAGATCTGAACATGTTAAGTCACGGTCAGACCAGTAGAGTTTCAGAATCCTGCAAAGGGAAGGATAATCTCCAACAATATAGAGGTGAGATATCTCACTGAGCAGTGAATGGAAATACCATCACTTTTCATGAACTTTAGGAGATTTACCAGAAGGTTGCCTTGGGCGCTGGAGAGTTTCAGTGTTGGACAGAGATTGGACTTACTGGGGTTGTTTTTCTTAGAGCAGAGGAGATTGTCAGGGAAGTTGTCAGGGATCTAGGTGGGGGGGAGGGGAGGGGAGGGGGACATGAATGAGACATATAAAGTAAAGAGGCGCTGTAGGTAGGGTCAACAGGAAGAAAATTTTCTCTCTTCAGTGGAGGGATCAACGATCGGGGCAGGAAGGGAATAGATTGTAGTTAAGGGGCAGGAGATTTAGGGGGGGATGTGAGGAAAAATCTTTCTGCCCAGATGATGGTAGAAAATCTGGAATTTGCTGCCTGTAAGGGTGGGAGTGGCAGAAACCCACATCACATTGATGAAGGATTTAGATGTGCACTTGCGATGCCAGGTGCTGGGGAAATGGTATGAGAGAATAGTGAGGGAGTTGTTTCTGACCAGCGCAGACTTGATTGATCGATGGGCCTTTCTCTGTGCTGCATTCTTCTCTGGCTCTGAATGTCGATTGAAGATGGTCTTAGCTCTCTTGCGAAATGACTTTAGATGCAGCGGCAGAAACGAGAGCATCTCAAAACTGATTGGAGATGTTGCGAGAGGAGCCCTGTTGTAACTGTAGCCTCTTGTCTCTGAGCTAGAAGCTTCAATATGGAGGTCATTGGTGAGCCTTGGCTGACTGTAGGGGTTTCTAAGAATCTCGCTGAGGCAAGAAATGTAAAGTAGTGTGAACTTGATTCCTTTTGCAATAATGTTCACAAATGTACTTTTATTTTTTAAAAACATAGATTTATGGAGTCCTTTACTTTTTTAAGAAGAATGGCAGGGGAATGGGAACCGAAGCAGAGTGAAAACAGGAGGGGAAAATGAGGGGACAAATAAAAGACAAAGGTACAAAGCAAAAGCTGCAGTTGGAACGAGACAAGGGTGAGAAACCAATGGGGTCACTATGCAGTTCATATCAATTCATATTTCTCCCTCCACTTCAATGGGACTGAACTGTCAACAGTTCCCATTGAGTTACAGACAGGCCGCGTGCTGTTTTTCTGGTGCTTCTCCACTTTGACTGCTTTGATGTTGTCTTTACTTTGCCATTTCCAGGACACTGACACCAATAATGACATCTACATTTCAATTCCCTCTGTTTTCCAATGCATCTTGCTCTCCAGGGGATCATCCAAGGTAAGAGGGAACTGCAGATTTGTTGGACGATCATTTAGAAACCTGCTGTGCATATCTTTTTTTAGCGATCTTTTCCAAACATGTGACAAATGGGACTTCATCCCAGTCTTTCCAATCCGGAGTTTGGGATGTCCTCTCAAACATTGGGCACTGGAATCATTTTCAACACTTCTCCCATGTGGATATCCCATCAGTTACAATGAGGAACAATGACCATCTTCATTGACTTAGTCACATTGGACAGAGTCCATTCAGTGATTCTGCACCAAAGTTTAACTCCTCCACAGTACTCACAGTACTAGGGTGGCACGGTGGCTCAGTGGTTAGCACAGCTGCCTCACAGTGCCAGGCACCCTGGTTCGATCCCAACCTTGGCGCGACTGTTTGTGCGGAGTTTGCATGTTCACCCTACATTTGTGTGAGCTTCTGCCAGGTGCTCCCGTTTCCTCCCACAGTCCAAAAACGTGTACGGAATGGGCTGCCAGTGGAGGCTGGTACAATTACAACATTTGAAGGGCCTCTGGGTGAGTACATGAATAGGAAGGGTTTAGAGGGATGTGGGCCAAATGCTGGCAAACGGGACTAGGTCAGTTAGAGCGGATGTCTGGTGGGTGCAGACAAGTTGGACCAAAGGGTTGGTTTCCACGCTGCATGAATCTATGCACCCCATAGTCTCCAGGAGTATGCAGGGACATATGACGTTATGGGGGGCTCATGGGTGGTGCCAAGTCAATGGGCTGAGTGGCTTCTTTCTGCACCCTAGGGAATTTATGATGTAAAATAACCATTAGGTGATGGTGGAGCATCGTACTCAGACTTCTCTAATCGTCACCTGCCCACAAGCATATACTATCACAGGTTGTTGACTAATAATAATAAACACAGAAATACATCATTCAGTCCTTGAGATCTATGGTGAGTTTTATCTGCAGACATCATCTGACTTATATCTTTCACTTATTCCTGCCCACCACCCCCGCCCCCCCCCACCCCGCCTTTACCCTCTCCATAGCATTTAATATTCTTCTGAAGCAAAACATCTAATTCCCTTCCAAAAAAAAATGACTTACAGGCTGTGATTCAGCACACATCTGTGGCAGACATTCTAACTACAAACTGCGTTGGAAAATTATTTTTCAAAGTTCCTTGTTAATTCTTGAAAAGGAAGGCGAAGGAAACAAAAAGTTGATTTGACGTTTTACCTTCTGATGCAGGCTGTGGTGTCCCCAGTACAGCCTTGGCTAAAACTTGGGGCAACGTAAAGTGAACCAGATAATTAAGCCCAGGGACTTTCTGCCCTGCCTCAAGGGCTGCACTTAGACAAGCTCCTGGCATACCTCCTGACAGCTTCTCAACCAGCTGTTTAACTCCTGTTGTAGCCAACTATATCAGCCAGGTTGAAAGGTAGGAACCACGCCAAAGGCCAGTTTGTTTGTCTTCTTGCTGAGGAGGGAGGGGTGTGGGGCAAGGAAGAAGCGGGGAGAGTTGAGGATCAGGTCAGCCCATGAGCCAGTTCATACGAATGAAGAAGAGCAGTGATATTCCCCACAGGGCCTGACAAACCTTCAACCCATTCACCAACACCAGCAAATAAACCAACCACTTTGCACGCTCTCTGTCCAAATTGATTTGCATGACAACCATCATCATACACCATTGTGAATTGTGTGTGGCGTGCTTTAAGATGTGAAAAGATGTTACAATGTCGCACACCTCCTTTTAACAGACAAGTGACACACATCCGTCCTGTGAGGACAAGATGATTGTAATTTGTAAGGCAAGTAATTTTGAACGGTCTGTTTGGGATAAACGGCAACACTGCTGCTCAGAGCAGCCCAGGACTGGGAAAAGTGCAGAAATGAATCTTGCTATGGTGATCTTTGCAAGTGCCAGAACGTTGTCATGTGGAAGCCCAAATCACTAACAGCTGGATCGCATTTCAAGGAAATTACAGTTCCCACATGATAGAAATTCCTGACTGCAATTCAATTAATTTTTCCACCTCATAATAATGCCATTCATTCATCTCTCAAGCCTGCCGAGTGCAAGCTGCTTGCTGTTTTTTTTCTCTCTCTCTCTCTCGTTGCTGTGAATGAGACCCCAGCTAAAGTTTGATGTGCAGTTCCAGTTTGAGACCTGGGATTGTTGGACAGCACTCAGTAAACACGGGCTAGCTGGGCAAATCATTTTGTGGCTGAAACATCAGGTGGGGTTTATGAGGGGAGGGGGCAGGGACGGTGCTGGTGCCTTCAGTTTTGACATTAAAACTGGAGGAATCAAGCCCTCCATCCGCAACAGTCCTGTGGGAAATGAGTGTGCTCACTTTAAACTGATAGTCCACGATACAGAACCGATCCTAATTTATCCCTGTTGGCTGGCAAAGGAAATAAAAAACGTCAGACCACCGCGGAGAGAGTTTTATTGTATATCTAATTTATCTTTTAATTCAAAATTGAGTGTTTCACAGGACAATGGAGAGGGAGCTTTACTTTGTATCTAACCCCGCGCTTTACCTGACCTTGTTAGTGGTTTGTATGTCAGTGTGGAGTCTTACTCTGTGTTTAACCCTGTCCCAGTCCTGGGAGTGTCTGATGGCGACAATGTACAGGAAGCTTTGCTTCCAGCTTAAAGGAGTGGAGTGAACTTAACCCTGTATCAAACCCCGCACTATATCTGTCCTAGCAGTGTTTGATAGGGACAGTGCAGAGGGAGTTTTAGTCTGTATTTAACCCTGTGCTGTATCTGTCCCAGGAGTGTTTGATGGGGATAGTGTAGAGGTGGCTCTACTCTGTGTCTAACCCCATGCTGTACGTGGAGAGGCTATTGGGGAAGGAGTGAATTAATGTCCACTTGGAGAGATCAGAGATAGACAGCATGGATTTATCAGAGCGAGGCCATGCCTAATAGATATGATTGAATTTTTCAAGGAGGTGACCAGGGGTGTAGATGGGGGTAGTGTTATTGATGTAGTTTACATGGATTTCAGCAAAATCTTTAACAGATCAAGTTCCCATGTGGGAGACAGATAAAGAAGGTAAAAACACATGGGATCCAGGGTAATGTGGCAAGTTGGAGCCAAAAATTGGCTCAGTAACAGGAGAGAGAGGGTGGTGGTCGAAGGCTGTTAGTGCGACTAGAGCCAGGTACATACGACAAGGATCGGTGCTGGGTCCCTTATTGTTTGTGATAGATAGAACAACATGGATGAGATTGCAGGGGAGTGGGGGAATGGTAAGTAAGTTTGTGGATGACCTGAAGATCGGCCAGGTGGTTGACAGTTAGGAGGATTCTCCTTGGTTACAGGACAATATAAACGGATTGGTCAGATGGACAGATCAGCGGCAGATGGGATTTAACCCTGGTAAGCGTGAGGTGATGTTCTTTAGAAGAAATAAGAAGGGAATACTTGGTGAATGGCAGGGCACAAGGAAGCTCGGGGGAACAGAGGAATCTTGGGATGCTTGTCCATAGATCCCTGAAAGTAGCAGGACAGGTTAAAAGGGTAATTAAGAAGGCATACAGGGCACTTGCTGTTATCAGTTGTGGCCTGGATTATAAGAGCAGGGAGATCATATTGGAGAACTTTGGTTAGGCTACATCTTGAACACTGCGTGCATTTCTGGTAACCACACTATAAGAAGGGTGTGATTGTATTGGAAGACAATGCAAAGGAGATTTGCCAGGAATGGAGCATTTCAGCGATGAAGAGAAGCTGGATAAACTCAGGTTGTTTTCTTTGGAGCAGAGAGGTTGAGGGGCAACCTGATTGAGGTGCGTAAGATTATGAGGGACATGGACAGGGTGAATAGAAAGCATATTGATTCCCCTTCGTCACAGGGTCAATAACAAGGGGTATAATTTTAAGGTGGAAGGCAAGAGGTTTAGAGGGGATCTCACAAAGGGGCAACAAGCAGTTCTTAATTGCTGTAGCACCATTCTTTTCCTTAGGACCTCCCAAAGCTTTTCAGAGCCAACAAATCATTTTCGAAATTCTAGTCTCTGCTAGACTCCAGTTAAAAAAAAAACCTGAATGAGGTGAATGGATAAATTCTCTGTTATTTGGTAGAGTTGGTTCAGAGATAGATGTTTGACACCAGGAGTAGTCTGTGCTGTTCATCGGATTGTGACCTTTGACTTTAGATCAGACAAGCAGGGGTCTAAGTCTGAACGTCTTATTGGAACCTCGTTGGTTGCAGTATTCCTCAGAGACAGCAATGACCCTGGACCATTCAGTTTGGAGACGTGGCACTGCCTAAAGAGGCCAGCATTAGAACTGTTCCCTGCCAGGATTGTCAGTTCCGAATGGCAAAGGAGTTGTTTGATTTTTTTTCACATGGGGCGTGACTTTCTCTTTGTTGGGGGGGTGGGGAAGGGGTCAGTGAGAAAATTTAAAGCAATGAGTTGACCATTTGAATAACAAATTCATAAAAAAATGACCATTCTAAGGTGCCAAGCAGCAGGGCGAGCTAATCAAGCCTTTCTCCTCACCCTTTCAGTTAAGAAGCAGAGGATGAGAGAGAGGAAAAGACTAAGCTCCAAACCCTGGTCATCCAGGTTGGGGCTGAGTTAAGGAGTTGGGTTTAACTAAGTTTGCCTCTGGTGGCACACATTGGCACTGATCCTGGCAGCCCTGGGGATCATCAGCTGGTTGTTTTTCAACCAGGGATTTCCCAGCCTCCCAGTCTGCTTCATGCTCATTGCCTCCCCCTCCTCCATTAGGGAGCTCTCCTAGATGCAAAAGCAGGAGAGAACTGTCCAAACTCCTTGAAAAGCATTGCAGTCACAGTCTACCTGCAATTTGGACAAGGCTACAGTCAGCTGACCAGAACAATTACAACATTTAAAAGGCATCTGGATGGTACTTAAATAGGAAGGGCTTAATGGGATAAGGGCCAAATGTTGGCAAATGGGACTAGATTTATTTAGGATATTGGGTCAGCATGGACGAGTTGGACCGAAGGGTCTGTTTCCATGCTGTCCAGCTCTGTGACTCTATATCTGCTCAATGAGTGTGTGGACTATTGAACAAACGTGCTCCTCAGACCCTCAGAAATGATGAGATTAGGTTCAGTTTGTGATCCCTGAAAATAAAATATCGAAGGGTGACCTAAACCGAGGTGTATCAGATGATGGGAAGGGTTTGACAGGGTGCTCTGGTGGGAGATTCCAGCAAAGGGACAATATGTAGAGTTGGAGCTTGGCCAATTCTGGCCAATGTCTGTCTCTTCCCCCAAAGTGGGAGTGGAAATCTGGAACTTGTGAGCCTTACAGCTGCTGCATCAATTGAAGATTACAAAATCGAGATTGACAGGGCTTTTGCTGGCTCTACATATTCCAGCCTATGAAATCAACTCAAACAAATGGAGTTAAAATCCAGGTCAACCATGATCTAATTTAAAGTGGATCAGACTTAAGTAAGTTCTTAAATTTATTCTTTCACAGGATGTGGGATTCATGGGAAGGGCCAGCATTTGTTGCCAATCCCTAATTAT
This sequence comes from Rhincodon typus, assembly GCF_021869965.1. Classification (NCBI taxonomy): domain Eukaryota; kingdom Metazoa; phylum Chordata; class Chondrichthyes; order Orectolobiformes; family Rhincodontidae; genus Rhincodon; species Rhincodon typus. The sequence continues at coordinate 75,203,068 of NC_063339.1, read as the reverse complement.
CATAGAGTCATGGAAATAGATCCTTCGGTCCAACTTATCCATGCCAACTAGATATCCTAAATGAATCTAGTCCCATTTGCCAGCATTTGGCCCACATCCCTCTAAACCCTTCCTATTCATGTACCCATCCAGAAGCCTTTTAAGCTCTATAATTGTAGCAGCCTCCTCCACTTCCTCTGGCAGCTCATTCCATACACACACCACCCTCTCCATGAAAAAGTTGCCCCTTAGGTTCTTTTAAAATCTTTTTCCTCTCACCTTAAACCTATGCTCTCTAGTTTTGGACTCCCCTAACCTAGGAAAAAGCACTTATCTACGCACCCTATCCATGCCCCTCATGATTTTATAAATATCTATAAGGTCAGCTCTCAGCCTCTGACGCTCCAGGGAAAATAGCCCCAGCCTATACAGCCTCTCCCTATAGCTGACACCCTCCAACCCTGGCAACATCCTTGTGAATCTTTTCTGAACCCTTTTAAGTTTAACATCTCTTGAACTGAGGGTCTTGTTGGGTCATTTCAGAGAGCAGTCAAGAGTCAAACTCCTTGCCAAGGGTCTGTAGGCCTGACTCGGTAAGGAAGGCAGATTCCCATTCTCTAAAGGGAACCAGATGGGGTTTTGCAACTATCAGCAATAATTTCAAGGCAACTATTACTAGCTTTCAAATCCAGATTCATTAAACTTGAAGTTAGTTTCTGCCATGCCCTGTGTTGTGTTTTGAAACCCGTAGCCCAGAATATTGGTCTGGCACTGCTCGAATCCCAGGCCAGTGACAATACCATTGTCTTCCCACAAATCCACTGAATACTTTCCTCCTGTTCTAATGCTGCTATTTTATTTGGTGAAACTATTTGCTGGATTGCGGTCCTGCCATCTCTTCAGTCTTTTTGCGCTTTTTCAGAAAATGCACTTGGTGTGAATAATTGTTGGGATCCAATGGAACAGGGTAAGTTAGTTGAGAATGCATAGTGGAATATTAGATTCCTCCCTTGGAGCTATACAAAGGTGGCTCAGTGGTTAGCACTACTGCCTCACAGTACAAGGGACCTGGGATCAATTCCAGCCTTGAGCAACCGTCTACATGTAGTTTGCATGTTTTCCCCCAGGTCTGGGTACTCTGGCTTCCTCCCACATTCCAGAGATGGACTGACCCCATGCTAAATTGCCACATAGTGTCCAGGGAGGTGCTGGCTATGTGGATTGGGCATGAGAAATGCAAGGTTAGCAGGATAGGGTACAGGGTGGGTCTGGATGGGAGGCTCTTCAGAGGGTTGGTGTGGACTTAATGCATGATTCTATGATGCCATGAAGCAGCTTGATTAGCTGACTCAGTGACACATAGCAAACATGAACAACGTGGGTGGCAGGTCTGTGGTCTATCTGGGCATGAATTAACTTGGGGCCTTGCAACACCTTTTCCATTAGCTGCTCATACAGCAGCATCGGTAAGTCGAATTGTAGAAAGGGGGTGGGGGACCTGAGATTGCTCTACTGGATTGCCTCCGTTGTCATCCATCAGTTTTACCTGAACTGGAGAGAAATCATAACATCGGTTCGGATGTAGGGGGTCCACTTGTCCCATCGCAGACGGTGGGGAAGAGACAGTTTCGGCCAGGCAGAGGTTCGGTAACTGAAGGGTGCCGATCCAAAAGAACGGGCAGAAAGGACTGACCCACTCTCAACACCGGAATATTAAATATCAGCAAAGCTCATTTACTCGGAGGTGACCCCACCCCGTCTCTTGCGAGTGAGTCGGAATTGTTGGCCTACATGATAATTGAAGCTTTTCGTGATATCTGGCGGGACACGAGCTGGAATGATCACATCCTCCTTGGGAGCTGCCTTCTCCTTGTTCTTTGTTTTGACAGGGAGAAGTTGTTTTGATAGGGCCTGACTCAACCGCATCTGGAAAAAAAAACCCTTAAGACTCAGCTAACGGCTGAGGAATTTATCTCAGCTCGCTCCCTTCAGTGCTGCTATCATTTGGATAATTCTTCTTGCGGGCTTGTTTCCCACAGAGCATTAGAGTTGTCTTCCAGTTACGGATATTAATCCACCCAGAACGGTTAACGAGAATATTACCTTCCTGGTGGCTGGGTCAATTGAAAACAGCCGCGGGCTCAGGGGCGTATTGAGTCATGTCAATCGAAGGCCATCCAAGATATTCCACACAACCCTGAATGTTGGCAGCTTCCTCTGTGAGGGCCTGCTCACAGAACTAGACTCATCGTAACTCCACAGTCTTGGCTCTGGATAGTTTCCCCCCTCCAGAGCCGTCAACAACTGGCTGCGGTCTGTGCTCAGGAAATGCATGGATTTTGCAGCCTCTTTTTTTTCCTCCCCCCCCCGCAGCCCTGTTTTGGTTCTTCCGGCTGCAAGTCGTCAGTTTGGTGAAGACAGGACCAGAGCATTTTGCTGGGATCTTTTGGAAGCTTCGGAATTGCAGAAATCTATGCCTCATATAAGCCAGCCTTATTCTTGGTGCATGAGGACCTTAATACATTGAAGAGTATCAACGGCTTTTCATTTCTGTGTTAGATACATTTAATCGGCAGCGTGTACACCCACATAGGGTTAATGGGTTTCAGCAGTCGTTATAGTTGACTGGGTGTTCGCCTAAATCGAGGGCAGAGATTGTAGCCCAGCTGGTTTCGGAAACTTTGTCATGTTCTGTGATCTGTGTGAGAGCTGGGCAGCGAATGCCTCAGCCCAGTGCTATTCTGATTGTGCCTGATCAGTGTTAATTGCTGTGCAGAAAAATTCTTAACAGGTGCACAAGATGCACAAAACCATCGCAGTTTAAAATTTTATGGCTTGACAACCCTTTATGGAAAGTTATTCAGTCTAAAGTCTACACTTTTATGTAAAAATCTTTCGTTCACTTGGCAGCTCGGGTATTTTGAATTGACGTTGTTCTCTGTGGCCCAAATTAGCAAACTTCGTGCCCTTGTACAGATATTGCATCAGGAAGTCTACAGTGGTCTATTTCCTCTGAATGTTTTGTGTCAGAAACATGCTCTAAAAGAGCTATTTTAATCTCTTGTGGACAGGATTTCATTTTTCTGCTTTCCAAGTATTTATATCATCAGTACGTTACCATATATTTTTCTGCTTCTGTGTAATTATCTTACTTGTAAATAAATCTGATCGTTATTTTAAATACGAATGCAAAGATGCACTTTGGAAGAGAAAGTGCAGAGAGGTGGCAGGAATGAAATAGTACAATTTTGAAAGATGCTCAAGAACGTAGAGGCAGGCCACAAATGCAAACTGAAGATGATGCTTGGAGGCACAAGTTGAGAAATATGTTTTTAAAAAGAAAATCATTTGTGAACTTGAGCTTTATTCATGGTTTGGTTGGGGGAGTCTTGGAAGCTCTTAAAAATGGGATGCTATTCCCAATCCCAATTCTGGCTGTTTTTACCAGCGTGATCCAAGGTTGTGGACAGTCAGCCTTCACACAGTATGATTGTCCCTGGTGCCTTCATTGTAAGGGTGGGCAATTTAAACTGTCCTGCAGGGAGCTGGGCCCCCATCAATAAGTAGACTCCATTCACGCCCTCTCAGAAGAGATGTGAAACATGAACCTACTCCTCCTGGAATTCTTTCATTGATATGCTCTGAAAGGATATGGAAATGTTTCTTCAACTTCAATAATTAGATGCCGTGTTGTAAGTTTCACGAATTCTAACTGCGAGGATTGATGATAGGGTTCTGTCTTCCAAAGGTAAGGCAGATCATTCTTGATCAGTATTATGCAATTGGTGGAAATGCATGGGAGTACTTTTCCCATTAGATAAAATCCATTAAAAATAAAGAAAACACTGATTCTACTGAAGATCCCAATCATCTTAAGTTATTTTAATGACCGTGCAAGAACTTCTTAAAATGAAGAAAAAAATTGTTTTCAACAAAGCTTTGAAGAAGTTTTCACCAGCTTCAGATTAAGTCTTGGAAATTATGAAGGGCTTTGAGGGAGTGATTAGGGAGAAACTGTTTCCATTAGTAAGGCAGTCACTAGTTAGAGCCTCAAGATTGAAAATGAATGGTTAAAAATGAAATACAGGTGAGAAACCCAGGAGAAACAATTTTGTACAGTGACTTATGATTCAAAACACACTGCTCCCAAAAAGGTGAATTTAGATTCAATTGTAAAGATCAAATATGTACTTAAAAGGGAGTTTCTTTTACAGATTATGGCTAAAGAGCAGGGGTGTGGGAATAATAGGATAACTATTTCCAAGAGCTAGCATAGACAGGATGGGTTGAATTGCTTTCTTCCCTGTGCTGTGGCTGTATATAATGTTGCGTTACTACTCATAGAATAGAGAAAGGGATGTGCCTGGTGATCTACTTATCCTCTGAAGCGACATGTAGAAAAGGGGCAAGCAATAATTGAGTTTTATTATAAAATTCAGGCCAGGCTCGAGGGACAGGTTTCAGTTTAAAAGAGTTCAAAGTGAGTTTCTGGAAACTTTCCTTCTGAACACATGTTAAAAGAATTGGAGGAAGCTGAACCATAACAAGAAACTGTCAGTGAAATACTAGGAAGTATTTTTGCTGTATAATTGTATGGGTGAATTTTATTGTTTTTGTACAATTTTTTTTTCATATATGGGAAGGGAGCATTGCTAAGGCCAGCATTTATTGCTCAGCCCTGATTGCTGCTGGAAAAAGAGTTGTCTGCTTATTTACCAGCTGTTGGGAAGAGAGTTCCAGGACTTTGAGTCGTTGGCAGTGAAGGAACAGCAATAAAGTTAAAAATCAGAATGTTGTGTGGTATTTTCTATTTCCCAGCATTTACTGTCTCATCTCTAATTGCAGAGAAGAATTGACCACCTTGCTGTGGATCTGGAGTCACACATAAGCCAGATTTCATTCTCCAAAGGGCATTAATGAACCAGATGGGTTTTTAACAACAATAGTTAGAAGGTTTTTAATTCCAGATTTGTATTGTGAAATCTTTAACTCATGTTGCCCCACTAATCTGGGGTTCCGGATTACTGGTTAGTGACAATTACCACTACACCACTGCCTCACAAAGAGGTGAGCTTGCTGGTGTGGTGTTTTCATGCAACTGCTGCTCTTGTCCTTTCTTCGATGGTAGAGATGGTAGATTTGGAAGGTGTTGTTGAAGGACCCCAGCTGATATACTGCAGGGCATCCTGTAGATGATACACACTGCTGTCACTAACTGCATTAATGGTTAAAGATTCTCATTCTTGTGTTGGAGTTACTGTATCTGTACCCAAGCTGAGGATGTCACATAGTCTTTGTCACATATCTGGCTCCAGAAAGTTGCCCTTGTGCCTAGCTACTTAATATTAGTTGTACCTATTGCTACAATACAATAAGTTATACCTTGTTATATCTTATAATGATAAGTGCCTCTTCTTGTTAGGACTCTTTAGTGGTCTAGCCTCTACCACAGATGATTAGACAAACCCTTCAACTCAGCATAAAAAGGTACAGCTTCTATAATGGTAGTGTCCCTACCTCTGGTTTAGGAGGCCTAGGTTTAACTGCCACTTGCTACAGAGGTATGTAATAACATGTTTAAGTAGGTTGATGAGGAACATACTTACAAAGGTGGGAGCAGGGATATTTTGGTACAGAGGCAATGTCCCTGCCCTTGTGCCAGAAGATTTGTGTTCAAGTCCCACCTGCACCAGAAATATGACACAACACGTCCAAACAGGTTGATTCATAATACATACAAAAGAAACAAGAAAATGTCCCAAACATCAGCTGTGACTGGGTGGTACCTCACACGACACCTAATGAGCCTAATACAATCAATGGGGTTGCCTTGTCCTGGATGGTATCAAATTTCTTGAGTATTGTTGAGGCTGCAGTCATGCAGGCAAGTGGGGAGTATTCCATCACACTCCTGACTTATGCCTTGTAGATGGTGGACAGGCTTTGGGGTGCCAGGAGGTTAGTTCCTTCTTGCAGAATTCCCAAATACTAATTAGGTCTTGGATCCACTGTATTTATATGATGAATCCATTTCAGTTTCTGGTCAATGGTAACTCCCAGGATGTTGATAGGCGATTAAGTGATGGTAGAGCGGTTGGAATATCATGTGGAGATGGTTCGATTCTGTTTTATTGGAGAATGTTATTGCTTGTGTGGTCCAAATTTCACTTGGTACTAATGTAAGTCTTGCTGCATTTGGGCATGGACTGCTTCAATATCTGAGGACTCGCGAATGTGCTGAACATTGTGCAATCATTGGTGAATATCGCCACTTCCGACCTTATGATGGAGGGAAGGTCATCGATGAAGCAGCTGAAGATGGTTGGGCCTAGAACACTACACTGAGGAACTCCTGCAGAGATGTCCTGGAGCTGAAATGACTGACCTCCAGCAACCACAATCACCATCCTATGTGCCAGGCATAACAGTAACCAGAAGAGATTTCCCCTTGGTTTCCATTGATTTTAGAGTTTCTACACTTGGTCAAATGCTACCTTAATGTGAACGGCCTGACTTCTGGATTTTAATGATCTTATAAAAGGTCAAGCAACTCCATGTGGTCTAGTCCTGCTGCTATCTCTTCTGGTTTGAATCTTGAATGACTTTTCACTTTTGGCTATCCACCTTTGCACTAAGGCTACAATAGGTACTCTGGTTATTGCTGAGGAAGTGCCACCTTTACTGATGGCCCCGTCTACATTTTGTTGAGTATTGGCTTCGTTCTGTTTTGTGGGTATGGGAGATATCTACGAACCTTTCCTGGGAGATGCCGTTCAGTTCCGACATAGCAGTTCACAATTCCAGTGGCCGTGGAGAACATACTGGGGAGTGAGCCTGCTTCATCACATTGTCAATGTCAATGGAATACCTCTGCTCCCTCCCTGCTTCTCGGTCTGTCGCTGCTTTTCCCATCAGCTTTGAAGATGGATTCCTCCGAGTCTTCCTGGAAGTCTCTGCTCCCTGATTTGTCCTCCCGATGATGTCCAGATCTGACCTCTCTGTATGTAACCGGTGTAAGTAAGTGTTCATTTGAGGAGGAAAACACACAATTTGTTGGGGAAGAATCCGCTGAGTTCTTCGAGCATTGAGCCTTAGTTCATTCAGCAGAAACATTCAAATTCCCAGCTCCACACGTTCAGTGAGCATTATCAGATGGAGCTGTGCTGTACCTAATGCCAGGAAAAGGCCTGACTATCCCTGTCTGGAAACACTAGATGTTCAAGTGGATGCACCACTTGGCTTGTCACAGCACAAGCACTGATTCTTCCTGGTTCAAACAGCGCCTATTAAGGCCCATTAAATGGCTTCTTCCAGTGGAATTTTTTTTTTTTTATGCAGGCTAGAGCTGAAAGTGGAATATTCCCAAAGTTTTCGCTGGCTTCTCCCTGCTTGGTTTCGAGTGAGAGCTACTGCGTTTGCCACTAGCATAAACATGGAACGACAAGGAAGCAAGAAAGGGAAAAGTTCTCTGGAATCCATTAAAAGCTGAAAGTTTGCTGATGGCAGGAGGAACGTTTGAAATATTGAAGGGCGCACTAGACCAGGATTTCCACCCTCACTACACCTGGTTCAGGTCAGGATCGCTCACCCAGAAATTCCAATTCCAACACCACCCTCCACCGGCCAAGTTACAACTAATAACTCTCAAGGTTGGGTAACCAGGAGCTGAGCGATGCAAATAGGTATAGATGTGGAAAATCACAATTGCAATTTCTAATTCTGGCCCGAGGTAAGCACTAAGAGGAACAGAACTGTCGCAGAGAGGGCTGCAGGTGCTGGAAATCTGAAACGAGAGCTCTAGAAGTACTGGAAGCACTTTGCTGATGGGACAGCAGCTCTGCCGAGAGACACGGAGACACCCTTTCAGCCCCAGTTCTGACAACAGATCCTGCCCAATCTGCTGAGCATCTCCAGCATGTTCCCTTTCGGTGGCAGAAATAAGAGGAGTAGGCTGTTCGGCCCCTTGAACCTGTTCCATCATCCAATAAGACCGTGACTGATTTGATGTGTTCTCACCTCTGTTTTCCTGTTTGTCATCCAGGCCACGACCCTTGACTCCCCCCGTCAGTTTAAAAATCTGTTCAACTCATGGTCGGAAATATTCAATGACACATCCTCCACTGCTCTCTCTTTGGGGGGAGCTGGGGGAGAGAATGCCAAGCACCAATGACCGTATAAATAAAGAAATTCTTCCCCATCTTCATCTTAAACTATGTGCCCAAGCAGACCATTATCCACTAAAGAATGGAGCTGTTGCGGCCCATTGTGTCTGTACTGGCTCCTGAAAAGAGCCACCGGGCTAGTTCCACTCTCCAGCCCTGTCTCCGTAGCCCTCGAACTTCATCACTTTATCTCATCGTCTGCTTGGGAACAGAATGGTTGTGAGCTGTTACTTCATTGGAAAGTGATTGAGCAAGCCAATGTTGCCAAAGGGATGTGACCAGTTCAAATTTATGAAAACTTACCTCCTCTTTCCAGGTTCTGTCCAGGGCAGAATGAAAACCGAAAGAACTGCGGACGCTGTAAATCAGGAACAAAAACAGAAGTTGCTGGAAAAGCTCAGCAGCTCTGGCAGCATCTGTGGAGAAACAAAAAAAATCAGAGTTAACGTTTCTGGTCTGGTGTTATTCCTCAGAGCCATTCTGTCCAGTCTCTCAGCACAGCCGACCCATTTTCAACTACTCGCAGTCCCCCATTATCACCTCTTCTTCCTTAAGTTGCTATCAACAGTCCCTTTGTCTGCTTCCCCTAATTTTTTTTTCCTTTTTCTGGTCTCTGTTTTTATCTATCTGTGTCACCACCACCAACCACCCCACCCCACCACACCCTCTGCCGTCTTCAGCACACCACCATTTCCTTAATGCCTCCAGTTCAGCCAAAAGGTCACTGGATTTGAAACATTAACTCTCGCTTTCTCTCCGCAGACGCTGCCAGACCTAGTGCATTTCTCCAGCGCTGGATCAAGATGGCGTCGGAGTAGGGCTCCTGAGTCTGCTTTGGCCGCTTTTCTTGCGTTTTTATTTCTTTTCGTCTCTCTCTTTTTCCTGGTTTTTCACTCTCTCTATGCCTTCTTGGCTTACCTCTTGTCCTGAGCTCAGATGGCGTCTGTGGTGATGAAAGCTTACCACAGACTATGAGCGGGCCCAGCACAGGCCTCAAATGAGTGCTTGTTACTTTGCTGGGACCTGGCATCAGAATTGGCAGCTGCGACATGGGTGGAGGTGATGTTGGCGAAGGGGGACCATTGGCGAATGGTGGCGTTTGAGGATCGGTGACCTTGTCATTGGTTGTAGATGCTGGCTAAGTGGTGGAGGAAAGCAACATTGATGGGGAGGGCCCAGCGTTGGTGCCGGAGAATTGGCCCAGCAGTGAGAGGTGGTGTCTGAGGATCAGCGACTTAATTATTAAATTACTCAAAGTGTCGCTGAATCCTGGCAACCAATGAAAGCCTTATACTGTATTTTATTGTATTCTTACTATAAAATACACATGATTACAAAAGATAATATGGAATAAGGGATAGCAAGAGCTGCTGATGCTGGAGTCTGAGATAACACAGTGTGTTGCTGGAGGAACACAACAGGCCAGGCAGCATCAGAGGAGCAGGGAAGTTGACGTTTCGGGTCTGGACCCTTCTTCAGAAATGGGGGAGGGGAAGGGTGCTCTGAAATAAATAGAGAAAGGGGGAGGCGGTGATAGAAGGTGGATAGAGGAGCAGATAGGTGGAGAGAAGACGGACAGGTCAAGGAGGCGGGGATGAAGCCAGTAAAGGTGAGTATCGGTAGGAAGTGGGGATGGGGCTTGGTCAATCAGGTGGGAGGAGCGGATAGGTGGGAGAAAAGACGGACAGGCCAAGGAGGCGGAGACGAAAGAGGGGGATGCTGGTCTTGAGATGAGGTCGGGGTTGGGGAGATTTTGAAGCTTGTGAAGTCCACGTTGAGACCATTGGGATGCAGGGTTGCCAAGCGGAACGTGAGGTGCTGTTTCCTCCAGCCTTCGGGTGGCATCGTTGTGGCACTGGAGGAGGCCCAGGATGGACATGTCGTCCAAGGAGTGGGAGGGGGAGTTGAAGTGGTTCACAACTGGGAGGTGCAGTCGTTTGTCCGATGCCGATCTGCCCGACGCCGACATCGCTCCACCTGCCGCCTCCACAGCCAGCAGCTCCAGAGGAGGCAGCAACACTCAGCCCTGCCGAGTCTTCACTATCCCCCCAGAACTCCCCCTCACTGAGGGCGAATGGTCAGTCCTCAGTAAAGGGCTCACCTTTGTCCCCCTCCACCCGAACATCAACGAATACAACTCACGCTTGGACGTTGAACAGTTTTTCTGCCGCCTCCACCTTCGCGCTTACTTCTTTAATCGTGAGCCTAACCCTCCCTCTACTGACCCCTTCTCCCGCCTCCAGCACAACCCTTCCTCCTGGACACCACCCCAAGGCCTCCTACCCTCCCTCGACCTCTTCATCTCCAACTGCCGTCGAGACATCGATTGCCTCAACCTCTCCACCCCCTCACCCACATCAACCTCTCCCCCACGGAACATGCAGCCCTCCGCTCCCTCCGCTCCAACCCTAATCTCACTATAAAACCCACGGATAAGGTGGGGGGAACACAGTTGTAGTATGGCGCACTGACCTCTACATTGCTGAGGCCAGGCACCAACCCTCCGACACCACCTCCTACCTCCCCCTTGATCGTGACCCCACCCCTGACCACCAAAACATCATCTCCCAAACCATCCACAAACTCCCACCCACAGCCTCCAACCTCATTGTTCCCCAACCCCGCACCCTAATCTCCTTCCCAAATTCCACAAACTTGACTGTCCCAGCCGACCCATTGTCTCTGCCTGCTCCTGCCCCACCAAACTTATCTCCACTTATCTCGACTCCATTTTCTCCCCCGGTCCAAGAACTCCCCACCTACATCCATGACACCACCCACGCCCTCCACCTCCTCCAAGACTTCCAATTCCCTGGAACCCAACACCTCATCTTCACTATGGACGTCCAGTCCCTGTATACTTGCATTCCCCATACAGATGGCCTAAAGGCCCTCCGCTTCTTCCTGTCCCACAGGCCCGACCAGTCCCCCTCTACTGACACCCTTGTCCGCTTAGCTGAACTCGTCCTCACCCTTAACAACTTCTCCTTCAACTCCTCCCACTTCCTACAGACAAAAGGGGTGGCCAAGGGTACCACATGGGCCCAAGCTATGCCTGCCTCGTTGTAGGATACATGGAACAGTCCCTCTTCCAAAGCTACACTGGCCCTATTCCCCACCTCTTCCTCCGTTATATCGATGACTGTATCGGTGCCGCCTCATGCTCCCACAAGGAGCTTGAACAGTTCATCCACTTTACTAACACCTTCCACCCCAACTTGGACCATCTCTGATACCTCTCTCCTTCCTGGACCTCTCTGTCTCCATCTCTGGTAACCACCTGGAAACTGATATCTATTTCAAGCCCACTGACTCCCACAGCTACCTAGAATACACCTCCTCCCACCCACCTTCCTGCAAGAATGCCATCCCCTACTCACAATTTCTCCGCCTCCGCCGCATCTGCTCCCGAGATGAAGCATTCCACTCCTGGATATCCCTGATATCTTTGTTTTTCAAGGACTGCAAATTCCCCTCCACAGTGGTCAAAAACGCCCTTGACTGTGTCTCTCGCATTTCCCGCAACTCATCCCTCACACCCGCTCCCCGCAATAACAACCGAAACAGAATTCCCCCCTCATCCTCACGTACCACCCCACCAAGCTCCGGATCCAACGCATCATCCTCCAACACTTCTGCCACCTGCAATCTGACTCCACTACCAAGGATATATTTCCTTCCCCACCCTTATCTGCTTTCCGGAGGGACCGCTCTCTCCGTGACTCCCTCGTCTGCTCCACACTCCCCACTAGATCCACCACACCCGGCACTTTTCCCTGCATCTGCAGGAAGTGCTACACCTGCCCCTACACCTCCCCTCTCACCCCCATCCCAGGCCCTAAGAAAACTTTCCACATTAAACAGATGTTCACCTGCACATCTGCTAATGTGGTATACTGTACTGTTCCTGATGTGGCCTCCTCTACATCGGGGAAACCAAGCGGAGGCTTGGGGACCGCTTTGTGGAACACCTACACTCGGTTCATGACAAACGACTGCACCTCCCAGTCGCTAACCACTTCAACTCCCCCTCCCACTCATTGGACAACATGTCCATCCTGGGCCTCCTCCAGTGCCACAATGATGCCACTTGAAGGCTGGAGGAACAGCACCTCATATTCCGCTTGGGAACCCTGCAGCCCAATGGTCTCAATGTGGACTTCACAAGCTTCAAAATCTCCCCAACCCCGACCTCATCCCAAGACCAGCCCAACTTGTCCCCGCCTCCTTGACCTGTCCTTCTTCCCTCCCACCTACCCACCCCTCCCTCCTCACTGACCACCCCCATCCCAACTCCTTACCTACATTCACCTTTACTGGCTTTATCCCTGCCTCCTTGACCTGCCCGTCTCCTCTCCACCTCTCTGCTCCTCTATCCACCTTCTACCATCACCTCCCCCTCTCTCTATTTATTTCAGAGCCCCCTTCCCCTCCCCCATTTCTGAAGAAGAGTTCAGACCCGAAACGTCAGCTTTCCTGCTCCTCTGATGCTGCCTGGCCTGCTGTGTTCATCCAGCTCTACACCTTGTATGGAATAAGGATTCCTTTTAGTCTCTTCCAACTCTGTTGTTTTGCCCTTTGCCTCACCCGATCCTGTATAGAGCCGTCTCAAAAACATACTGTTTCCACAGTGTGGAGTATGGAGAAGGAATAAGAGACAACAAGAAGCTAAAGGAAAAGCAGACAATATGCAACACCACAAATAGGATAGGTACAAAAACAGTGGAGGGTGACAAGTGAGATAGCAAAAAGTTACAAAATATGGTTAATATGGAAAGAAACTTGCCAAGGGATCTCAAAATCGGCACCAATGTTTTGGTTTTACGAAGAGCTGGTCAGAAACAACGTGGGCCACTTGAGACCTGATATGGTCACTAGCAAAAGAAAATAGTGGACGCGTTGGGTTTTGGCTGGATTTATGTCTGGGGTTGTGGGGGCAGGGGCGTGGTTCCAGTTGACTCCATTAGGAGTAAATGTAGGTCATGAGGCCACCTGACCCGGTGCTGGGACCCAGAGAGCCATTTTGGATGTGTCAGCCAGCCGTATCCAATTAAGGGAGGTCACCGAGCATCGGGAGGTCAACAGCTCCAGCGCTGAAACTGCAGAAGGTAGGCCAGAGATAGAGTGGGGCTTCCCTTAAGGTGGATCACCCTCTGAACAGCTTTTACAGATGTCTAAAAACCAAAGAGCTGCCAGTGACAGGCACTCCGCTGGTCACCTGTGTCTGCTGGCGGGAGGCATTGTGACCTTGCTGAAAGAGGCAATGCCATCGCTCCCCCTGGTCTGCTCCCCTTGGCCCTGTTTCACCCCTAATGCTGACTAGAAGCTTCCAGTCAATGTGTGCGTATAGCAGTCAACTCAATGTCTGTTGACTGGGAGTCTTTAGAATTCCTCATTAGGGACAGTGAGGCTGAACACTGTGTAAATTTTCAGCTGATCAGAGAGGGTAGGATTTGTAAAGGCCGGGCTGAACCCTGTTTCGAGGGGGTGCAGTTTAGGCACCCAGATTGCGAAAGTCAAACTATGGGGAGAGATTACGCAGTCGAATTCCCTGGAATATTGAAGGTCAAGGGGTGACTTGACACAAATTTTCAAGATGTTAAGCAGAACCAGTAGATGGGAGAAACTACTTCCACTCGTTGAAGAGTCTCACTGTGAAAGCCAAACCTTTAGGCAGCGAAATTAGAGAAGACTTCTACTCCTAGAAAAGGTGAGAAAAGTTTAGAACTTTCTCCTTCAAATGCTAGATGCCAGAACAATGTTTAATTTTAAACTTGTCATTGATGGATGGTCGTGAATCAATAGTAAGAGGTGAGGCAACATGCGCATGTAGGCCTCGAAACAATTTCTACCATGATCTGATTGATTGATGGAAGAGTTTTGAGGGGCTGAATGGCCTACTCTTGCTGCTGCTTTCCAACACTGTCAAGAGTTTTGAGTTTATATCCTTCTTGTTCTGGTGCCTAGCTGCCTGTTTTCTGCAGCCTTTCTCATTGACATGTGACACAGGCAGCCATTTTGTGGATTTTGGACAGAATTCATTAAGTGGGAAAGGAGTTTTCCTGAACCCAGATTAGCGCTTGCTGTTACTGCATATTAAGCCACATGGAAAGATTTTTTGTTTCATTTCAGATTTCCAGCAGCCGCAGTTCTTTCTTTTCATTTTGTTTTGAAAGATGGCCGTTGTTTCACCCGGAGGTTAAAGGGGCCACAAACTTCTTTATCGAGAGCTTGCACTCTCCAAATGGTCCTTGTGACCTCCACATATCAGGGGAGAAGGTTGAGGATGTGCCGCTTATTACTGAGCCATGAATACTGTAAAGAACTCGATGACACACACTTTCAGCCCATGTCGTCGAAAACTCTCTCCATGCAACGCTTCAAGTCTGACAGCAAGGCCTGTCAAAAGATCGCCAATTCTAAAGCAGATTCGGGAAAGTCCAAAGTAGAAGTGACGAGACAAACAAACAGAAAGTGAGCGTCGCATCCTCTTTCGTATGCCCTCAGCACAGTCTGTGGCTAACACTTTTCAGCCACACGATTGTGTCCTTCCCAACCTCACTGTGTGACTCATGTGTTCGAAAAATATGCCCTTGTCAACATTCCTCAGATAGATGTGACCTCATCACTAGGGTGAGAAGCAGAGGGGATGTGTGTGTGCGTTTGTGTGTGTGTCTGTGTGTATGTGTGTGTCTGTGTATGCGTCTGAGTGCGTCTGTGTATATGTGTGTGAGTGTGTGTGTGTCTGTTTGACTGTATGTATCTCAGTGTGTGTGTGTCTGTTTGTGTATATGTGTGTCTGCGTGTATGTCTGTGTGAGCACTGTAGGTGTTAATACAGTTGGAAGGAAATAAGCCTTATCTATTCTAGCATTTCCTGCTCAAGAGTTGAAACAGTGCCTGTCTTTTCTCAGCACGGTGAAAGCCGGGACTGATTCTCTTTCCTGGGATCATATTTGCTGCAGTCTGTCCTTAAAACCAAACTCTATCCTAATTCGCAAAACACCAAAACCGGTCATTTCCCTACAGCATTCTATCAGACACGAAACACCTAGTATTGTATACCAGAGCGCTATGTAATATATTGCTATCAGGTCCCATAACACTGCATCTGGTACATCAGATCCTAAACCACTACCTCACACTGAAAAGGTCCAAACAGGATATGTACCAATTGGTAGGATGTGCTCTATGAGCAATCTCACTGTTTGTCATTTCGTGTCATACCCATACACCATATATGGTGGCACAGTGGTTAGCACTGCTGCCTCACAGCGCCAGGGGGCCTGGGTTTGATTCCAGCCTTGGGTGACTGTCTGTGTGGAGTTTGCATGTTCTCCCCCTGTCTGTGTGGGCTTCCCTCCGGGTGCTCCGGTTTTCTCCCGCAGTCCAAACATGTGCAAATTAGTGGATTGGCCGTGCTAAGCGGCCAGTGGTGTTCAGGATTAGCCATGGGAAATATAGAGTAGGATGCTCTGTGGAGGGTTGGTGTTGTCTTGTTGGGCCGAATGGCCTGCTCCCACACTGTAGGGATTCTAGGGTGTGGGCTCTGTTTATGCTGGAAGCAGACGAGGCCCATAAGGAGGTGGGTGGCTGGTGAACTAACTTCCGTGATCCCATTCCCATGGAAAAGCACTTGGCCCACGAGGTGGTCAGGCTCCTGAGGAGCTGTGTTGATCAAACAGGGATCAGCCTTGGCCTTTTCACCTTCCTCGAGGTGATGGTGGGGGTGGGGTACCTCAGTCACTGGAGGTGAGCTCTTAGCGATACTGGCACTCCTTGGCAAACCTGCAGGGCCCCCTCCTTGCCTCCCTGGGTGAGCGTGCAGCCTCACACTTGTCCCTCCTCTTGTGCTGCATTTGTTCACGTGAGCCTGTTTACTGTTGGATGCTCAATTAGCGAGGACTCAAAAACAAATTGTGAAAGTGAGTACTGCAAACTGGTTTTAAAAAAAAATTGCCGCTTAAACCTGTTGCATTTGTAGAAACTAGTGCTACCCCTGCCCAGCTCCCAGATATAAGTCAATTTGTCAATAAGAAGGGGGCATCATTTTCAAACTGAAAGGCAGGTGGTATAGAGGGGATGTGAGGGAAACCTTTTCACCCAGAGGGTGGTGGGTGCCTGGGAGGGTAGTTGAGGTGGGAAATCCCACAGCATTTAAAAAATACCAGGATGCACACTTTTAAGTGTGATAACATGCAAGGCTATGGGCCTAGTGAGGAAAAATGGGGCTAATGCAGATAGTTGCATATTTATGTTGGCTCAGACACGATTGGCTGAACGGCTCGTTCTGAACTGTATGATTTTCGGACAATGTACTATATCGCCAAGCCCACAACTACGGTGTCTGACTCTCTCTGGTGTTTTATTAAAGTAGTTAAAATAGTATATTTGTTTAGTCAAAATTGTCTCTGGTAGAATCCCTACAGTTTGTTAGTAGGCCATTCAGCCTATGGAGTCCACATCAAACCTATAACCCCACCCATCTCCCTATGACCCCGCATTTCCTATGGCTAACCCTCCTAACCTACACATCCCTGAACACTATGGGCAATTTAGCGTGGCCAATCCACCTAACCTGCACATCTTCGGACTGTGGGAGGAAGCCTATACAGACACGGGGAGAATGTGCAAACTCCATACAGACTGTCGCCCGAGGCTAGAATCGAACCCAGATCCCCGGCGCTGTGAGACAGCAGTGCCAACTGCTTGGTTACTTACTTTGTATTGCGCAGTATTCTTCTCTGAAACTGGAAGGCCTATGATGGACCCTCCAGCTTTGAGACACTGCCCAAGCCTGACTCCTTGTCAACTGAGGGGCATCCCCATGTGAAAATCTTGGCAGTTTTCATCAGAGTCAGGTTCCAGGACAGGTTCTGAATACAGTTGTGACTGCGCTCCCCACCCCCCTCCCCTCCCCCATTCCCCAGCTTCATGGGGAACGTACACTAAGATATCAGATGGCTGGACACTGCGCGACTCTTTATATTAAGTTCTTCAACAGGTAACGTACTGTTTATTTTCCACGTTGCGTCTGAAGGTGCTTAACAGCAGGAGTGTCGTAGGGGAATGTTTTCAGGAACGAGAAACAGTCATTCAGTTCTGAGGAAGGGTCACTGGACCCAAAAGGTTAACTCTGACTTTTCTCCGCAGATGCTGCCAGGCCTGCTGACCTTTTCTGGCAACTTCTGCTTTTGTTTCAGTCCCTCAGGCCTGCTCCAATGAAACCGTGGCTGCTCTGTATCGTAACTCCACCTGCCCACCTCAGTTTCATAATCCCTGATGACCCACCTCAACAGAAGAAAAACTAGCAATTTCCATTTTAAAATGTTCAATTTTCAAAAGTCCAAAGTCGCATGAGTTTTCTGAACAGAGTGTGCCAGATTTGCGCAATTCCTTCTCTGCAAAGAGATCCCCTCTAGTCGGCTTCATTCTAGATTTAAGATCATCCTCCCCCAACCCTGGACTCTCCCCATCAGCTAAAATTGGCCCACCCTGTCATCTAATCGTCTTAAACGCTTCAATTAGATCACGATTTAATCCTCCATATTCAATATTCAAGGGGAATGGAGGAATTAGCCTCTGGTATGCTTTGGTTTCATGTGAGGCTGACTTTCTAGAGGCATCTCACTGCCCAGGCATGTAGAGGGCAACCTCAAATTTGGCATGCCCTCAGAGGCTTCGAAAAGAAAAAATAAACCACAGAGAGAAAAAAAAACCCGAAACATATCATAACAGACACTTCTCACAAAGATGCCTTTGCAGCTCGATACAGGGAGTCAATTGAAGCAATTCTTAAGAAGACTTGAGTTACTCTGATGGCTCTTTATTAAGTCACATGTACCAGGCTGACCCCCACAACCCCCCCAGTTTGACCTCTTCCTCGGTGCTGAGTTGACCAAATTTCCCTTTGCTAATGGCGGCCTATTGGGGCTCAGTGCCTCCTGACTCTGGAAAAAGGATTCGTTGGGCAACTCAAGCTCTTTTCTTCTTCAGGGAAAGAAAAATCCTTTAGAAGTCTTTTTTTTGTTTTTGTCAGCTGGTCACCGCTTGTCTTCTGGCAAAAGTGGCCGTGGGGCCTTGGAGTGGTTTTAACCGACCAAACAGTTCACTTCCAGAGGGCAGTGGAGGATCATCGGGCGTTCGGCGTCACCTACAGACCAAACTGGAAAAACAGCTTCCCGTCCCTTCAAAAACCGACAGCAACTTTTCGATATGTTTGCTGCGCCCCAGCCTCACTTTATAAACGCTGAGTTACTCTTGCGGGCGAAATTATACATTTGCAGGCCGCCGCGGTGGGATTTGAACCCATGTCCTTGGGCAATCACGAGCTTTCCAAACCCGTAACCCTGATCATTTTCTCTATCACGCCCACTCCCAACCGTCCCAGGCATGCTCTGATGCTGACCACCCAATATGGAGAGGATAGGGGAGGATGAAGAAGGGGGTAGAGACGGTGTTGCAGTTCGTGCCAGCATTTCCGATCTAACTCCAAAAATGCCATTTGGATTTCCTGATTCCAGGGAGTCCGATTGAAAGGCATGGGTGTTTGGATACCGGGTCTCGCTGTGACGCTACCAGTCATAGAAATGCCTTGTGGCCGGTTAGCGAGAGAGATCTTGGGTGAAATGTTGCAGGATCCATATTTTGCTACTTGACGTGGAGCCTGAAGCTTTGGAACTAATGGAAGAAAATGGCTGTGGAGGGCGATGGATTCAGTCAAACATTTTTACTTGTGGAAACACAGCTTCCAGAAAGCTTCAAACTTCCTGAAGGCACTAGGGGTCACTTGAGTTCTTTTTGAAGCAGCTGCTTTCACTCAAGTTTTACTGCAACGACATGACACCATCAATCTGCTTTCTACAGGGGATGGTTGGCGTACAGTTAGATTGACCACAGTCTCCTTGGGGAGGGAGGCAAGGGGCTAATGATAGTGGAAGTGCAACAGGCCAATCTATGAATCACACTTGGGAAGGAAGCTCTGTAATCTATCAAGAATTTCACTGGATTCTTCTGTGTTAAAGACATCCCTGTGACACGGATGTGGTTAATAGTACACTGAGTAATCCGAAACAGCTGTGACTGTAGAGACAACGATGGAAACCTAGCTTAGTACCCACCATCCCTGATTGCGACCAACAATGTCGAGAAAGCTCGAGGAGTCACCTCCACCAGTGAAATTGCTAACCGCCCTCGCAGTAAAAGAGCCAGCCACAGTCTCTCAGGCCCCTTCTGAAACCTCCAGATCGCAAATCCCCACAATCTCCAAAGTACCAAACGTGGAGGGGGAAGGGTCCACTCAAGAGTATACCCTCAGTGGGGTTCTTTATGTTATTGATGTTGTGTCGAGGTTGTACAGGACGTTGGTGAGGACTCTTCTGGAGTACTGTGTCCAGTTCTGGTTGAGCTGTTCTGGGAAGGATATCTCTAAGCTGGAAAGGGTTCAGAAGACATTTACCAGGATGTTGCCTGGAATGGAGGGTTTGAGTTATAAGGAGAGGCTGGATAGGCTGGGCTTTTTTTTTCCCTGGAGTATAGGAGGTTGAGGAGTGACCTTATAGAAGACCTTTACAAAATTGTGAGGGGCTACAGATAAGGTGAATGGCAGGTGTCTTTTTCCCTAGCGTGGGGGATTTCAAGACTGGTGGCATATTTTTAAGGTGAGAGGAGAAAGGTTTTAAAAAGACCTTTTTACACAGAGAATGTTTTGTCAGTGGAATGATCTTCCAGTTACAATGTTTAAAAGGCATTTGGATAAGTTCATGAATAGGAACATTTTGGAGGGATATGGGTCAGCTGCAGGTAGGTGGGACTAGTTTAGTTTGGGATCATGGTCAGCATGGACTGGTTGGACTGAAGGGTCCGTTTCTTTGTTGTGATGACTCTATCTCACTCATACCTGAATAGGACTGTTCGAACAGAGTAATCTTTTCTCCTGATTCACTCCAACTGTGCAGTGATTCCCTTCCTCAACCTCAGTCCCTCCAAAAGCTGTCGGTTCATTTCTGCCCTCTGATTTGCCCTGACTGTCTTTTTTTTCCCCTTCTTGTTTGCCCCCCATGTGTGCTAAGCTGTCAAGGAGTCAGGGTTCTTGAACCAAAACTAACTTGATATGCGTTGGAGACGGTGGAATTTATATGCAGCCTTCCGTCCCAAAATGCTTTGCAGAAAATAGTGTTTTTTTTTGCGTTCCCACTGTTGCAACGTAGAGAGTGATTTAACCAATTTGCACCAGCAAGCTCCAGTGAGCAACAATGTGATAATAATTGGATCACCAGTTTGTGTCATATTGACTAAGCAATGAATATCAACCTGCTGGGAGAACCCTTAGTGCTCTCTTTCAAGATAGTGTCCTGGAATCTTTGACATCCACCTGAGAGGCCTTGATTCAATGTTCCCTTTGAAAGATGACACTGCCAACAGCATAGCTGGAGCTCAGTTTAGCTCAGTTGCTTTGCAAAGTAGTGTGATACCAACAGCATGGGTTCAATTCCCATCACTGACTGAGATGACCATGACGGAGTCTCTTTCTCAACCTCCTGCCTCACCTGAGGTGTCATGGTGTTCAGATTAAACTGCCACCAGTTTTTTCACTCCAATGAGAGAACAGACATAACTCTCTCAGTACTGAATGTCAACTGGAGATTTTGTGTTTGGATCTCTGGAATAGGAGGTCGCGGGTTGCTTATCCCTGCATAAGAACATCCGCAAAACAAAGCCCATCTCTGAAGAAGGGTCTTGACCCAAAATGTCAGCTTTCCTGCTCCTCTGATGCTGCCTGGCCTGCTGTGTTGCTCCAGCTCCACACCGTGTTATCTCAGACTCCAGCATCGGCAGTTCTTACTATCTCTGATAGAACATGCACTGTTTACACTCTATGGAGAGCTAGGAACTGCAAAAGAGGCTTTGGAGCCTCTCTACAGTCCAGACACACACATGATATGAAGATGTGCATTAATACCAATGAAGACCATTCACCTCCAGGACTTGCCTTCAGAAAAAAAGATGGAATGTGAGATAAAACCCAAAAGGGTAAGTGTAAAAAAGAACAACAGGAAGAGACAGAGTGAAGGTTAGGTGAATATATTCCTCACAGATGTACATTCCCTTTCAATTCTAGCAGATCAAACAGAGGAAATTAAACTTTAATTTCTCTCATTGGTTTGTTAGACGTCAAGCTCTTAAAACCCTTAAACTCCATCTGATTCTTTTCTAATTCAATGGACAATGCAAAAACGTCCAAAATTTGTCTCTATCTGACAACCTCAGCTGGGGGGGGGGGAGCGGGGAATGACAAGGATGGTCACGTCTGAAGCAGAAGTGCTGGTGTTGTGACAGTGAGAGCTGTTCTTTCTGAGACTGAGCTTCAGGATTGGCTGGAAATAGAAATAGCAAGTGGTTGACAAATATTCAAGGCAGCTCCTGTTTCTGAGAATTTCAAATTATTGCAATAGGAGAAAGGGTGTGAATCAGTCAGGAGGGAAGCTTACATTCAGGAGGGCCTTTTCTGCTCAGTACTGAATTCCAGCCCCCTCCATTCTGGCTGTTCAAATGCCTTAACCAACCATGTGGGAGTCACTAATTTAAGGAGTAATTGAAAATAATCATGGAGGGCAGATAAGGTCCATTTTAGAGTCATGACATAATTTAAATTTAATTTAAACATGAAAATAGTACATGTAAGTTGCCAGCAAGAATTTAAGAAAATAGTCTTCTGAGGATTGCACTGATTAACAAACCATCTACTGTAGGTTAGAAAATGAAGCATAATTACTTGTCCTCGCGGTTTCAACAGAAGTCTTTCTCGATTTCCAAAATACTATTATTATCTCGTAGTCAATGAGTTTCAAAGGGTAGGTTTATGTCAGAAGGGTTTTTGACTGACATTTTTGAGAGGCTATTAAAGGATTAGTTGTGAGTTGAGAATATATATTTGGTTATTTGTATTAGAGCTTAACCACTGGAGAAGATTTAAAAAACTTTGAACGGATTTCCTGAATGAGAGTCTTTTTTTCTTCAATATCAAGTGGTTAAGAGCAGTATCATTAAAGTTTACTTTTCTCATCTCCAAATGGGTCCCGAGGTTTTCTCATGTGAATGACTGAGTGAGGGGTGTGTGAGGACATGTGGTTTGTGTGGAGCATGCGTTGGATGAGAGGTTGTAGGGGGGTCAGGTTTAGAAAATATCCAGAGGTCATGTCACACTTGGTCTGGTCTGGGAATGCTTGACATTGACGGTAGATGAAACCTTCTCCAAATTATAACTGGAAACCAAAAGGTATAGTTGGTACCATGGCTTACTTAAGATTAATTAAACTGTGCTCTGGATGGATGTGTCTCATCCAGCACCTGTGAACTGTGTTTTCTAGCATCAGGCTTCCATACCTAATTATATATAGCTCAGGACCTGAAGCACTGTTAACATTTTTCAATACCTCACCTTCAATCGGATGTTGGTGCATTGGACAGGATTCAAAGGAACATTTTAGTCTAATCTGTTACTGGAAGCTCTGTACATGTGTCATACTGTTTAGCCCATATATGCAGTGTCTCAACATCAGGCCCTGTTCATAGTCAGTGCACACTGGGAATGGCTCCTGTATAATCCAGCCAAACAGCGACATATCCTTTAACAGCATGAGTGGTAGACGTGTGCTGCAATTCTCGAACATCTCCCCCAGCTCTGGAACCGCAGGGTGAATTTTACAGAGCTGTAAGGTTCTTACCTCTCACCATCCCTATGCCTTAATCGAAATGCATTATCTGCTGACAGCATGCACTGAGATGCCAGGTCCGAAGATCTACAATTACTGCTCTGTAATTGTAAGAGAAAGTGCAAACAAATTCCCATTATCCAATAATTGTGCGGTGGTGGTGGGGAAAATGTCCTCATTAAAAGTGGCTCCCATTTGAGACAATGATTATCTATCTCCCTGGGCTGGGGGGCGGTGACATGTTCTGTGCACAGGTGGACAATGTGTGGACACTAAATAACAACAGTGGAATCTCTTCGCTTCCATCCTCCTTTGGCCTGCTCCAGTGAGGCCTTACAGAGCAGGCCCCAAGCTGGTTATTATTCCAGTCATTATGGAAGTAAAGAGTGATCGAATATCCTGTGATTGTTCTTCCAAGAGCAGAGAAGATTTAAGATAGCAGCGTTCACAATTCTGAAGGGCTTTGAGGGAGTGAATGAGCAGAAACGATTTCTGTTGACTGGAGGATTGGTAACTAGGGGGCACAGCCTTAAAATAGTTGGCGATTTAGGCCAATTGGTGGTAAGAAGAATTTCTTCCGATGCACCGAGCTGTTAGGATCAGGAATGCACTTCCTGAAAGATGTTCATGGCAGATTCAAAAGTGACATTGGCGGGTGTCTGACATAACGCCTGAAAAAACTGTGCGGACACAGGCTCTTGGGGGGGCGTGGCGGGGGGAGTTGTGGGTGGTGCAGTGGTGGTGTGGGGTGTGGGAGGTATGGGGCTTGTAGAAGACCTGCTGCATATTCTGTCCATTGGGCGTGTAATAGGGCACTTGCTGGGGTCCTTCCCCACCAAGGAATGGGACATCTTGTCTGCCACAGGAGGTGGAAGCTAGAGCAGGGATGGGGCTTGGGGAGGGTAGCTGTCAGTGTCCATCCCAATCCCTCTCCCCAAACCCATAGAGTTGAACCAGTTGTGAAGGCCCCACCCGGAGCTGGGAAAATTACAACTGAGACCTTCCCAGGAGACATTCAATCTGGGGCCATTGATCAACCATTTAAGGGTCGCAAGTGGAGGTGAGAGCATGGAGTTAAACACGACCAGCCACCTCGTGCCTCGAATAGGAGGGAGGACACTAGGAACTGGTCTGGGTGCTTACCCACTTCAATTTCAAGCCCTCCCGTCTCCTTCCTCACCTCCCACGGTACCAGAAGATTTGGCTCTGGATAACTACGAGGGAATGGGAATGTAGGTCCATATGGAAGGAGTCAGGGAGTGGGCCCAGCTTGTTCAAACAACTAGCACAGGCATAAAATAAACTGAATGATTCATCGTTACAATTCTGTGATGTAGTCTCCTCATAGCTTCGAGCGTCTATACTTCAAGTAAGTTTATTCATGGTATTGTGCCAGAAGTTGTCAGCATTTGTGAGTTTAATCCTCTCCAAAATAGTTGCGTCAGTATGACAGAGCTGACACCAGAACCGATACTCCTGCGATGTTATTGCATTTTTCCAGCAAAATATCTTAAGCCCCATTTCTTAGTTTCCTTCTTTCCCTCTCTGAGGACAGAAAGGGGGTTTACTTTTCAGAAATTACTTTCTTTCTCTAACACTTTTGCTTTCTTCCTCCCTTCAAGTCAGATTGATGTTTATTGTACGGTGAACAACAGGGTGAATATGAATGTGAGATTAGCACTTTGTCTAGCTTCTGCAGAAAGGTTTCGGGGAACTCCCATTTTAACCTTGCTCCAGCCAGGCCTGTCTCTGCAATGGGCAATGGGCCAAGACTGAAAATATAACTAAATTCTGCATTAAGTTGTATGGCCTGAGGATGATTGGTGTACGGAAGTAAGATACCTCACTGAAGAATTGGAATTTCATTGGGACATTGTAGAGGCAACATTCTTTTGTCTGTAAAAACCAAAGAACGGCGGATGCTGTAAGTCAAGAACAAAAACAAAGTTGCTGGAAAAGCTCAGCAGGTCTGGCAGCATCTGTGAAGGAGAAAACAGAGTTAGCGTTTCGGGTCCGGTGACCCTTCCTCAGAACTGATGGTGGCTGGGAAAGTGTCAGTTTATATGCAGAAAATAGGGAGGTGGGTGGGGTAGGTAGTAAACGATAGGATAGAGCCCAAAGAGAGAGAAAAACAGTTGGACAGACAAAGGAGTTGCTAACGATCAGGCTGGGAGGGTGAATAGTTGTTAATGGGGACTGTTAGTGACTAACAACAGGGGGTGTGTAGTGGCAGGCTATGTGGTAACAAGACCTGGTGTATGGGGTGGGGGGCTGGGACATGGGAGAGTTTAGGCCCTAAAATTATTGAACTCAGTATTGAGTCCGGAGGGCTGTAGGGTCCCCAAGTGGAAAATGAGGTGTTGTTCCTCCAGCTTGCGTTGAGCTTCACTGGAACACTGTAGCAAGCCACAGACAGAGATGTTGGCCAGGGAGCAAGGTGATACATTGAAGTGGCAGGCAACAGGTAGTTCAGGGTCTTTTTTGCGAACAGAACGTAGATGTTCTGCGAAGCGATCGCCAAGTCTACGCTTTGTTTCCCCAATGTAGAGGAGATCACATTGTGAGCAGCGAATGCAGTAGACTAGCTTGTGGGAAGTGCAGGTGAAGTGTTGCTTCACCTGGAAGGTATGTTTGGGCCCTTGGATTCTGGCGGGGGGAGGAGATAAATGCGCAGGTGTTGCACCTTCGCCGGTTACAGGGGAAGGTGCTGTAGGCCTCTGGGGAGGTGTTGGGGGTGATGGAAGTGTGGACCAGGGTGTCCCGGAGGGAACGGTCCCTGCGGAAGGCAGACAAGGGAGGGGAGGGGAATATGTGTCTGGACATTATCTCAATTAACATGTCCACCTTGTTTAAGGAGTCCTTTTATCATGTTGCTTTCTATTTCTCTCTATTTCAATCTTTGCATTACCCCTCTTTCCCCACCCCTGCTCTCCTTTCTGCTCTCCCTCCCCTCCCAGCCTAACCAGATGTAACTTTGTAAACAACTGATTGCCTAATGATCAGTGCTGGGTTTGCTCTGCATTGCTGGTTATGCAATGTAATGCTTATATAAGATGCTGTGGTCGCGCCAAGTTCCATATTTTGTTGAATGTGTTTTTGGCATCATGTGTGGCCCGCTGTGCTGACTGTTAACTTGTTTCTAGCCCTTTAATAAACGGATGTTTTTACTGGGAAAGGATAATTGGGAGACCATTCAGGAAACATTTGAGCTTCTTCTACATCGGGGAAACCAAGCGGAGACTCGGGGACCGCTTTGCAGAACACCTACGCTCGGTTCGCAATAAACAACTGCACCTCCCAGTCGCGAACCATTTCAACTCCCCCTCCCGTTCCTCAGACGACATGTCCATCCTGGGCCTCCTGCAGTGCCACAACGATGCCACCCGAAGGTTGCAGGAACAGCAACTCATATTCCGCTTGGGAACCCTGCAGCCCAATGGTATCAATGTGGATTTCACAAGTTTCAAAATCTCCCCTCCCCCTACCGCATCCCAAAACCAGTCCAGCTCGTTCCTGTCTCCCTAACCTGTTCTTCCTCCCACCTATCCCCTCCTCCCACCTCAAGCCGCACCTCCATCTCCTACCGACCAACCTCATCCCGAACCCTTGACCTGTCCGTCCTCCCTGGACTGACCTATCCCCTTCCTAACTCCCTACCTACACTCACCTTTACTGGCTCCATCCCCGCCTCTTCGAACTGTTTGTTTCCTCTCCACCTATCCTCTCCTCTATCCCTCTTCTATCCGCCTCCCACTCTCTCCCTATTTATTTCAAAACCCCCTTCCCCTCCCCCTTTTCTGATGAAGGGTCTAGGCCTGAAACGTCAGCCTCTCTGCTCCTATGATGCTGCTTGGCCTGCTGTGTTCATCCAGCCCTGCACCTTGTTGTCTCGGATTCTCCAGCATCTGCAGTTCCTACTATCTCTGAGAAGAAACCCTGTCAGCTGCTCAGCAGGGAGCTTATCATTACAAAGCAGGAAGGACAATCTCGTTTGCAGACCAGCACAGATATACAATTATACCGCAGTCTTCACCAGCAGGAGTATAAAACCAATCTCAATCTTCGCTGGTAAAGTACAAGTCTGTCTCCACGTCTGGCCAGAAGTCTATAAATTTAGTGGAACTCCTCACTAGCACAGATTCAATTTAATCCTGTCACTTTGTGGGGACTTCACATGTTGACCAGCCTCTGGTAGATCTTGAACAGCTTTCAGATCTCTACCCTCTGCTCAGAAGGTCCCATTACCCCAATCTCTGAGAAGAGCTATTCCATTTGAGATCTCACTAAACAGCTATTGGGTGTTTTTTATTTTTCCTCTCATGGGAGGTGAGAGTCACTGGTTAGACTTTTTGATTGGCCATCGCTAATTTCCCTTGACAAGCTGGTGGGGAGTCACCTTGAACCATTGTAGGAACACCCAGAGTGATGTTAAGAGGACAGGGTCAGATTTTTGACACAGTGACAGCGAGCAAACGGTCATGGTGGTAAGCAGTAAGATAGGCAGTTTACTGCTAATTTATGTCACCTTTAGGAGTGTTCTGCACTCAAAACCCTTAAAAACCTGTTTTCGAGTATAAAAGATCAAGTGGTGATATAATTATGAGGTGTTTAAGATGATACGAGAGGGTGAATAGAGAGAAATTGTTTCCCCTGATGGTGAAGTCCTGAACAAGGGGACATAACCCCAAAATGGAACAGCTCAGCGATGATATGAAGAAGGACATTTTCACACAAATGGCTGTGCAAAGCCAGAATTGTCTGGAGTAGGTTGCGATCGACAACAATTTCATTGAACTGTGGACTTAGCTGGAGGGATTAAGTGGCTTCCTCCTTTTCTGATGTTCCTCACACCCCAGGAGGTTCCAATCGGATTCTTTCCGGCCTCATTCGAGCAGACTTTCAGCATGCTGGCAAACCTGAATTGAAATCCCAGGTAGAGCAGTGACAACTAATTGCTGGCCCCAGCCATTCTAAGTTGAAACATTAGGTAGAATGGTACATGGAGCTGAGTGAGGTACATTCAAAGTGATGGCACCTTGTGGGTAGTTCCTTGGGTTTTTGTACTCTTCTTGTCATTTTGATGTTTTATTAGTTAGCTTCGGTTACTAGATTTACTGAAATAGAGTCATAAGGTTATACAGCACAGAAACAGACCCTTCGGTTCAATTTGTCCATGCCGACCGGATATCCTAAATTAATCCAGTCCCATTTGCCAGCACTTGACCCATATCCCTCTAAACCCTTCCTATTCACATAATCATCCAGATGACTCATTCCATACATGCACCACTCTCTGCATGAAAAAGTTGCCCCTCAGGTCCCTTTTAAATCTTTCCCCTCTCACCTTAAACTGATGCCCTCTAGTTTCTGGGGAAAAAAGACTTTGGCTATCCATGTTCCTCGTGATTTTATAAACCTGTATAAGGTCACCTCTCAGCATCTGACACTCCAGGAAAAATATCCCCAGTCTATTCAGCCTCTTGCTGTAGCTCAAACCCTGTAATCCTGGTAACATCCTTGTAAATCTTTTCTGAACCTTTCCAAGTTTAACAACATCTTTCTTATAGCAGGGAGACCAGAATTGTATGCAGTATTCTAAAGGAGGCCTCACCAATGCCCTGTACACCCACAATGAGACGTCTCAATGCCTATACTCAGTACACTGACCAATGAAGGTAAGCATGCCAAACTCCTTCACTATCCTGTCTATCTGCAACTCCACCTTCAAGGAGCTATGCAACTGCTCCCCTAGTCCCTTTGTTTGGCAACACTCCCCAGGGCTCTACCATCATGTGTATACGTCCTGCCCTGGTTTGCCTTACCAAAACGCAACACCTCACATTTATCTAAATTAAAGTCATATGCCACTCCTTGGCCCATCGGCCCATCTGATTAATGTCCCATTTTACTCTGAGATAACCTTGAAATGACAGGGCAGCTTGTCCAGTATCCTTTAGATGAGGGCCCCTGTGTGAGGGTTGTGAAGTCTTCACTCTCTCGGAAGCGAGGGTGTGCGAACAAGGGGGATATGAAGTTTACGTTCTGCATAGCAGTGTAACGAATGACGCGTCCGAGAAGTTGCAGGATTCACAATAACGGACAGTTTGGATAAATCAGTCTCCACCAGTTAGTTGACAACACGAGGTGGGGAAAGCCCCAGGTGGTGGAGAGTTTT
This sequence comes from Rhincodon typus, assembly GCF_021869965.1. Taxonomy (NCBI): domain Eukaryota; kingdom Metazoa; phylum Chordata; class Chondrichthyes; order Orectolobiformes; family Rhincodontidae; genus Rhincodon; species Rhincodon typus. Next base: position 75,174,039 of record NC_063339.1, on the reverse strand, counting down.
GGGAACGGTAGGGTTGCAAATACTTGTGTTCCTCTCATACGTGCTACACTGACCACACTGTCACACCTCAAATTACTCATATCCACAACATGCTATTGTCTGCAGGTAGTTTACATTGGAGTGAATCATATTAACTGCCTGTTTCCGGACAGAGACGCTCTTATAGCTTGAGAACACAATCCATGAAATATCGAGGGGAATTTGAAACTGGACGAACGCCTGAGTTCAAGTGGAGGTGTGAGGGGAGGGTTTAAAGCTGATGAAATTATCAGCGTGTCTTGGAAGTCAGATCCAGTGCACAGCTTCTGGTGTTTAACCCAAATGCATCTGAATGCAAATATGTAAATCGCTGTCGGAGCACTGGCGAGCGGATTGATTCTGCAGCAGACTGAAATTTAATGAGGTTTCAGCCAGCTTTTCAGTTTAGTACCACGTGCCCTGGTTTCCTGAAACTCACCCTTGAAACCAAGTAGAGGAGAGAGCAGCAACTCCCACGGCTTGTTAAAAGTCGGGCAAATACTGTATAAAATACTCCGAGCTCCGAGCTAGATGCCTACCGTTGAGAAAGGGGTGGCAGAGGTAATAAGTAGTGAGCGTTTAACTTCAGCATATTGGAGGCATTGACACTGAATGGATGGGGAGGGGGATGTAGCAGGTGGTTGAGGGTGGGATAGAGCTTAGGGAGATAGTAGATTGACAGAGGAGTGTGGCAGAGCGAGGAGGGAAGGAGAGAGAGAGTGACAGGGAGAGGAGAGAGCCAGAGAGAAGAGAGTGACAGAGAGATGAGAGTGACAAGGAGAGGGGAGTAACAGGGAGAGGAGAGAGGGAGAGAGAGTGTGTGACAGGGAGAGGAGAGCGCGAGAAGCGAGAGAGTGACAGGGAGACGAGAGAGTGATGGGGAAGGGGGCAGCAGAGGGACTGAGTGTTGGGTACCATCGACCAGTGTGACCCATAAGAGTATATCACATCAGGAGTGCCCGAGATCTCCAGTGAGCTGCTTGGATAGCATCTAAATTTTTGACATCTCTTGACCTGGAAGCAGGCTTGAATGGCGGTTGCTAGGAAACAGGTAGTACCCATTTCAAATTTGGCTGATAGCTCTGGGAGAAACACAACGACTGCGTGGCACAGTGTGATTCACACGAAGAGCCGGTCAGTCCCTGATCCAGTGATTGGCATTTTCCTGGCGTGCTTCAGGGTTTCAGGGATGGAGCTGGAAGCAGGCCACATTCCCACCAGCCGGCGTCTCCAGGTCCCTCATGGTGGGAGGTGTTCCGCACGCAGTGTGAGGTGGAATTCCAGCAGGAATGGGGGGCTTTCAGTACCCGTTGTCCGTGCGTGGATCCTGAGGAAGGAGGAAGATGGCCAACCTCTCAGGACAGCATTGGCCGCGCGTGTCAGTGTCAGGAAGTCAGGCAATTCACTTCTGGGTGTAAACTACCACTGCTGAACTGATATGAGCAATCCCAGCCCACAACTAATCACATCCAGCTAAAACCCCTCAAGAGCAGGAATGACGAGGATGGGTGACAGTGGTGATAGATTAGGATATGAGAACGTGCCGAACAAGTGAAGGACAGCTGACCGAGAAAGGTCTGTGAGGTACTCTCTCGTGGAATAGCATTACCAGCCAAGGACTTTGTTCCCTATCCCTAACTTCCCTGGAACTGAGTGACTCGCTAGGTCATTTTCCGGACTTGTGAGTGGTTCAGGAATCTGGTTCTGTATTGAATGGAGTTAGACGGATGACAGAGGGATCTGATTGAAACTTGCAGAACACTGAGAGGCCTTGGATAGAATGAGTGTGTAGAATATGTTCCCACTAGGTGGAGAGACTAGGACCCGAGGGCACAGCCGCAGGGTGAATGGATGACCCTTTAGAACTGAGATGAGGAGGAACATCTTCAGTCAAAGGGTGGTGAATCTGTGGGAGTCATTACCTCAGAGGGCTGTGGAGGACAAGTCATTGAGTATATTTAAGGCAGAGATAGGTAGGCTCTTGATTAGTAAAGGGGATCAAGAGTCACAGGGAGAAGGCAGGAGAGTGGGGTTAACAAACATATCAGCCACAATTGAATGGCAGAGCAGACTCAATGGGCCAAACGGCCCAATTCTGCTCCAATATTGTACGGTGTTAAGGCCTTAACACATTGCTGTGGACCTGTAGTATTTGGGAAGGATGGCACTAAGTTTATATTCTAGAATTGATTAATTGAAGTTAAATTCCTCCCCTCGCCTTGGAGGGATTTAAACCAATATTCTCAGAGGAACAACCTAGATCTCCAGGTTTCTAATCCAGCGGCATACAAACAGGAGCAGTGCCACGCCATTTCAGACCCTGCTTCACCGTTCAATGTTATTTTGGCTGATTACCCAACTCAGTCCCCTGTTCCTGCTTTCTCCCCATACCCTTCATCCCTAAGAACTGTATCTATCTCCTTCTTGAAAACATTCAATGTTTTTTGCCTCAACCACTTTCTGTGCCAGGCTCACCACTCGCTGGATGAAGAAATTTCTCCTCCATCCTAAATGGTATATCCTTAGACTGTGACCACCGCTCCCCACCCCTCCCCGGTTCTGGACTTTCCCAGGTCATTAAGAACGTCCTTCCTGCATTTTCTTTATAATTTGAACATTTCTATGAGATTCCAACCCCCATTCTTCTAAACCCCAGTGAGTACAATCCTAACCAATCCAGTCTCCCTCATACATCAGTCCCACTATCCCAGGAATCAGCCTGGTGAATCTTTGTTGAAGTCCCTCCAGAACATCCTTCTTCAGAAAAGTAGGACCAAAACCACACACAATACTCCAGTTGCGGTCTCACCAAGGCCCTGTACAACTGCAGCAAAATATCCCTGCTCCTGAACTGGAACGCCCTCACCTCAAAACACCAACGTACCACTTGCCTTCTTCAACCAGCGGTGAACCTTTCAGTGACTGGTGTGCAAGGGCACACCTGGGTCTCATTGCATTCCTGCCCCCCCACCCCCAACCCCCCACCACTTTCCCAATCAATCAGTGTTCAGGTAATAATCTGCCTTCCCTTTTTGTTGTTCCCAAAGTGGATAACCTCACATCATACTTCATCTGCCATGCAGTTGCCCACTCACTCCAAATGTCCAAGTCTCACTGAAGCATCTCCGCATCCTCGTCACAGCACACCGTCCCACCCAGCCTTGTGTTTATCTGCCAGCTTGAAAATATTGCATAGTTCCACTATCCGACTCATTAGTAAACAGCGTGAATAGTTGGGTCCAAGCTGTGATCCCTCCGGTAGCCCACCAGTTACTGGCTGCCATTTGGAACAAGACATTATCTCCCCTGGACTGATATGTAGCATTGACGAGGCTGACTGAGGGACGGTGGTGGGTTGGGGGGTGGGCGGGCATCCACCGTCGTGTGCCACTGCCCCCACCTTTCCTCACCTGGGTAGATGGTCATGAAAGCACTCTGTGCACCGAGATCTGTGGGTCTGGGCCAAAATTTCTTTGTGGAAGGAGCAGAGTCCTATTGCTAGGATGGAGTACAGATCCACACAGTTCTCAGCAATTGACAAAGGGAGGCATCTTGAAAGCAGGGCCCCCTCTTTAATGTCCTGAATCCATAATCTTCAATAACTATTAATGATTAGAATTAGATGCAGCATAAAATAACAAAGCTCGATGGGCTAAAGGTTCGCCTGAACTTTTCCTTATCTCCCCTGTTAAGTCTCCTAAGAATCTTACATGTTTCAATAAGGTCTCCTCTCACTCTTCTATATTCCAATGAGTACAGGCCCAAACTACTCAACCTCTCCTCATAAGGCAGTCCCTCCATTCCTGGTATCAGCCTTCTCTGTTGTTCACAGTATTCCAGCTGTGATCTGACTAGTGCCTTGTACGGTTTGAGAAAAACCCTCTCAGTTTTTGTACTTCATCCCCTGGAATGGGGCTTGAAACCCAGACCTTCTTGCGCGGAGGCAGGATGGCTACCCCACTGCATCACAGGGTTTCCAACTACTAAAGCTAGCACAGACATGATGGTTGAATGGCCTCCTTAGGTGATTCTCTAGATTTCAATTGTGAAACCACAAAGTCAATGACCATTGATGTTTCCAGCCCCCAACCACACCCCCCCCAACCCCCGTTTTCTTGGATATGGGGCCTGCTACACGCCCACATTTGCCCCTCCATTACCTTCCACGTACAATCTGTCATCTACTTCAGCTTAAAGGGCCAGTCTTCCCAAAGCTCGCTGCTTTGTGTTTGATTAATTGCTTCACTCTTGATCCAGTGGGGGAAGACATTATCTTTGAGTTATGGTTGTTGTTTCCCTCCAGACAAATACTTGAGCCTTCAGATTCCCCCAACCTGCAGCACTGAGAGAGTACTGCACTACCAGTGATGCTGGCCATGACCCCTCCATTCGTGGGTTTGGTGGCTGGGTGGGTGAGGGGGGGGTGGGGGGGTCACATTTAATCAGGGCTGGACCTTCCTGGTGCTGGTACTGAGCTTCTGGTGGGCAGGGGCTTCACCCATGTGGGAAGCAGGGAGTGAGCAAGGCTGATGTTTGCTTGGGTGCTCCTGGGGGCGGCCTCAGTGGAAGCTGCTCAATGTCTGATCGAGGGACGTAGTACCGGGGGAAAGGGAACTTGCTGGAAGCTGCTCCCTCTGCCCCACTATCACCCCCACCCTCTATCACTCACGTGTGGCTCTGGAGAATCCAGGTTCCAGGGTAGGCCTCAGCTGCAGGTTGTTTGGCAGTAGGCCTCACCTCCCTCAGCTTGGGCCCAGCTCTTGGGGACCGGGGCTGGCGATCCTCGGGGGCCCTTTATCCTGGGTGAGGTCACACGGCCATCCTGCCAGGTTCCTGTTTGGCACAGGACACAAAGCGGGCCACCCTATGCCTGATCGCAATCGGAGGTCACTGCGGGTGACGTAAGAGTGCAGTGGGCTGATGTTGGTAGGATGGAGTGGGCTCCTGAGGCCTTCCCTGCAAGTATGTGCATGCACCCCTGCCCGTGTCCCGTCACAAATCCCGGTCCTGTTGAATCGGTCGCCGGGCGGACAGGTTGCTCCAACAGATGCCAGCCCTAATCTCAGTTGAAATGGGACGGGCTCTCACTAGTCCCTCAGCAGCATTGACTGCCCAAGTACATGGCCTGCAGGACCAGGGCTGTTCCAGTGATCTGTCGCTGACCCTCCGTGAATGCGACCATGAGAAATGGAGCGCGAGGGCTTTGAGTTGGCCCTTGGAGATGCCCATGACTGTGCCGAGGACTCCCAGTTCAGATGCCCCTGACGGACCAGGTGAGCGACTGGTCTGCTCTACAGTGAGATGTGGCCACACGGAGACTGGCATAGTGCCCGTCTGCGCTTGCTGTCATACAGCCTCATAGGCCACAGTGGATCTTTCGCCCTGTGCAGCCACCGCCCTCTCACAGGCCCGGTCTGCTTGGCATCAGCGACGGCACCTGAGGTTGGCTTAGACTGCCTGAAACCGGTCCCCGGGCCTGCAGCTGGTCGTCCAGCCTGGAGCCAATTGGTCCTCACAGGCCTAGAGATGACCATTCGGCCTGGAATTGGCCCTTCAAACCTGGAGCCAAACTCCCAGCCTGCATGTTTTCCCCGCAGGATCCGTGGGCCTGGGCCCGCATTTTCCAGCCTGCTTGGGCTACTACAGCAGGATCTCTGCACATTCGGTGCACGATAGGCATGGCACTTGAAGCGGGCATACCTCTGTCAGTGTGGGCTCAGGGACAGCGCTCGTGTGACCAGAGTTCCACCAACTACTCATTAGTCCCTAATTTATAAAATGGCCGAACTGGAAAGCTGTCAACTGGAAAGGGTCGCTCCACTGAGATTCTGCCTGTCGGACGTCATGGTGACAGACTGGGGTGTGGGTAGCTTTACTCCCTGTCTACTAACGAGCGTGCGGCATGTAAACTAAGATCAGTGGGTAGCTACCGGGGCTCGGGGTAGGGGGAGGGAACATTCGGAGTTTGCTGGTGGCTTTTTCCTGTAAAACACGCGACACACACTCGTACCGAACGGTAACAGGCGGGAGTGACAGAGCGGACTGACTTTTAAACGCCCCGTGATCTGTTGATTTATGTCTGGAGATTGGCTCCCGCCAGATGTGACTCAGTCTTTGCCAGGAGGACAGTGTGAGTCATCAGCTAACTCCCCCTCGCTCGCCCTCAACACCGCAAGTTTGTCGGTGAGTCACTGCAGAAATAGTAAAGCCAGGGGTGGGGGTCGGGGGTGGGGGGCGGTGGTGGGGGCCTCATATTAGCTCAGCACAGAATTAGGGCAAGCCCAAAAGGGATGCACGCTCCCATTTAGACCATACCCTCTTTAGTTCTAGGGCACTGTATTGATCTAACCACAACCTGGATTGCAGCTGAACATTGAGATTACTGCGACCCCCACCTTTTACGGCCCGAGCTTCTATCTTGCTGCAAGATGGTATCTCCCAGTTCCGAGTGTCCCGATCTCTTGGGCTGAGGGTGTTAATTGCACTCAATTTTATCTGCAAGACAGACAGGATTTCCCCATGCCTGACCACGCAGACTTTTGTCTTGCTTGCTGTGCCCTCCAAGACCTCGAATAGGTTTGTCAAGCATGAGCTCCCCCCTTTCACGAAATCATGTTGACTCAGCCTCATTGTATCACAATTTCCTGAACGCCCTGCCTCCACTTCCTCAGGGAAGGATTCCATTATTTTCCCACCTTACAGACTTTAAGCCGTCTGGCCTATAGGTTACTGCCCTAAATTTGGTCTCCTTCTTTTCTTGAATGTTACATTTCAGGAGTTTTCCAATCCACTGGGACTCAGCTTGATGTCACGGTCAATTAAAAGGAATTCCCCTTCCTCGACCAGGCGATTGGAGGGTAACCAGAGCCAGGATACCATTGCCTGATGTGTGCCCAGTGTCCAGTCACAGGTTCCGACTCTCCAAAACTGCTCAGTGCTCTGTATCCCCGTTCCCCACACCCACCAGCCTGTCAGGGTACAGGGTCAACTGTGAGGGATAGTTTCCTGGCAGCCTCCCATCAACAGCTGGAGGGTCTGCACTCTACAACAACAGCCAAACTGTCACCAGGAACCAGACTGGGACAACCACTCGAGCTACACTTCCAGAATCCCTGAGACAGTGCAGTGAGTGCCCAGAGGTTTCCCGTAGGACAGTGCAGTGGGATAGGGGAGAACTGTTGGCAAGAGAGGAAAAGCACTAGGCATACACAAAACCCACACAGCATCTCCTCCAATGGATGGTCAGGGAGGGGAGTAATCAGAGAGGGACATGGACAGTGTGTGTTGTGGTCAGTGTGGGGTGTGGTCAGTGTGGGGGTGTGGTCAGTGTGGGGTGTGGTCAGTGTGGGGTGTGGTCAGTGTGGGATGTGGTCGGTGTGGGGGGTGTGGTCAGTGTGGGGGGTGTGTTCAGTGTGTGGGGTGGTCAGTGCGAGTGCGGTCAGTGTAGGGCCAGATCAGTGTGGGGGTGTGGTCAGTGTGGGGGATGGTCTGGGAGGGGTGTGGTCAGAGGAGGTGTGGTCTCCAGTGTGGGGGGTGGTCTGGGAGGGGCGTGGTCAGTGTGGGGTGTTTTGGGGGTGGGGGGGGAGTTGGTGCGAAGTTGATTCTACAAGGATGAATCAAGTCAGTGTTAATGTCGCCCACTATTTGAGTATTAAAATATTGCTGGGACTGAATTCCTGATCGTGGATCTGCTCTGGCACTAAGTTCCTGTTTCCTGGGTATCGAGAGATTGATTTCTCTCACCCAGAGGGAAGTTCATGAAGGTTGTAGTTCTGTTTCTCTCTTCTTCTCTATTTCTCTCCCTTTCGATGAAAGTGAGGGGTAGGGGAAGACCATTTTGTGTCATCAAGCTGGCTATAGCATCCTGACTGATAACGACTTCCTACCACACTCTCCCCCACCAACCCGCCCCCACCCCCGTCCCCCCCGCACACACGCGCGCGCGCACACACGCACACATATATATAATTCATTAGGAGAGTAAAACAGGAAGCAAACTCCACATGCAATAAAAGGAAAAAAAAACTGGGAAAATCCTGACTCCCTCAGGGGTTCAAACCACAAAGAAGAAAGACTTGCATTTATGTAGTCCTCTTCAAGACCTGTGTCAGACTCAAAATATTTTCCAGCCAATTAGATGCTTTACTTTGTTAGATCCTCCTTTTGTCAGTTTATTCAACAGGACTTATATACGCAATTAATGGTGGGGCCCTGGGTGTAGTGTCGTAGAACAGAGAGACCTAAGGGTTCAGATACATAATTCTTTGAAATTTGTGTCACAGGGTGGTTAAGAGGGCATTTGGCACGCTTGCCTTCATTGCTCAGACCTTTGAGTACAGGAGTTGGGAAGTCAAGTTGAGGTTGTACAGGGTTTTGGTGAGGCCTTTTATGCGTATTAGAGTCATAGAGTTCTAAAGCACAGGAACAGACCCTTCAGTCCAATTCACCCGCATCGACCAGATATTCTAAACTAATCTAATCCCATTTGCCAGCATTTGGCCCATGTCCCTCTAAACCCTTCTTACTCATGCACCCATCCAGATGTCTTTTAAATGTTGTAACTGTACCAGCCCCCGCCCCCTCCTCTGGCAGCTCATTCCATACATGCACCACCCTCTGCATGAAAATGTTGCCCCTTAGGTTCCTTTTAAATCTTTCCCCTCTCACCTTAAACCTATGCCCTCTAGTTTTGGACTCCCTCACCGTGTGAAAAAGACCTTGGCTATTCACCATGCCCCTCATGAATTTATAAATCTCTTGGTGTCACCCCTTAGCCTCTCATGCTCCAGGGAGAAAAGCCCCAGACTGTTCAACACCTCTCTGTAGCCCAAACCTTCCAATCCCAGCAACACCCTTGGAAATCTTTTCTGCATCCTTTCAAGTTTAATAACATCTTTCCTATAGTAGGGAACTGAACACAAGTGTTCTAACAGTGGCCTCCCAATGCCACGTACAGCTACTGCATGACCTCCAAACTCATATACTCAATGCACTGACCAACAAAGATACCACCCTGTCGACCTATGACTCTACTTTGAAGGAACAATGCACCTGCACTCCTATGTCTCTCCGTTCAGCAACACTCCCCAGGGCCCTACCACTAACTGTATACGTCTTGCCCTGATTTGCTTCATCAAAATGCACCACCGCATATTTATTTAAATTAAACTCCATCTGCCACTCCTTGGCCCATTGGCCCATCTGAACAAGATTCTGTTGTACTCTGAAGTAACCTTCTTCACTGTCCACCAATTTTCGTGTCATCTGCAAACTTACTAACCATACTTTGATATGCCCATCCAAATCATTTATATAAATGATGGAAAGCATTGGACCTGGGTCTCGGAGTTTGGAGATCTGTTTTGTTTGAATTATAGTGGTTGTTCTGGTGTATTGTGTCCAGCTCTGTTTGCCTTGCTATAGCAAGTATATTATTAAACTGGAGAGAGTTCAGAAAAGATTTACCAGGATGTTGCCAGGACTGGAGGACTTGAGTTATAGGAGAGGCTGGGACTTTTTGTCACTGGAGTGTTGGAAGTTGAAGGGTAACCTTATGGAGATTTATAAAATCACGAGGGGCATAGATAAGGTGAATAGCAAGGGTCTTTTCCCTAGGGTGCAGTGTTCAAAACTAGAGGGCATATTTTTGAGGGAAAGGAGAAATTTTTCAAAAGAGTGGGAGGGGCAACTTTTTTACACAGAGAGTGGTTCGTGTTTGGAATGAAACTCCAGAGGAAGTGGTGGATGCAGGTACAGTTACAATGTCTAAAAGACATGTGGATGGATTTATGATTAGGAGGTGACACTGCGCTGGGTGGCAGTGTGTGCTGTGAGGAGGATGCTAAGAGGCTGCAGGTTGACTTGGGCGGCCTGGCTGAGTGGGTAAATACTTGGCAAATGCAACACGATGTGGATAAATGTGAGGTTATCCACTTTGGTCACAAAAACTGGAAGGCAGATTGTTATCTGAATGGTAGCAGTTTAGGAAAAGGTAAGGTGCAATGAGACCTGGGTGTCATGGTGGAACAGTCGCTGAAGTTTGGCATGCAGCGGGCAGTGAGGAAAGCTAATGGCATGCTGTCCTTCATAGCGAGAAGATTTGAATATAAGAGTGGGGATGTCTTGCTGCAGTTATACAGGGCTTTGGTGAGGCCACACCTTGAGTATTGTGTGCAGTTTTGGTCTCCTAGCCTGAGGAAGGACATTCTTGCTATTGAGAGAGTCCAGTGAAGGTTCACCAGACTGATTCCGGGAATGGAAGGACTGACATACGAGGAAAGACTGGATTGACTGGGCTTGTATTCACTAGAATTTTAGAAGAGTTAGGGCGGAGTCTCACAAAAACTTATAAAATCTTGATGAGATTGGACAGGCTGGATGAGGGAAGAATGTTCCCGATGTTGGGGAATTCCAGAGCAAGTCTATTAGTATAAGGGGTAAGCCGTTCAAGACTGAGGTGAGGAAGAACGTCTTTACTCAGAGAGTTATGAACTTGTGGAATTCTCTCCCATAGAAAGCTGTTCGGTGCTAGTTCATTAGACATATTTAAGAGGGAGTTGGATGTGGCCCTTGTGGCTGAAGGGACCAAGGGGTATGGGGGAGAGGGCAGGAATGGGATACTGAGATTGCATGATCAGCAATCTATTGAATGGTGGTGCAGACTCAAAAGGTACTCCTGCACCTATTTTCTATATTTGGAGGGATATGGGCCAAGCACAGCCAGATGGGCTTAGTTTAGTTTGGGAACATGGTCAGCATGGACGAGTTGGACCAAACGGTCTGTTTCTGTGCTGTATGGCTCTATGACTGTATAAGAGGCTATTGCAAGATTTTCATGTTGCACTGCTGTATCTCCGTTGCAACACCAATGGAGAAGACATCACCACCTTCAGCACAATTTATGCTCAGAGGGCAAGTGTGAATGACCTCGCCCAGCAACTAATTGTCTCACTGTTCTGAGAGACAGGGCACTCTTCCTCAAAGACGGAGGAGAATGAGATAAAAATACGCAACAAGTTGGCAGGTAAAGGACTGTCACAGCTGCACAATGGGTAGGGATGGGGTGTTATGAAACCAAACACAAACACTTGTGATACTGGCAAAGTTTTCTGGAATAAACAAACAGCTCAGATCCTCAGATGTGTACGAAGAGAGGGAAAGAGAACATGGTAACAATGAAGATTGTGTTGCATTTGTTGCGTGATGGCAGTCAACAGCAATACAGATCGTTCGAGAACTGCAACAGGCAAAGCAGAGTTTATAAGATTAACATTTCAAAACAACGCAAACCTCTCCACATGAGTACATAATCACCAGAACAGGATGAAATCTGCAAAGCATTGCTTTGACTTTTGAAATGTTAGTCTTGTAAACTCCGTTTTATCTGTTTATGTTGTTATTGGATTGATAACCCATGTCTATGTACAGCCAAGCATCTCAGTTTGGATTCAGGTTTTATCTTTGGGTAAAGGGGAATATTGTGCTATGTCGAAACAGTCAATTGCTATATACCATTAAGAGAAACAGCACTGGTAAACCCTTAAAAGACACGCTCATTACATTAGCACTGCATCATTGCATGTGACTTGAGGGTAGAAAGATCCCAGACTCCATCTCACCCCAGGGTCACTTGGAACATGGGCAGCTATTAGAAGCATGCAGCTCTGTTATATCCTGTTAATAATATTAGCCAGATGCTTAGGTCTGAGCAAAGCTTGACACAATCTAGGACAAAGCAGTCCACTTGACTGGTATTACATCCACAAGCATCCACTCCCTCCATCACCAAAGCTCAGTAGCAGCAGTGTGTGCTATTGACAAGATGCACTGCGGAACTTCACTAAAGATCCTCAGACAGCACCTTCCAAACCCACGACCACTTCTATTTCAAAGGACAAGGGCAGCAGATACATGGGAACACCACCACCTTCAAGTTCCCTTCCAAGCACGTACCATTCTGACTTGGAAATATATCGCCGTTCCTCCACTGTCGCTGGGTTAAAACCCTGGAAGTCCCTCCCTATGGGAATTGTGGGTCAACCCACAGCAGGTGATCTGCAGCGGTTCAAGAAGGCAGCTCACCACCACTTTCTCAAGGGGCAACTAGGGACAGGGGAATAAATACTGGCCCAGCCAGCGACGCCCACATCACACAAATGAATACGAAAAAAATGTAATGTTTGTATAAAATAGATAATTGGAATAAGCACCTATTGGATTCTCAGTCCCATAACATCCATGTCCAGTGGTCATGTTATGAAGGATAACATAAGCACTGTCACATCAGGTAAACAACCATAGGGGAAAGGCAATCACTCTCATTTTCTGTGCAATGAGATAGTGCCGTGGGATCTTTTACATCCACCTGAGAGAGCACACAGGGTCCCAGTTTAGTGTCTCCTCCAAAAGACAACAGCCCCAACAGTGCGGCACTCCTTCAGCACTGTGCTGGAGTGTCAGCCTTGATATTTGGTTTCCAATCCCAGAGAGAGACTTCAACCTTGTGACTCAACACGTGAGACTGACTGAATAAGGGATTTCAATGACTGAAAACACTGACCTCCTTCCTCCCAGTGACAGAAACGCGGTCTAAAGCAGAATTCCGTCTCCAGAACCCACTCCCTGTAAGATGAGGGTCATCTCGGGGCTAACACAGTCAGTTCCCCACCCTGTTCAAACCCCCCTGTTGTTCTGAGATTCCTGCTCATCCTGGCCCCTGTTCCCTGTTTTTCCTGGCCATTTGCAGCCTTCACGTGTTTTTTTCCTTGTTTTGAATAACCGGACGGAAGCAGGATTTCTGCACAACTTAATTCGAAGCCATTTAGCATTTGGAAAGGATTTGAAAGAACCTCTCTGTCACGCCTGGCTTTGTGGGAGCGAGTGGGTTCCAGTTTCCATGGCCACCTGTGGGAGGGATGGCCTTGTGGACTTCATCGGGGAACAGCCCAGCTTTGATGTTAAGGATCGCCATCCAGATGCTGTCAACTGAGGAAAGCATTTCTCCCTCGCCGCCTCTGATGCATCTTCAGTTTAATCGCTCCGTGATTCATGGGACTGCAGCCAATGCTTACAAAACAAAAACTGTATGATCTCACTCCTCTGGACCTTCCATTCTGAACAGCACTTGGCTGGGTTGGCACAATGGCTCAGCGGTTAGCTGGCTGCCACGCAGTGCCAGGGACCTCTGGGTTCAGTTCCACCTTAAGGTGACCGTCTGTGTGCGGGTTTCCCTCCGGGTGCTCCGGCTTCCTCCCACAATCCAAAGAAGTGCCTCTTGGATTGGCCATGAGGAAAGGGTAGTCGAGGTGGGGGGGGCGTTGGGTCTGGACAGGGTGCGCTCCGGAGGGTCGGTATGTGGACACGACGGGATGAATGGCCTGCTTCCGCACTGTAGGGATTCCATTCTGCGATGGTTGTAACCTGATTGAGAGGGAGTGAGTAAATATTTGTTTGCGTGCAAGTGCAGGGACAGATGGGGCTGGAAATGTCAAAGAGGGTAAAGTTCTTCAAGCTGACTGGCAATATTTACCCCCCAAATATGAGCGTAGTATATGGCGTGGGGCTGTCTGTGAGGCGAAGCTCGCCAAGCTCACTCTGTACTCGAAGGCAACACCGCCTCCTTTCTGTTTTGTTCAGTGCAGCGATGGTTGCAACTCTTGCAGCCTGGGAGAGGAAAATACCCTTTCAGAATGAGGTCAGCATCGCCTTTGTGTTTGAAATGCCAGCTGGTGGGAGGAGAGCCTACCGTCAGCGCGGCTGCCTCTGTTTCCACCTCGAGCCGCTTCCTTTCTCAGAGGCCCCGTGTTGCTCTTGTTTCTGAAGGGTCTCTTAACCACAAACGTCACCTCCTCCTTCCAAATGCTTTTCATCTGCCCTCACCCCGCAGCTTGATTCGTCACACCTTTCAGCCAGACTGATGTCTGAAGCTGTCAGCCAACATCACCTGGCTCTAGCATCTGTAATCATTGGGCTCACGGTTTGGAACTGGTGCCATAGGAGGTTCTAGGGAGTGCCTCATCCTACTTCAGGATGGCACCCTCATCCATGCCTTTCCTACCTCTAGAATCCCGACAGTTAGGAAGCAGACCATTCAGCTCCCAACTCCACACTGAACCTCCGAGCAACGTCCCATCCAGATCTACCACCCCTGTAACCCTGCGTCTCCGATGGCTTACCCACCCAACCTGCACATCCCTGGACTCTATGGGCAATTTAACACGGCCAGTCCCCCTAACCTGCACATCCTAACCTGCACATCCGTGGACTATGTCATGATGAGACTGTATTGGTGAGGCCTCTTCTGGAGTACTGTATCCAGTTCTGGTCGCCCACTTATAGGAAGGATATTATTAAGCTGGAGAGGGTTCAGAAGAGATTTACCAGGATGTTGCCGGCTATGGAAGGTTTGAGTTATAAAGAAAGGCTGGACAGGCTGGGACTTTTTTTCACTGGAGCATGGGAGGCTGAGAGGTGACCTTATAGAGGTTTGTTAAAATCATGAGGGGTATAGATAGGGTTAATGGTAGGTGCCTTTTCCCTAGGATGGGGGATTTCGAGACTAGGGGGCACATTTTTAAAGTGCGAGGAGAGAGATTTTAAAGAAGATGTGAGGGGCAAAATTTTTACACAGAGAGTGGAATGAACTTCCTGAGGAAGTGGTGGATGCGGGCTCAGTTACAATGTTTAAAAGTGCACAAATAGGAAAGGCAGGAGATGGGCCAAACAGGCAGGTTGGAGTAGTTTAGCTGGGGATTATGTTTAGCATGGATCGATGGGTCTGCTTCTGTGCTGTATGACTCTATGGGAGGGAATTAGAGCTCCCAGATGAAATCCGACACAGACACCGGGAGAACACGTTAACTCCACACAGACAGTTGCCCAAGGATAGGATCAAACCCAGGTCCCTGGCGCTGTGAGGCAGCAGTGCTAACCTCTGAGCCACCGTGCCGCACCTCTAGACTTGCTCTCCTGTCCAACTCTCCTTCATCTCATCCTCTGTAGAATATGCTCCATTCAAGACACAGGTGCCTTGGGCTTGTTGTTGCAGGTTCAATCCTGCCATTAGAGTTGAGGCAATGACCTCAGTGTGATAAAAGCAGATGCTAATGTCTGAAATAAAAACAGAAGGTGCTGGAAATTCTCAGTCTCTGTGGAGAGAGTTCTTTCCTATCACGTATCAATCTTCCTTAAAAGAAGAATTTATAATACACGCATTCAAAATACATACATTCCCCTGTCTATATATTGTGCAAAGCATGTACCCAGTTGACACAAACGATTGCTGTTACGTTTGGACGAGTAAAACCAAACTTGGCCAGATCCTAAGTTGCGACCAAGTTATGGTCAAGCACTTAATTGGTTTTTAGCAAAGCCCTGGGGTTTGTGTCACTCTTGAGTCAGAACCAGAAACCACTGTCAGATCACACTGGGAGCTGGCCCCGTAACAAATGCTTTTTTTCTGTTGACTTAATCAAACGTGAAATATATCACACTGTGAATTTTGTCAAACCGTTAGTGGAGATGTCATTCACCGTGTGGCCTGGCAAGTGGAACTGGCTGGGAATTGGTCGGATGCAGACTATCCAAAGGCCAGTCGGTGATAAACGAAGGAAAATTCAAGTGAAAAATATAAAGCTGTGAGACCCTTCTGTATGTGCCCTATTCACAGGAACATCCTTCATAGTAGGTACAGGTGGGTTGGGTGTTCAGCCTGTTTTAGTTACCGTGCCCCTGTCTTCCCCAATTTGATATTTTTTTAAAAAAAAGTCATTTTATTGCTTCTCTCGAGAAATGATGCCGCGGCGATGGCATTACAGGGAGCATAGCAGTGGCTGTGGGTCCCGAGTGTTGTTGGTTGGAGGTCTGGTGCGTGGAAGTGTCTGTGGGCCTGAGCCCAGCGGAGTTAGAGCAAGGTCGAAGTGTCAGTGAAGGAGGTCCCCAGGTATCTGCGATATCAAGAGCAGGAAGCCCGATGTTACCCAAAAAGCAGGCCAAAGTGGAAGAGACCAAGCCTTTGCGCTTATGAAAGACCATTGAACTTTCACCTTTATTCCATTATTTTTCCACTTAATATTAGGAAGGACTGTAATGTTAATTTTTAACTTTATTTCTTTATTTTTGTACTTATACTAAGAACAACGGTAATGCTTTACATTTAACTTTGTTTCTCTTGTACCTAAATTTTGTACCTTGGTACCTTTTTACCTAAGATGGCATCATGTGAGGTGACGTTGCCCACTTTTCACTGTACTCCTGTGCTTGAGTATGCGTGACAATAAAGCTTAAACAAATCAAATTGAAATGATAAATGTTCTTCTAGATAAAGCCAATATCGCAATTCTATCAGTAAAAACCAGAAGGACAGTCTTTAGCTTCAAACTAGATGGGCGACATTATTGGCAAATAGGAACAGCAAAAGGCTATTCAGCCTTTTCAAGCCTGTTCTGCTGTTCTGTCCATCCTTAGTCAGTCGTTCATCAGTTTTATTTCCCTGTCTTTTCCCAAACACTATGATGGGCTCAGTCACCAGTTTTCCTCGATCGCATTCTTGTTATAGCTGACATTTGGAGTCTGGTGCTTCAAAGTTTTGTCTAAATTGTCTTTGCTTGCTTTCTTTTTCATTTATTTGTATAGTTAGATTAAAGTCATAGAGTCACGGATATCTACAGTACCGGAAAAAGATTCTCAGCCCATCATGTTCACCCTGGTCAAAACAAACACCTAACGATCTTAATCTCATTTTCCAAAAATTGGCCCATTGCCTTGTATGCCTTGACAAGTTCACATCTAAATACTTCTTAAATGTTACCATCCTTACAGACAGTGAGTTCCAGATTCTTACCACCCTCTGGGTGAAAACTGTTTTCCTCACATCTCCTCTCAATCTTCTGCCACTTACCTTAAGTCTATATCCCTCTGGTCATTGATCCCTCATCCAGGGGAAAAGTGTCTACCTTGTATATGCTTTTCAATTTTATACATCTCAATTATGTTCCCTCTCAATCTCCTCTGCTCTGAGGAAAATGGAAGTTAATGGAAGTTTCAGGCTGAACTTTATCAGAAAATTCCTATTGGTAAAAGGTAACCATTCTATGTAATTTTGTTCAGTCTGGTTAATTACCTTGTCCCACTGGGTATAAAATCCCATCTAAACTACTCATCTGCTGCCATCCCCAATGTTGCAATGGGCAGGACAAACTCGGAAGAAGAAAGGAAGTGTGACCAATTGAAAAGCAAACATTGTAAAAGTCCTAACCTGTCCCTTAAAGCGATAAATTGAAACGATAAGACTTTCAGTTTAATATTGCAGAAAGACCTGTACACCATCCAGGCTTGTGCTGACAAGTGGCAGATAATATCCATGTCGTGCAAGCATCATGGAATTACTATCTTCAAAATGATTCTAACCATCATTCCTTGATGTTCAATGATTTTAACATTGCAGAATCAAACAAGCTGAAGATATCAGAGTAGCAAGGAGGTTTGGTGGCAGTAAATTACACAACCAATAGCTGCCTGTTATTGGGACATATAGAATCCCTAAAGTGTAGAAGCAGGCCATTCAGCCCATCACATCCACACCAATCCTTGGAAGAGCACTGCACCTAGACCCACCCCATCTCTGCAACCCTGCATCCCCCATGGCTAACCCACCTAGCCTGCACACTATGGGGTAATTTAGCATGGCCAATCCACCCTAACCTGCACATCTTTGGACTGTGGGAGGAAACCCACGCAGACACAGGGAGAACATACAAACTCCACAAAGACAGTCACCCGAGGGTGGAATCGAACCCAGGTCCCTGGTGCTGTGAGGCAGCAGTGCTAACCACTGAGCCACCGTGCCACCCTAATCAATTGTCCCTCCTATGCAATTATGCCGCCACACAGTGCCTAATGCCACACACTGCGTATATTTAACCAGCCTTGCATTCCCCCTCCCCTACCTACACCTTCCATTGTAATTTGTTTCCAATTATTGTGCTTATTGCAGTATTAGAGCCGTAAGATTTTTCATTCTTAATGTTGTGTTGGTGCTAAAGTGACCCAATTCCAACATTAACCTTTGGCTGAACCTTGCATTGGCCAGCTCAGAAATTGACGACATGAAGCTGGGTGGAATTGTTTATGTGTACAAATACAGATGAACGATGATGGTGTTCAGAGAAGTATTCAGAAGGCTTCAAGGCATGCAGACAAACTGTGAAGGCAAGAGCTTTACTTGTGCAATTGAACAGCACCACTCACCAAAATATTTGAGCAAACGTCCATCATCTTACAACAGGGCTTACACAAAAACCATTGGAGATCTCACAGACTGGGAGAAATATATTTAAAAAATCATAAAAGGATACAAAGTCAGAAGAGGTTCGAAAAGAAAATTCAAGAAAATACAAGCAAAATACATCATAAACGACACAAAAGGCTTTTACAAAAGTGTTGAGAGGAGAGTGAATGGGGACGCCATGAAGGCAGACAGAGGTAATATCATGACTGGAAATAAGGAAATGTCAAATTTCCTGAACAATTAATGTGGCTCTGCCTCTGCAAGAGGTGATGAGGATAAAGCATTGGAGATTTAAAGAAAACTATAAGTGACGTCAAGGAAAGGCATTTTTTTAGATTTAATTCTAAATAATAAAATGGTTGTTGAAAGAAAATGTTGTGATTAAAAGTTGATAAAGCTCCAGGACCTGAAAGCTTTCAGGATACTAGAAGAAATCTGCAAGGAAATTGTAAATGCCACTGCCGTGACCTTCAAAAACTCTCTGTCTCTCTATTTCCACTTTTTATCCATGTGAAATTTAGTGTGCTCCTTTCCTTGATTTATTTTTAATTTTGCTTCTCTCTTTGGTCTTTCATCTTCATCTTTCATTGTGAAGATTGAGACAGGGCAAGGTGGACAGTCATTGGAAGGTGTAGAAAAAATGAGATAAAGGCATTTATGATAGAAAGGTTGAGGGAAGAATAGAGTCACAGAGTCATAGGGATGTATGGCACAGAAACAGACCCTTTAGTCCAACTCGCCCATGCCGACCATATATCCTACATTAACCTAGTACACTTACCAGCATTTGGCCCATATCCCTGTAAACCCTTCCTATCCATGTACCCATCCAGATGCCTTTTAAATGTTGCAATTGTACCAGCCTCTGCCACTTCCTCTGGCAGCTCGTCCCATACATGCACCACCCTCCGCATGAAAAAAATTGTTCCTTGTATCCCTGTTAAATCTTTCCACTCTCACCTTAAACCTATGCCCTCTAGAAAAAGACCTTGGCTATTCAATCTGTCTATGTCCCCCATGATATAAAAGACCTCTATAAGGCCACCGTTCAGCCTCCGACGCTCCAGGGTAATTAATGTACTGTTTTGGATACTTTCCCTTCTCAGGGGAAAGCAGCAGCGGTCAAACTTGTTGCGCCACGGTTGGTTCTGCTGCAGTGGGGAGGGGTAGAAAGTGTGTCAGGGCAATAGTCATAGGGGACTTAATTGTAAGGGGAACAGACAGGCATTTCTGTGGTTGCAAACGAAGCTCCAGGATGGTGTGTTACCTCCACGGTGCTAGGGTCAAGGATGTCTCGGAGTGGGTACAGGACATCCTGAAGGGGAGGAGTGAACAGCCAATAGTCGTGGAGCACATAAGTACAAACGACATAGGTTAAAAAAAAGGGATGAGGTCCTAAAGACAGAATACAGGGAGCTAGGAAGAAAGTTAAAAAAATCAGACCTCAAAGGTAGTGATCTCAGGATAACTACTGATGACATGTGCTAGCCAATGTAGAAATGACAGGATATATTGGACGAATACGTGACTGAAAAGATGGTTTCAGTTTCCTGGGGCATTGGGGCCGGTTCTGGGGGAGGTGGGACCTGTACAAATTGCCAATCTAGCTGTGCGAGACCCCTTGGAAATAAGTGAGCATAACATGATGGAATTTTTTATCAAGATGGAGAGTGAGGTAGGGTGCTAAATATTAAAGGAAACTATGAAGATATGAGGTGAGAGTTGGTTAGGATTAGGGTTAGGGTTAGGGTTAGGGTCAGGGTCAGGGTTATGGTCAGGGTTAGGATCGGGGTTAGGGTTAGGGTTAGAGTTAGGGTTAGGGTCAGGGTCAGGGTTAGGGTTAGGGTTAGGGTTAGGGTTAGATAGACTGATAGACTGGGGGGGTTTACTTAAAGGGATGACAGTGGATAGGCAATGTCAAACATTCAAGGAACACATGGGGGAACTGCAGCAACTGTTTATTCCTGTCTGGCACAAAGCAAAATGGGTAAGAAGGCCAATCCATGGCTTACATAGGAAATTAGAGATAGTATCCGATCCAAGGAAGAAGCATACAGATTGGCCAAGAAAAATCATATGCCTGAGGATTGGGAGCAGTTTAGAATTCAGCAAAGAAGGACCAAAGGATTGATTAGGAAGGGGAAAATACAGTATGAAAGTCAGCTTGCACGAAACATAAAGACTGACACTGAGAGTTTCTGTAGGTACGTGAAGACAAAGAGATTGGTGAAGACAAATGTAGGTCCCCTACAGAGATAAATGGAGGAATGTACAGTAGGGGACAAAGAAATGGCTGAGCAACTGAATATATGCTTCAGTTCTGTCTTCACAAATGAGGACACAAATCAGATAGCAGAAATTTTGGAGAATGGAAGATTTAGTGACAGGGAAGAGTTGAGGGAGATCAAAATTAGTAGAGAAATCGTGCTGGGAAAATTGATGGGATTGAAGGCGGATAAATACCCAGGGTCTGATAATCTACATCCCAGAGTACTTAAGGAAGGGGGTCTAGAAATGGTGGATGCATTGGTGGTCATCTTCCAGGATTCTATAAGCTCTGGAACAGTCCCTGCAGACTGGGAGGTAGCTAATGTCACTCCAATATTCAGAAAGGGAGGTAGAGAGAAAACAGGGAATTATAAACCAGTAAGCCTAACATCGGTAGTGGGGAAAATTCTCGTATCCATTATCAAAGACTTTATAGCAGAGCATTTAGAAAGCAGTTGTAGGATCAGACAGAGTCAGCGTAGATTTATGAAGGGGAAATCATGCTTAATAAGTCTGTTGGAATTATATGAAGATGTAACTAGTAGAGTTGACAAAGGGAAGCCAGTCGATGTGGTATATTTGATCTTTCAGAAAGCATTTGACAAAGTCCTGCATAAGAGGTTATTGTGCAAGATTAAAATGCATGGGATTGGGGGAAGTGAATTGAGATGGATAGAAAACTGGTTGGCAGAGAGGAAACAAAGAATAACAATTGATGGGTCCTTTTCAAATTGGCAGGCAGTAACTAGTGGGGTGCCATAAGGATCGGTGCTGAGACCCCAGATATTTGCAATATATCTTAATGAGTTGGATGAAGGAACAAAATGTAACATCTCAAAATTTGCAGATGATACCAAGTTGGGTGGGAGGGTGAACTGTGACGAGGATACAGAGATCCTTCAGCATGATCTAGACAGATTGGGTGAGTGGACAAATCAATGGCAGATGCAATATAATTTGGATAAATGTGACGTTATTGACTTTGGAAACAAAAACAAGAAGGCAGATTACTACCTGAATGGCTGTGAATTGGGAGAGGGGAGTGTGCAGTGGGACCTGGATGTCCTTGTGCACCAGTTGCTGAAGGTAAGCATGCAGGTGCAGCAGGCGGTGAAGAATGCAAATGATATGTTGGCCTTCATTGCGAGAGGTTTTGAGTACAGAAGCAGGGATGTGTTGTTGCAGTTATACAGGGCCTTGGTGAGGCCAGACCTAGAATATTGTGTGCAGTTTTGGTCTCCTTTCCTGAGGAAGGATGCTGTTGCTCTTGAGGAAGTGCAGCGAAGGTTTACCAGGCTGATTCCGGGGATGGCGGGTCTGATGTATGAGGAGAGACTGACTAGGTTAGGATTATTTTTGCTAGAGTTCACTCGAATGAGGGGGGATCTCATAGAGACTTATAAAATTCTAACAGGACTGGACAGGGTAGAGGCAGGGAGAATGTTCCCGATGGTGGGTGTGTCCAGAACCAGGTGTCACAGTGTGAGGATTCAGGGTAGACCATTTAGGACAGAGATGAGGAAACATTTCTTTGCCCAAAGAGTGGTGAGCTTGTGGAATTCATTACCACAGAAAGTAGTTGATGCCAAAACATTGAATGTATTCAAGAGGCAGCTAGATATAGCACTTGAGGTGAATGGGATCTAAGGTTATGGGGAGAAAGCAGGATTAGGCTATTGAGTTGGACGATCATCCATGATCGTGGTGAATGGTGGGGCAGGCTCGAAGGGCTGAATGGTCTCCTCCTGCTCCTGTCTTCTATGTTTCTATGTTTCTCTCCATCAGAGCTGCCAAGTGATCCACCAGAGCCCAGAAAATGAACAAATCCAACAGTCCCGCTTCAGTATGAATACCGGGGAACACAAATGGTGCCAGCCTCCAGTAGATCTGACCTGTGCTCATCCTTCAGGCAGTGCTAACTAAACCCAGCTATTTACTGACGAGGAGGATGAAGATTGATTGAGGAACTGATTGTAAGGAAGAGTTTCAGTCACTGTTGTGTCAGGGAGATGGATAGACTGTACATGCAGTGGTGTGCAGCGCTGTCAATTCAAACGTAAACCACCCGAGATTTCCTTTCAGTCTCCCGAAGCACAGCTGTTTTCCAGGACTTTCTCAGAGGGCGAAAGTTGTCAAAGTCCCACTGGATCTCGATGAACGCATGGCTCCTTGTCCATAAGCTGTCGCCACTGGCTCACCGCTGCTGCAAAGAGCTAAAAATCAGAAAGGGTGAGCCTAAGTCCAGCTCAGGAAATTGGGAACCCACCCACACTCCTTGTTGTGACCACTCTCTGTGGACTGTTGTTCATGTGGGCGTAGAATCTCTACAGTGTGGAAGCAGGCCGTTCGGCCCGTCGAGTAAATACTGACCTCCTGAAGAGCATCCGACCTGGACCCACTCCCCACCCCCCCACTACCCTATCCCTGTCACCCTGCATTTCCCATGGCCAATCCACCTGAGCTGCACATCTTTGGACTGTGGGAGGAAGCCAGAGCACCCAGAGGAAATCCCAGGCAAACAGGAGATTGTGCAAACTCCAGAGAGACGGTTGACCCAGGGTGGGATTGAACCAGGATCCCTGACATTGCGAGGCAGCGGTGCTGGTCACTGAGCTACCTGAAAATGAGGGCAGAATTGGGTTTCGACTCATCGGGTCTTATCTAAGGTGCAGGAAGTTTGGTCTTTGGTGACTGGCATCTGGCCAGGAGTCACTGATGTTACGTTGGAAGGGGAGGGGAGAAAATTGGCAGCAAGGTGGAATTTCACTTCAGCACCACGAAAGCTCGGCCAATATTAGTCCTGGAACCTCACATGTAGGTTCAGCAAAGAAAAATTTCCAACACTGAGGCCAACTCTGATGAACTGTAATATTTCAAATAAGGGGACCGAGAATTACAATGACAGGTTTAGCAAAATGCTCGAGTCAAACGTGCCAGAGGGTTTTGAACCCAGGACGCAGCGTGGGCAATGTTAGAAATGAGACATGTTTCATGTTTACGTTTTGGGTGTATAAGAGAGAGAGAGCTGATTTGAGACTAGGCGCAGCCCCAGTGGGTTCCTCACTCTTCCAGACAGGTCGGTGTGGGGGTTAGCTTTACATCCAGAATGTGTTCCCCTGCAGTGAATAAATTACTGCCTATGAATTCCGAATGAAAAATCCCAGTGAAGACATGTGCTGTGTGTCAAATGTTCCAAATGCACTCCACCTCCCTCCATCTCTCCCAGAGACATCTAGTCCCCTCTCCCTTATATATCTAACCAGCTTCTCCTTCAGTGCACCTCCGCTATTCACCTTAACTACGACCTGTGGAGTACCCACTTTTGAATCACGCTATTCTGTATTTATGACTATATTTATGACTCCCACTCCTGACCTCTCCACAAATGGAGCCACTGTCTCTATCTTTGTCAGGATCAATGCTCAGCTCCACAATAGGGGGTGTATTACTTGGAGTTGACAGGAGTCTCACCTGGTGCTGGAGGCCCTCGTACGAGCCAATCAAGGCACCGGTGAGCCAATCAAGAGGCCAACTGCACTTTTGCTCAGTATCGCCACCGGGAGGTGGTGGCTGTAGGCAGAACTGCACCCACTAGTTGCTCAAGATGAAGGATTGACACCCTTTCATAACCCCTTCAGACCAAAGGTAGGTGATGGTGGGAGAGGTTTCGGGGTGGGGGGCTGGTGTTCAAGGGGAAGGGAGGGGTAGATTGTTCAGCAGCAAGGGCAGTGTGTGAGATTCAGCACCACCACACCACTTCCCCAAATTCCCACTCCTCCCCACCCACCACCAACCCATTTACCAACATTAGGTTCCTCAATCAGCGTTTTTAAATGAGGGACCCACATTTATTTTTATGTTCATCATGTAGATGTAGGTCCACCCACTGCTGGGATTTAGACTTGCAGCAATGGGAAGGAGCACTTTATTGGAAATTAGTTACTCACTTTAGGGCCTCAGTTGGCACTGGAGCAGAAAAGTCATCCTGGGGTCTCCCTATCATGGATATATTGGGAGGTGCACTCTCCAGCCACCATCAAACCTGAGATTAAATTACTGTATGCTCCCTGCCTGCAAGGGGGAGAGCATAACAAACTATCCTGTGATTCATATCAAATGTCTTGGCCTCTTGTTTTCTAGGGTGTTGTGCTCTATTCCAGGATGTAATTCGACATGTGACAGTGAATCCCAGTCTTTGCTGCTGACCACAGATTCAGACATGGGGCTCTGTCTATTGAGTGTTGTTGAAGTGAAGAAGGCATTTGGCACACTTGCCTTTATTGGTCAGAACATTGATTATAGCAGTTGGGACATCATGTTGCAACTGTACATGACACTAGTTAGGCCACTCATGTACAATTCTGGTTGCCCTTCCATAGGATACAGCCAACGAGTGGCTCAGGGAATCATGCACAGTCACTTATTCAGACAGAAGGCTGCACAAAGTCGCTAAGTCTGCATTGCTGTCAACCTGAGATAGTAAGAACTGCCGATGCTGGAATCTGAGACAACACAGTGTGGAACTGGAGG
Source organism: Rhincodon typus (assembly GCF_021869965.1). Taxonomy (NCBI): domain Eukaryota; kingdom Metazoa; phylum Chordata; class Chondrichthyes; order Orectolobiformes; family Rhincodontidae; genus Rhincodon; species Rhincodon typus. Next base: position 75,148,937 of record NC_063339.1, on the reverse strand, counting down.
AACACAGCAGGCCAGGCAACATCAGAGGAGCAGGAAAGTTGACGTTTCGGGTCGGGACCCTTCCTCAGAAGGGCGATTCATTGCTGTCAACCTGCATGTGTTAATTGGGTATGATGGTCCCTATGTCTGTTTTGGCGTCTTTTCATTTAAGCTCCTCCCTCACTCCCATCAAGTTTTAACCAAAGTTTATCAGCTTAAATGATTCACAGCTACCACCTAGGTCTCTGACACTGGCTTACTAAGTTTATCCAACTACCTATTGCCAGCGGCTCACCTACGTGGCTTCGCTCCCCACTTCCTCACTGGTGTCCCCCTGAGGCAATATTTGGACCTCTCCTGTTCTCCGTTCATGTGCTGGCCCTCTACAATATTACCCATTAACACAGTTTTCACATGTGGAGAGACCTCAGCAGCCCCTCTGTCCACTTCTGTGTCACCTTTAAAAGGTTTGACAACTGGTCTGATGTCCAGTCTTAAACAAACAGAACTTACTTCTAATTGAACATTGAGAAGGCTCCAATCATTGTTTTCACTGCAAACTAGCTACCGACTGTATACCTGCATCCGCGCCTGAGGCTGCACCAGAAGAGCCTTGGTGTCACAATTGACCCCAAGACATAAGGCACAAGTCAGGAGTGTGATGGAATACTCCCCACTTGCCTGGATGAGTGCAGCCCCAACAATACTCAGGAAGCTTGACACCATCCAGGACAAAGCATCCCGCTTGATTGGCACCACATCCACAAGCATTCAACATTCTCTCCCTTCACCACCAAGACATTGTGATAGTTTGTACCATCGACAAGATGCACTGCAGGAATTCACCAAAGATCCTTAGACAGCTCCTTCCAAACCCATGACCACTTCCATCCCAAAGGGCAAGGGCAGCAGATACATGGAACACCACCACCTGTAAGTTCCCCTCCAAGCCACTCACCATCCTGACTTGGAAAATATATCGCCATTCCTTCACTGTCGCTGGGTCAAAATCCTGGAGTCTTGCCCTAAGGGCATCGTGGGTCAACCTACAGCCCAAGGATGGCAGCTTAAGAAGGCAGCTCAGCACCACCTTCTTCGGGACAATTGGAGATGGGCACTAAATGCTGGTGTAGCTAATGATGCCCACCTTCCCTTGAATGAATCCAAAAGGAATCACAGAATCCTTACATTGTGGAAGCAGGCCATTAAGTTTTAATTATATTTCAGTTTGCTGTTAATTTTATTCCTACGGTGGGTATTAATTGAAGGCTCACATTTGCTCAAACTTGGCTACCAGTGGTGAAAGGGTTATGGGCAGGTCAGAGGATCTCCTTGTGGGTCTATTCCAGGGCCTGGCCAATGTTGTCATTAACAGGTCCACCCAGTGGCCTATGGAGTGGGCCATTGGACTGCCTGCCTCTGTGTTACAGCTACATCCATTCCTAGAGCCTCCTGTAGAGAGAACATTCAGCATTCACTGGCAAGCTTCTACAGCCATAGGCACAACAGTAACGCATGATCTCTCCCTAAAATTCAACCTAATTCCCCTTTAAAATTCTATCTTTTGTTGCAGTGCCCCTAGAAGGGGCTGTTAAATGCCAATCGTTTAATTAGTTGATTTATCTTATATGCTCAGAGATTAAATACTAGCTGACTGAAAGCAGGCTTACTGGTTGGAAGTATGTGTTTCTGCAAACAGCGATTTCTAAATGTTCCAACGCTAGATTCCAGGATCATGGCCTTCTCTTCCTGACTATTTCACATTGTAAAAGAGAACAGTTGCTGGGGCAGCATGGTAGCTCAGCGGTTAGCACCGCTGCCTCACGGCACCAGGGACCCAGGTTCGATTCTGCCCTCAGGTCTGTGTGGACATTCTCCCTGTGTCTGTGTGGGTTTTCACCAGGTTCTCTGGTTTACTCCCACAGTCCAAAGATGTGCAGGTTAGGTGGATTGGCCATGCTAAATTGTCCATCGTGTGCAGGCCTGATGAATTAGCCATAGGACATGTAGGGATTGGGTGGGATGCTCCTCTTCGGAGGGTTGGTGTGAACTCCTGAATGGCTTACTTCTGCACTGTGGAGATTCTGTGAAGATTGTAAATCAGATGTGAGGCTTAAATCTTAGTGGCTACTGTGGGAGGAAAAAAAAAATGGTAGAAAGCAAATTTAAATTGCTAGGGTGTGATCACCTTGTGATGTTGTGGGAGCACAAACAATATGACAATCAGGAGAAAGAAGTGCATATGTAGACATGGGTTGGTGTTCTGCCAAAGAGAAAACAGGAACGGACTTGGCATTGTTGTTGCCTGCTCAAATTAAATCCAGAAGTAAATGATTTACTTAGATGGATGCTAGCTAGTTGGATATCAAGGAAGTATGCATATTCTGACAGGATTCCATGAATGAATGCTACAAAAACATTGACCTAAGAAGCCTGGACAGAATTTCATCAACTTTTGGAAAACGGATGTCATTCCACAGAAGAATAACTCAAAACGTTGACAAAAAGGATTCCTGATGTGTTCGGGATATTCGATTTTGCCAATTTGTGTGACATGGACAGGCAGCTGACTCTAATTGGTGTCTGGTTTTGGGAGGTGAAAACTCATTCGGCTCAGAGGGCTGGCTGCTGCTTTCAAAGGATTCCTTGGCCATCCCCCTCAAATTCTGCGGAACGATTTTTCCATTGTGACGCAAAACAAGAGAGGCTTTTGGTTGCCAGGCTTCAAAATAGTCCAGAGATCAGACACAAGCTTCAATCCAGCCCAAGGGAAGCAGATGGGTGGAATGATTATGTAATTGCGTGTAGCACATCCAATTACATCAGGATAACACAACAGGAAGAACTGTTTCAATTCCAGCCAATGTTATTTTCTGACTAGTCGCGCTGACATCTGGCTTGATGGATCATGTTTTGCTTTGCTTGGGTTTTAGCAAAGCAATCTCTCGCTGAAACATAAGCACGCCATCAGCAGACTTTGTTTTAACAACGAAATAGAACTGCGGTAACTCCACAGAGGCCGGTATCCCATCACCAAGTCATCCTGTATTTACACGGGAGAGTCCTTGATGCTGACCCAGCTCCCTCAGAGCCAGCTCTCAGAGTGAACAGAACCTCTGGCGCTCCTGTTTATATCTGCTAGCCAGGGCTCCCTGATTGGACCAGATTAACAGCCCCAATCAGGGGACTCATATTCTATTGCTGACATGTTGCACTCACTAAATAACTTTATTAACGAAAGAACTGAAGATAAATAGAATTAACCAAATGGTTTACTTACAACACAAATTCAAAGGTTTTTAGAAACACAGTAAAAATATATTCCCATCAGTCCCAAAACACTCCTTAATGAATGGAAAAGAAACAAAACACACCTCTGACACTGTAACCAAAAACACACCTAGTATCATACCCAAAAACACAACTTGTACAGTACTCACACCAGAGTCCCTGTTTCTACCACCTTGATAGGCTTAAGTTGTTTGTGATCCGGTAAATCTAGTTTCACCATATTCTCTCCCTGACAGGACCATTGGTCTATATGAGCTATTTTATCAAAGGACTTCAGAAGGACTGCCTAAGACTCAAAATAAAACTGAGGAGGAGCTCTTTCTTGAAACTTGGGTGTTTCTAAGTTTTAAAATAAGCTTTAAAATGATAGATGATGGAGTTAGTTCTGAGGAAGAGAATGAAGAAAATGATAAAAGTGAACAGTTTGTACTGTGCACAAAGTATCTTAACCCCCACCCCCATGAATGCATGTGTCTTGGACTCCTTTAATTCTTGGATAGTGCTATTGACTAAACCTTCATTGGAAAAGGCACAAATACAACTTGACGAGGAATACAATATAACAATTAATTTCTGTAAGAATTTGGTTGGTTCATAGTTCACTCATCACTATGAGTTCCTTAACAAACCCTGATGCTTTTCAGTGTTAGTTAAGCATTGATGTCTTTAGATAATAGATATGTAGGTGGGATGAGGACGGAAGGTGAATAACAAATTGTCTATGTAACCTCAAGAGAATGTGTTTGCTCTACTTGATAGAAGTTAAAAATCTTGTTGAAAGATGCGCGTGTAGCTAATGGAGAATGCACAGATAATACAGATTAGCGAGAATTGTGAAATCAGTATGAGGTATTGATGGATACCATCAGGGCTGTTATATGCTTTCTATTAACCTCTGACTTTTACAAGGTAGTGACTGTAGACATAAATATATATGTTAAAGATGGAAATACTTTTACCCTGTATCTTGTTGTCCAGGCTAGAGATCCACTGTTTATAAATAAAAAATAGAAACTAAGGACAAGAAAGTAATTAGTGAAAATATGGAAAAATAAGTAGGGACTGTGCTTTGGACATCCAATGTTTTAAATTTTTTAATAGAGGTGAATTTGCGAATGATGTTTAGAGGTTGAGATGACAATGAGCAAGTACTGAAGGAATGTGAGACAGTGATGACTGGCAGGGGTTGCCACATCACATGGAGGTGTAGTAAAGGGTAAATTACTCTCAGAATAGCTATATCGCAGAAGTAGGCCATCTGTTCCATCATGCTTGCACTACTCAGCACCAATCTCTTGCCTTTCCCCATATTCTCACACACTAGTCCAAATGCCCATCTGAGCCTCCACCACATTTTCAATGTGGAATTAGAGTTAATTATGTAATAGACTGTAATTTAAACTAGAATCCCTGCAGTGTGGAAACAGGCCATTCAGCCTACACAAATCCTCCAAATGGTATCCATCTCAGGCCCTCCCCACCCCGCGACCCTGCATTTCCCATGGTTAACCCACACAGCCTGCACATCCCTGGACACTACAGGGCAATTTAGCATGACCAATCCCACCTAACCTGCACATGTTTGGACTGTGGGAGAACACGGGGAAACCCACACAGACACGGGGGAAGATTGTGCAAACTCCACACAGACAGCCGCCCGAGGGTGAGATCAAACCCAGGTCCCTGGCACCATGAGGCAGCAGTGCTAACCACTGTGCCACCGTGTCACCCATGAAACTAGAGCAAGTAATTACGTTTCTTTTCCAACTGTGGCTCCTTGCCTAACAAATAATGGCCTCAGTACTATTTAATGCCTATGGGAATTCCAGAAAACTTCTCTTGGACAACCTAAGGTGCAGGAAATGCAATTAACTGCAGGAGATTGAGTTCTGAACTCAACTGTGCATTCATGAGCTTTAGAGCTTTTACAGTATTCAGCTCCGAATACTGGTGAGAGCAATAATTCCTCTGGGGGTTAGGGACAAGAGCCGTGTCTATGGTACCATCAACAGGTGAGTTATACAGGAGTAAGCCAAGCTCTGAAAAGTAACAGTGAGAGTAATCAATAGTTGGCGGGGGCGGGGTGGGGGTAGGCGGGGGGGGGGGGGGGGGGGAGGGGGAGGGGAGGGGTGCAGACAGGCAGCTGCAAGATGGTATGCTGTCTGCCTAGTGTTAATGTCAAGGATATCACTGAGGGGCGGGGGGTTGGGTGGGGGTGCGGGGGGAGTGAACAGCCAGAGATCGTGGTCCATTTTGGTACCAATGACCCTGGTAGAAAGAAGGATGAGAATCTCCAATTACGTTTCAGGATCTAGAAAATAAATTTAAAACATAGGAGCCAAGATGTAAGTACCAGTGAGTCGTTCAATGCTATGTGAGCGCAGAGATGACAGGATAATGCACATAACTGGAGCGGTGGGGGTGCAGTTGGGTTGACTGAAGATTTCTAGGTGATGAATCCGGGAGAGGTGGTACCTGTGTGAAATAGGTTGTAGCTCAACAGGGAGTGGGCAAATACCATAGTGGGCAGATTTGTGGTGCTGTCGGGGGACAAACTTGGCAGCAAGGACTTATGGAAGGCAGGGAAATCAAAGGCTAGAAAATAGACAACAAATTAGTTGGTCAATGATGAGACTCTTTCATCGATGTACGCACCATTAGTGAATAAGATAAACGAACAGGAAGTTCAGGTGGGCAGGATATGATATTTATCTCTGAAACATGAGTTAAAGAAGAGCAGGAATTGCAGTCCAACATCGCCGGTTCTAGGCTTTTCAGACAAAATAAAGACTGGGATGAGAAAGCAGAGAGAGAGAGAGAGAGAGCTGCAGTATTAGTAAGAGTAGCGAGTAAGAAAGATCAGAACTGAGTGCGTCTGGTCTTATCTCAAAACGATTACAAACTACAGATAGTACATTTGTAACTGTGAGATCTTCATCTTGCTCTAACACTCCCTACTTACATCAATGTGAAACCCAAGTCTACATTTGAATAGATCAGATGATAAAATACAAGCTGCAGAGCTGTCTTGGAACAGAACTAGTAGCAGAAGCCCTCAATTGTGTGATGTTTTGGCGACCACCATTCGATGATAAACAAACAAGATGGAATCTAGGAAAATGTCCACACAACACCAAGAGGTTCCAGCACAGTGATCCTTAAAAGCTTATTCTAAAGAAGCAGCGATAACACAGTGCGGAGCTGGAGGAACGCAGCAGGTCAGGCAGCATCAGAGGAGCAGGGAAGTTGACGTCTTGGGTCGGGACTCTTCTTCAGAAATGTGGAGGGGGAAGGGAGCTGGGAAATAATTAGAGAGAGGAGGGGTGGGGTTGGGGAAGGTAGGTGGGATGGTTATAGGTGAGTGCAGGTAGGCAGTGGTGGGGATTGGTCAGTGAGGTGGGTTGGGGGGATAAGTGGGAGAGAAGATGGACAGGTTGTGTCAGGTCAAGGAGGCGGGGATGGGAGGGAGGGTTGGACATGTGTCACGATGACACCACGCATAAACTAGAGAAGCAGCACCTCATATTCCACCTTGGGAGCCAACAGCCTGATGGCCTGAACATGGAATTCACCAGTTTTAAAATCTCCCCGACCGCGGGCCTCATTCTATGTCCAAACCTCCCTCTCATCCCCGCCTCCTTGACCTGACACAACCTGTCCATCTTCTCTCCCACCTATCTGCCCTTCCCATCCCACTGACCAATCCCCACCAACCCTTACCAGCATCCATCTATCACCACCCCAACTACCTTTCCCTAGACCCATCCCTCCTCCATCCTGTCTCCTTGACCTGACACAACCCATCCATCTTCTCTCCCACCTATCCCCCCAACCCTTTCCACTGACCAATCCCCACTACTCCCTACCTGCATCCACCTATCGCCATCCCACCTATCTTCCCCCAGCCCTACCCCTCATCCCTCTATTTATTTCCCAGCTCCCTCCCCATTAGTGGAATTTACTGCTCAGGTATGCCCAAACCCAACTCTCCCCACCTGTATATATAACGTAAAGATTCCCAGGCTCTCTTACCTTGGGAAACCAGGAATATGAGAATGTTAAAAGTACTCTGGCTGCTGAAACACCAGCTCGTGTGGTGACAATATACATGGAATCCTGTTTGACAAATATTCCACATCAGATCTTGTACAATGGAAATCCTGAAGATAGTGTATCCATTGCCTGTTTTGACTCCATTAATCCACTAATGAACAGTGAATTAATGAAGGTTGTGGATTGATTACTAAGTGTGGCACTATTACTTTCTGCTGCCCGTCATGGAAACCTGCATCTGGATGGTCTAGTTGGCTTCAAGTGCTTCACATGCTTGAAAAATTGCCAAAAAAATGTTTATTTAATTCAGAGAATGTCTGTATAAATGACCTTCAAGAGCCTGAGCTTGACTCTCCTACTTTGGTCATCAAACACGTGCTCATGGGGCTCCAATTTCCCAGGCTGGCAGTTCCCTCATTAGGTGAATGACTCTCATAAAAAACAGGAGCAGGAACAGGCCATTCGGCCCTTCAAACCTGCACGGTCATTCTCTAATTTCATGGCTGAACAGCCCCAGCCCTCAATTCGTCTTTCGTACCAGTCCTTGGCCATTTTCAAGCTCTGTCAATCTTCTCTTTAAGCAATCGTCAGCAATCTGGCCTCCATAACTCTCTGTCAATTAGTTAGACAATTCCCCTTGGCAGAGGAAGTCTTTTTGCATCAGTGGGATTAATCCCGAATGCTGGAGGCCGCGGAGGGGTTGGGAACCCCTGGGATAGGGTCGTGAGACAGTGGCGATGGCCTGGAGCTTTCCCAGCTGGGACATGGATTCGTGGGTGGGTCAGCCAAGGCTTTGTCCAACCTCTGATCCAACAGTGGCTCAGCGCTTAGCCCTGCTGCCTCACAGTGCCAGGGACCCAGGTTCGATTCCACCTTTGGGCGACTGTCTGTGTGGAGTTTGCACATTCTCCCCGTGTCTGTGTGGGTTTCCTCCAGGTGCTCTGGTTTCCTCCCACAGTCCAAAGATGTGCAGGCTAGGTGGATTGGCCATGCTAAATTATCCATAGTGTTCAAGGATATGTAGGTTAAGTGTGTTACAGGGGGTTGGGTCTGGTTGGGATGCTCTGAGGGTCGGTGTGGACTTGTTGGGCCGAAGGGCCTGTTTCAACACGGTAGGGATTCAATGATTCTATGACCATCATCCTGCAGGAGAGCTGGGGTGGGTGTTGTTTGTGCAACTTGACCAAATTACTTATCGTTCTGGCCAGTGTCATGTTGTTGATGATGGGCTCTTGCTGTGCACCTTGGCTGCCACATTACTCCCCACGAGCCTCTCAAAGCGTTTCTCAGACTGTAAGGAAATCCTGGTCGGGACATCCCAGATTCCTGAACACTTCATAAAAATGCGAGGTGCCTTGATCTGTGGGATCTAGGTTTGGCGGAGAATCCGACATGGATCCCTACAGCGTGTGAACGTGCAAAAACAGGAGCTGGGGGGTGTGGGGGGAGGGGTAGGCCATTCGGCCCATCGAGACAGCTCTGCCATTCAGTAGGATCATGGCTGACCTGTTTGCGTTTCGAATGCCACATTCCCCATCCGACCTGACAATCTCTAATTCCTTGCCCAACAAAGAACTGTCCCCGTTCGTCTTGAAAAAAAATTTTAGTGACCCACCCCCACCTCCTCCATGGCCTCCAAAGTCACACAGAGAGAAAAGAAACAAATCTCCTCATCTCCATCTGGAAGGGGGTGACTCCTCATTTTAAATTAGTACCCTTTAAGTTCTGGGCTGACCCCCAATCCCTTCGTATGGTCAACAGAACTTAGGGCGAGACTTTCACCCCTTTCCAATGCACCGTCCTTGGCAGACGGTGGAGTGAAGATGAGCAAATTCCTTTTGGAAGTTATGGTGGGGGAGTCAGTAACCAGCGTTCCCCCACCCGCACCCCCACCCCCCCCCCCCGAACCATCCCTGACCTGACCTACTTTGAAAGAAACGAGGGCTGTGGAACAATTGCTGTTTTGCCAGGAAGTGGTATGTTTGTTGTGCTGTCAATGAAGCCACCTTTCGTTTTATATTTTTTGCAAAAAAACCAGCAGATGCACAAGTCAAAGTGAGAGTTTACAGCCCTCAGAGGGCTGCTAATAATAAACTCAGGAGGTTTCAGTGGCCTTGAACACTCAGCCTTCCCCAGCTTCACACTATGACATGCTGATGGAAAGAGGTTGAGAAGACCTCTCCTTGTGTTATGTACTGTCTTTAACGTGGATGGGAGGGTGTGTGCATGAGTGTGTGTGTGTGTGGGTGGGCAGGACGTGAGTGACACTTTTGTGCAAATGACCTTCAACTGCAGCGGATTGGGGCCTAGTTTCAGCAGATCAGCCCCAAGGAACGGTCAAGCTCAGAGGGGATCCCGGCACTCTTCCCTCTTCAAAGTATAGTTTCGGATCGGAAAACTCGATTCATCCCGTCTCACGGAATCGAAGCCTGGCACTGTGAAGCTCAGCCACCATGCTCCGATCTCAGCTTTGCACGGGGATCCCAACATTGTTCCCTCTGCCCCACTGCTCAGTAGTAAAGTCACCAGAGTCTCCTTTCGGAGAAAGGGAATTGGCTGCAACGCCATCGATGAAGGGTGGACTCCGTTTGGGTAATGTGAACTTTCTCCTGTACGGCGCAGCGATTGCCCCGTGATGTGATTTTCCAGGGCATGAGCTCACGCAAGGATGCAACTATCATGTTGCAGGAGGAACACTTGCACTTTAACCTGAGGGTCATCACACCTCAGGCACGGGGAGACACGGAGGAGGAGGAACCTCAGTGAGCACAGGAACTGGCGCTCGGCATTGTTCTCGTATCTCAAACCAACCGGCCGACCCACAATTTGATAAGAACATAAGAACTAGGAGCAGGAGTAGGCCATCTGGCCCCTCGAGCCTGCTCCGCCACTCAGCTCCACTTACCCACCCGTTCACCATAACCCTTAATCCCTTTACTGTACTGTTCAAAAATCTCTCTTTGCCTTAAAAACATTCAATGAGGAAGCCTCAACTGCTTCACCGGGCAGGAAACTCCACAGATTCACAACCCTTTGAGTGAAGAAGTTTCTCCTCAGCTCAGTCCTAAATCTGCTCCCCCTTATGTTGAGGCTATGCCCCCTGGTTCTAGTTACACCCGCCAGTGGGAACAGCCTCCCTGCTTCTCTCTTATCTAATCCCTTCATAATTTTATATTTTCTATAAGATCTCTCTTCTTTCTTCTAAATTCCAATGAGTACAGACCCAGTCTATTCAATCTCTTGTCATAAGCCAACCCTCTCAATTCCAGAGTCAACCTAGTGAACATCATCTGAACCCCCTCCAGTGCCAGTACATCCTTTCTCAAGTAAGGAGACCAGAACTGTACATGGTACTCCAGGTGTGGCCTCACCAGCAAGCAATACAGCTGCAGCATAACCTCCCTGTTTTTAAACTCTATCCCTCTAAGCAATGAAGGACAATATTCCATTTGCCTTCTTAATTACCTGCTGCACCCGAAAACCAAATTTTTGTGATTCACGCACAAGGACACCCAAGTCCCTCTGCAGAGCAGCATGCTGCAGTTTTTTTACCGATTAAATAATGGCCCATTTTCCTGTTATTCCTACCAAAATGGATCACCTCACATTTACCAACATTATACTCCATCTGCCAGACCCTTGCCCACTCGCTTAACCTATCTATATCCATCTGCAGATTTTCTATGCATTTTGTTCTACCACTCGTCTTAGTGTCATCTGTGAACTTTGACACATTACAGTTGGTCCCCAGCTCTAAATCTTCTATGAAATTGTAAACAATTGCAATCCCAACACTGACCCTTGAGGCACAAAACTAGTCACTGATTGCCAACCAGAAAAACACCCATTTATCCCCATTCTTTGCTTATTGGGTAACCTACTCTTCATTACATTAACTTCCCAACTTCATTCCTTAAAGTTTCCTTTGCTAGTCTGAGTACTGGTCTCCCAGGTGCAACTTTGCCAAAGCACTGACCGGGTATCAGCACAGCCTGAGACAGCTGCTTGTAGATACCAGCCTGCCACACGTCCTCCACCCAGTGCGGATCATCTGCAACCACCCTATGCCATCTATCACCCAGCTACACCCAGGATGCCCCCTCTTACTGCTGCCCTCCACTTTGCCCTCTACAAGAGGTGTCTCTAGGTTATCGACTCTGATCAATGGCTGAAATACTGACATTTTCTTTTCTGAACATCACTTTTTTTCATTGTTATTACTATCTCTATCATCTCTTCATTTCCTGAGTGATCTACGTATAGAATTTTTGTCTCAACATCCATGTTTCAAAGGCCTCTATTCCCTTCCATTCGTCTTTATTCATTGCCCAGATTTCTGAGACATATGGGTAACTGGATAGAATGTACCATCCTATTGAGTTCTTTCCTTGATATAAACTTGAGCCTTCTTATTGTTAGGAATCCCTTCACCTTCACAGAATCGCTATTCTTTCTCTACCTCCTGTGTCACATCTACCATCTTCTATTGCCCTTTGGCACAGTGGTTCATTGGCTAGCACTGCTGCCTCACAGTGCCAGGTTCAATTCCATTCTCAGTGACTAGCTGTGTGGAGTTTGCACGTGTCTGCATGGGTTTACTCCAGATGCTCTGGTTTCCTCCCCCAGTCCAAAAGATGTGCAGGTTAGGTGGATTGGCCATGGGAAATTGCCCGTGGTGTCCAGGGATGTGCAGGCTGGGTGAATTAGACATGGGTAAGGCAGGGTTACCAGGATTGGGTAGGGAGGTGATTCTGGGGGGCATGCTGTTAGGTGAGTCAATGGGGATTTGATGGGCTAAATGGCCTGCTTCCACAGGGCAGAGAATCTATGATTCTAAGCAGTCATATCAACTGGTTCCAGTATGACTGCACTCCTTTCGATTTTCACTCTAGTTACACTGAATGTTCTCCTATGAAGACTTTTTTTTAATTTTTGACACCACTGTCCCAGTCTAAATGACATAAGTTTCTCTTGCCTTTAGAATCCTGACTTATCAGTTGGTGCAGTGTAATATGTTTGGGTGGTGTATATCAGTTGGTGCAGTGT
>NC_063339.1:75128956-75136558 GCF_021869965.1 Rhincodon typus | reverse complement strand
ATGTTTGGGTGGTGTATATCAGTTGGTGCAGTGTAATATGTTTGGGTCGTGTATATCAATCATTGCAGTGTAATATGGTGGCGTGGTGTATATCAGTTGGTGCAGTGTAATATGTTTGCGATGTGAAGTACAAAGCTTGGTTAATTGAGATTTTTGCTGGGTGAGGAATGCAAATGTGGTGAATGGGCAGTATCTGTAGTGAGGGGTGCAGTTCTTGAGAAAGGGCATTTTAAGATTCAGTGACAATCATTCATGTGACATCTTTGTGAATTGTGGCAATGCATCCAGGTGCAGGAGGCTAAGTGCCTGCTGTTGGACACCATGCGTTTGTGCACCCCCTGCTTTCTCAGAGTGTGTCTGGAGGACGTTGATACCCCCACCAGGAGACTGAAAGACATCTCCTTCCTACCAGCTCCACTGTAAAGTCTGTAAACCTCAGCACTTGTGTTCTGCCACGGTCAGCTCTTGTCTGTTGTAACACTACGCCCAAGGATCACAGCACACCTAGCATCACAATGCATTTGCCCTTTCAGAAGTTCAATTCATATCATGTCTTGCAGCATCTAACTCACACATCATTTGCCCAGCTCGTTCACTGAAATCTTTACGGTGAACATGCAGCAGGGAGTGGGAATGTCACCGCTGACGGATTGCACTGAAAGGGTGTGGGAGATTTGCATACCGCAGTTCCCCGGCCTGTTCGGCCTGGTGAACCCAGTTTATCCTCGACTGACTCAAGTCGCAGACGTTCCACCCACCACCAGCTCCTTGGGACATCTTGATTGCAGGCAACGAATTGTGGTTAATCGAAGTATCACCTCAAACAGGCTGGTGAAGATGACTCATAAAACACCAGCAGCAAGAACTGTACCGTGGATGTGGGATTATCACCACAACCTTTCTGTCAGGTACAGAGTTGCAGAGTTTGTGAATTGTGAGAGATTAGGCGCAGATAAACTTTACATCAGAGACATTGAAAGGTTGGATTTTCATGCGAAATAGAATCATTTCCCTGCAGGAGGCCGTTTCATCAATGCGTCTCTGCCGATTTTCACTCATCAGATTCTCGGTCTTGCTAAAAGCAGTTATGACTTCAATGCTGTCTCCCGCTTGTTGCTCATCACTGTGTGGGGGTGGGGGGTTAAATATGTCCCACCATATTAGATTAATTGCTATTCCTTGGCCTTAATGTCAACATCAAGAATTTGGATGACAGATGCAGCACAAGGTTCATAGAATCCCGAAGATTGTGGAAACATTTAGCCCATCAAGTCCATACTGTCCCTCCAAAGGGCACCAACCCAGATCCTCCCTGTATTTCCCATGGTTATTCTACCTAGCCTGTACATTACCAAGGCAATTTGGCATGGCCAAATGCACCTCGTTGGACTGTGGGAGGAAACCAGAGCACCCTGGAAGAAACAGATGCAGACACAGGGAGAATGTGCAAACTCCACACAGTTACCTGAGGTTGGAATCGAACCTGGGTCCCTGGCACTGTGAGGCAGCAGTGCTAACCACTGAGCCACCATGCCACCCAATTATCTGCTCAACACAGAGTAAAGCTACCTCTGCACTGTCGAAGAAAATACTTCCAAGAGAGATACGGCATGGGTTAGGTGTAGAGTAAAACTCCCTCTACACTCTCCAATTGAATTTTCACAGGGAAGGTACAACAGATGTACAGTAAAGCATTCTCTACACTGTCCCTATCAAATGCATGCAAAACAAGTGTTGCTACATAATATAAACATACAAATAGAATTTTATATGGGTGTGATTAATATAGATCGTTTTTAATTAATTTGCTGAATTTTTTATTAGGTGATACAGAAGGTCGATGAGAATGATGTTGTCGATGTGGTACACCTGAACTTGCAGATGGCACTTGATAAAGAGCTGCACAACAGATTTACGAGCGAAGTTACAGATCATGGAGGAAAGGGGACACTTGAATGGGCAGATGTAAAATTGCCTGAGGGACAGGAAAGAGAGTAGTGATGAATGGTATTTTTTCTTGGTCTGGGAGAAAGCTTATACTGAGCTCCCCCAAGGGCTGGTGTCAAGGATCCAAGCTCACCCTGCAACCTAAACATTGGGATCCAGGACACAGTTTCAAAATTTGCAGATGATGTGAAACTTGGAATTATTGTGAACTGTGAAGAGGAAAAGGTAGAAATTTGAAAGGACATAGACAGATCAGTGAAAGACATGGACAGGTGACAGATGAAATTTAAGGCAGAGAAGTGTGAAATGGTTCATGTTGGTGGGAAGAACTTGGAGAGACAATATAAAATTGGAAGGTACAATACTAAAGGAGCTGCAGGAGCAGAGGAACCTGGGTCCCAGGACAGGGTAGGAGCACCGTTATTAAGCACACAGTATCCCAGGCTTTATTAATAGTGACATAAAGGACAAGAATGAGAACACTGAAGTTGTACAAGGTAATAGTTTGTCCTCAGCTGGAGTATTGGGTGCAGTTCTGGGTAGTACATTTTAGGAAGGATGTGAAGGCATTAGAAACAGTGCAGGAAAGATTCATGAGAATGGGTTCTGGGAATGAGGAACTCCAGTTATGAGGATAGACATGAGAAACTGAGACTGATTTTCCTTGGGAAAAGAAAGGTTGAAAAGAGACTTGATTGAGATATACAGAATTGCAACGGTTTTTGACAGCATAGGAAGCCATTGTTTGAAGGGTTGAGAGCAAGGGGATGCAGATCCAAAGTTGTTGACAAAAGAACCTAAGCTGAGGTGAGGAAAAGCATTTTCACCGAGTGAATGCTCAAGATCTGGTATGCTCTGACTCAGATGGGTGGTGGAGGCAGGTCCATTCAAGGTGTTCAAGAGGGAATGGGATTATTATGTGGAAAGGAAGAATGCGCAGGCTGTTTAGGGAGAATCTAAAGAGAAGCATAAGTCAATTTCTCCTTCAGAGGGTTAGCCTATAAATTTACTGTAACGTTCTGTCTGTCTTATAAATACAGATATGCGTTTAATTTGCCTCAAGATTGTTTCCAACAGCAGACTATTCCAGGGTGATGTTAGTGTAATGGTAATGTCACTGGACTAGTAATCCTGAGCCTCCAAACAGATTATCTGGGGTCTTGGGCTCAAATGACAGCAGGTGAGATTTTTAAAAATTGAATTCATAAACCTGAAAGGTGAAGGTAGTCTCAGTAATGCTGTAGTGACCACGACAACAAGCCAAGGTAGCACCATTATTGAAAGAGGGAAGGAGTCAAAATTATAAACCAGTTAGCTTAATGTCTGTTTTCAAGAAAACTCTAGAGTCCGTAACAAAGGATGTAATAGCAAAGCGTTTAAAAGTACGTCATTTGATCAAGCAGAGTTAGCATGGCTTCATGATGGGAAATCATATCTGGCTAATTTATTATAATTCTTTGAGGAAGTAAACAACTGTGATTGATAAGGGGAAAACCAGTCAATGTAATATATTTAGATTTTTCAAAAGGCAATTTTAAAGGTACCACACATTAGGCTACTAAATAAGAGCACATAGTATTAGGGATTGTATATTATCCTGGATAGAGGATTGGATAACTAATAGAAGACACAGATTTGGGTAAGGGGGGCATTTGCAGGATGGCAACCTATAACTGGTGGTGTGCGACACGGCAATCAATGCTGCAGCCACAATTATTTATAATATATATTAGTGACTCAGGTGGGGAAAGTGATTATTTAAGTTGGGAGAGAGTGTGGAAAGCTACAGAAGAAAGGGAGTCCTCACCCACAAATCTGAAAACTTTGGCATCCAAGTTGAACAGGCCGTAGGGAAGGCAAGTGGAATGTTGACCTTTATTTCAAAGGGAATGGAGTATAAAAATAGGATGGTTTTAATAACTATACAACACAGAAGGCACCAGTAAGAACACAGCTGGAATCTTGTGAGCAGTTAAGGTTACTTTATCTATTGAAAGATATCCTGGCATTGGAGGCAGACCAGAGGAGGGCTGATTCGGGTATGGAGTGACTGTCTTATGAGGAGAGGTTGAGTAGGCTGGTCTTGTACACATTAGAATGTAGAAGAATAAGAGGCGATCTTATTGAAACATACAAGGTTCTTAGGAGTCTTGACAGGACAGACGATGAAAGGTTGTTTCCCCTTGTGTAAAAGTCTAGGACCAGTGGGCATAATCTTAGAGTAAGGGCTTGCACATTTAAAATAGAAATGAGGAGGAATTTCTTTAGTCAGAGGGTGGTGAATCTATGGAATTCTTTTACACGGGGGCAGGAGAGGCTGTCGATAAATCCGGAGACACCAATATCTGAAAAAGACAGGGACACTTGGTGTATATGATCAGCATAGGGTCTCCATGTGTACATGATAAAAACAGGGACATGGAGTGTATATGACGAACACTGGGAGACGGTTTGTATTTGATAAACACTGGGAGATGGTATGTATACGATAAACATTGGGAATGGGTGTGTATGTGATAAACACTGGGAGAAGGCACATATATGATAACCACTGAGAGACAGTTTGTATGTGATAAACACTGGGCTGCAGGAGGTATATGATAAACACTGGGAGACAGTGTGTACATGATAAACACTGGAAGAAGATACATATATGATAACCACTGAGAGACAGTGTGTATATGATAAACACTCACCACAGAGTGTATATCATAAATATTGGGAGACAGTGCATATGTGATAAACACTGGGAGACGGTACATATATGATAAACACTGGGAGACGGTATGTATATGATAAACACTGGGACATGATGTGTATATGATAAACACTGGGAGACGGTATGTATATGATAAACACTGGGAGACAGTGTGTACCTGACAAATATTGGGAGACAGTGTATATGATAAATACTGAGACAGTGTGTATATGATAAACACTGGGACACAGGCCGTATATTAGTAAACACTGGGCTATGGGTATATATGATGAACACTGGGAGACAGTGTGTATATGATAAACACAAAGCATGGCAGCTAGTATATATTGGGGATAGGTGGCATGAGACAACTGGCTATATTCTGTTAGCACACAAGGGCTGTCAGTATGATCTTTGAGAGGTTTGGGTGATGTCAGTTTAGTACGGCAGTGCGTGCCCTCATTATGTTTTGTGACTGTCACGTGCTGCATTCGGTGTATCTCCAAGCAGGGTCTCAGCGTGGCTGCTGAGGTCTCTTGCTGCAGCTCTCTAACCACACATTTCTCACTTTCCGTTCAGCAGCGTTTCTCTGTGGTTTCCAGGAAGTGACTTCACTCTCCCTCTGTGGCCTGCTTCCTAAGTCTAGAGGAAACTGAGACTTCCTGTCACGTGTCCACGTCTTCAACAAACATCTCAAACGCCAAGGCCTGAAACCAAGGCCCCTGCAATAGAAGGAACATCCTGAAGAAACTTTTCAACTTCAATGCAATGGAATTTGAGACATCAGGAGATGGAGTTGCCAATTATGGTTCAACCTGCCTGGAGTATAGTACATGTGATGTTACTCCTTAAATGAGAGTTGCTGGCTGGGTAGAGTATTTGTTGCCTGAACCTGGTTGTCCTTGAGAAGATAGTGGTTAGCTGTCCTCTTGAATCACAGTAGACCATGTTCTGTAAGGTCACCTAACGTGCCATTAGGAAGGTACTTCTAGGATTTTGACCTAGCGCTTCTGAAGGAACGGCGATATATTTCCGAGTCAGGATGGTGAGCGGCTCGAAGGGGAACTTGAAGGTGGTGGTGTTCCCATGTATCTGCTGCCCTTGTCCTTCTAGGTGGAAGTGGTCATGGGTTTGGAAGGTGCTGTCGGAGGATCTTTGGTGAACTTCTGCATCTTGTAGGTAGCACACACTGCTGCTACTGAGCGTTGGTGGTGGAGGGAGTGGATGTTTGTGAATGTGGTGCCAATCAAGCGGGCTGCCTTGTGTTGGACGGTGTCAAGCTTCTTGAGTGTTGTTGGGGCTGCACTCATCCAGGCGAGTGGGGAGTATTCCATCACACTCCTGACTTCCCAGAGGGAAAAATAAATCAGTACGATGACAGTAGCACTCAGGATGAAGTTACTATCCTGTTGGAGCATTGTGAACCAGAATGCATCATTCTGAGGTTTTATTGGTTTTTCTTCCTGGATTGTATCTTTTAGATAGTTGATGGGTTTTAGGGAATCAGGTCGGTGGCAGCCCCTCAAATGATGGTGGTGCCATTGATGCCATTCAATGCCAAGGGAAGACGATTGGTTTCTTTTCTTTCGTTGGAGATGGTCATTTCCTGGCATCTGTGTGGCGCAAATGTTACTTCCCGGTTGTCGCCTGAGCCTGGCTATTGCACTTGAACGCGGACTGCTTCAGAAGCTGAGGAGTCGCTGAACATTGTGCAATCATCGGCGAACATCCCCATTCTGACCTTGTGAGGGAGGGAAGGTCATTGATGAAGCAGCTGAAGATGGTTGGGCCTAGGACACTACCCTCAGGCAGAGGTGTCTCAGAAGTGAGCTAAATTGAGGAAGGAACTTTCCCCTGATTTCCATTGCTAGGGCTCCTTGATGCCACACTCGGTCGAATGCGGCCTTGATGGGCAAGGGCTGTCACTCAGACCTCACTTCTGGAATTCAGCCCTTCTGTCCATGTTTGAACCAAGGCTGTAATGAGGTCAGGAACCGATAGTATCTGGCGGAACCCAAACTGAGCGCTGGTGAGTTGTTTGCTGCTGTGGCAATGCCAAATGGTAGCACAGCTGGTGACACTTTCTCATCATTTTGCTGTTGTTTGAGAGCAGACTGATAGTGCCGTATAGAGGTCAAATTGACACAATCTTTCTTCTTGTGGACAGGACATACTTGAGACGGGTTTAGCCCAGACTATAAAACAGTGCCATGCCACCAGTGCGAGTTCAATTCCCACACCAGCTGAGTTACCACGAAGGGACTCTCCTTCTCACCCTCTCCTGTTGCCCGAGGTATGGTGAGGTTCTCAGGTTAAACCATCACCATTTTTCTCTCTCTCTCTGTCTAATGAAGGAGCAGCAAATAGTCTGGATTGACTGTGCAAACTTGACCAATTTTCCACAATCGTCAAGTTGGTGCCAGTGCTGTAGCTGCATTGACCAATTTGTCTAGTTCTGGAGGGCAAAGTAGCCTTTGTCGAATCTGGTGCCTTCAGCCGTTTCTTGATATCATGGATTTTGCTGAAGACTTGAATCTGTGATGCCATGGACCCCTGCAAACTGTACTGAGTCACCCACTCAGCACCTCTGGCTGGACAGGGTTACAATTCAAACTTGTCTTTTCCATTGATCTCCACCCCATCATTGAGGGTGTGAACATTTGTGGAGACCCTGGCCTCTGGTTTGTTGTCCAGCGCCACAACTGGTGAGGCCAGTGTTTGGTGTCCATCCCCAACTGCCCTTTAACTGAGTGACATGTTGGGCCGTTCCAGATGGATGTTGCTCATGTGAGACAGCGCTGAACAGTGTGAGTGACATGTACCCCTCTGTAAGGCAGCTTGCTCTTACTATATTTTTCTCTGTGTGCGTGCGTGTGTGTGTGTGTATGTCTCTGAGTGTCGTCTGCGTGTGTCTATCTGTGTGTTTATGTGTGTTGTGTGTGTGTGTGCACATACAT
>NC_063339.1:75102157-75128556 GCF_021869965.1 Rhincodon typus | reverse complement strand
GTGTGTGTGTGTGTGTATGTGTGTGATAGTGTGTATGTGTGTGTCAGTGTGTGTGTATGCCTGTGTGTGTGTGTGTGTGTGTGTGTCTCTGTGTGAGTGTGAGAGAGTGTGCGCGTGCTCTCTCCGGGTGCTGACAGGATGTTTACGCGGCTTGCCCACGGTTACAGTATGGCTGCGGGCTGCGGTGAGTAGCTGCAGCATGGAAATGATTTCTGTCGTGGTTTCAGTCCTATTTTCTTGCTGCTCAGAGTGCCCACATGATCGGGGTGACATAAAATGTGGCTTTTTAACAGCCGTTTCAGAGCTGCGGCTACTGCACTAGTGCAGTCACATGGTGGGCGGCCAGCTCCAGTTGGAAACTAGGTCAACTGCTGTGTTGGCCAAAAAAGTTGGTTCCATTTTCTCGTCCACCCCACACACCCTGACCTTTGATAAAATCCACCACTCAGTCCACAACTCTAGCTGCTGGGCAAACTGAGAAAGAGGGCTCAAAAGTTTCACTCAATTCAAGTTTCATCCTGACTGGGTTAATTCAAAAGGATACCAGTGCACAGCTTTCTCCTCCTCCTCTTTCTGTTCTCTCTCCACAAAGATCAACGCAACTTACTTTACATCCAGACGTCTTTTTGTTGGAAACCCAGACAATTTCCCGTTTGGATTTGGGTCACCAGCCCTTCAGGATTGGCCTGCAGTACCCTGGGATGGAAAATTAATCTCCAGGAGTAAAACAATCGTTGGAGCTTGAAAGAGATAGTAGGAACTGCAGATGCTGGAGTGTAGAGCTGGATGAACACAGCAGGCCAAGCAGCATCAGAGGAGCAGGAAAGCTGACGTGTCGGGTCTGGACCCTTCTTCATTTTCTGAAGAAGTGTCCAGGCCCGAAATGTTCTTCCACTGTGTTGCTGTACAGTGCATTCGAGCCCATCTCTGGGAGCCACGTCAGCTGAAATCCTCCACAGAACCGGGATTGGATTGTGTTAGCTGGGCTAGCCTCTCCTCTCCTGCTTAACACGGAGGAAGAAGGGAAGGTCATTTCTTCCCATTTGCAATTTCACATTGGTGCTGGTGGTGGGTGGAAATGGGGCTGAACCCCCTTGTTCTCCGGTTGGTAATCCTCCGCTGCCTTTGCCTCGGGGACTGCTATATCCCCGGAGGTTCGGTGGGTGGGAGGAGGAATCTGCCAGAATCCACGCGACCAGTGGCTGTCTCCTCTCGTTCCCCAATGACCGTAGCTCCGTGGGGAACGTGCTCCAGAATGCATTTGGAACGTCATGTCAGTGGATCGAGCCCAGAATCCCGGCCGACGCTCCCGCCGCGGCAGGGACTTTGGAGAGGATTTGAAACTGCGGAGCGTGAAAGATCCCACACCACAAACCCGGGAGTTCCTCCTGGCTGACACAATCCTCCTCAAGCAAACAATCGGTGGCCTGGTCATTTCTATTCCTGAGGGACATTGGTGGAAGGGTAGGCAGAATTCCTCAACAGTCACGGAACACCTCCTTCAAAATGATAAGGGTGACCAGGTCACTTTCCCTGAAACAATCAGGATGTTTCAGTGGCCACATACCCACAGCTCTGGCTCGGAACTATTTCTGTCTGCCTGGGGTGAGACCTCACTATGGAAATGGTTCGGGGCAGGAACCTTGGGGTTAGGGTTAGGTGAACAGACGGCCGAGGGAAAGAAAGTCATGAGCACTGGCCCCCACAACATGCCCCCACCAAGAATGGTTGTATCGACCAGAGAGCGTCGGGTTGTACAACAAGTATTTACCAAGGAATTAATTATCCCACGATTTTCTGCGAACGGCTTTTGGAACAGTTTTGGTCTCCCTGCTATAGGAACGATGTTGTTAAACTCGAGTGGGTTCAGTAAAGGGACTGGAGGGTTTGAGAAGCTGGGGCTGTGTTCCGTGGAGCGTCGGAGGCTGAGGGGCGACTTTATGGAGGTTTATAAAATCACGAGGGGCGCGGATAGGATGAACAGCCAAGGTCTTTTCCCTGGGATAGGGAAGTCCAGACCTAAGGTAAGGTTGGGGGTGGTGGAAAGATCTAAAGGGGACCCAAGGGACAACATTTTCACACAGAGTATGTTGCGTGTATGGAATGAGCTGCCAGAGGAAATGCTGGAATGCTGGAGGTTGAGAGCTATTACAACATTCAAAAAAGCATTTGGATGGATTTATGAAAAGGAAGGGTTTGAAGGGATATGGGACAAATGCCTGGAAATGGGAATAGATTAATTTAGGCTACCTGGTTGGCATGGATGAGTTGGACTGAAGGGTCTGTTTCCGTGCTGTAAAACTCTATGTGTCTGGCACCATACCAGCACTGAAATGGCACACGGTGCCATTGGTTTACTGGTTCATTCGAAAGATGTAGCCTTCAAGATTGCATTGGGAACTTCCTCCTAGAGATAGGGTGTGAGCCCACAGCCTTTTGAGGCAGAAGAGAGAGCACGACTCCCTGAGCCGCAGCTGAGGCCCTTCATCCTCAGCCCTTGTGAACTGCTTGTGAACTCGTTTTCAACGTCTGGCTGCAGGTTGACCGATATATTTCCCCCCTCTACCGCCGAGGTTTTAGTCAGGCTGAGATTCAGGACTACGCACAGGGCTTTGGCTCCATGATGTGGGAAGGAACTGGGTGAGGCCACTGTCCCGAGGGTGACTGGAATCCTCCAGCCCTCCTGCCCACTTCCCACGAACCCTCAGCGCCGTGGAGAGAGAAAGTGGCGGCACACTGGCGGTATCAGTGGGCTAGTAACCTAGAGGCCTGGGGTAATACTCTGCCGACTTGGGTCCAAATCCCACTTACAGCTGTTGGATGTGCAACATAAAGTTGCTTCTGGTGTTTGTAGGCCATGTTAACTATCACCTGATTGCTGTAAAAACCCATCTGGATCACTCATGCCCCTTGGGGAACGAAATCTGCCATTTTTCCCTGGGTCTGGCCTGCATGCGACTCCATTACCACAGGAATGCAGCGGTCTCTTAACTTCCCTCTACAAGGACCTTGCAAGCCACTCGGTTCAAGGGCAATTAGGGGGTGCCAGCCTCGCCAGTGACACCCATGAGCCATGAACGAATAAAGGGAAGTCATAATGAAGGTGGTCTCCTAGCAGCAGGGAGAGAAGGGGTGGCCAGTGCTCCAGGATTATATTGAGACCCCCACCCCCACTATCCCTCCAGGTTAGTCACAGCAACCTTAAACTGCAATGTTTCCAGGCACAGCCTAGAATCAGTGTCTCACATTACGTAACAGCGACGTTGTGAGGTAGAGGTTTCCCATGATGACTGTACCTGGACATGGTTACGGTCAGCGAGGCAGCTCATTGGTGTTCCATTAGGCTGTAGGGTTGCATTGTAACCACACTCACTTTCAACAGTTTCCGACACAAGTGGAACTGTATGCGCACCTACTGCGTAGGAGCTGCCCTCCCACACACAGCGACACAGCAGGCTGACACAGGCAAACAGCACAACACACCACGTAAATCAATACACACACACACACACACACACACACACACACACGCATAAATGTGTATACAGAACAATACGCCTAGGGACATACACATTAACAAATAAAAATGTGCACAAGCATATGTAAGATCAGGAACACACACTCACACTCACACATGCAGACACACAGATACACGCACTCACACAAACACTCACTCACACAGGCACTCTCACACAAGCACACTCTCAGACATGCAGACACACACACACTCTCTCACACACCCACTCTCACACACGCAGACACACACACACTTTCTCAAACACCCACTCTCACACACGCAGACACACATGCGCAGACACACACTCACTCACACAGGCACTCTCACACACACAGGCACACACAGACACATAGACACACACACACACAGGCACACACAGACACATACAGACACACACACACACAGACACATATAGACACATACACACACACTCACACAGACACACAGACACACACACAGACACATACAGACACACACACACACACACACACACACACACACACACATGCACTGTGGGAAGGTGATGTATTGTCACTGGAGTGATAACCCAGGTAGTGTTCTGGGGACCTGGGTTCAAATCTCACCATGGCAGATGGTGGAGTTGGAATTCAATAAATGTCTGGAATTAAAAGTCTAATGATGACTGTGAATTCATGGCCGATTGTTGGGGAAAAACCCACCTGATTCACTAATGTCCTTTAAGGAAGGAAACTGCCATCCTTACCAGGTCTGACCTACATGTGACTCCAGACCCACAGCAATGTGGTTGACTCTTAACTGCCCTCTGGGCAATTAGGGATGGGCAATAAATGCTGCCCAGCCAGTGACACCCTCATCCTATGAATGAATAAAGAAAATAAAAACTCACACACAATTCACAATTTTTCCAAATTAGAATAAAAAGGTAAATTTGACTTATTGTGATCTTCCCACGAATGAGTGGGATCCAAAGTCAGTGAATATGGATATAAAACCAGCATAATGTATGACAAAGACCTGGCTTGACAAAGGGAAGGACTGGGTGTTAAATATTCCTGAATGCATTTGCAGGAAAGATAGGAAAGAGAGAAGAGTGCTAGTATTGGCTAAGGAAAGCACTTTAGTGCTAAAGACTCTATTACAGAGGGTTCAGGGACAGAACTGATTTTGCCAGGGTTAAGGAACAAAGCGATGCAACTAGATAGCTCAGTGCAGTTATTAGACCACCAATCATTGGGAGAGATGTAATGGACAAATCTACAAGGAGGTTACAGAGAACTGCAGAGTAGTTTTAATGCAAGACTTTATCTGCATTTAGACTGGGAAAATGTAGATCAGGGGAATGTAGACAAGTCAAATGAAGGGCAAAATCTTGACAGATGGAGGAGAATGTGGGGAAATATGAGGTCACGCACTTTGGCAGGAAGAATAGAGCGTCTAAATGTTATTTAAACGAAGAAAGACTGCTGAAAAATATGGAACAGAGGGATTTGGGAGTCCTTGTCCATGGATCACAAAGAGCTAGCATACATGTTTAGCAGAAAATAGGGAAAGCAAATAGAACGTTGGTGTTTATTTCAAAAGGAATGGGATATAAAAGTAGGGAAGTTTTGCAAAAACTATACAAGGCAGCAGTCAGACCAAGGCTGGAATATAGTTTTGGCCCTTTTATCTAAGGAAAGATCTGTTGGCTTTGGAAGCAGTCCAGCGATGGTTCACTAGGCTGATACCAGGAATGGAGGAACTATCTTATGAGGAGAGATTGAGTAGGTTGAGATAACCTTATTGAAACATACAAGATTGCTAGGGGACTTGACAGGGTAGATTCGGAAAGGTTGTTTCCCCTTGTGGGAGAGTCTAGGACCAGAGGGCATAATATCAGAACACAGAGTTGCACGTTTAAGGCAGAGAGGAGGAGGAATTTCTTCTCTCAGAGGGTATGAATCCGTGGAATGCTTTCCCACAGAAGTTTGTTGAGGCTGAGTCATAATGTATATCCAAGGCTGAGAAAGACAGATTTTTAATCAATAAGGGAATTAAGGGTTATGGGGAAAAGGCAGGAAAGTGGAGGTGAGGCTTATGAGATTAGCCATGATCTCATTGAATGGTGCATTGAATGGGGACATGACTCTCTATCCTTTACATGTTACATCATCTTGGGCTGCTGTTTCATCTCTGTCTGCTCTTGTGACCACAGGAGCGTGCTTGAGGCTTTCAAGCCATCCTTTCATCACTAGTTCCTGCTGCATTTGGACCATTGAATAGCTCTTTCAAAAGACCCAGCACTGTGTTAATGTATCAATTGAGCTTGAATACCCATAAAGGCACTTACCGCCACAGGAGTAAAGTTGAGTCAGGAGACAGGTAGTGTCTCACTCTGTGAATAGATCTATCGCAAGTAAAAATGGCCCCTTTAAAATTCTACAAACAGTTTGTAAATTATCCTGAATATAAATGAGGTGAAAATCCCGGTTTTGAGTGTCTGCCGATGTGCTTGGTTGATCAGCTTCGTAGTTTAGTGGTCTAAAACATTGACTTGGGTGCTGAATGGTTTTAATGATGCTCCAGCACTGTCCGTTGTTTCAGCCTGATTTTGTACATCCCTCTGCCATTCCAACGCTGCTGATGCATTGGAATCGAGTGAAGAATTTCATTCTCAAAATGTCTTCGACGGCGACGCAAAACCATATCTTTGCATGGCACCCATTTTAGACTTGCATTTCTCTCATCCTAGGAGGAATGGAGCCATGTTATAGGGAGAGATTGCATAGGCTGGGGATATTTTCCCTGCAGGGTCAGAGGCTGTAGGGGGTGACCTATTAGAGGTTTGTAAAAGGTGTGAATCCTCCTGTAGCTAAATAGCTGGTCGCCCAGATGAGCCTGTGGACATTGACTGCACAGTTGATGTCATTGTGGGGGCTAGTGGGAATATGGTTCGACTTTCAGGCAGAGCTCTGGTACTTAACAAATGTAGATTCTTATTGCAACAAGCGAGGATCATATCACCGTAAACACCTTAGACTCAGGGAGTTATAGAGATGTACAGCAAAGAAACTTGGTCCAACTTGTCCGTGCTGACTAGATATCCTAAATTAATGTAGTTCCATTTGCCAGCATTTGGCCCTTATCCCTCTAAATGCTTCTTATTCTGTACACATCCAGATGCCTTTTAAATGTTGTAATTGTATCAGCCTCCACCACTTCCTCTGGCAGCTCATTCCATACACACACCACCCTCTGCCTGAAAAAGTTGCCCCTTAGGTCCCTTTTAAATCTTTCCCCTCTCATCTTAAATCTATGCCCTCTAGTTTTGGACTCCACTACGCTGGGGAAAAGACTTTGGCTGTTCAACTTACGTATGCCCCTCATGATTTTACAAACCTCTATAAGGTCAACCCCCACCCCCGCCCCAAGCCTCCGAAGCTCCAGGGAAAATATCCCCAGCCTATGCAGTCTCTCCCTTTAGCTCAAACCCTCCCATCCTGGCAATACCCTTATAAACCCTTTCAAGTTTCACAACATCTTTCATTTAGCAAGGAGGCCAGAATTGAATGCAGTTTCCCATTCCAACTCACTGACAGTTGCTAAATAATATTGTCCCTGTGTAGATCGGGGTATTAATTCTATCTGAAGCATAGCCCCACTGAATGTCAATCCCTCTTTGTAATCTGTACAAAGGATTATTCTCTATGTTTGTAGCTCTGCCTCAGTTTTACACCAGAGAAATGTTAGTGGTAAAAGTCTGTAAATCCTCATCTGGAGTTATGCCTCGTGCATGAAAAAAGTGATGTTACCCTATACCGCAGTATACAATCTGCTACCAGGTTGATCAGTTGTGTACATCACGGCTTTACCTCTCAGCTGAGTGGCAGTTCGGTATTTCAGTTTCTTGCTTTCTCATCTGAATATAATCTCCAATGTGTTGACCTGGCTCCTCCAGACATTGATAGATGCAAGTGCACTCAATTCCACCTCTTTTTTTCCGCTCTTGGTCCTTCTAAAATTCAGTGCCTTATTTCATTGCACTCAATGCTGAAGGAGTTATCGCTATCTCTGAAGTTAAGGAAAGAAGAATGTCAGTCCTGCCAAAAATAGAGAGAAGGACACGCTGCTTGATAATCCTTATCGTCACACTTCCTTACAAGATTCAACAGCCCTGGGTTCTATACAACTGTACTTTAGAATCACAAGGTCAGAAGAAAAGGTCAAGGATAAGCTATTTCAACTGAGCTCCTTTGGTATTCAACACCCAGTGAAAATCACCTCCCCCCCCACCCCCGTCCCCCACCACCTTGTCTGACCAATTAATCTTTGTTTTCCTAGAACTCTAGCTCTCCCACCAATACTCATGTCTTGATATTCAGCCTCTCCTGCCACTTCCTCTCATATTCCAACTCTTCTGTCAAAACGAAATCTCAACTTTGTTAAGAGGAGGCATGAAGTTGAAACTTTTCGTCTTGTACTCATCAGGATTACACGCAAGAAATTCAATTCAGGAAGACAAGAATAATTTATACAGCTGAGTGGGTTCCCTACATGTCAATCCTTCCAAAACAACTTTGGCTCCATCTCTCATTTCAACAACATTTACGTTTTGGACCTCAAAGCAATTATTGTATTTGGAGCTGATCTCAAACTCTCTTGTTGAGAGTTTCTCTTTCACTGCAATCCTGGATTCATAGTTATTAGTGTACAGGACAGGACCATTGGCCTATTGAATCCATTTATAAAGCTTCTCTAACATAGTAAAGGGTCACAGAGTTGAGCCCATGTTATGGGTGGAGGTGGGGAAGGCTATTGGCCTAGACCGAGAAGTGGTTTTAGATTCTTGAAGAGGAGGGAGGGAGAGAGGATTTTTTGGGGGGTTTTTTTGGGGGGCGTTGGGGGAATTACGCAGCTTAGGACCTAAAAACACAGCAGAAGTGGAGACAGAAAACATTAGATTGGAAGCTCAACTCTTTCATACAGGGGAGGTGATAGCCCAGTGGTATTATCGCTAGACTATTAATCCAGGGACCGAGATAGTGTTCTGGGGACCTGGGTTCAAATCCCGCCATGGCAGATTGTGGAATTTGAATTCAATAAAACAAAAAATCTGGAATTAAGAGTCTAACCATGACCATGAATCCATTGTTGATTGTCAGGAAAAACCCATCTGGTTCACTAATGTCCTTTAGGGAAGGAAACTGCCATCCTCACCTGGTCTGGCCTACATGTGACTCCAGACCCACTGCAATGTGGTTGACTCTGAACTGCCCTCTGGGCAATTAGGGATGGGCAATAAATGCTGCCCAGCCAGTGACACCCTCATCCCGTGAATGAATAAAGAGGAAGAAAAAAGGATCAGGTTTATCCCGAGGGAGTGCCCGAGGGAATGATGTTTGTCTGTCCGAACACAAAACCCTTGGTTTCCCAAATGTTTCTTCAGCGGTCACTGTGGGCTCATTCAGGCTTTTGGACAGCTCGTCCAATCACGTCGAGCGGGACAAGAGAGGTGGTGCCGATGCCAGTGATGAAGAGCCTGCTGATGGTCAATAGGAAGGAGCCAAGAATAGATCCCTGGGGGGATGTGGACATCAAAAGGTGTGGGATCAGGAAGTGATGGCATTGCAGGTGGGTCAGTTTCCACTACTGGGTAGCTCAGAATAGAAGCAAGTGCAGTATCACCTAGCTGGGCAATGGAGGAGAGGTGCTATGCAAAGGTGTTATATCAAAGGCTGTTGGAAAGTACCTGGGTGTACGGTTTACCATGATAAGCCACACTTGATTATTTCATTGGGGTGTTTCAATAATTCCATAACGAAGGAACAGGAAGGGTGTGGAAGCTTTGGAGAGGGTGCAGAAGAAGTTTACCAGGATGCTGCCTGGATTAGAGGGTATGAGCTGTAAGGAGAGGCAAAAAAAAAGTCAGGTTGTGTCTCTGCGGCAGCGGAGACTGAGGGGAGACCTGATAGAAGTTTATAAAATTATGAGTGGCACAGATAGGGTTGACAGTCAGAATCTTTTCCCCGGAGCTGAAATGTCTAAAACTAGGGGGTACGCATTTAAGGTACGATGGGGAAAGCTCGAAGGAGATGTGAGGGGCAAGTTTTTTGCGCAGAGAGTGGTAGGTGCCTGGAAAGTGCTGCTAGGGATGGTGGTTGAGGAAGCAGACATGCTAGGTGTGTTAAGAGGCTTTTTGACAAGCACATGAACAAGCAAAGAATAGAAGGATATGGACCAAGGGCAGGCAGAAGGGATTAATGTAATTTGACGTCATGTTCAGCGCAACATTGTGGGCCGAAGGGCCTGTTCCTGTGCTGCACAGTTCTACATTCTATGGATAGTTTACTGTGATAAGACACACTTGACTATTTGATTGAGGGTTTCAATAAACGCCTGAACAAGGGAATCCACTTGATCGACCACATTCACCAGCTTTGACATCCACTCCCCACTACTGTTCACTTGAATCGCATTAAAGATGAAAACTGCAAGTACGATCCCAGAAGTGAGAGGTTTTAATGAACGTGGATGGCTGAACGGACTGAGGCTATTTTCTCACAAGAAGAGAAAGCTGAGACTTGACGGGTAAAGTTATAAAATTATGAAAGGGTTTGGTAGGCTCAACAGAGAGAAGATGGTTCCACGAAGAGATAACTTTTTGTTTTGTTCCTTGAATGGAGGTGAGGAGGGAGGACAGAGTCAAAGACAAATACACAATATAAATACACAATAAATCCACTGAAGAGCTCAGGAGAAGAATTTTTTTTTCAGAGAATGGTTTGAATGTGGAGCTTGCTACTACATGAAGTATCATACAAACATATAATCATTGAATTGTTACAGCTCGCAGGAAGGCCATTCAATCCATTGTGTCCGTACTGGCCCTCCTGAGGAGCAAGTCACATACTGCCCCTCCCCCATCCTCTTCTCACATCCCTGCACATTCCTCCTCTTCAGATATTCAGCATATTTAGTAAATATACGGCACAGAACATGGCCACTCTGCCCATTGGACCAAAGAACAAGCCTCCCAGCATCGTCCCATATTCCCCCCAGTTGGCCCGTCATCCCAGGAGGTTAGGGGACGTTGGCTTCAGATCCCCTCACCTTTTCAGAGCTGAGGGTTTCTGTGTCTCCTCCCCTCTCAGGCCCCTACCATCCACCAGGGAGAAATCATTGGCAACCCCCCTCTCCCGTCTAATCTTTCCACCGCTCACTTTAGATCGATGGCCCCTAGTCACTGATCTTTCTGCCACGCCCTTGCCCATCCCCTCCACCCACTCCCCACACAACCTCGCACCTCTCAATCAAATCTCCCCTCGGCCCCTTATTTCCAAGGAGAGCCAGCCGATCTCTCCTCACCGCTGCATTTCTCCAGCCCCGGCACCATCCCCCTCTGTACCCTCTCTGGTACAATTACATCCTTCCTGTGACCAGAACTGCACACAGTGCTCATGCTGCGGCCTAACTCTTGATTCGTGCAGTTTCTTCATGGCCTCCCAGCTCTTAGATCCTAGATATTTTTAATCCACCTGTTCAGAGATGTTGTGATGCACCTCCAGAGCAGCTAGAACTTGAATCCAGGGGCTTCCAGCCCACAGTTAGGGACAGTATCACTGCACCACAAGAGCCCTGGCTCTTTTACTCTGCGCCTTTGTTACGATTGGATAGGTTTCTGCCTGCCTCCCTAACCACCTTGTTGGCCTATCCCATAACTTCAGGAATATGTAGTGAGACGAACTGAGTCTGAAAGGGAAGCTTAATAAGGGAGGAACGATTGGGACCATGTGCTGAAGAGGTGGTGGGGGGAGTGGTTGGTGGAGGAGGAAGCTCATGTGGAGCTTAAATTTGTTGGGCCAAATGGAAGTTCTCCATAACTCTGGGTAGGAGCCAAGTGAGCCAAACCCCTTCCCATTCACTCTCGTTGAACAGAAACCTAATTAACGAGACACCCTCTTGTTCAATGCATTGTACAAAATTCCAAGAATCGAACCCCTTCCCTTTCATTTCAATCATGCAAAGTTCCAAAACTCTAACCTCTTCCCGTACACTCCCACAGGGCAGTATTTTTGGAAACCCAAATCTGTTCCCTTTCACTTCCATCGTATAAAGTTTGAGTGGAAGACCCCTTGCCCCTATATAAAACCTTTCCTCACTGACTGTACTTGTACAACCCATTAACTAGCTTCTGGATGGCAGCAAAGTCTTAAAAGCCTTAAAAGTTGAATGTGTTTTTAATTAAGGTTGCGTGCTCGTTTCGCCTGTGCTGTCTGTGTTCCTGACTGAGTGGACCGGGAGGTACAAAGTATCCTTGCTTGCAGATTACAGAAACTGCGATGAGACCGCTCAGGCGTTAATCTCCGAGAGACCGATGAGAGAGAGAGAGAGAAAATGTGTGAAGGAATCTAGGTGTGGTGCAGTGCGAAAACAGGGCTCTGATTCCTGATGGAGCTGCATCTGCAATAGTTGCACACTGATGAATCTCATTGGGAATGAATGGTGCTTCATATCTCGGAGGTTGAGGTCAGCAGCAGAGATGGTATGAAAGAGAAAGCTTGATAAGTGCCCAAGGAGGAACTGAAAAGGAGGAGATGCTGATGGGGCTTAGATGAATTGGGGCGAGGTTGGTGTGAAACATGAGGTCTGCTGTGGACAAGTTGGGCTGAATGGCCTGATTTTGGCTCTAAATTGCATACACAATTCAACGCCAAGAATCTTAATGCTGCTCGTTATCTTATCTGTTACCTTCAGAGCTGTTGGCCAATTGATGATTCAGAGCCAAAAAGATGTTTGATTTTTTTTTTGGCCAGTTCTCGATTTGTTGTTTCCTTGGCTGAGTGTGAGAGGCACAAACCCACTCCGATCTCTGCAGGAGGCTCTGTAATGGATTTCAGTACAAGGTGGTTGTAAAGGACCCTGAGAGACCCCTCCTCAGCTGCTGGCCATATGGCCGTAAAGTGAGCAGACAGAAACAGGAGGCCATATACATCACTTAGTTTCCCGTGAGTATTCCCATACTTCCAATTCCAGCACTGCTGTTCTGGAACAAAGGAATAGCAGGAGAGCATTCAGCCCATCGATTGCAATTCACCTATCCTTTAGATTGTGGCTAATCTGGATCACAAAGTCATTTACTCGGTTCTGTAAGCATGAAGTAACAGGAATCATAGAACCCCTACAGAGTGGAAGCAGGCCATTCGGCCTGTCAAGTCCACACTGACCCTCCAAAGAGCATCCCACCCGGTCCCTGTAATCCTGCATTTCCCATGGCTAGTCCACCTAGCCTGCACATCTTTGGACTGTGGGAGAAAACCAGAGCACCCAGAGGGAACCCACGCAGACATGGGGAGAATGTGCAAACTCCACCTGAGGGTGGAATCGAACCCGGGTTCCTGGCGTTGTAAGGCAGCAGCGCTAACTGCTGAGCCACCATGCCACCCAGCTCATCTCTGAAAGGTTCATTTGATCCACAGCCTTATCATCTGTGTGGGAATGAGATTTCTGGGTTTCAACCGCCCTTGGTGAAGAATCCTGACCGCTTTTGAACAGCTTCTCTATAATTTTAAACTTTGGTCTGGCCTTCCCCCAGTAGAGGTGAAAGTTTCGCTCCCACCTATTGTTCATCTTTGGAAGTTCAGAGAAGGCTCACTGGCTTGATTCCTGGAATAAGTTTTTTTTTTCTGATGTGCAAGTGTTGACAAGGCTGTGTCTTCTAAACTCGGTGGAGTTTAGAAGAGTGACAGATATCTTATTGAAAGATATTGACTCCTCGTAATCAGCTGATAGACCCATAGCACTACACTTTACATAATTACACAAAGACCATCATTATTTAGAGTCATAGAGTCATACGGCATGGAAACAGACCCTTTGGTCCACCCAGTCCATGCCGACCATACTAAACTAGTCCCACCTGCCTGTGCTTGGCCCATATCCCTCCAAACATTTCTTATTCATGAAGTTCTCCAAATGTCTTTTAAATGCTGCAACTATACCCATATCCTCCACTTTCTGTGGAAGTTCATTCCACCCGCAAACCACTCTCTGTGTAAAACAGTTGCCCCTGGTGTCCTTTCTAAATCTTTCTCCTCTCACCTTAAAAATATGCTTCTTAGTCTTGAAATCCCAACCCTGGGGAAAAGATGCTATAAGAAATTGAACAAAACATGAACTATTAACCCCACAGTATTGTTTATAAAAATACACGCTTTAAGCTACAGTCTACTTGTTTGTTAATCCCAATGTAGTCTTTCACTTCGATACTGCCATTATCTTGGAGATTCATTCATTGTTTTAGAAATTAACAATAAAGTTATGCCTTCTGGAATTTCCCTCATTAAAGGCAATTAGATTTCTAACTCTTTCTCAGTTCTGATGGAACGCCACTGCGTGAACTCCATTTCCTTCTCTGCAGATGCTGCCAGACCTGCTGCATATTTCCAGCATAGAATCCTTCCAGTGTGGAATCAGGCCATTCAGTCCACACTGACTCTCTGAACAACATCCTACCCAGACCCACCCTGCAACCCAGCATTTCCCATGGCTAATCCCTGGACAGTAAGGGCAATTTAGCATGGCCAATCCAGCTACCCTGCACATCTTTGGACTGTGGGAGGAATCCGGAGCACCCGGAGGAAACCCACGCAGACATGGGGAGAAGGTATAAACTTCACACAGACAGTCGCCCGAGGGTGGAATCGAAGCCGGGTCCCTGGCGCTGTGAGGCAGCAGTGCTAACCTGTTTTGTGTTTACTCAGAACTCTGCTCAGGTGTTTCAGTCTGATGCCTTCTGGGTCCCGGAGCCTGCAAGTAGTCCACCATAGTATGACCCCACCTTCACCTGTGCTTTGGGCGAGGAAGCAGCTTGTGGGATCCTGACTCAGCAGCGATTGGAAAAGGGACTACAGGGAAGTCAAGTACTTTCACCTCTGTGTCACTATTTCCGATCTTTCCTGCCAGAGGCCTGATTTCACTGCAACAATAAGGGCTTACATTTATGTAGCACACCTTTCATATCACAAGGCACTTTGTTGGAGAAGCGTGAATCGAAGTTAGACGCGAAACTACACAAACGCATATTCAACAGTTAAAGATTGATTGGAGGTAGGTTTTAAGGAGTATCCTAGCAGAGACTGATGCCTTCAGATTTAAGGGGGAGGGTGGGATATCCCCAAATGCTGAAGACCCTGGCAAACAAGGATATGGACATCAATGGGTTGGAACAATTAAAATCTAGTGAGTGTATGAGTTGTGTGATAATGTACCCTCATGATTTGTGACCAGAACATGACGGAATTCTTCACTGACATACAAAGTGAATTGGCCCCATCTGATGCTGCAGCTAAACAAACTTCATTAAAAGGTATGACAATGGTTCAGCCATGGTTAATGCTTAGTGATGAATGCACGTCTTGCAGCAGTTATACAGTCATTCGTGGTCCAAAAATGCAACAGGGAAAACTGGCCAAAACCATGGCTCACAGAAGAAATTATGGTGAAAACAAAGAGTGGGGATAAATGGGTGTTTTTCTGGTTGGAGATCAGTTGCAAGTGGTGTGCCTCAGGGGTCAGTGTTGCGACCGCAATTGCTTACAATTCACATCGATGATTTAGACCAAGTGTAATGTGTCAAAGTTTGCAGATGACACCGAGATGGGTGGTAGAGCAAAGTGTGCAGAGGACACTGGAAGTCTGAAAAGGGATGTCGTTAGGTTAAGTGAGTGGGCAAGGGTCTGGCAGTACAAAGTTGGTAAAAGTGAGGTCATCCATTTTGATAGGAATAACAGCAAAATGGACCATTTTTTAATCGGTGAAAAATTGCAGCATGTTGCTGTGCAGAGGGACCTGGGTGTCCTTGTGCACAAATCAAAAAAAGTTGGCTTGCAGGTGCAGCAGGTAATTAAGAAGGCAAATGGAATATTGTCCTTCATTGCTTAGAGGGATAGAGTTTAAAAACAGGGAGGTTATACTGCAGCTGTATTGGGTGCTGGTGAGGCCACATCTGCAGTACTTGTGTGCAGTTTTGGTCTCCATACTTGAGAAAGGATGCACTGGCACTGGAGGGGGTGCACAGAAGTTCACTAGATTGATTATGGAGTTGAGAAGGTTGCCTTATGATGAGAGATTGAGTAGACTGGGACTATACTCACTGGAATTTAGGAGAATGAGGGGGGATCTTAGAGAAATGTATAAAATTATGAAGGGGACAGATGAGACAGAATCAGGGGTGTTGTTCCCACTGGCGGGTGAAACTAGAACCAGGGGCCATAGCCTCAAAATAAGGGAGAGCAGATTTAGGGCTGAGTTGAGGAGGAACTTCTTCACACAAAGGGTTGTGAATCTGTGGAATTCCTTGCCCAGTGAAGTAGTTGAAGCTTCCTCGTTGAATATTTTTAAGGCAAAGATAGATTTTTGAACAGTAAAGGGATTAAGGGTTATGGTGAACGGGGGTTAAGTGGAGCTGAGTCTACGAAAAAGATCAGCCATGATCATATTGAACGGTGGAGCGGGCGCTAGGGGCCAGATGGCCCATTGCTGCTCCTGTTTTTTATGTTCTTACGCTATTGAATCTAAAGAGTATACATATCGCGTTGCGAATGAAAGGAGCGAGCCTAAGGATTGGGAGCTGTTTAGAATTCAGGGTAAGGAACAAGAAATTCATTAAGAGGGAGAAAATGTAGTATGAGAGTAAATTTGTGAGAAACATAACAGCAGCCTGTAAGTATGTAAAGAGAAAAAGGCTGGTAAACAAAAACGTAGGCTGCTTACTGTCTGAAATTGGTGAATTTATGAAAGAGAAGAAAAACAAAATGACAGTGCAATTAAACAACAAATGAGCTGCCAGAGGAAGTGTTGGAGGCTGGTACAATTACAACATTTAAAAGGCATCTGGATAGGTATGTGAATAGGAAGGATTTAGAGGGATATGGGCCAAATGCTGGCAAATGGGACCAGGTTAATTTAGGATATCTGGTCGGCATGGACGAGTTGGACCAAAGGGTCTGTTTCCGTGCTGTACAGCTTTATGACTCTAAAGCTATTTTAGTCTGTCTTCACTGAAGGAGACGCAAAAAGCTTCTCAGAAATGTTAGGGAAGCAGAAGTCTTTTTGAGAAGGAGGAAGTGAAGGAGATTAGCATTAGAGAAAATAAAAAGTAGTGCTGGAGAAATTAATGAGAGTGAAAGTTAGGAAGTCCCCAGGGCTCAATAATCCACAGATAGGGTTACTAGAGGAGGTGGTCATAGAAAAAATGGATGTGCTGGTCGTCATCTTCTAAAATTCTGCAGATTCTGTCTAAGCAGATTGGAAGATGACAAATATAACTTCACTATTTAAAAAAGGTCAATGAGAGGAAACCAGAATTACAGACTAGTTAGCCTAACATCAGTGGTAGGCAAAATGCTGGAGTCCATTATAAAGGTTGTGATAACAGGACATTATGAAAACATCACTGGATTACACAAGTCAACTTAGATTTATGAAAGGGAAATCATGCTTAACGAACCTACTGGAGTTTTTTTTTTGAGTACGTTACAAGTAGAATAGAAGAGACAGAACCAGTGGATGTCGTGCATTTGGATTTTTAGAAAGCATTCAACAAAGTCAAACACAAGAGATTATTGTCAAAATCACAAGATTGGAGGTAATACAATGACATAGATTGAAAATTAGTTAGCAAACAGGAAACAGGGTAGGAATATATGGGCCTTTTTTCAGAGTGGGAGACAGTAACTAGTTAGGTATTATAGGGGTCAGTGTTCGGATCGAAATATTCACAATCAATGACTTGCAAGAGGAAATTAAGTCTAATATTTGCAAGTTTGCTGACAACATGGAACAATGAGGAATTGTGAGCAATGAGGAGGAAGTAAAGGGGCTTCAGTCAAGTTGAATGAGTGGGTAGATGCGTGGCAGATACAGTTTAACAGGGATAAAAAGAGCAAAGAACACAACAGTACAGAACAGGCCTTTCAGTCCAGCAAGACTACACCAACACATGATGCCTTTCTGAATGACGAAAAATCCTTTGCCTCTACATGGCCCTCTATTTCCTGCCTATTCACACATCAGGATGCCCTTAAACGTTGCTATTGTATCTGCCTCCACCATCTCCTCTGGCAGCACATTCCAGGCACTTACCACCCTCTGTGTAAAAAAAAACTTGCCTCTCACATCTCTTTTAAACTTATCCCCTTTTACCTTAAACTCACGTCTCCCAGTCAATAACATTCCTACCCTGGAAAAATAGTTTCCAATTTTCCATTCTATCCATGCCTCTAATACTTTTGTAAGCTTCCATTGGGTTGTTCCCTCATCCGTTGATGTTCAAGTGAAAACAAACCAAGTTTGTTCAAGCTCTCTTCATAACTAATACCCTCTAAACCAGACAATACCCTGGGTAAACCATTTCTGTACTCCTTCCAAAGCTTCCACATCCATCTTGTAGTGTGGTGATCAGAACTGTACACAATATTCCAAATGTGCCCCTAACTAAACTTTTGTACAGCTGCAACATGATTTGCTAATTTTTGTATTCTGTGCCCTGACTGATGAAGGCAAGCATAGAACACACCTTTTGACTACCTTGTCCACTTTCAGGAACCTGCATACCCAGATCTCTCTGTATGTCGATGCTATTAAGGGTTCAGCCATTTACTGTATACTTCCCTCTTGCATCAGATCTTCCAAAATGCTTCACCTCGCATTTGTCTGGATTAAACTCCATCTCTGCCCAAGTCTCCATTCTATCTATATTCTGCTGTATCCTCAGGCAATCCTCCTCACTATCCACAGTTCATACAACTTTTGTGTCATCCACAAACTTATGAATCAGGCCACTTACATTCTCTTCCAAATCCTTTATATATGTTACAAACAACTGTGGTCCCAGCACTGACCCCTGCGCGACACCACTGGTCATAGATCTCCAGGCAGACAAACACCCTTCCACCATTACTCTCTATCTTCTATGACTAAGCCAGTTCCATATCCATCTTACAGCTCACCATGGATTTCATATGACTTCACCTTCTATACCAGCCTTGTTCAAGTCTTTGCTACCACCATATCAACAACATCTACCACCCTGCCCTCATCAATCACCTTTGTGACTTCCTCAGAAAACTCAATCGAGGTTATGGGACACGACCCACTCAAAGCCAGGCTGGCTTTCGCTAATAAATCCATATTTTTCCAAAAGTGAGTAAATCCTATTTCTAAGAGTCTTGTCCTATAATTTCCTTACCACTGACGTAAGGCTCACCGGCCTGTAATTTACTGGATTATCCTTGTTGCCCTTTTGAAATAAAGGAACAATGTTGGCTAATCGCCAGTCCTCTAGGACTTCTCCTGTCACTGAAGAAGATACAAAGATTTCATACAAGGCCCCAGCAATTTTCCTCACCTGCCTCATTCAGCATTCTGGGATTTGTCAACTTAGTGCTTTTAAAACACCCAACGCCACCTCCTTTTTTATACTGACATGCCAAAGAATATCAGCATACCCCTCCTGAGACTCTCATTCCACCATGTCCTTCTCCTTTGTGAATATCGATGCAAAGTCATCATTATAGACCTCGCCCACTTCCTCCAGCTCCATGCATAAATTCCCTCCTTGGTTCTTAAGTGGACCTACCCTTCCCCTAGCTCCTTATATATGCAAAAAAAACCTTAGAATTTTCCTTAACCTGTTTGACAAAGCATTTCATGGTTCCTTCTAATTCCTTGTTTGAGTTCTTTCTCACCATCGTTGTAGGATCTGGCTGTCTTCAGTTTACTAAACCTTACGTATACCTCCTTTCAACTAAGCGTTCAATTTTTCTTGTCATCCTCATCCTTCATTTTCACAGGAAATGGGCAATAACTCTGATCTACTGGTCTTTGAAGCCCTCCCACATGCCAGATGTAGATTTATCATCAAACACCTGCACAAACTACATTTCCCCATTTCCTGCCGAACATTGTGGCAGTTAGCTTTCCACCAATTTAGTAATTTCACCTATGGACTACACTTATCCTGCAGATCATGCAAACTCCACAAAAATACACACAGTCCCCTGAGGTTGGAATTGAACTTGGGTCCCTGGTGCTGAAAGACAGCAGTGCTGACCAGTGAGCCACCATGCCACCCCTATTCAGGGATGGAGAATTCATAACCATCTGGGGTACAGACTACCAAAAGTTCACAACCCTTTGAGTGAAGTGAATGCTCCTCATCTCATTCCTGAATGACTTGCCCCTTATCCTCAGATTATACCCCAATATTTTAAATTCCCCAATATGTGGAAATAATCTCTCAGTATCAACACTGCTAGACCCCTTAGGGTCTTCTACATATCAATGAGATTGCTTCAAATTCTTCTAAGCTCGAGTGGATAGAGGTCCAATTTATTCAGTTTCTCATAACAGAACAATTGAGTTGCCTCCAATAAGTGAACTGCTTCTAATGCAAGTATATCTTTTCTTAAATGTAGAGACCAAAACTGCACACAGTATTCTAGATGTAGTCTCACCGAAGCCATGTACATTTATAGCCAGTCTTCCTTATTTCTGTACTCTAATCCCTTTGCAATGAAGGCCGATGTGCCATTGCCTCTTGCTTGCTGTACCTACATGCCTACGTTGTGTTCCTTGTGAAAGCACATTGCCACGAATATGTATTATCTTAAGATAATAAGAGTTACTGAGTCTAGAACCGTCAGAGAGGGAGAGGTCACATGATCCAATTTGAGGATGCGGTGAAGCTATTGGATTTGAACACAAACAGTCAGAGGAATAACTAGCCTGAAACAACACCTTTCTTTACTTTAAGAGGCCTCTCATCCAAATATGTGATTTGTAAACCCACAGGAAAATCCCATTACCACATGTCCTTAAATGGAGAATTTGAAATCTACATCCCTGTCTCCAAAAAAAGTAACCTCAGCCAGCCATAACTGATCGAGGAAGACACCTCAGTACTAAAAACTTGTGTGCAAAGTGACTTAAGCTGCAGATTGACATATGGAAAAATCTGCTAATTAATTCTTCGTTTTGAATTTAATTGTTACTTGGCCTAAGTGCTTTAAAGGCAACACTCTGGAGAGTATTTATGTCTTTTCTAGGCTTGGGGTTGTGTCAATGTTTGCGTGTGTTTTTTCAGTGTTGATCTTTTCAAAGCTGTTAGGTCTTTTTGACTTCCCTTGTCAGGACAAGTGCAAGAACGCCGAATTTCAAACTGTTACAACAATTTATCTTACTGGAGAAAACGGTGCCGATTGGCTGGCATGTTGAGTCTGATTGGCTGAAGTGTTGTCATGGAGAAAGCAACAGACCTATACGTTCCCTGAGTTCCTTGTCAATTGACAAAAGGCACAAGGGTTCATCATTCCTCATTCATTTGCAGAGAATGGGTTCGTCCTACAAACCTGACTGCCCTGGTCGACCCATTGTCTCCTCCTGCTCCTGCCCCACCGAACTTATCTCCACCTATCTCGACTCCATTTTCTCCCCCTTGGTCCAGGAGTTCCCTACCTACGTCCGTGACACCACCCACGCCCTCCACCTCCTCCAAAACTTCCAATTTCCTGGTCCCCAACACCTCCTCTTTACCATGGACGTCAAGTCCCCATACACCCGCATTCCCCATGCAGATGGCCTAAAGGCCCTCCGCTTCTTCCTGTCCCGCAGGCCCGAACAGTCCCCTTCCACTGACACCCTCAGCTGCTTAGCCGAACTCATCCTCACTCTCAACAACTTCTCTTTCAATTTCTCCCACTTCCTACAGACAAAGGGGGTGGCCATGGGTCGCCGCATGGGCCCAAGCTATGCCTGCCTATTTGTAGGTGACGTGGAACAATCCCTCTTCTGTAGCTACACTGGCCCTAAACCCCACCTCTTCCTCCTTTACATTGATGACCGTATCGGCGCCACCTCGTGCTCCCACGAGGAGCTCGAACACTTCATCCACTTCACCAACACCTTCCACCCAACCATCTCTAACACCTCTCTCACCTTCCTGGACCTCTCTGTTTCCATCTCTGGCAACCACCTGGAAACCGATATCCATTTCAAGCCCACTGACTCCCACAGCTACCTAGAATACACCTCCTCCCACCCAACTTCCTGCAAAAATGCCATCCCCTATTCCCAATTCCTTCGCTGCCGCCGCATCTGCTCCCAGGATGAGGCATTCCACTCCCGTACATCTCAGATGTCCTCGTTTTTCAAGGACCGCAACATCCCCCTCTCAGTGGTCGAGAACGCCCTCGAACATGTCTCCCGCATTTCCCGCAACTCATCCCTCACACCCCGTCCCCACAATAACAACCAAAAAAGAATCCCCCTCGTCCTCACGTACCACCCCACCAACCTCCGGATCCAACGCATCATCCTCCGACACTTCCGCCATCTGCAATCCGACCCCACCACCAAAGACATTTTTGTCCCTCCCCACCCTTATCTGCTTTCCAGAGGGACCACTCTCTCCGTGACTCCCTTGTCCGCTCCACACTCCCCTCCAGCCCCACCACACCCGGCACTTTTCCTTGCAACCGCAGGAAGTGCTACACCTGCCCCTACACCTCCCCCCTCAACCCCATCCCAGGCCCCAAGAAGACTTTCCACATCAAGCAGATGTTCACCTGCACATCTGCTAATGTGGTATACTGTATCCGCTGTTCCCGTTGTGGCCTCCTCTACATTGGGGAAACCAAGCGGAGGCTTGGGGACTGCTTTGTGGAACACCTACACTCAGTTCGCACTAAACAACTGCACCTCCCAGTCGCGAACTATTTCAACTCCCCCTGGGCCTCCTGCAGTGCCACAACGATGCCAGCCGAAGGTTGCAGGAACAGCACCTCATATTCCGCTTGGGAACCCTGCACCCCAATGGTATCAATGTGGACTTACCAGCTTCAAAATATCCCCTCCCCCTACCGCATCCCAAAACCAGTCCAGCTTGTCCCCGCCTCCCTAACCTGTCCTTCCTCCCACCTATCCCCTCCTCCGACCTCAAGCCCCACCCCCATCTCCTACTTACTAACCTCATCCCGCCCCCTTGACCTGTCTGTCCTCCCTGATCTGACCTATCCCCTCCCTAACTCCCCACCTACACTCACCTTTACTGGCTCCATCCCCGCCTCTTTGACCTGTCTGCCTCCTCTCCACCTATCTTCTCCTCTATCCATCTTCTATCCACCTCCCCCTCTCTCCCTATTTATTTCAGAATCCCCTTCCCCGACCCCTTTTCTGAAGAAGGGTCTATGCCGGAAACATCAGCTTTCCTGCTCCTCTGATGCTGCTTGGCCTGCTGTGTTCATCCAGCTCTACACCTTGTTATCTCAAGCTCAACAGCATGTTTTCCTTTGTGGCAAGATTAAAATTCTACACTATCAGGCTCCTGTTTAAACATTGCATTTACAACAATAACATTGAACAGACCATTTGGTCTGGCTGATCCATGCTAGTGTCCAGACTCAATAGAACCAGCCTCCCACTTTATTTCATCTCAACCTATCAGCTTCTAACACTCTGATGGATAGATTTAGATAGCACGAGCTAGATACATAAGCAGATTAATCAATCCAAACAAATAGCACATGTGTATGATCAATTATAAACACGCTAATGTAAAATACCTGTCAGCGTGCATCTTTCAATGATATGCCCAGCTCCTTTGAAGTGGGGGAGTTATTCATGAAACAGTTTTGTAGGCTTGAATACACCAGGATTTGGGTTATCCTGGGAATGCCGGACAAACCATTTATACCCAAATACTGCATATATTCAGACAGCTGGCTCATCAGGAGCCTGGGATAAACTGGGAGATTTAGATGCACTTGAAGTATGTTACCACAGGGAGTAGGGTCAGACACTCATAAAAGTCTTAGAGTCATAGAGATGTACAGCACGGAAACAGATCTTCAATCCAACTCTCCCATGCCGACCAGATATCCCAAATTAATCTAGTCCCATTTGCCAGCATTTGGCCATTATCCCTCTAAACCCCTCCTATTCAAATACCCATCCAGATGTCTTTTTAAATGTTGCAATTGTACCAGCCTCCACCACTTTCTCTGGCAGCTCATTCCATACACGCACCACCCTCTCTGTGAAAAAGTTGCCCCTTCGGTCCCTGTTAAATCTTCCCCATCTCGCCTTACACCTATGACCACTAGTCTTGGACTCCCCTACCCTGGGGAAAAGGCCTTGGTTATTCACCCTATCCACACCCCTCGTGATTTTATAAACTTCTATAAGGTGATCAGGAACATTGCAACTCTCCCTAATCGCCCACATCCGAAAGGAAGAGTGCATCACTCTACAAAAGGCCATCTCTGCACCTCAGTCTACAGACCCAGAAAATATCAGTCTTACTGCGCTAAGAACTTAATAACTATGTTTTATATTAAAAGCAATCAATCAAGAGACAGAGGTCAGTAAAATATTTTTTTTTAAAAATCCTCACTATTATAGATTTACAAAAAAATTATGATTTATAAGTTACCTGGGAATGGTAACTGTCTGGGAGAACAAATACATCAGTAGTGTAGATAGACACAAGTGACAGTACATGAGGAGTGCAATACACATGGTCTGTGCTTACAATAGGAGTGTGTTACTTATTCTGTCACCATAGCCTTATGAGGCCTTGGGGCTGCTGCCTCATTAGACAGTCAACAAGTGGCAACTTGACCTGAGGGCCACCACACCTCAGGTGAGGAGAAAGGGTTGAGAAGGAGAGTCCTTCGTGGTAACCTCAGCTGATGATGGGAATTGAGTCCATGCTATTGGCACCACACTGCTTCGCAAGCCAACCGCCCAGCCACCTGAGTTAGGAATACATCAGCTGTGTGAATAGTACAGAGGGCTGGAAACATCAGGATTGAGGATACACCGAGAATGTGAATATAGTGGAAATGGAGATTCATTGGGATGCTGATACGTCAGGAATGGTTGCGAGCGTGGATACAGTGGGAGCGTAGATATTACGGACTATAGATGCAAGGGCAGTGGCTATATATTAGGAGTGGGAGGGTACAGGGGGTGGAAACATTGGCAGCAGTTGTGAATGTACCAGGAGTGGTGTACATTGGGAATACAATGGTACACCAGAATTGGGGGTACATCAGGAGTGGGAATACACCAGATCTGTGAATCCAGGGGTGGAGATATGCTGGAGAATGAATCTTCGAGGGGTTGGGGGTGGGCGCGGTGGCACTGGGTGACGTGGGCTTTGGTGAGATTGTGGAAGAATTGGCCAAGAAATCCGACAAGGCCCGTCTCGAAGTCAGGTGCCTCTCGCTCCTTCCTTGACATATCTGCTGATTGGCGAGCTGAGCTTCTTTATCACTGTGCAGCAGTGGGTTACAATCAAGGAGGATGATTATGAACTGATGAATCCCTCTTTAGCACTACAATCCACCTCATTAATATTCAGCTTCCTATCTGGCCAGGTACACTGAACATCGGGAATTTTCAACCTGGAGGTCAGAGCAGGTACCTGTACCACTTACTC
Source organism: Rhincodon typus (assembly GCF_021869965.1). NCBI lineage: Eukaryota > Metazoa > Chordata > Chondrichthyes > Orectolobiformes > Rhincodontidae > Rhincodon > Rhincodon typus. Next base: position 75,103,579 of record NC_063339.1, on the reverse strand, counting down.
CAAAGGGACTCCACGTTGGATGCTGGGCACTGGCCGCATACATCCCAGGCCCATGGGCATTGCCATCTGACGTGCGCCAGCCTTTAAGAACCCTCATGACATGCCTCCAACCCACTTCCAGGCCACTTCTGCCTTTCAGTGCTGCACCTCAGAGCTACAACTCTCATTGTAATACTGTAGCAAGGACGCTGTGTGCTCGGGGAGAGAAGCACCCAGCTCATGGTTTGGATCAGATTGTATGTCTGGGCTCTTCGCCCACTGTCATGGTTTACACTCACTCTGAGACGGCCTGGATGTTCCCGGCATCCCTGCATTGCATTACCTTCCTCGTTGTCCCCTCAGGCTCACAGCACTACTGTTTATAATGTGCCGTTCGGTGCAAATACAAAGCTAGGAGGTTTGTCAGCACTCCTCAGTCCAGTCAAGGCAGATAGTCCTGGGGCTTGGACACGGTCAGTCAGACAGTCGGGGCCCGGTCACAGTCTCCACATAAGGGGTAAGGAGCTGAATGTGGGGCATAGGACATAACCTGGCTTGACTCTTCCTGCCCCTATTGTGGGCTGTTTTCCTCCTGGAATGAGAGAGAGAGAGAGAGAGGGCAGGGGCAGGTATGAAGTGGGCGGCACTGCTGGAGCAGATGAGGTGTCCAAGCGAGTGAGGAGACGGCACAGAGGGCACGCAGAAGGTGGGAAAGTGGCTGACGACGAGTGGGGTGGGGGCGATGTTGCGGACAATAGTGAGAATGGTGGAGCTCGAGCCTTGGTAGGAGGCGGATGCAGCGGCAGAGGGTGAGGCATCAGAGAGAAGATGATGGCACTCACCTGGCGCCCTGGCAGAGCAGAGAAGGACGTTGATATTCATGCTGCAACTGAGACTGCACTGACCTGGAGGGCAACCTTAGACCAGACTGCGTATTCTGGTGGCCTTTACAATAGGTGGTCCCAGGGGGAAGGAGACCCTCTTACCCCTGCACTACCCCATCCAGGTCGCCGGGTGCAAAACGGGGTGCCAACTTTCCCTCTGCCTGCCATGTGTGGGGCATATGTCAAGAACTGCGCAGGGACAGAATGGGCCTTTTAGAGATGGCACCGGTGCTGGTCAATTCTGGGATACCCCGGCAGTGTCAAGTTATTTCGGGGAAAAATGCGGGCGAAGATGGCATCAGGAATCAAACTAGAGGGACGCCGTAGAAGCAAGGCACATAGGTAATGAGGCCAGTTTGGTCAAAATACAGCATGAAAACCAACCAGGCCTCGTGGCAAGAAAGCTTTCAAAAAAAATTCAACGCACCTGGCACTTAACCAAAAAAAAATTGTAAGCATCGGCCCAGGGAGTGTGAATGCAGCGAGAGTGGGAATGCACTGGGAACATAGAGATAGCAGGAGTGTGAATGCAGCGAGAGTGGGAATGCACTGGGAACAT
>NC_063339.1:75094199-75102147 GCF_021869965.1 Rhincodon typus | reverse complement strand
ATAGCAGGAGTGTGAATGCAGCGAGAGTGGGAATGCACTGGGAACATGGAGATAGCAGGAGTGTGAATGCAGCGAGAGTGGGAATGCACCGTGAACACAGAGATGGCAGGAGTGTGAATGCAGCGGGAGTGGGAATGCACTGGGAACATAGCAGGAGTGTGAATGTAGCGGGAGTGGGAATGCACTGGGAACATCGAGATAGCAGGAGTGTGAATGCAGCGGGAGTGGGAATGCACTGGGAACATCGAGATAGCAGAAGTATGAATGCAGTGAGAGTGGGAATGCACTGGGAACATGGAGATAGCAGGAGTGTGAATGCAGGATACAGCGGGGATCTCGCATGCGTGTGAACTCTCTGGGAATATGAACAGTTGGGAGCAGTCTGAATATTCCAGGAGTGTGGGTACAGAGTGCCTGCTGTGTGTATTGGAGGTGTTTAATTCTCCTTTCCCATCCGGTCTAACACATTCGTCTCTCCTTCAAATTTTTCTGCTTTTGATTTTTCTTTCTCAAGAAGGAATTTTAAACAGTTGCACATGTCGACAGAAACTCCAAGCCCATCAGATCAATCCAGCAACAAAGATTCCTTGTTGCGAAACATAATTGCTCTGACCTTGGGGAGAATTCTTGTAATTTAGACTTAACACCAAATAAATCAATTCCAAGGGAAGGGGGCTGGGGGCGTGGGGAGTGCACTAGAGGGAATGTAATGTATTTCAGAGACTTAATGGAAACCATGAGCCTTGTTAATTCTCCACTTGCATCTCATACATCTCTCTTTCATCAGTTAGGAAAGGTTCGCTGTCATTTATCAAAGTGAGACGTAGGGAAGAAAGTGTACTGCCTGCTTGCATTAGTCCTCTGATCTGTAGAAAGATCCTTCTAGAGTTACTGCAGTTATACTCCAACAGGCCCTGTGGGTTTTTATTTCTCTCTGCAATATTAGCTTCAGATAAATCCTGTTATAATTTATAATTATAATTGGGCCTGCCTGTGGTAGTTTGGCATTTAGTTTGGTACAGTTATGCTAAGGTTTATTGCAAAACTCCAAAGAGGCGTAGGAGTTTCGCACCGCTAAACCCAGGGGCTTTGGTGGAACCTGCTTGCAAGGTATTGCCTTTAGCCCAGGGCTGTGTTAAGACCTGTTCAGGAGTATGGCAGATACCAATGCCAGGCCAGAGCTGCACCAACCACAGCCTCTTGTACTGTACACGTGGTTTTAAGTCCTTGTTTGTACAGGGAGACCTGACAGATAAGCGTGAACAGCTCTCAATAAAAATGTGAGCCTCCATGTCAATCGCTTGCTGTAATACTGACATTTGCACCTTCTCCCCGTGTCTGCGTGGTGCTCCGGTTTCCTCCCACAGTCCAAAGACGTGCAGGTTAGGTGGATTGGCCGTGCTAAATTGCCCCTAGCATCCAAGGATGTGCAGGCTGGGTGGGTTAGCCATGGGGAATGCAGGGTTACAGGGATAAGGAGGGGGTTGGTCTGCGTAGCATCCTCCCCAGAGGGGCAGTATGGACTCAATGAGCCAAATAGCCTTCCTCTATTGTACAATTCGTCAAGGTGCGACATATAGTTTTCAAGGTGCGACAGTTCAGAGGGGTATGCTAACTGACGGGATGGCAGTGGTCGTTAGTGTTGTGACCACGCAATCTGAGATCTGATGGGGCTTTTAACTACTTACTTCGATTGAGGCGGAGGTACATTTGAAATGTCCTCCAACTCCGAGGATGAGGGCTGCAGATCCGTGGGAATACCGCCCCCACCCTGCGGGTTCCCCTCCAAGCCATTCACCATCCTGACTCGGAAATATATCGCCCGTTCCCTCACTGATGTTGGGGATCAGAATCCTGGGATTGCTGTTCTCACTGCACCAGATCAATGGGCTGAGGCAGTTCCAGTAAGTAGGTCACCAAAAACTTCCCAAGGGCTGTTATGGATCAGCCTTCCCAGAAAGAAGGTTACCTCACACGTTTAAGACGAACTGATTCTGAGGTTTTAGAGCCGCAGGGCACCAAGTGAAAACAGTCAGTGTTATCACGTTTGCCATGTATTTTGGTAACAGTCAATACAACGCATCTTGCAGACCCCCTGGTGCTTCGGCTTTCTATAGAGTCATAGACTCCTAGAGATGTACAGCACGGAAACAGAACCTTTGGTCCAACTCGTCCATGCCAACCACATCCTAAATTAATCTAGTCCCATTTGCCAGCATTTGGCCCATATATCCCCAATCCCTTCCTTTCCAAGTATCCATCCAAGATGACTTTTAAATGGTGTAATTGTACCAGCCTCCACCACTTCCTCTGGCAGCTCGTTCCATACACGCACCACCCATTGCATTAAAAAGTTGCCCCTTGGGTCCCTTTTGAATCTTTGCCCTCTCACCTTAAACCTCTCTAGTTTTGGAGTACCCCCACCCTTGGAAAAAGATCTTGGTTATTTACCCAGTCCACGTTCCTCATGATTTTATAAACCTCTGTAAGGTCACCCCTCAGCCTCCGATGCTCCAGGGAAAGTAGCCTCCGGCCTATCCAGCCTCTTCCTACAACTCAAATTCTCCAACCCTGGCAACGTCCTTGTAAATCTTAGTCATCCTGGCTCAGCTGAGTTGTGCGCAGACCCTGTGTTGTGTGACAAAGTTGACCAGTAGGAGTCATCCTGCCAGACCAATCAGAGCTAGAATAGAAGCTGCTGGTTGTTCATTGGCCAGAGGTTTCTGAGCTGGGATTATGGAGCACAAGTGTGGCCACTGCATTGTAAAATGCATGTGTCTGTTTTTAGCTGAGGCAATAAACTAATGTCCCATCAGCCATCTCTCAAATTTCAGTGAAGAGTTGGTGCTGTCTTTGGAAGCTATTCCAAGAGTGAGTGAGCCCTCCTTGCTGTCCTGGCTGACATTTATCACTCTATCCTTGTCACTGAAAAGAGATTGTTATCACATTTGTTGTAATTGTGGCCTGGCTGTGCCTAAAGCCAGCGGCCATGTTTCCTATAACCGCGTCTGTACGTGAAAAATATTTCGCCGGTCGAAACGCACCTTGGGGTGGCCTGAGGTTGTGACAGGCTGTTATATAAACTCAGGCCTTTCGTTGTTCCTCCTTCACCCATGTGAGGCTGTTCCCCGCGGGTTTCCTGAGACTGGCCTCACCGCCAGCTTCTGGGTGCGGCTTGTGTGTGGCAAACTGAGGGGGGGCACGGGAGGGGACGGGCCAACTTTGAGGACCCCGATAGCAAAAGGCTAAGGAGGTCGGGTCTATCCATATCATCGCCGTGCCACTTACAGTGCCCTCGAATTGCTGCAAGATGCTACTCTGACCAACCCCTCAAGATGGGTATTGTACTCGGGCGTGAGCCACCAGGTCAGGAGACGTGGAATGAAAGTGCTGGATAAATTCAGCAGGTCTGGCAGCATCTGTGAAGAGAGAGAGAGAGAGAGAAAAACATTTATTGTTTGGAGTCTGGCAGGATGATCGAGCCACGGTAACATCACTCAACCCAGTAAACTTGAAGTCCCAGGTTTATGTCTGTGGGTTGCCCGAGGCCATGGGTTCAAATCCCACTTGCTAGTCGAATTTGAATTCCACAAATTAAAATCTGGAACTGAAAGCTGGTCTTGGCGATTGTGACAATGGACTGGGGAAAGTCCCATTGGTTCACCAACCCCCTTCCACGAGGTTAGTCTATCATCTGAGTCCAGTCATGTCCCAGAGCTCTGAGGTTGGGGGTGGGGTGGTGGGGGGAGCTCTTAACTCTGAAATTAGCCACTCGGTTGTAGGGCACTTCGGGTCAGGCTGACCGCGACAGCGGGAGCTGTGAAAAGGATAAAGAGGAGCGAAGCAGATTTTGTTCCGAATCTAGAGCCACAGGAAGGTTTCTGAAGGGGCCTGAGAGGCTGCTCAGCCTAACTTGGCAGAAACAGGCCGTGCCCTCCTTTCAAGGAACTCCTAGCCTGGCAAATACGAAATTACAACATGTTTGATTTGGCCCACGTGCAGGATGATTCTCTGCAGCTCCCTGAAATAAATGGTGTTATTAACATGTTCTGTGAGCCTTGGAGGCATGCTGGAGGTTTACACTAGAAGGGGGGTGGGGGGGGAGGGAGAGGCGAGTTTTGCATCTGACTCCAATATGTTTGGTAGTCAATGAGGTGACTGCCAGCTCACGAGCTAACAGGCCCCACTGTAGTTTCACTGCCCCCTACTGGTGCACCTTGTAATATGAAGCCTCCCACCCCCCCCCACTGATAGGAAGGCATCGACCTGTGCCCCCCCGCAACCCCCCACAACATCCCCGAATCACTGCTAACCAGGCTTTCGGCCTCCTTCCTCCAAGATGGAACTAAACACCTCGAGAGGCCTCGACATTTACTGCGACATTTCTCAAACTGAGCTTGTCCTCGCAGCCCGCTTGTGGCCTCGAGCAGGATGGGAAACAAGGTCTAGAAAGCTGCTCTGGCAGCCGCTTGGGAGAAGGGGATCGCCTGCCTGCTTCACGCATTGCGTTGGCGGGTCAACTTAAGTCCCTTTTCCCGCACAGACCCAGAGCCTACCAGAAACGGGCTGATCGTGAGCACAAATGGACTACCTCGACTGGCATTCCGTGCTGGTTGTCTGCCTGGCTTACCTCAGGCATTAAAAAACAACTCCTGATGTGAACCTCCAAAAATAATAAAGAGAGGCTTAATTGGCTGTGATTCTTCGATCTGACGCCAAGCTTTTGCTGAGCTGAAGTGTTGGTTTCCTGGAGCATTACTGAGTGTAATTTTGTTTATTCCAGGATGATTGGATTTGAACTCCGAACCTTCCTGACCAGAGTACGCTGGTGGGTAAACTCAGAGCATGTATGATGCAGAGAAAGAGAGAGAGAAAGAGAGAGAGGGGGGTGAGGCACCTTCCCCCTGCCACAGAAATAATTTGAAAGAACTTGCATTTATATAGTGCCTTTCACCATCATTTGCTCTCTGCCAAATGACTCTTCCTGGAAACCCGTGAGTACTGGTGCATACTAGTCAATGCCCAAGATCATCTGCCCCCGTGATGCCACGTGTTGTTGAATAGCCCCGCTTGATTTACCTGCAGTACTCTTTTGGCACTGTACTCCTGTATCAATCAGTGTCTTCAGGAGAGAAAAGGATTTTTCTCAAGTGGAATAAAATATACATTATTGCCTCCATGGACTTCAGAAATAGGTCAACATATTGCGGTTGTTGACCTCAATGACATTGTTCTAGGCAGGCCAGGCGAATTGGCCAATCGTACTCATCACACTGGGAACCCTCACACTGGCCTAGCATTAGGAAAGGCATGACATCATTGTGTCAACCCTGGTTAGACAATCCACTGACCTTCACTGCATGGACCCTCATGTGAGGAATGGCACTGGGGGTCAGGACAATAAATTTACAACAATGTGTGTGTATGTATGTGACTGTGTGAATGTATGTGACTGTGTGTGTGCGTAAGTAGCTGTGTGCATGTATGTGACTGTGTACATATGTTACTGTATATGTATTTGACTGAGTGTATGTATGTGACTGTGTGTATTGACTTTGTGTATTTATGTGACTGTGTGTAGATGTATATGAATGTGTGTATGTGTATGTTACACTGTGTGTGTATGTGACTGTGTGAATGTGTGTAGAGTGCATGAGATTCTGTGTGTGTCTGTGTGTGTATGTGTGTGTATGTCTGTGAGAGAGACAATGTGTGTGTATGTGCGCATGTGTGGCTGTGTGTGTAAGACAGTGTGTGTGTATGTTTGTGTGAGAGTGAGGCTGTGTGTGAGACTCTGCGTGTTTGTGTGTGTGTGTGTGTGTGTTTATATCTGCACGTGTGTCTATGTGTGTGGGTGTGGGTATATATGTTGTCACACCTCACTGGGGTAGCCCACTGGAAATCATGCCCCACTATTCCCAGAGTTGTCACAAAAGTTAGCAATTTTAGAAAATTACATGGAATTCTACCTGTCCTTTGGATCCGGTTTGACCGGAAACACAGACCAGGTTTCTCTGCTTAACAAGAATTAATATTCATTACAAATAAATCGATTCTAACTAAAAGTTTTTAGAAAATGAACTGTCAACATAAAACTCTACAAGTAATAACTCTAACTCTCTTGTGAATCCCACTGACACGCACACACACACACACGTTCACACACACGCACACATACACACAAACATACACATACATGCGCACACACACATACACACACACCATACATACACACACACATACACTAACACATACACACACATATGTACACACATATATACACATATACACACACACATAAACACACACACATACACACACACATACATACACACACACACTCACACACACATACACATATATACTTACACGCACACATACACATACACACACATTCACACAGACACACACACACACAAAGACACAAACAGACACACACACACACATACAGATACAAAAAAATTGGTGTTACCAGTGAAAGGAAAAACTCCAAAGGCAGTTCAGGGCTCCTGTCCACAGAGGTCACTGAAAGGGTTCATTTTTCTTGGTGGGACTTGATGATCTTCAATCTCTCTTCTGCAGTTATGTACAGTGGCTTTCAGGAGGCACGAAGTAGCTGGTTTACAACTTTCAAATCTCTGACTTATTGATTAAAAGCAACAGCTGACAGCAACTGGTGAGAGAAAACAAACTGACTTTCTTCAGGCTTTAGATTATTTTAACTGCAGAGAGAGAGAGAGAGAAACACCAGGTTTTGTCATCATAACTGGTCACTGCTCACAGACCAATCAGCGACATGTTACCAGCCGAATCTCACTTTGTAAATAACATCTAACGTCATCCAGTCTTCAGTAAACCTCACCACCACCCTACCTGCCCCCCACGACACACCCCCATGCTTGAACAAGCAACAATATAAACAACCCTTACAGTTTTAAATTATGTGGTTATCTCTTTCACAAGTCTTGTTTTAAGTCCTTCTCCTATTTCAGTCCACAATTAATGATACAGAAAAATGAAAATACACATTCATTACATGGATTTCATCACCAGATCTGGGACACACAGAGAACAAAACACAAGACTAACATCCATTCATCCTTCCTCCCCACTTTATATAACCTTCTACAATCTTAACATCTCATTAACCTCTAATTTACTCCATCATTTTACACTCAGGACAATGCATTGACAATTACAATGACAATGATCTTTTTCAGTGTTGTGAAGAATCTTTACATTAAATGGTTGAAACAGAAGATTTCATCTGAATAGTCATAGAAATTTACAGCACGGAAACAGACCCTTCGGTCCAACTCGTCCATGCTGATCAGATATCCTAAATTAATCTGGTCCCATTTGCCAGCATTTGGCCCATATCCCTCTAAACCCTTCCTATTCATGTACCCATGCAGATGTCTCTTAAATGTTGTAATTGTGCCAGCCTCTATCACTTCCTCTGGCAGCTCATTCTATACGCACAGAACCCTCTGTGTGAAAAAGTTGCCCCTTAGGTTTCTTCTAAATCTTTCCCCTCTCACCTTAAAACTATGCCCTCTAGTTTTGGACTCCCCCACCCTGGGAAAAAGACCTTGTCTATTTACCCTATCCATGCCCCTCATGATTTTATAAACCTCTATAAGGTCACCCCTCAGCCTCCGACGGTCCAGGGAAAAAAGCCCCAGTCTATTCAGCCCCTCCTTATATCTCCAGTCCCAGCACAGACTTGATGGGCTGAATAGCCTCCTTTTGCTCCTTTGCCTTATGGTCTTGCATTTTGAATCTTAAATGTTTCAATGAAAGCCAGTGGACTATGATCAGTTAGTTAATGTTTCTCTTTTACGTGCCAGACGTAGACGTCAAAGCATTGCAGAGCCAACTACAATTGCAAAGTCGGTACAGTGTGGAGCTGGAGGAACACAGCAGGTCAGGCAGCATCAGAGGAGCA
>NC_063339.1:75078198-75093799 GCF_021869965.1 Rhincodon typus | reverse complement strand
CTGATACCCATTGATTCCAGTTTTGCTAGGGCTCCTTGATGCCACACACACAGTCGAATGCAGCCTTGATATCAAGGGCTGTCACTCTCACCTCACCTCTGGAATTCAGCTCTTTTGATCATGTTTGAACCAAGGCTGTAATGAGGTCAGGAGCTGAGTGCCCCTGGCAGAACCCAAACTGGGCTTCACTGAGCAGGTTATTTCTGAGCAGGTGCTGCTCGATAGCACTGTTGAGGACACCTTCCATTGCTTTATTGATGATCGAGAGTAGACTGAAGGGGCGGTAATTAGCCAGGTTGGATTTGTTCTGCTTTTTATATACAGGACATACCCGCAAAACTTTCAAGATTATCGGGTAGATACCAGTGTTATAACTGGACTGGAACAGCTTGGCTAGGAGAGTGGCAAGTTCTGGAGCACCAGTCTTCAGTACTATTGCCAGAATATTGTCAAGCCCCATAGCCTTTGCAGGCTCCATTGTTTCCAACTATTTCTTGATATCACGTGGAGTGAATCGAATTGGTTGAAGACTGGTATCTGTAATGCTGGGGACCACTGGAGGAGGCCAAAATGGATCATCCACTCAGCACTTCTGGCTGAAGATTGCTGCGAACGCTTCAGCCTTATCTTTTACACTGATGTGCTGGGCTCTTCCATCGTTGAGGATGGGGATATTTGTGGAGCCTCCTCCTCCAGTGAGTTGTTTAATTGTCCACCACCATTCATGACTGGAGGCAACAGGACTGCAGAGCTTAGATCTGATCCATTGGTTGTGGGATCGCTTAGCTCTGTCTATCACTTGCTGCTTTCGCTGTTTGGTGTGCAATAGTCCTGTTCACCAGGTTGATACCTCATCTTCAGGTCTGCCTGGTTCTGCTCCTGGCATGCCCTCCTGCACTCACCATTGAACCAGGGTTGATCCCCTGGCTTGATGGTAACGGTTGAGTGGGGGATATGCCGGGCCATGGGGTTACAGATTGTGCTGAAGTACAATTCTGCAGCTGTTGATGGCCCACAGTGCCACATGGATGGTCAGTCTTGAGTTGCTAGATCTGTTCGGAACTTGTCCCATTTATCACAATTCGATGGAGGTTATTCTCAACGTGAAAGTGGTTCTTCATCTCCACAAGGACTGTATGGTGATTGCTCCTACCAATACTGTCATGGACAGATGGAATTGCAGCCGGCAGATTGGTGAGGATGAGGTCAAGTATGTTTTTTACCTTTTGTTGGTTCCCTCACCACCTGATGCAGAACTCATCCAGCGGCTACATCATAGAGCTGTACAGCATGGAAACAGACCCTTCCGTCCAACTCATCTGCATCGGCCAGACATCCCAATCTTACCTAGTCCCATTTACCAGCATTGATTGAGCGACAGCGGGGAAAGGTTTAAAAGGGACCTAAGAGGCAACTTTTTCAGGCAGAGGTTGGTGTGTGTATGGGATGAGCTGCCAGACGAAGTGGTGGAGGCTGGTACAATTACAACATGTAAAGGCACCTGGATGGGTATGTGAATAGGAAAGGATTACAGGGATAAGGGCCAAATGCTGGCAAATGGGACTAGATCAGATTACGATATCTGGTCAGCATGGGCGAGTTAGACAGAAGAGTCACATCAGGGAGTGCAGACCCTGGCGAATGCTAATGAGATTCACCCAGATATGGAGAGTCCTCCTTCTGAACGGGACACCCTCACTCTCCTGACCTGAGCATCCTCACTGACAATGTTCCCAGTATGATGGGACGTCGATCACTTCCAGTCCCTCCAGAGAAACAAGACTAAAGCAGATGCATGGTGCCTCAGTGTTTAGCACTGCTGACTCATGGAGCCAAGGACCTGGGTTCGATTCCACTTTTGGGTCTGCGAGGAGTTTGCACAAACTCCCCGTGTCTGCGTGGGTTCCCTCCGGGTGCTCTGGTTTCCTTCCACAGTCCAACGATGTGCAGGCTAGGTGGATTGGCCACGGGGAATGCAGAGTTACAGGGATAGGGGTGGGTCCGTTTGGGATGCTCTTTGGAGGGTCGGTGATGACGTGATGAGTCGAATGGCCTGATTCCACACTGTAGGAACTCTGTTACAGCAAGGAATTTGCCAAAAAAGTACACACACACTGCCTCCTGCACAGGGGGAGGCTCATCCTTCTAAGTCCAATAGGGTTTTATAGAGTTATAGAGATGTACAGCATGCAGACAGACCCTTTGGCCCAACTAGTCCATGCCGACCAGATATCCTGAATTAATCTAGTACCATTTGCCAGCATTTGGCCTGTATCCCTCTAAACTCTTCCTATTCATATAGCCATCCAGATGCCTTTTAAATGTGGTATTTGTACCAGCCTCCATCACTTTCTTTGGCAGCACGTTCATACACGCATCACCCTCTGCATGGAAAAGTTACCTCTTTGGTCTCTTTTAAACCTTTCCCCTCTCACCTTAAACCTATGCCCTCTAGCTTTGGACTCCCCCACCCTGGGAAAAAGACCTTGCCTATTCACAGTATCCATACACCTTATGATTTTATAAACCTCTATAAGGTCTCCCCTCAGCCCCCGACGCTCCAGGGAAAATAGCCCCAGCCTATTCAGCCTCTCCCTGTAGCTCAAACCCTCCAACCCTGGCAACATCCTTGTAAATCTTTTCTGAACCCTTTCAAGTTTCAGGGAGACCAGTGTTTGCTGGCATAGGGAAGCTGGAAGGGCGAGGGATGCTTGGGAGTGACCTGGCTCCTCCCTCTGGGTCCCCACTAGTATCTCTCACCCACCTCTTTAAAATTGTGTGATCACAATACCTTGTCCATCCTGCCACTTTCCTCCTGACAATGGTGCCCATTCACTTATAGCTGAGTGCAAGGTTAGGTTCAGGGTTAGGACTAGGGTTAGCATGAGGTTTAGGGTTCGGATTAGGGTTAGGTTTAGGATAGGGTTACAGCTATGGCCATGGCTAGGGCTAGGGTTAAGGCTAGGGTCAGGGATAGCGTTAGGGTTAACATTAGGATTAGGGTGAGGTTAAGGGCTAACCTTAGGGATGGGGTTAGAGCAAGGGTTAGGGTTAGGAATAGTGTTAGGGTTAGGGTTAGGACTAAGAGTTAGGGCTAGGGTTAAAATTAGGATTAGGGTCAGGGTTAGGGCTAGGGTCAGATTTAGGGTTATAATTCGGAATAAAGTCTGTACAAGGTTGAGCAGGGGTCTGGTCTCTGGCGATAGGGTTAGGATTAGATCTAGGATTATAATTATGAATAGGATCTACACAGGGTTCAGCAGGAGCCTGGTCTCCGGCAGTCTTCTGAGTGGGCATGTAGGCATTTTTCCCTCTGCCAGCTGAGGATACATGTCTGAGATGTGGTGCCCAGAAGATGCTGGCCAGTCTACTCCAGCTGAAGTATCGCCCCCCCCATCCCCCCGGCAAAAGGTGACCGCATCTATCGTGTGGATGGCGAAGCTGAAGCCCTTACTCATGTCGCCCTCTGAGGGTTCCCAGGTTCTGGAGGGGCACAGGTCGCTGCCTCTCTTGCCCCAACTCCTGCCTGCGGATGGGCAGAGGAAGAGTTAGCGGACGAGGCTGATGAGTAGTATATCTGTACATTTTTAAAAATTCCTCTGTGGGATGTGGATGCCGCTGGCGAGAATAGCATTCATTGCCCATCAGCAGCAGTCTGTGACCATGCATGACCTTCTGAGGTGCCCCCCCCAGCCCGTTAAAGTGAGTGGGAAGTGCCAGCACCCATGAAGGGCTAGCTGTTTGAGGCGATGAGGTGAGGTGCTCAGATTTATTATTGTCACATGTACTGAGATGTAGTGAAAAGTAATGTTTTGCGTGCTAACCCGACAAATCACACTTTAAATAGGACGTTGAGACATTGCAATCTCCGGCACAGAAATAGGCCCTTCGGCCCATTGCGTCTGTGCCAGCCAAACACAGCCACTGAAATATTCTCATCCCATTCCCTAGCACTTGGTCCTTAGCGTTGTATGCCTTGGGGCAGCAAGTGCACATCTGATTACTTCTGTTCTGCCTCTCCCACTCTTAGAGACAGTCAGTTCCACATTCCCACCACCTGCTGGGTGAAAATGGTTTTCCTCACATTCCCAACCCCTCCCCCCACCCCCAACCAAACCTTAAACCTGTGCTACCTGCTCGTTGATCAATGGGAAAGGTTTCTTTCTGTCTACCCTGTCCCTCGTCATTTGATACATCTCAGCCATGGTGAGGCTTGACAAAACATGGCACCAGTCACCCTTGGAGATCACTGGAGGTGGTTGACATTTCTCCTGCGCTGTATTCCAGTCCTTTTTTGCTGTGGGAAAGTAGCTCTGAGCTGTGACCTCGGCCCAGGGAACGATGGGCTGGCGTTGGGGCGCGGTCACCCAGGAAGAGGATGTGACGTCACCCATCAGTACCCCGAGGGCAGTGTCGGTGATCCAGCTTTGATTTCTTACACAGGGCAAATGGGTGGGGTTTAGAGGGGGAGACCACCACCAGCCCTTGGGACGTAGCTGGCTCACAGCAGGTAGTGTGCTGTCCCACTGACCTTCGAACCCAGCGCAGGAGCTTGCAAGTTCCGGAAGGTCCCGGCTGGGGCCTGGGTAGCTGGCCCGTTTCGGCTTGGCCAAATCACTCATGAAGTATGGCACCCGCACAGGTGACGAGAACGGGTTCACAGGACATCGCTGTCCCCAAAGTATCGGCCGGGCACGATACCATCTAAGGGCCACACTCTGACGTTCGTGATGCGGTGCTTCTATAATTGCTGTCGCTCAATCAAAACAAGCACCCAATCCGAAACTGATGGATTTTATTCGCCAAAGGTATTATGGGATATTGTGCAAAGGCGGGAATATGGAATGAGGTCACAGGTCATCGTTGAATGACATTCGAGCAGCGTCACGAGGCTAAAAGGGTCTCCTCCTGTCCCTGTGTTCCTAAGCATTTAACAACCAACACTTTTTGAAAATGTCCATTTGTTTAGCACTTATCTCAATTTGAGGGTGTCGCCAAGTGTTCTGCAGTTATTAAAATGCTTCCAGAAGGCAGGCGGGATGTTGGTTAAAAGTCTGACTCGAAAGCTGGCCACCCAGATACAGATGCCCTCTCTCAGTTCTGTCCAGCCATGTTAGTGTGTTCTGAGCTGGACATTGTAACCCCAGGAGCAACTACCAAACTGGAAGACACATCAGGAAAATGTTGCTCAGTGCGGCTGGAAGCATCTGAGGAGAGAGGCAGAGAGTTTAAACCTCCAATGTGACTCTTTGTTGAAACTTGAAACAGTGCATTCAGAAGAAGAGCCACGTTGGGCTCAAAACGTTCACTCTGTGTGTGTGTCTCTCTCTCTCTCTCTCCCTCCACAGACACTACCGAGCTGCTGAGTTTCTGTGTGTTTGTTTCAGCGTTTCAGCATCTGCAGTATTTCACTTTGGTTTGAGATGGCTACGTCGTGATGACGTCACAGGGCTATTAATCCGGAGGGCCAGGCTCATGCTCCAGCAACATGGGTTCAAGTCTCACCAGGGCTTTAAAGTTCAATAAACCCAGAACTGAAAAGTCTTTGGAATGGTGGCTATGAAACCGTCGCTGTAGAGTCAGATTTTCGCTAAATGCGCCATCTTTGCCCGGTCCGGCCTACGTGCGGCTCCAGGGGCAATGGATTTGACTCCTAACTGACCTCTGAAAATGTCCAAGTTGAGTCAAAGGTCACGCGGGATGGGCAACAAAACGGAAAGGAAGATGTATTCCGACAAAGCAAAGATGAAATGGTCTTCTCTCAAATGTTTCCTGAGTCTGGCAGCACCCTCTTCCTGCAGTGGCACACTTTGAAGGGGTTACTGTGAGGATCTGCTCACACCCTTTGTTTCAAATCCATTACACAGGCAGAGCATCAGGCCCGAGGTCAGTAACATATCCCTGAGGCACAGCCCACTTGAGGCTCCCTGCTATATTTAACACTTCCTGAACTCTGTTTCACCTTGCATGCAAGAGACAACTTGTCAAAAAAAAACAAGGTTGTCTTCTCCAAGTTCAGTGAAAGGAAACAAACTGATAACATAATAATTGTGGTCAAAGTCAGCAAGAATTCAAAATGACTCAGTCTGTTGACTCAAAGCATACGGTTGAAGACTGCTCTGCCATGTCTCACCAGTGTAATGGTTTTATAACGCCTCATTCAGCATCCCCTCCTCACATCCCTCGCTCCCCAAACTGATCAATGCTCTTCCACTTCACTCTCATGCCCAAAAACTGATGATCATCTGTCCGTTGCCCTGCTCCCTGAATTCACTGGGTCAAAAAACTCCATATAGGCTGGTATCCCATCACCGGGTCACCCTTTATGTACACGTGGAGGGTCCCAGACACTGACCCAGTTCCCTCAGAGCCGGCTCTCGGAGTGAACAGGACCTCTGACCGTCCTGTTTATATCTGTCAGCCAGGGCTCCCTGATCGGACCAGCCTTTATGTGACAGACCTCTTCCAATCACTACAGGTAGCAATCTTTCCTCTGACACAGGAGGTTCTGGATTCAAGGCCCTCTCTACTTAAGCACATGAATCAAGTCTGACACCCGCCAGGATGACTTAAGGAAGTGCTGCAATCTCCAAAGGCCCAAATGTTCAGGCTTTGAGGGAAGTTTTTGCTCCTGGATGTAAAATGACCCAATGGTACAATTTTAAATAAGAACTGGGGAATTCTCCCGGGTTTTCTGACTGTTAATACAGTCTGGGAATTGTTGTGTCAGGGATTGGCTCGGAGCAGCTTTCAAGAAGCCTAGCTATCGATTAACATTAATTTTCATTGAAACATGGTAACATCTAACTATGGACAAAATGAGACTCCACATGAGGCTCTTAGATCAAACCATCTCCCAGTCAATCTGCTAGTTGCGTGATGATATGGATTTTTGATGCACGTCATCCTGGCTATCTTTATCCCTGACACAAAGATACGCGGGAAGGCAAGTGGTGACGCTGACGGATTTAGACAGATTAATGAGCAGGCAGCAACTTGGCAGACGGAAGATAATGTGGGAAAGCGTGAGGTAGGAGCTGAATATTATTTAAATGGAGAAAGACTGCAGAAGGCTGCGGAACAGAAAGCTTTGGGACTCCTCATTTATGAAGCACAAAAGGCTAGTATCAAGGTTCAGCGGGTCACAGGGAAGACAAATGGAATGTTGTTCTTCATTTCAAAGGAAATGGAATATAAAAATTGAGGGGGGGGTTGGTTTTGCTAACACAGCAGGAATACTGTGAACTGCTTTAGGCCTCTTACCTATGGAAGGATACATGGCATTGGAGGCAGTGCTGAGAAGGTTCACTAGACTGATACCAGGTATGGAGGGACTGTCTTATGAGGAGATGTTGAGTAGATTGGGTCTGCACTCATTAAAATTTAGAAGAATGAGAGGTTACCTTATTGAAACATACAAGACTCTAATGGGATTTGACAGGGGAGATACAGAAAGGTTGTTTCTCCTTATGGGAAAGTCTGGAACCAGAAGGTCTAATCTCAGAGTAAGGGGTTGGATATTTAAGACATTTGAGGAGGAATCTGAGGAATTCTTTATCGCAGAGGGCTGTAACGGCTGGGCCATTAAATGTATTCAAGGTTGAGATAGAGAGATTTTTAGTCAGTAAGGTAATCAAGGGTTTTGGGCTAAAGGAAGGAAAGTGGTCATAAGGGTTATCAGGTCAGCCATGATTTTGTTGAATGGTGGAGCAGAATTGATGGAAGGAGTAACCTAGCTTTTATGAGTGGCACGGTGGCTCAGTGGTTAGCACTGCTGCCTCACAGCGCCAGGGACCCGGGTTTGATCCCAGCCTCGGGTGACTGTCTGGGTAGAGTCAGTACGTTCTCCCTGTGTAAGTGTGGGGTTCCTCTGGTTTCCTCCCACAGTCCATAGATGTGCAGGGTTGGTAGATTGGCCAAGCTTACTTGCCCGTAGTGTCCAGGGATGTGTAAGTTAGGTGGATTAGACATGGGAAAAAGGGAAAATGGGTTGGGGGGGGATGCTTTTCAGAGGAGTGGTGTGGACTTGCTGGGCTGAATGGCCTGTTTCCAATACTGTAGGGATTCTAGGATGGGCTGAATGGCCTACTTCCGCTCCCATGCCTTAAGGCCATAATGGAAACAGATTATCCAGTCATTCTCCCATCACTTGCTATGGGATCTTACCATGCGCATATTCAACAGCATGTTTCTCCTTACAACAGCAGCTGGCCGCACCGCTCTGGGGGGATGTGATGGAAAGCACGGTATAAATGCAACGTTTGTTTTCGATGTCACGGTACAGGGAGCTGTCATGATGTTGGAGCCAAGTAGTGGTCAGTCTGGCCGGAGTGAGTTAACCCTTCGATGGCTAATGCCTGCGGCAGCCTTTACAATAAACACCCCGGAATGAGCGAGAGAGTAAGAGCTTCAGTGTTCTTTGCTGTTTGAGCAGCGACCTGAGGCATGCAGATGTGAAGCCAACACCTGGACTATGACCCCGTCAGAGGGACACGCCATTCGCCGCAGCTGCTTACTGAAGCAAAATACTTTAGCCAGTTTTTTTTCTCTCCCAGGGAGGAAACTCTTGTTTATTTAGCCGGGATCAATGTCGAGATTGGCCTGCATTTCAGGAGTTCAAGGGTCGGTGTGGATGTAATGGATCATACTGACCGATTATGTGGTTCCTCCACCGTTGTGATGATTTCGGATGTGCCACAAATTCCTTAGCAGGAAACAAACTTTTGTTACTTTTACAGTCACCTCCCCTTTTGCTTAGCCTTTTCCATTTCAGGAATTCTACTGATGCTTCCCGTCAGCTCTATTCTTGCCCGACAGAAGTCCACTCATATGGAAGGGGTTAGAGGGATATGGGTCAAATGCTGGCAGATGGGACCGGATTTATATAGATATCTGATCAGCATGGATGGGTTGGACCAAACTGAATTGACCAATGTCGTTTTCCACTGTCATTCTAAACCCTATAATATAATTTATTACTGTCCCCTAAATGCTTCCCTACTGTCACTTGATCTCCTCGACCCACCTCAATCAGAAGAACCAGGTCCAGAAGTGACTCATTTATCCTATGCTGCAGTGCTCCAGTGAAGCTCAGCACAAACACTTCATTTTCCACTTCGGGAACTCTACAGCCTTCTGGGCTCAATACCAGGTTCAACAACTTTAGGGCTGGTTTCGGATAATTTCACAGAAACGAAAGTGAAGTTCAAAGTACCAAGTGACTGAACAGAAGTACCAAGTGACTGAACAGAACCACAAGGGGAGGTAATGGCCTAGCGGTATTATCGCTGGACTGTTAATCCAGAGATCCAGATAACGTTCTGGGGACCTGGGTTCGAATCCTGCCATGGCAGATGGTGGAATTTGAATTCAATAAATATCTGGAATTAAGAATCTAATGATGACTGTGAATCCATGTCAATTGTTGGGAAAATCCATCTGGTTCACTAATGTCTTTGAGGGAAGGAAACGGCCATCCTTACCTGGTCTGGCCTACACGTGACTACAGACCCACAGCAATATGGTTGACTCTGAACTGCCCTCTGGGCAATTAGGGATGGAGAATAAATGCTGCCTGGTCAGTGACGCCCCTCATCCCGTGAATGAATAAAGATAAGGCTTCACCAATTCTCCCCAGCCCCAAGTGGGACAAATGGAGTTGAGATAAAGGATCAACCATGATAACATTGACTGGCAGAGAGGCCTCAGAGGGTCAGTCCTACTGCTGGGTTTCCAAGTCTCTGTTCAGAAGTATGATCCAGGACAAGAAGATGACCTTTATCGTTGCCCGTCATCTCCTACTGGCGACAATCAGGAGGACTCCGCATAGTCCCAGGCCCAAGGAAACTGGACACCCTCAGCAAGGTCAAAGGGCAGGATCACTCATAACAATAGATGGGTGAGGAGGGAGCCTGGGATTGGAGGAGACGGAGTGGCAACATGGGAGAGACAGACTGTGATTGGAGGAGCAACTCCTTTCTCCTGCACTCTCTGTTACTCCAACCAAAGGATGTGAGATGCGACCTTTCTTGAATTGTTGGCTTCTGTCACTGAGGTTTTGGGAGGTGGGCTGGGGCATTTGTGAGCTGGCAGGGTGAATTACCCTTATGGGGTCCAGCGCACCCCCCCCCCCCCCCCCCCTCACCGAACACACGGTTCCATCAGATAGGGACGTCGAGGCAACAATGGACGAGATATATATTCAAGGTAGACTGACAATGTGTGACTTGGAAGGCTGGAAGATGTTGATATTGTCATGCAACTGCCCTGCTTCTGGAAGGTAGAAGTCTGGAAGCTGTTGTGGACTCTTGCTGTGCACGGGATAATCACATTAACCCGCGTGCATCTAACGAACTCACCACATTGGGGTACCACCGGATATCAATGTTCTGATTTGTAGGAAGCTGGTTTAAGCCCGTCCCACACTTGGGGTCCCTTGTAAGCAAGGATTAATATGTAGTGGGGTGCCTGATGGTTAGTGCGCTGCCCTATAATTAGCCCACATGCTAGCAAGTTCTTGACCTCAATTGCAGTCCTTAAATTGACTGCCTTCTAATGTGGTCGCCCAGATCATCAGCAGACACACTTTTAATGGGTAGAGACAGGCAGTTCCATCTGGAAGCAATCAGAGCGCCAAAGAACAGCGAAATCTTTTGAACAAGGGCCCTGGAAATAAGTCTCTCTGTGATGGTCTGAAATAGGCTGTGCGAAGGCTAGCAACGCTTTCAGGAAACAGCCGGGCCCCTTGCACTTCCATTTCTTTCAGTTTTAAGGGAAATGAGCTTTTGTCACCCAAGTGGGACTCCTTAAAGAGAAAGAGCCGAACACCGTGAGTTGTAAACTCTCACAGGAGGAATCCAACAACATAAGTGGAACCTAGTAAGTGTGTAAGCCAGAAGCAGTACTTGTTATGTAATGAATTAAAGGGGAGGGCTCTAGACGGCGTTCCTCAGACCCCCGTCACCACAGGCTTAGCACATACAGTGCTGATAACAATCGAAACCAGCACCCTTCACACCATTGCTAGGCAACAATGACTCACGCCAATAGGCCCAATTAAAGCCTTACATTGGTTCTCACCCATTTACCTTTCCCACTCCAAAGCAGCCACCAGGTCCATAACTCAGCCTCTTAATGATCTGGATTTAGGAATGTCCCAGAGGCCCAGTTTCAAACACTTCTGTAATATAATTTGGTGACTGGATTAATTACATTGGAGGGGCGTTTTCAGGATGGTATAGCCTGTAACTAGCGATGTGCCACAGGGATCACAGTTACTTACAATTTGTGCTAATGACTCGGCTGGGAAAAGTAAATAAGCCAAGTTTGCCGAAGACACAAAATAGGTGGGGATGACACAAGTAGTTTACAGAGGTTATAGACATGTTAAGCAATTAGGTAGATGGAATATAACATGGGGAAATGTGACATTATGCACTTTTGGGGGAAAGATTAGAGAAATGTATATTATAGAATCATAGAATTTTACAGTACATATGGAGGCTATTAAGCCCATCATTTGTACCAGCTCCTGAAAGAGCTACCCAGCTAGTCCCACTCTCCAGTCTTATCTCCGTAGCCCTCTAATTTTAATTAAGTATTATATTATATTAGTTATTATGTTATAAATGCAGAAAGACTGCAGAAAGCCACAGAACAGAGGGATTTTGGAGGCCTCGTGCATTCAAGTTCAGTAGGTATTAGTGAAGGTAAGTTGAATGTTGTTCTTTATTTTTAAAGGGAACGGAGTATAAAAGTAGGGAGGTTTTGCTAAAATTATACAAGACCAACGCTGGAGTACTGTGAACAGTTTTGATCCCCTTATCTAGGGAAAGAAATACTGGCATTAGAGGTAGCCCAGAGAAAGATCACTGATCAGTTACCAGGTATGGAGGGACTGCTTTATGAGGAAAGGTTGAGTGCGTTGAGCCTGTACTCAACAGAGTTTAGAGGAATGGGAGGTGAACTTATTGAAACATACATGATTCTTCGATGACTTGACAAGGCAGGTGAGGAAATTTTTTTTTAACCTTGAGGGAGAATCTAGGACCAGAGGACATAATCTCAGAAGACGGGCTCACTCATTTAAGTCAGAGGTGAGGGGGAATTTCTTCTCTCTGAGGGTGGTGAATCTGTGGAATCTTTTACGGTTAAGGGCTGTGAGGCTTGGTCATTAAGTGTATTGAAGGTTGAGATAAACAGATTTTTCATCAATAAGGGTATTTAGGATTGTAGAGAAAAGACAAGAAAGTGGAATTGAAGATGATCAAATAGGCCATGATCTCATTGAATGACAGAGCAGACTCAATGGACTGAACAGCCTACATCTGCTCTTATGTCTATGATCAATGCAGAGAAGTGTGATGTGATGCATTTCAGCTGGAGGAACATTGAAAGATAACATAAAGCAGGGAGTTAAGTTCTAAACAGGGTACAGGAACAGAAAGCCCTGGGTGTGCATGTGCACAGATCACTGAAGCTGGAAGGAAAGGTTCAAAGTATATACTGCCCTGGGCTTTATTAATAGGAGCGTAGAATATAAGAGCCAGGAGAAGATGTTGAACTTGCATTAGACACTCATTAGACAGCAGCTGGAGTAATGCATACAGTTCTGGGTGTTACATTATAGGAAGGATGTGAATATTTTGGAGAAAGTGCAGAAGCGATTTACAAGAATGGCTCTACAGATGAGAAACTTCTGACGATAGACTGGAGATTGGGACTGTTCTCCTTTGAGAAAAGGCTAAGAGGAGATCTGATTGAGGTTTTCGAAATTGTGAGGGTGGTGGGGGGGAGGGGAGGATCGACAAGATAAGGAGAAACTGTTCCCAACTGTAAAAGGGTCAAGAACTAGAGGGCCCAAGGTTTAAAGTGATTTGCGAAGCAAGCAAAGACGAGGTGAGAAAAACATTTTTTCCACACAGTAAGTAATTAACGTTTAGAAAGCATTGCCTGGAAATGTGATCGAGGCAGGTCCAATTGAGGCATTTAAGAGGATGTTGGATGATAATTTTGATAGAAATAATGTGCAAAGGTATGGAGAAGAAAAAGCCCAATTGGCAGCATGTAATTAGGCTCATTGATGAATCAGTACAGACATGATACAGGCCTCCTTCTGTGGAGGATAGTAAAATGTAGGGTATGCAGGGTAGATTGATCTTAGTAGGATAATAGGTCAGCACAACATTGTGGGCCGTAGAGCCTGTACTGTGCTGTACTGTTCTGTGCTCTATGCTCTAACACTTCAGTGATTCTGTGTTATGAAGGCAATCTCAGAGCTTTGCCATGGACTCGTGATCACTGAAGCTTCTTGTCATGTGGATATGACCGATGAACAGAAATCAAGTGTGTGTGACACATCCTGACAACAGGGAAGAATAGTGAAGAAAGGATATCTAAGATTACAAAGAGATCTTAATCAACTGGGGCAATGCGCTGAGGAGTGCCAGATGGATTTTAATTTGGATAAATGCACTTTGGTAAAATAAACAAGGACACTTGATTGTAAGGCTCTGAGTAGTGTTGTAGAACAAAGAGACCTAGGGTTCAGATACATAATTCACATGTAGACAGGGTGGTTAAGAAGGCAATTAGCACCCTTACCTTCGTTGCTCAGACCTTTGAGTATAGCAGTTGGGAAGTCATGTTAAGGTTGTACAGGACGCTGGTGAGGCCTCTTCTGGAATACTGTGTGCATTTCTGGTTGTCCTGTTATAGGAAGGCTGTTATTAAACTGGTGAGGGTTCAGAATAGGTTTATCAGGACATTGTCAGGACTGGAGGGTTTGAGATATAAAAATCGGCTGGATAGGCTGGGACTTTTTCCACTGGACCGTAGAAGGTGAGGGGTGACCTTATTGAGATTTATAAAATCATGAGAGGCATAGATAAGGTGAATGGCATGGGTATTTTCCATAAGGTGGGGGAGTTCAAAAGTAGGGGGCACATTTTTAAGGTGAGAGGGGAAAGATTTAAAAAGGACATGAGGGGCAACTTTTTTTACACAGAGAGTGGTTCATGTTTGGAACGAACTGCCAGAGGAAGTGGTGGATGCGGGTACAATTACAACATTTAAAAGGTATTTTGATAAGTTTATGAACAGGAAATGTTTAGAGGGATATGAGCCAAGCGCAGACAGACGGGACCAGTTTAGTTTGGGAATTTTGGTCGGCGTGGACTGGTTGGACCAAAGGGTTCGTTTCTGTGTTGTGTGACTCTCTGAATCTAATATCGAGATTAATTTAACATACCCAGAGAATAATCTCAAATCTGTAAAACAGCCCACCAAAATGTGCTGCACACATTCATGCAGCAAATGGAATGTTATCCAGGCAGAAGGACATGTTTATGTCAAAATTGGATCAAACCAGTATTGAAGAATTGGAGATTATTAATCTACATAAATGGCATTTGGAGTCTGGAAATGGGTCCCATCAGCAAGCCGTGGGACAACTCAAGGTCACTTTCAGGAAGAAAGCCCAGCGTCGGTTTACAGCAATTCTCTACCTGAGGAGTACCTAATGAAAACTGGGAGCCAAGCATCAACTGCAGCTTGGGCATATTAACAATTAAGCAAGAGTTGAAAAAAGTCAAAGTGACTAATTGAGAGAGCTGAACCACAGGCTCAGCTATTAGCCATTCGTCATGCGTTATCAAGCCACACAGGGGGATTCTGAAATTAGAAATAGAGCAGGAAGGAAAGTGAGCAAATTACGCTCAAGGAGGGCAGATACACTGCACTGCATCGCCAGAGATTGCTGGGATGGATGGATGTGCATACTGCATAGCAATTACTGGCCCTGGAGACCCTTCTTATTGCTCTTGTAGAGGAAATGCATGCTGTTGGAATTTCTAGGAAGTCTGCAGATCAGTGTGTGACACAGCGACATCCTATAAATCTCCAATCCTGAAGAGGGTGTCCGGGAGGGTGAGATTTCTATTGGTGAGGACAGTGCGCTCCTGTCTGATAGAGTTCCTGAGGTGTCATTGTCTGCAGAGGGATAACCTTGAGCAGGAATGTGCGTGGAAGTGAAACACGACTGATAGAAAGGGAAGTCTTTCCCTAAGAGCTGATAGGAAGTGCGTACTTCCTCATCTCCAGAATTGCCTTCAGAATGCCTTTCATTCTTTGCTTCATCAGCGAGGTTGATCCCTGGAGTTGACATTGACTGATTCTATTGTTGTTGCGAACAGCACAGTCTCGCAGCAGCTGAGTGTCCTTCAGTTTATTCAACAACAGTGCTTTAACCTTTCCCCGGCGAGAAAGAAAGTCAAAGAGGATGGGAGCGAGAATTTCCGTTTGTGGTCTTGCATTACAAGGGCTTGTGGTCATTTGGTCCAGCAGTGTTCTGTCTTGATTTCACTCCTCCGTGCTTGACCCTCACTGCCTTTACAGTCAGGTCATTCTATGTGTCAGGGCCCAGACACCAGCCATTGAGAGAAGAGATAGTAGGAACTGCAGATGCTGGAGAATCCGAGACAACAAGGTGCAGGGCTGGATGAACACAGCAGGCCACGCAGCATCATAGGAGCAGAAAGGCTGACGTTTCGGGCCTAGACCCTTCATCAGAAAAGGGGGAGGGGAAGGGGGTTCTGAAATAAAT
>NC_063339.1:75063142-75077798 GCF_021869965.1 Rhincodon typus | reverse complement strand
AGCCTTCCTGCTCCTCTGATGCTGCTTGGCCTGCTGTGTTCATCCAGCTCTACACCTTGTTATCTAATATACAGAATACCATGCAAGGACTGTGAGAAACACTACATAGGCCAAAGTGGAAGAAAACTGATGATAAGGATACACGAACACCAACTCACCAAGAGAAACGACCAATTCTCACTGGTCTCAATGCACATAGACAAAGAGGGACACAAATTCAACTGGGGCAACACATCAATAATTGCACAAGCCAAACAGAGACACACCAGGGAATTCCTGGAGCCTGGCATTCCAACTGGAACTCCATCTAAAAACACATTGAATTAGACCCTGTGTACAAACCACTGAGAAACAGAACCCGAAGTGGCACCAAACACCTCAACAAGTAACAAGTGGAACAGAACACTGACGCTTCATCGGACTGATGATGTTACCTAGCAGGGTGACAAAACATTTGCAACCAAACCCGGCGAGCATGTCTACAACCTCGGAATTCCAGGATTTTGATCCAGAAGATCCAGTGAAGGAATAGTGATATATTTCCAAGTCAGGATGGTGAGTGGCTCAGTATCTGCTGCCCTTGTTCTTCTAGATGGAAGTGGTTGTGGGTTTGGAAGGTGCTGTCCGAGAATCTTTGGTGAATTTCTGCAGCATACCTTGTAGATACTACACAATGCTGCTACTGAGCGTCGGTGGTGGAGGGAGTGGATGCTTGTGGATGTGGTGCAGGC
The DNA here is from genome assembly GCF_021869965.1 of Rhincodon typus. Classification (NCBI taxonomy): domain Eukaryota; kingdom Metazoa; phylum Chordata; class Chondrichthyes; order Orectolobiformes; family Rhincodontidae; genus Rhincodon; species Rhincodon typus. The sequence goes on along the minus strand of NC_063339.1, from coordinate 75,077,067 downwards.
AGCTTTGTCCTGGATGGTGTCAAGCTTCTTGAGTGTTGTTGGGGCTGCATCCAGGCAAGTGGGGAGTATCCCATCACACTCCTGACTTGTAGATGGTGGGCAGGCTTTGGCAGGTCACGAGGTGAGTTACTCGCTGCAGTATTCTTAGCTTCTGGCCTGCTCTTGCAATCACAGTATTTATATGGATAGTTCAGTTGAGTTTCTGGTCAATGGTAACCCCAGAATGTTGATAGTGGGGAATTCAGTGATAGTAATGCCATTGAATGCCAAGGGGCGATGCTTAGATCATCTCTTACTGGAGATGATTATTGCCTAGCATTTGTGAGGCATGAATGTTACTTGCTGCTTGTCAGCCCAAATCTGGATATTCTCCAAATCTTGTTGCATTTGAATATGGATCGCTTCAGTATCTGAGGAGTTGCAATTGGTGCTGAACATTGTGCAATCTTTAGAGAATATTCCCACTTCTGACCTTATGAGGAGAGAAGGTCATTGATGAAGCAGCTGAAGATGGTTGGGCCGAGGACACTGCCCTGAGGAACTCCTGCAGAGATGTCCTGGAGCTGAGATGATTGACCTCCAACAACCACAACCTTCTTCCTATGTGTCAGGTATGACTCCAACCACCAGAGCGTTTGCCCCCTGATACCCATTGATTCCAGTTTTGCTAGGGCTCCTTGATGCCACACTCAGTCGAATGCAGCCTTGATATCAAGGGCTGTCACTCTCACCTCACCTCTGGAATTCAGCTCTTTTGTCCATGTTTGAACCAAGGCTGTAATGAGGTCAGGAGCTGAGTGGCCCTGGCGGAACCTAAACTGGGCGTCTCTGAGCAGGTGCTGCTTGATAGCACTGTTGATGACACCTTCCATCACTTTACTGATGATCGGGAGGAGACTAGATGTTAAACAATGTTTTCAGGGCCCACAGCCTTTGCAGTGTCCAGTCCCTCGAACCATTTCTTGATATTATGTACAGTGGGTCAAATTAGCTGAAGAATGGCATCTGTGATGCTGGGGGCCTTTGGAGGAGATCAAGATAAATTATCTGCTGCATGAAATTATTGTGAATGCTTCAGCTTTATCTTTTGCAGTCCCAACATTGAGGACGGGGTTATATGCAGACCATCTTTGTTACCTGCCTGACTTGTTTCTTTCTATATACTCTGTCCCACGGTTCGCGGCCTATCAATTATTCCCATGTGACCTCTTCTGTTATCTTTACCAGAACAGATTCTACTTATTCCTGTTTTGACTTAAGTTCATCCTTCATTGCTATACCAATGATATTCTTTAGTAACAGAGTACACCTATTCTTAGCTTCTCGTCTTTCTGTTCTCTCGAATATCTTTCACATAATGGGTGGCACAATGGCTCAGTAGTTAACACTGCTGCCTCACAGTGCCAGGGACCTGGGTTCGATTCCACCCTCGGTTGACTGTCTGTGTGGAGTTTGCACATTCTCCCCATGTCCGCATGGGTTTCCTCCGGGTGCTCCAGTTTCCTCCCACAGTCCAAAGATGTGCAGGTTAGGTGGAGAGGTCATGCTAAATTGCCCCATAGTTTTCAGGGATGTGTAGATTAGGTGGGCTATAGGGGAATGGGTCTGGGTGGGATGCTCTGAGGGTTAGTGTGGACTTGTTGGGCCAAAGGGCCTGTTTCCACACTATAGGGATTCAATTCCAGTTCCAGTCTTGGTCACTTTGCAACCATGTCTCAGTCATGGTTATCTGATCATACAGATTTATTGCTGTCTATGCTAACGAATATTCTATTTTGTTATGAATGCTGTGTGTATTCCGATAGAGAGCTGCTAACTCTACCATTTTAACATCTTGGCAATCTCTGCCCTCATGCAGTGTCACACCCTCAAGTTTATACATTCTGATCATCCCTGCGGTATTCTAGTAATCATTACCTTAATGACTACCCTGTTCTATTACATTATTGTTTTATTTAATATACCATATTTTCTTTGACATGATCCCTCCACCACTCCAGCCCCGCCAACAATATTTTGTTCAAAGCCCTCCCTAGCTGGTTAGTTATATGATTCACCAGTGTCACTGTGGTTCAGGTAAAGACTATTGCACGGGAACAGCCCCCTCTTGCCCACTAGTACCAGTGTCCCGTGAATCGAAATCCATTTCTCCAAAACAAATCTGATTTAGCCTGTGCTCGGTTAATAATCCAGCGATTTGAGGCTTTGTGTTTTTAATTTAACTCTGAGCAGCTCATGTACTTTAAGGAGAACCTGAAGGTACCTCTGTCGTTGGCATCAATGCTGAGTGTGCCCCTTCCCACTGCACGTTTGTCTCCAGCCCAGAGCAGATGCACCAGGCAGGCAGTACCACCCTCTGGAATCTTGCTCTCTGCCATAGAAACCTCTGCATTGTTGGAGAACCCAGTAAGTAGGCAGTTCCTCCAGGACATGAAGAAGGGAGAAAACTGACTGGGCAGCTAAGGCAATGTGTAAATTCGAAAGGGAACTCTGGGAACCAGGAGGTAAAGTGACATCGATGGCCATCTATCCAGAATCACAGCCTGATTCAATCAGTATTTTTCTGTGATTTCTGAAGAAGGGTCCTGAGCTGAAACATCGACTTTCCTGCTCCTCTGATGCTGCCTGGCCTGCTGTTTTCCTCCAGCTCCACACTGTGTTGTCTCTGACTCCAGCATCGGCAGTTCTTGCTATCTCTTTGTCCATATCTCTCCTGTTTGTGGGGTCATGTGTTGCCTCCGAAACTACTTCAGGGGAAAAACAGAAGTGTGCGTAAAATTCTCAATTAAAATTAGAAATACCTCAGGGATCGACAAAGACAGTGGGCCACCTCATCTGTCCCAAAGACTGTAGCTGTTAACTAAACTGTCATACAACAGCAATAGTCAAGTCATCATAGTCTTACCAGGACATAAGGCTGCTCTCTAATTAGAGAGCAACAGCTGGTGGTGACTTAACCTGAGGGCCACTGTACCTCAGGCAAAGGGATGGGTTGAGAAGGAGAGTAACGTCAACTGGTGTGGCAATTGAATCTGTGCTGATGGCATTACAACCAACCATCCAACCAGCCGACCCCACAGCAACAGCAACATCGCAAGAATGTGTATTTCCAAGGCCCCTTTGAAAAGAGAGATTTGCATTCATATACCGCCTTTCACAACTACTGTTTTGCTGCCAATGCAATTCAACTGTAGTCACTAATATTGTTGTCCATCAAGAAGCAACTGGACGAATACATGAATTGAAGGGAATAGAAGGGTATGGATCCTGTAAGTGAAGACAGTTTTAATATGGAAGGGCGAAATGTGTGGGTGCAGGCTTGGAGGGCCTGTTCCTGTGCTGTAATGTTCTTTGTTCTTTATTCTTTGTCAGCTCACTGGTTTCTTTGTGCACAATGGCCAAGATCTCCTGGTAGGAGAACAGATGTGTCCCAGAAGGTGGAGATGTTGGAGATCCCAACACGCTGGCACTGTGGAAACTTCCTGGGAATTTGAAACTTCTTGCAGGCAATAAACCGGCATCTGGAACCATCCGGAGACTCTGAGTCATTCTTTGCCGTCACCCTGCACAAATTAATCATCGAATGTCCTCTGGGATGCCTCACTCCAACCTACCACCACCTCACTTCCAGGCGGTGTGCTCCTGACCTGAACTACTCGTCATGTGAAAATGGTTTCCTCACACCTCACATTTGCAAACCAGCTTCAATCTGTGGCCTCTCGTTCTTGATACTTTTATCAGGGGACGCAGTTTTTCCCTACCTGTTCTATTCAACCCCCTCAATGTCCAGTGCATTTATTGAACATCCAGTGATGTTAGATTTGGTGGGGTGGGGTGGGCGGAGGTTGGGGGGGTGGGGGGGGAATGAATTACGATGCCTCCTGTAGCTGAACCTCTACACAACTCTGCATAACTTGGCTTGCTTGGTTAGATAGGATGGCCAGCACTCAGCAAGAGACGGCCACAAGAGAGTACAATGTTACGGGAGGGAGCGTTAGATGGGGAATTAAAAAAAGTCACCTTGGAGCTGTAATTGCTGAGCTACCTGACGTAATTGAACATTGAATAGAAAATTGATCTTGGAGATTGAGTTGATGAAACTAAACACGGGAGGACTGTGAAAGGCCAGGGGACAATTAAAAATATCAAAGGCAGCAATGTGTAAAGCACATTTTAACTTCATTTCATTGCTGTGCAATCAAGGAGCTGTAAGACCCCAGTGAAAGCTGATTCTATTGCTCCTGTAAGCCTCTGTAAATGCACTGAAACAGGTCAGTGAACAAATTGTGATCTAAACACCGCCACGCTGCCTCTTAAATGAGCATTTCCCAAGCACTACCTAATACCAAGGATTTGCAGTCAACCTCGAAAGGTACATATTCAGTCAATAGCTAATTATTTGTTCTGGGAAGTTTGAGACCGATACCGAGAGTGGGAGAGTTTCACTGAGGCAATCACTCACCAATGGGCCTTTTGTGAGGCGACTGAATGTGAGCCATGGACAATATTCCTCTGATGTACAGCCCTCAGTAAGTGACTGAAGAGAAGCACATTTCACCTCTTTGTCTCATGGCCTGTGGGTGCCCTTGGTCCGTCCCCCAAACACCCTGCTGGAGCAGTTCAGGCAGCAGTTAAAAGTCAACCCCATGACTTTGGGTCTGGAGTTGCAAGCAAGTCACGTCAAAAAAAGACTTCCTTCCCTCAAGAACATCCAGGCGGGATTTGAAGAAAACAACAGCTTCCTGGCCACCATTCCCAAAACTCCCTTTGTATTGGGGTTGGCCGGTGGGCCTCTTCCACGCCACATAGTTCTCAGACAACTTCCCCTTTCAGAATTATTGATTGAATTTGAGTTACAGCCTCTGCTGTGGTGGGATAGGAACCCATGTTTTCCTCCCACAACGCCGCTGGGAGTGCCACTGCCCCACCAGCTCCCCTCGTGCTTTAGCAGCCTCATCTGCCTCTCAGGCCTCCTCATTTCACAGTCAGTGGTTATAGAGTCACGGCCCACTTCAGAGGGCAAAAGCTGAGCTGGCTTTCCGGTACTGGAGATGCGCTGCCATCGAAGGAGCTCCTGGCCTGGTGCTGAGATGTGAACCCAGGGGCCCTGACTTGGACAGCAAAATGACATTCTTTCATCCCTTCCTGGCACTCAATTCTCAACCAACTTTACCGTAAATGTGACTTTCTGGCCATTCGACCCCCCCATCCCATTGCTGACTGTGGGATCTTTCTGTGTGTAAATTGGTCGCCACGTTTCCTGCTATACGACGGTGGCTAAACTTTAAAAGTGCCTCGCGGGCAGAAAGCCCTGAGGTTGTGCCACACACGGGCTCTTTCCCGGCTCCTGTCCCACAATCCACCTTCATCAGATTAAGAGGAGGGAGTCATGATGACACACGATGGCGTCCTCTTGGTCATGTAGCCACTCGCAACAAAGGTGACCACCGTGGCTGGGCAATGAGTGTCACTGGGCAGTGGGATACGCGGTACCATGCCAAAAGCTTTTAGAGATTCACCTGCGTTACCGTAAAGGTCAGAATGAGCCATGGTCCATGTAGCTGGGGTCACTGGGACACAGTGGAAGAAGGAAATGGAGATCCGTTCCTCTCCATCAGTGCCCTGTCTGCTCCTGTCCTGCCCTCCCTCAGGGTATTACCCACCTTTAATGAGACCCCAGCAGGATGTCATTAATACCTGCCCGTTTCCCTTTCCCCACTCTTCCTCTGGCTCATCTAGGAGGGTAGGCAGCTTGGCTTCCCACTCTAATGGTGTCTCTCGCAGTGGCAACTTTTACATTTCTCCTCCCCGGTCTCCTTCCTCCTTCTCATGCTTTCCTGGTTTTAGACAATGTCACTAAAAGACAGTACAATTTAGGAGAGGCGATGGCCTAGTGGTATTGTCATGAGACTATTACTCTAGAGACCCCAGGTAATGTTCCGGGGGCCCAGGTTTGAATCCTGCCAGATGGTGGTATTTCAATTCAATCAAAATCTGGAATTAGGAGTCTAATGATGACCATGAAACTTTTGTCACTTGTCGGGAAAAAACCCATTTAGTTCACTCATGTCCTTTAGGGAAGAAACTGCCTTCCTTGCCTAGTTTGGTCTACACATGACTACAGGCCCACAGTGATGTGGTTCACTGTTAACTGGTCTTGTTGTTTATGAACACTTTAGTAACATAAGATTCATCTCAGATGTGAGGCTGTAACTGATCGTGTGACTCAAAGAGAGATGATGCCAGTCCAGAAAGATCATGTGAAGAGAGAGGTTTTGGACACTCTTTGTGACAGTTCACTATGTACAGAAATAAATAAAGGAGTTTTACAGTACATTAGGAGTTAACAGCCTTCTGTAGGGATAAGGAGTGAGCAGTGTCAGGAACAGTGTATGTGCAGATATCCACAGGTTGACATCCTGCTGGTTTATTATCTCAATGGGGAGCTTAAAGTACACGATAAAGCAATAGCCAAGCCCCAGCCAACTGAACCAATCCATGGAGTGGTAAGTTCATTGTCCATGATATTTAGAGTTCACTCAGGTCATAAGTGAACCAAACTAAACAGCTAGTTTCTCTACTTTTTATCAGAATTCCAAGATTTCTGCCTCAGGAACAAAAGCAGGTCGATGAGCCAACGCTAGAGAGTAACCCATGGATATTAGCTCTAGACTCTAGGGCCAGTTGGTTGAGTGGAGATTGATACCAGGAGGGACAGACCTAGTGAAAAAGGAGGAAGAGAAAGAAGTTGCATTGTTAAAGCACCTTTCCCAACTTCAGGACATCCCAGATTGCTTTGCAGTCAATGAAATATCTTGTGAAATGTGGCAGCCAATCTCTGCACTAACACCAAGGAGATAAATGACCAGATAATCTGTCATTTTTTTTTAGATGAAATGTTGCTTGAGGTGCAGGAATCGGCCAGGACACAGGGAGGGGAGAGGGCTAAACCCTCCTCCTTGTTCAGTTGACTTACACAACTGGCATGTTGGATGTCAATGTTGAAAGATAAGAGAGAATCGAGGGTTTAGTGATGGTGAAATAAAGTGGAAAAATGTGGTCGAGCAGGAGAGGCAACGCCTTGGTGAGTCACAGGCAGGGTGGGGCAGGAAGACACAATCACCACTTCTACAATCTACCCGAAGTATTCAGCGAATGTGGGGCCTGCAGGTTGCAAGGAAGAGTTACGAGATTGATCCCATAACTGAGAGGTTATGTCTGTTAGGAAAGACTGATCAACTTACGGCTCGTTTCTCCAGAAAAGTGGTCTTTCACATGCAGCTATATAGGACATTGGTTAGGCCACTTTTGGAGTGCTGCGCTCAATTCTGGTCTCCCTGCCATGGGAAAGATGTTGTCAAACTTGAAAGGTATCAGATTTACATGGATGTTACCGGGGTTGGAGGGTTTGAGCCATAGGGTCAGGCTGAACAGGCTGGGGCTGTTTTCCCTGCAGCGTTGGAGAGGTTTATAAAATCATGACAGGCATGGATAGGGTGAATAGCCAAGGTGTTTTCCCCAGGGTAGGGGAGTCCAAAACTAGAGGGCATAAGTTTAAGGTGTGAGGGGAAAGGTTTAAAAGGGACCTGAGGGGCAACTTCTTCATGCAGAGGGTGACGTGTGTATGGAACGAGCTGCCAGAGGAAGTGGTGGAGACTGGTACAAGAACATCATTTAAAAGGCTTCTGGATGGGTACATGAATAAAAAGGGTTTAGAAGTATATGGGCCAAATGCTGACAAATAGGACTAGATTAATTGAGGATATCTGGTCGGTATGGACGAGTTGGACCGAAGGGTCTGTTCCCATTCTGTACAGCTCTATGACTCTATGAAAGAATTCAGTCAGGTCGACACAGAGAAAGTGTTTCTACTTGCGGTGGAGTTCAAACCAAAGGACTATAATTAGGGGATGGTCACCCATCAAGACGGTAGGAATTCAGCAGAATGTTTTTTACCCAAGGCAGTTAGAACCTGGACTGCCCTATCACTGTGTGCACTCATGGAAAAAATGACCACATCATCACGTATGCCAGAGAGGAATTGAAGAGCATGATGATCAGGTGAGGTGAAGAGGTGAAACACCAGCTTGGGATGGTTTGGCCCAAATGACCCATTTCTGTCAAATAGGCCTGATTTAATTCTAGCTCAGGAGAGGTGCCGTCATGTCTGCTCAGGAAACGGGTGGAAGGCGATACTACTGCAGACTAGCACCAGGCCCACTGGGACGAATACAAGTGTTATCTGAGGAATGTGAATAGTCAGCGCTGAATAATGCAGCTTGTAAGTTGGGTTATCTCACAAATTCTGCTTAGTTACCATTGGAGACCAGAAAAGTTTCATGTGAGGCGTTATCTATTCTTCTACACCTCCCTCAGGATCATGGGCTGTGTAATAATGACACATTGGAAGACATTCAGCAACGTGAACATTGCTGGCGAGGTTATTGTTTATCGCGCTTTTCTCTTGCCTATTGGGTAGTGAGCTGCCTCCTTGAACCACCTTAGTCCATGTGGAGCAACACACCCACACAGTTAAAGATAACACAGTGTGGAGCTGGATGAACACAGTAGGTCAGGCAGCATCAGAGGAGCAGGAAAGCTGACGTTTTGGGTCGGGACTCCTCAGTGCTGCTGGGAGCGATTTCCAAGATTTTAACTGGGAGCAGTTTCCAGGGTCTTAACTTTGTGAAAGCACAGTGACGTACAATCACAGAACTGCTACAGCATGGGAAGAGGCCATTCGGCCCATCAAGTCCGCCCTTATAATTCCCTGCAGAATGTAACGTGGAAGGGAATTTGTCGAGTTTCCTGTTCCCATGAGTCTCTGCTGCCCTGGTCTTTCTAGAGGTTTGGAAAGTGCTGTCAAAGGGGCCTTGGCGAGTTCCTGTTTGTTGGTGGTGGATGGAGTGGTGCCATCACACTCCTGACTTGTTCTGTGTAGTTTGGGGACAGGCCTTGGGGAATGAGGAGGTGAGTAACTCGCTGCAGTATTCCTAGCCTCTGACCTGCTCTTGTAGCCACTGTGTTTATGCGGCTGGTTCAGTCGAGATACCGGTGCCCTAAGATGTTGATATTTGGGGTTTCAACGGCGGCAACGTTTTTGAAAATTACGGAAAGCCGCTAAATTCTCTCTAGAGTTAGAGAGTCATGCAGCATGGAAACAGACCCTTCAGTCCAACTAGACCATGCCAGCTCTGGTTAGAAATGGCCATTGTGTCATTTGTATGGCGTGAGTGTTACTTTTCATTGGTCAGTTCATATTTAAATGTTGCCTCGGACTTGCTGCATGTGTGCACAGATTACTGCAGTATCTGAGGATTTACAAATGGAACTAAATATTAGGGAATCATTAGCAAACATGGTTAGGGCTAGGACGCTGCCCAGAATGGATGTCTAATTCACAAGCCAGGAGCGTGATGGAATACTCTCCACTTGCCTGGATAAATACGACTCCAATCATGTCCAAGGAGCTCAATATCATCCAGGACATAACAACCCACTTGATTGGCACCTTCATCGATCACTCCCTCCACCATCAATGCACAATGGCTGCTGTGTGTCCCATGTACAAGATCCACAGCAGTAACTCACCAAGGTTCTTTTGGCAGCAATTTCCAAGCGTGTGACCTCTACCAACCAGAAAGTGCATGGGAACACCACCACCGTCCAGTTTCCCTTCTTTAGTCCACACTCAAAAATATATCACTATTCCTTTAGTACCACTGGGTCACTATACTCAGCAACCATCCCTCAGCACTGTGGCAGTACCGACAGCACAAAAGTATCATTGGTACAACAAGGCAGCTGATCACCACTTTCTCAAGGGTAATTAACGATATCAGTAAATGGTGGCATTGCTAGCGATCCCTTGACTAAATAGATTTTTAAACATTTTTTTTAAATCCCATTTTGTTTTCCAGTTTTGTAAATCAATTGCAACAAAAACAAAGTTGCTGGAAAAGCTCAGCAGGTCTGGCAGCATCTGTGAAGGAGAAAACAGAGTTAACGTTTCAGGTCCGGTGACCCTTCCTCAGAACTTAAATCAATTGTAAATCAATTGGTTGAAAGTATTATGACCAGCCCTGCAGGGTGCTGTAAACCAAATAAACCAAATGACCGCCCCCCCCCACCACCAATAAATTATCCAACAAGGTTTACACATATCAGAATCAACTTAAATGATACATGTAACAGGTAAGTCAATAGCAGATGTGAACTATAAATTGCACATGCAATAGCTGATATCAAGATAATTACCTCGTGAGGTAATAGGCAGTCTACAACTATTCTTCAAGGGCAAAGCTGATTCTCTTCAGACAACAGGTCCATGTAGACCTTCGCATCTGATTGTCCTCATTCCAGAACCTTCTCAACTCTCAGAGCTTCTCTGTATCAATCTCTCTATTCCCATTTATGTGGTACATTTTTAACTTCCTTTCTGTTGGCACTGCTTCCAGGTCACAAGTCCTCGAGTCACAAGGACCAATATTTCTTACTATCTACAAATTATAATTGCTCTTTTCTTAACTGTTCAAACTCTTAAAAGAGTTTTCCATGCATTAAAGAAAAACAGACTTTCCAAACATTTTAATTTTAATTACTACGTTTCTTTATTATTGCTGCTTCTGGGACTGGAGGAAGTGAAGTTGTCCAGGTACAGACCTGATAGATATAGTTTAAGTGACGGCTCTCTGAATTGAGATATTAATTGGGAAGATTGACTTAATTCCAGTTTGTTGTGCTTTTCAGGAGATACTGATGCATGCAGGTAAGCTTCTCAACATCAGATACTCTCTAAAATGGATGGTTCTGCCACTTGTTTATTTTACATTTCTGTTTTTTTTCCTTTATTCGTTCATGGGATGAGGGTGTCGCTGGCTAGGCAGCATTCATTGCCCATCCCTAATTGCCCAAAGGGCAGTTAAGAGTCAGCCATGTTACTGTGGGTCTGGAGTCACATGTAAGCCAGACCCAGTAAGGATGGCAGTTTCCTTCCCTAAAGTGATCCAGATGGGCTTTTCTGACAATCGATTCATGGTCATCATTAGATTCTTAATTCCAGATATTTATTGAATTCAAATTCCACCATCTGCCGTGGCAGGATTTGAACCCAGGTCCCCGGAACATTACCTGGGTCTCTGGATTAACAGTCCAGCGATAATACCATTAGGCCACCACCTCCCCAGTGGGATGGGATGTAAACCAGGGAATGGCATTTGCAATGGTGGTGTCTGGGACACTGCCCAGACAAAATTATTCCGTGACTGTGACCATGTCGGGCAGTTACTTGACTGGTCTGTGAGAGAACTCTCCCAGTTTTGATTTGATTTGATTTGATTTATTCCCCAGAACGTTATCTGGGTCTCTGGATTAACAGTCCAGTGATAATACCGCTAACCCGTCACCACCATCACCCTGCCCCTATGGTCTTGGTTGTCTTTGGACTACGCAGAGTCCTAAGCAAATAATCTGGTCACATTTACAGAGGGTGGAACTGTCAATAAGTCCGTAAGACATAAGAGCAGAATTAGACCATATGGCCCTTCGAATCTGCTAGACTAGTTGGTCATGGCTGTGCAGTGACTGGAGAACCTTCTTCATCTGAACCAAGATGGTGCTCCTTACCTGGACCATGGCTCCTCCTTCCACTTCTTTTTTCTCAAATGGAAACAAGTTTATTGAATTGTAAACATCATTCAAATTGCAATGCTTTGCATTAAAATTGCACTTTTTGAGTAGTGCAATGTTACTAAAGAAAATTTGACACCAGGTCACTGAGGATCCAAACCTTGACAAAGAGGTGGGCTATGTAGGAGGAGGGAACTGGAGAAGCAATGAACTTTAAGGAGGAACTTTCAGTGTTTGAAGCTCACTGTAGGAATGGCCACCAATAGCGAAATTGGAAATGTGCAAAAGACCAGAATTGTAGGAGCACTGATATCTCAGAGGGTTGTAATGTTCTAGACCGTTGCAGTGATTGGGAAGTCAAGGCTCTTGATAGATTTGCAAGCAAGGTTAAGAACTTTAAAATCAAGACTTTGCTTAGCTGGGAGCTAGTGTAGATTAGCAAGCATAGGGCTACTGGTGACTAGGTGCAAGTTGCAACATTGGCTGCGGTATTCTGAAAGACTTCAGGTTACTGGTCAAGAGTACATTAGGGTTCTTCGATTTAAAGGCATGGATGACAATACCGGCAGAGACTGGAAGCTCAACTTGGGGGTCAAATAGGACACTGAGATTTTGAACAGCACGGTCCTCAGATAGCTGCTAGGGGTGACGTTGACTTTCTGTTCATTCGATACACGATGTTGGAGCCGCATTCTGTTAAACCCAGTGCAGGAGGCGAGTAATCAGAGAACTGGGGGAGCTCTCATGTTTCCCCAATCACTGGTTGGAACCTCTCACAGCGAGGCACAGAGAGAGAGAGAGAGGGCAGCGAAGAGTTGGCAGGCGGCGCGCCAGTGTCAGAAGTCCACGTGGCGAGAGGAGGCTGGGGAAAACCTGTGTGTCGCCAAGGACACAGTTCCGAAGGGGGCTCCTGCCTGAAACCTGTCATTGCAATGTGGAAGGGGAGGTCATGACATAAGGAGATCAGTTGGCGTTCAAGATGGGGTGAAAAGCCAGATGAATGTTTATTCACTTGTGGGACATGGGGCATCACTGGCTAGCCTGCATTTATTGTCCATCTCTAATTGCCCTTGACAAGGTGCCTTCTGGAACCGCTGCAGTCCATGTGCTATAGCTTGACCCACAATAGTCTTAGTGAAAGAATTCCTGGATTTTGACCAACAACAGTGAAGGAAAGGTGATATATTTCTAAGTCAGTGGCTTGGAGGGGAACTTGAAGGTTTTTTTTTAATATTCATTAACAGGATGAGGACACCTCTGGCTAGCCCACCGTTTATTGCCCATCCCCAATTACCTAGAGAGGCAGTTAAGAGTCAACCACTTTGCAGTGGGTCTGGAGTCACATGTAGGTGAGATCCGGTGAGGATGGCAGTTTGCTTCCCTAAAGGACGTTAGTGAACCAGGTAGGTTTTTCCTGACAGAGATAGTAGGAACTGCAGATGCTGGAAAATCTGAGGTAACAAGGTGTAGAGCTGGATGAACACAGCAGGCCAAGCAGCATCATAGGAGCAGGAAGGCTGACGTTTCGGGCCTAGACCCTTCATCAGAAATGGGGGAGGGGAAGGGGGTTCTGAAATAAATAGGGAGAGAAGGGGAAGCGGATAGAAGATGGATAGAGGAGAAGATAGGTGGAGAGGAAACAGACAGGTCAAAGAGGCGGGGATGGAGCCAGTAAAGGTGAGTGTAGGTGGGGAGGTAGGGAGGAGATAGGTCAGTCCAGGGAGGATGGACAGGTCAAGGGGGCGGGATGAGGTTAGTAGGTAGGAAATGGGGGTGCGGCTTGAGGTGGGAGGAGGGGATAGGTGGGAGGAAGAACAGGTTAGGGAGGCGGGTACGAGCTGGGCTGGTTTTGGGATGCGGTAGGGGGAGGGGAGATTTTGAAGCTTGTGAAATCCGCAGGAAGTGCTACACCTGCCCCCACACCCGGCACTTTCCCCTGCAACCACAGGAAGTGCTACACCTGCCCCCACACCTCCTCCCTCACCCCTATCCCATCCCAGCACTTTGGCCTGATGTGTTCATCCAGCTCTACAGATCCAGAATCTCAGATTCTCCAGCATCTGCAGTTCCTACTATCTCTGAAACAATTTTAACCCCACTGCTCCTGAATTCAGATAACAAGGTGCAGAGCTGGATGAACACAGCAGGCCAAGCAGCATCAGAGGAGCTGTATTATTACGGAGGTGGAGGAAAGTGGAGTGATGGAGATGAGAGGGGGATTGGGAACTCCTGCTCCTTTAATGCTGCTTGGCCTTCCTGCTCCTCTGATGCTGCTTGGCCTGCTGTGTTCATCCAGC
>NC_063339.1:75047914-75062742 GCF_021869965.1 Rhincodon typus | reverse complement strand
GGTGCAGAGCTGGATGAACACAGCAGGCCAAGCAGCATCAGAGGAGCTGTATTATTACGGAGGTGGAGGAAAGTGGAGTGATGGAGATGAGAGGGGGATTGGGAACTCCTGCTCCTTTAATGCTGCTTGGCCTTCCTGCTCCTCTGATGCTGCTTGGCCTGCTGTGTTCATCCAGCTCTGCACCTTGTTATCTCAGATTCCCCAGCATCTGCAGTTCCTGCTATCTCTGCTCCTGAACTCAAATCCTTTTAGTCCTCCTGCACCTACATGTTAGCCTTCATGTCTTATTGACCCAAGTCCCTTTGTACACCTGCACTGTCCAAACTCTTACCTTTTAAGAAATACACGACAGATCTGTATTATTACAGAGGTGGAGGAAAGTGGAGTGATGGAGATGAGAGGGGGATTTGGAATTCAGTTTGGTGTGAAGTAGGAGGCTGTAGACGGTGTGGTCATTGTGAGTGGTCAGCCCAGCTGCCCTCTCCCTTTGTTTGCCCTCAACGTTAATTCCCACTCGGGCTAATCAGCTCCACCTTTCAGATGGGCCTGGGATTACTTTCTGGTCAACTACGGCCAATAGTTCCTTGTTGCACATGACTATCGGGTCATAGGGCTGTTCAGCACGGAAACAGGCCCTTCAGCCCAACTCGTCGGTGCTGACCCGATATCCTATATAAATCGAGTCCCATTTGCCAGCATCTGTCCCATATCCCTCAAAACCCGTCCTATTCGCATATCCCTCCAGATGCCTTTTAAATGTTGTAATTGTACCCACTTCCTCTGGCAGCTCATTCCATGCACGCACCACTCTCTGTGTGAAAAAGTTGCCCCTTAGGTCCCTTTTAAATCTTTCCCCTCTCACCTTAAACCTATGCCCTGTAGTTTTGGACTCCCCTACCCCGGGGAAAAGACCTCGGTTATTCACCCTATCCATGCTCCTCATGAATTTATAAACTTCCATAAAGGTCACCCCTCAGCGTCTGATGCTCCAGGGAAAATAGCCCCAGCCTCCGCCTTTGGCTGAAACACTCCAACCCCAGTGACATCCTCGTAAATTCTTCTCTGAACCCTTTCAAGTTGAGCAACGTCTTTCCTACAGCAGAGAGACCAGAACTGTGTACAATACTCCAAAAGCGAATGAGCCAATGCCCTGTACAGCCGCAACATGACCTCCCAACTCCTATACTCAATGCACTGATCAATAAAGACAAGCGTGCCAAAAGCCTTCTTCACCGCCCTGTCTGCCTGCAACTCCACTTTCAAGGAACTATGAATGTGCACCCCATTGAGAGAATGATGTGTTTGGCTGCTGTAGCTCTCAAGGGATGATGAGAGAGAGAGAGAGAGAGAGAGGCCAGTCAGTGCAGGACAATGGGCTGCGTGAGCGCGAAACAACAAGCAGTGAAACACAATGCTGCTTTTCATTGAGATCTGTCAGTGCTCCTGGGTCACGAGACTCTAGCGCCACCTCCAGGGAAAAGTTCCCACATCAAAGGTACACAGGAACACCACACGCCAACACTAAATGTAAATAAGTGGAAATAAAAAACAACAGACAGACCAAACCTAACTGGACAGATGTGTCCTCAACTCGTCCCACCCAATAAATAATTGGTTGATGGACCATTAATTGCATGGGTGGGGGGTATTGGTTGGACACACATACAATGTAAAGCACCAGCACATCCGTCCAAGCTAAACCTAATATTCTCCACTGGTCTCTACCTCCAGCTTTTCCTTTAGCTCTTTCAGCATAACCTTCCAGTCCTTTAGCCCTCATACGTTTATCCAGCTTTTCCATAAATCAATTTACTCTACGTTTCTCAACTACCTGTCATTGCATGTGCGCACCATAGTGATGCTCCAAGTAAGGACTTTCTCCTGAATTCCTTGTGGATTTTGAGTGTCTGTCTTACATCGCTGACTCTTGGTTTTAGTCTCACCACAAGTAGAAATATCAGACATGTACCCTTATCGAGTCCTTTCGTGATTTTGAAAACCTTGACCACGCTACTCTTCAGTTTCTGTTTTATTTTTTGAAGGGGGAATATCCTGAACATCTATTCAGTCTTGCATGATGGGTACAGCTCTCAATTCTGACACCTTCCTTGCAACTTTGCTGGACACTGATCTGCCACCGTGATGTGTCCTCCAGCGGGATATTTGTACTTGAAGGGCTAATACTTATGTTAACTCCCTCAACATAAGAACTAATTGTAGGTAATATCGGACTGCTAAAATTTAGCAGACGTTTCTTACAGCTCCTGGTACATCATGGGTAAAGTTGCCATTGCTCCATTAGACAGATACTGCCACTGGTTTAGCCTGAGGGTCACCATACCTCAGGCAAGGGGAGTGGGCGTTAGTTTGAGAAGGAGACCCTTCACAACAAACTCAGCCACTGGGGGTGGGGAATTGAACTCACACTGTTAGTGTCACCCTGCATTACAAACTAGCCATCCAGCTAACTGAATAGCCGTAGGAATGCTAGTGACTGGGCTAGTATTGAGTTATAAAAGGTAGCACGTTTGCATGTGCATGTCATATCTCAAATGGCCTCATTTGAGATGTAGTCCAATCCCTGCATACCTTCGGATTGCATGCTACGACGCAGTGATGGTGTCAAAAGCATGTCTCTTACGCGCTAACTGTGAGACATAGAGCAGGAACCCCCTCCAGTTCATCAACACTGTAACACTTCAGAAAGTATTCTTATAAGGCGAGTACTTATGGTTTCATTGAGATTTACATCTTTAGCCGAGACAAGTATCCAATTGTCCGTCACGGCGGGATAATCAGTTTGAAGTGGAGGCTAAGACAGAGAAAAGGAGGCCGGAAACAAAAGCTGATCAAGGAGATGGGTTTAGAGTGGGACAAGGAAGTGGAGGTGGTCAGTGTTTACGAAGGGTGTGTGAGGCCTAGGCACTGAAAAGGTAGATCCACCAACAAAGGGAACACGGACAGAGAAACAGAAAACTGAGAAGACTGAAGGCAAAGCAGAAAGCACAAAAGGGAGGGAGAAAGCAAGAAACGAAAGATGGAAAGAAAAATGGACAGCAAATATGAACGAGCGAGAGGAAACACAGAGGAGAGCGGAGGAGATGCTTAAAAAGCGAAAGAGGTAAAAGGAGAATTAGGTCATTGATTTTGCTCCGAACACAGACCCTTTCGGTTCTGGAGGCTACCCTGATGTCCTGAGACCACCCCTCCCATGTGACCACAGAGTACCCACCTGGCACCAAGCCCCCCCACCCTATTGGATGTAGCACCAAGCAGCCCCCACCCCCTCCCCGTGACTATTCCCTCTTCTACCTAGTTCTCTGAACCTGAAGTCTCAGTCCTGGACTACAACGAACCCACCCCTCCACCCCATCCATTAGACTCACAACTCCATCTCACAATCCCTGCTCCGAAAAGTCCTCCACCAAGCAAACAGATCACTATGCCAATGACTGAGTCGATTTACTTTTCAACCTTCAGTATCCGAAAACCCTAGCAGCCTGCAGTGGACGGTCTTCCTGTCTTACGCTAGGACACCGTCCCTCTCTTCTCCAATCTCCGCGAGGCTTGAACGACCAGCGCCCGATCTCAGTCAATATCATAGACGTGACGAAATGATTCTCTGTTGGGGCAGTCTTCCTGATGACAATGCCTACAATGCTGAGACGCACTCCCCTTTGTGTGTAGTTGGGTGTCTATATGAATGTAACTTAATTGGAAGGGGGAGCTTTGTAATGAGCATTCAAAAAGGCTTCGCGATTGTTTTTCTGTTGGGACGTTCCACCTGCCTTTAATGTTTGGAACACATATTTGTAACAGATATCCAACCCCCATCATCTGGGTTCTGAATCGTGGCCTCCTGGCCAATTAAGCTCCCCCACCCAGCTTCCTTTTAGTTCCCAGGGATATTGCTAGGTCCCACTCAACTGAAGGAGGGAATGGGTTTCTTGGTACAATGACGGTCTACCCTGGCTGAATAAACTAGCAACTCACTCGACCCTCCCTCATCAGCACCTGCTCCACCAATAAAAAAAACTCACAATTATAACGCATTGACAACACAGGTAGCGAGGTTTTGCCTTTGTTTTTGATTGCGTGATAATTATAGCTCAGTATTGTCCCCTGCCCTTAATGCGATTAGATGCTGACCTGTTTTCAGTACATATTACAGACTGGCTCCATCACCTTCCTATGCAGATTAACCAGTTTCAAATGGCAAGAGATGTGTGTGCCTTACGTGACTGATGAGCTGTGACTGATTCCATCTGAGGGTTGGATCTGTGCCTGCCCAGATCCTGTCTAATCAGGTGAGATGTGTTGAGGCCTGATTCCCTTCAGATAATAACCACAGGCTTCTTGAAGTGATATATTACTGTAAATCACTGTGTCACTATACCCAAACTTTGACACATCCACATGGCTCATTCTGTCTGATGGAGCAAAAAGTCTGAAGCTGGGAATTAACCGCTGGGAAGAAAGGCCAGTTACTTATTGCTATGCTAACATTAGGAGTTGAAACTCTGGACCTTTCTTAAAGGCTGGAGCCCCTGTATCCAGCTTCACTGTTATACCTCCAGTTTGTATAATTGCGATTGATCTAACACTCTGCCCTGTGCACCGATGTCTCCTAGAATCCAAACCTCCCTTTTGCTGACTTCCTATGTGCGTCTCTCTCTCTCTCTCTCTCTCTCTCTCTGCTCCAGAATTGTGGTCAGGTCTTCAGTAGTCTCCACCATTATCTCCTCTAAGATTCCCTCCCTAAAGACTTCTTGACCCACTTACAAAAAATGAACATGAAATGCACCAGAGAGATGATGGGCAGTGGCCTAGGCGAATCTCTACCAGTCCATCCCTGTAACGTCTTCCCTCTTTAAGATCTGGTGATTTGTGCTAAAACAACAACGCCTCTTCCACCTCAGGAGGCTAAGGAAATTTAGCATGTCCATAAGGACCTTTGCTAACTTTTATAGATGCGTCCAAGAATGCATTCAATCTGGATGCATCAGGGCCTGGCACGCAAACACTCTGCCCAGGACCGTAAGAAACTACAGAGAGTTGTGAACACAGCCCAGTCCATCACACAAAACCAACCTTCCATCCATTGATTCCATCTGTAATTATCTCTGCCCCAGGAAGGCAGCCAACATCATCAAAGACCACTCCCAGCCCTCTTATAGTCTCTTCCAAACTCTTCTGTCAGGCTGAAGATATAAAAGCTTAAATACACATACAACAACTTTTTCCCTTATCTTCTGAATGGGGCCCTCAAATTTCAAATCTAATGTTGATCTTGCTTTTTGGGAACCTTCTTTGCAGCCGTAACATTGTATTCCTCGCTCTGTCCAATCACCCTATGGTCTATGGTATGATTTGCTTGTACTGCACACAAAACAAAACTTTTCACTGTATCTAGGTACAGGTGACAATAATAAATCAAACATCAAAACTGGGAGAGTTCTCCCACAAACCAGTCAAGTAACTGCCGGACAATAATCACTGTCATGGGATAACTTTGTCTGGGCAGTGTCCCAGACACGATCATCGCAAACACCATTCCCTGGTTTACATCTTGTCCCATTGGATAGGCAATGGCCTAGTGGTATTACCGCTGGGCTGTTAATCCAGAGACCTGGATAATGTTCTGGGGACCCAGGTTTGAATCCTGCCACGGCAGATGTTAGAATTTGAATTCAACAAATTTCTGGAATTACGAAAGAATGATGTATCGATTGTGGTTGACTCTTAACTGCCCTCTGGGCAATTAGGGATAGGCAATAAATGCTGGCCTAGCCAGCGATGCCCTCATCCTGTGAATGAATAAAGGGGGGGGGAAAAAAACCAGCAGGATAGACTAATTAGAGGTGGTGACATAGTTAGATACAGCCAACAGGGAGTTGCTCCCAGAATCCTCAATGTTGGTACCTGACCTCGTGAAGGTTCACAGCATCGGGCCAAACAATTGGCAAGGGAATCTCCTGCTGATTAGAACCGAATGCCTCCTCCAGACCCTCCTTGGGTGATGGATGTGTTGAATGCCACCTGGAAGGGGCACTGAGGGTGGAAAGGGCATAGAATGTACTCTGGGTGGAAGGGGACATCAGTGCCCATCACCATAAGTGGCTCGGTAGCACTCATATTGACTGAACACTGAAGGGCACCTCTGCCAGAGTGGGGGTCTGTGGCCTGTGGCAAGAGAACCAACAAGAGAGAAAACCCTACTCGATCTGATCCTCACCAGTCTAGGGTGGCATGGATGTATCTGTCAATGATGGTATCAGTTTTTAAGCAGCCACCACATGTTCTCAGTGAAAACAAAGTCCTTTCAATGCGACAAGGATAACCTCCATCGTGTTGTGTGGCACAAATGGGACAGACTTTACACAGATCTAACAACTCAAGACTCGACCTCCAGGAGGCACTGTGGGTCATCGACAGCAGCAGAACTGCACTGCAGGACAGCATCTCGGTCCGGCATACTCCCCCACTCAACTAGTACCATCGAGCCAGGGGATTAACCAGGGTTTCGGCCCGTACCGTGGACTTCCCTGCTCCTCGGATGCTTCTCCAGCTCCGTATTTATTGACACAAACTACTGCGTTGCCATTCTCCAGGTCGGGTTCTGCGAAACAGCCCATGGTCTTCTTGAGGCGTACCTCCTGTAGTCGCAGAGCTGGCAGCTAATGTAAAAACAAACAAAAAAAAAAAAAAAATTTTGCCAGATGGAGTAAACCTGAGCTGGAGGTCGGAAAACCAACTCGCCAGCTGTGTGAGATAACAAGGTCTGAAGAAGGGTCTAGGCCCGAAACGTCGGCCTTCCTGCTCCTCGGCCTGCTGTGTTCATCCAGCTCTACACCGTGTTACCTCAGATTCTCCAGCATCTGCAGTTCCTACTATCTCTCGCCAGCTATGTGCCCATCATATCTGCCCAGTATCTGAAGTGTGACGTACCTCCGTTGAGCAGGTGTTAATTGGGAGCCTAAGTTAGTTCCAGGGAGGTGTAGTTATAAAATGCAAATATATGCAGGCGAGGTTCTCGACCCAATGACAAACAGGTTACCCCAAACTTTGAGGAGGGAGAACGGCAAGTTACTAAAGTATTGACGGTGAGAATCTGGTCTTCAGAACCCCTGCCATTTAAGCTCCCCACCCAACCCCACCACCTCCCCCCCACCCCCACCCCATACTTCTCACTTCTTCTGGGATCACGATGTTCCAATTCCCTTTTGAAAGATTCAGCCAACTCTCCTCTGATAGGTCCACCAGACCATCAGACAGATTCCCAATCCCGACGAGAATCACATAATTCACGATGGGTGTAACTGATCACAGGCAACAGTGGGAGAAAAGACACAGTCTCCAATTAACAAGGTGTAGAGCTGGATGAACACAGCAGGCCAAGCAGCATCAGAGGAGCAGGAAGGCTGACGTTTCGGGCCTAGACCCTTCTTCAGTAAAATGAATTACGTGTGAAGGGTTCGGCGGGGGAGGTCTTAGTCACTGCGCTAGAGAGCTGTATTTGAGAGCCCAGGTACTGTACAGAAGGGATGCACTTAACGATAAGGAACAAGCAGCCACAGGGACTGCGATGTCCAGTGTCTCAATGGGAGCTTAGCGGTGTTGGTTTAAAACACAAGATAGAGTACCAGTCGCTTCAAAATGAAATCCCTCATCCCCCTGGATACATTCTCCTGAGTCTTTGCGCATCGTCCCTAATGCCTTCAATTCCTCCCTACAATGAGGGGCCAGAATTGGACGCAATGCTCCAGTTGAGACTGAACCAGTGGTTTATAATACAGCACAGGAACAGGCCTTTGACCCCGTCATGTCTGTGCCAGCCATGATGCCACCCTTAACTAATCCTACCTGCTTGCACATGGTCTGTACCCCTCTATTTCCCTTCCTGTTTATGTATATGTCTAAATGCCTCATAAACAACCCTATCATATCTCATAAGTTCTGAGGAAGGGTCACCGGACCCGAAACGTTAACTCTGTTTTCTCCTTCACAGATGCTGCCAGACCTGCTGAGCTTTTCCAGCAACTTTGTTTTTGTTCCTGATTTACAGCATCCGCCGTTCTTTTGTTTTTTACTATCATATCTCCTTCCACCTTGCAGCACTTTCCAGGCACCTACCACCCTCTCTGTAAATAACCTACCTCGCATATCTCTTTTAAACTTCCCCCACCCCTCCCTCACCTTAAACCTGTGCCCCCTGGTATTTGACATTTCCACACTGGGAAAGAGATTCTGCCTATTTACCCCATCTACGCCTCTCAGAATTTTATATATTTCTCTCATGTCGCCCATCAGCCTCCAACTACCATTCTAGTAAAATCCAGCAGACCAAACTCTCTTTGCAGCAAAAACACTCCAATCCAGGCAACGTTCTGGTAAACCTCTTTTGCACCCTCTCCAAAGTCTCCACATCCTTCCTATAATATGGCAGCCAAAACTGCATACAATACTCCAAGTGTGGCCGAACTAAAGTTTTTTTACAGCTGCAACATGACTCACGACTTTTGTACTCAATGCCCTGACTGCCGCTCCTTGTTCTTGTTTTCTATAAAGCTGAGGATGCTGTGAGTTTTATTAGGCATCCTCAGAGTCTGTCCTACTGCCTTCAATAGCTTAGAACACGAGCACTCGGATCACTTTGCTCCTATAGCATGGTTAGAATTGGACATTTTATTTTCCATTGTGTCTCTGTGTCCCTCCCAACAAAACGAATCAGTTTATCCTTCTCTGCATTAAATCTCATCTGCCACTTGTCTGCCCATTCCGCCAATGTATTGGTTTTCCTTTCAAGCTTTCCCCGAACTCCCATGCGTGCTACTGAGTTTTGCTTCATTTACCGAAAAATGAAATTGTTCACTGTGTGCCAAGGTCAAGGTCATTAATATATATCAGGAAGAAGATGGCTCTGAACACAAATCTGCAGGAAACCTTTTCCCAGTCTAAAAAAATACTCACTGACCAGTTTTCCTAATTTCCTGTCACTCGGCCAATTTTACATCCATGTTGTGACAGTATCTTGTATTCTATTGAGCTCAAATTTTGCTGAGTCTGCTGTGTGGCTCTGAATGCCTTTTGGAAATCCATGCACACCACTCCAATACCATTACCCTGATCGACCCTCTCCGTTGCCTGTAGTAGACTGCCAACTTGGCCGAACAGCAAGGGCATGCTGGGTACATCGGCCAAGTGAAACTCTGAAATCACAAAAGCCCACACACCAGACACAGTGCAAACACAGCAGCCAGGTGCTAATGACATTAGCATAATGTAAAATGCAACAGTTTTATTCTGCACAAACACCACTAACAACTTATCCATTAAACAAAAGACAGTCCAGACAGAAAGGCAGCGGGTCCTGCTACACAAAGAAACCAACAGTAGCATGCCATCCAAATGATTGACTTGTGTTTTAAACTATTACCTCCCTGATTGGCCAGAACTATAGAAAGCTCCAGAAAACATTCTAAAAGGTATAAAAACAGAGTTCATCTGCAGACCTCTCTCTTGGAACTGCTCTTGGAATCGTCTGAGGCCTTCGGAGGAGACCAGCATGGCAAGAGGCCGAGACCAGCTACCATCCAGAGAGAGAGGGAGGTAGAGAGAGAGAAAGCAGCTTCGCAGACCTAGAGACAGAGCCACAGTGAGAGCGGCTGTGAAAATCTATTAGAGACTCAGGCAGCATTGTAACCGTAAGGGGCCAAATAGGATTAGGGATAGTATGTTCAGTGTTAAAGATTATTGTAATTTTGTTCCTAATAAAGTGAGACTGTTTTGTGTTGGTACCCGCTTGTGTTCATATTCATTTGATCGCTTTGGTATTGTGGGACACTTGGGCAAATTCATTCATAACCTTCTGGTCAGAGTTGTCTGCAGAGGAACCAGACAACATATTACATACAGGTAAGTTAGTTCAACATGGTTTGCCCCTAGACAAGTCCATGTTGACTTTCTGAGGAAGGGTCACTCAACCTGAAACATTAGCGCTGACTTCTCTCCATAGATACTGCCAGAACTGCTGAGCTTTTCCAGCAACTTCTGTTTATGTTCCTGATTTGCAGCATCCGCAGTTCTTTCGGTTTTGATGTTCCATGTTGCCTTTTCTATATTAACTAATGACCCCAAGGGACTATTAATTTTGTCCATCAATTCAAGGTTAAACTGACTGACTTGTAGTCAGTTGAGACCTCAGCTAGGACACTTTTAACCTCAGGATCTCTGGTCCGTCAAAAGATCTGAGTGATACTTGACAGATCCCTGACTGATTCTAGGTCCCCGACTGACTCCAGGACTGATTTGAGATGTCCCCACAATTCTAAGCCCTTCCTTTGCTGGCTTTTGCCTGTCACTGACACACACACACACACACACACACACACACACACAAAAACACACACACACAAATACACACACACACAAATACACACACACACAAATACACACACACACACACAAATACACACACACACACAAATACACACACACACACACGCGCACACACACACACGCGCACACATATATAGGAAGCAGCTGCAGCTCACATCGTAGCGTGCTGCCCCTTCCCCCTCCCCCTCCACATTTGCTGTCACAGGCTTTAAGTCCCACTTGACCAGAGCTGAATGCTGGATGCAATGTCAAAACCAACGCCTTGCCTAGTTTCAGCAACGTGAGCATCAAGGACTCCATCGCACTGTTTGGAAGACAAGTTGGGGAGTTGTCCCCAGGCCAATATTTATCTCCCTGATGTGGAGGCATTTTCCTCCAATATACTCTTCCTGTGTGAGGTAACTCCCTCCAATATACTCTCCCTGTGTGAGGTAACTCCCTCCAATATACTGTCCCTGGTGTTGGGGGAGTAGTTTACCCCCCAACAGGCAAACACTGGAAGAGTAACCAACATGGCGTACACAGTACCCCCTCACCCTTTCGGCAGCTTGACCCTGCCCCAAAACTCTGCCCCACTGTCCGGCATTGGCTCATAAGCTTTATGAGGGGGCCCCCCCTGTTCCATGTGACCTGTACGTCAGCCCTGAAGTCTGCATTTCGCTCTGCTGAAAATCTTTATCCTCGCCCTTTCAGACTGCACTTTCACAAATGCTACTTCCCCCTCCTGAGTCTCTATCCCAAACCTTGAGACGGTTTCCCGGATTCCCGAACTGTATCCTGGCATCGCCACAGATCTTCAGACTGTAGCTGAGCATTATCCTGGTTCTGAGACCGTACCTGAACATCACCCTCGATTCTGAGGCTGTAGTCAAGCATTGTCCCAGGTTCTGAGACCATCAGTCCGACTATGAGACTACATTCTCACTTTACCCTCGATTCTGAAACTGTAGCCCAGCTTTGGCTACTCCACCTTTGCAAAAGTCAACAGCCCCAGGGATGGAGGGGAGAGAAGTGGCAATCAAAGATATGATCACTTCCAGATTATTTTCTTTCTCCAGATTATTAGCAACACAATGTGTCATTTGTTTGACTCTTCACTCAACAGGGAGAGGAGGGTTTTGTGTTGCTCAAGGCTGAGACTGAAATATCTCAACGGTGAGTCAGCAGTGAAACATGTCAGACCATACAGCAAAGAGACAGTTGCATCAGCTCAATGTTGGCACTAATACACACATTGTGTGCTGGACCCACCCAGTTTGTTCATCTCCCACCCCCGGGGGAGTTGGATAGCAAAGGGAAAAATCAGCTACAACTCTGCAAAATGCCTGTTCAATCCCTGAGCAAAGCTGCAGGATACTAACCCTAACACAATACTTCCCCTGTACAACACAGAGGCACAAAATCGCTCTGTAGCAGAGAAGAATGTCCCACGCAGATATACATCAACACACTGAGATGCATGTGAACTCATGCATGGGTACACAGTAACACACAGACACATATGGAAATGTGCACGACATATAAACACACGCACACATTCATGAATGTATGTGGATAAATCACACACACGGACAAATAAACAAACATGTGCAAAAGAGCTGAATTCCAGAGGTGAGGTGAGAGTGACAGCCCTTGATATCAAGGCTGCATTCAACCGAGTGTGGCATCAAGGAGCCCTAGCAAAACTGGAATCAATGGGTATCAGGGGGCAAACTCTCTGCAGGTTGGAGTCATACCTGACACATAGGAAGATGGTCCTGGTTGTGGGAGGTCAATCATCTCAGCTCCAGGACATCGCTGCAGGACGTCCTCAGGGTAGTGTCCTAGGCCCAACCATCTTCAGCTCCTTCATCAATGACCTTCCCTCCATCATAAGGTCAGAAGTAGGGATATTCTACGATGATTGCACAATGTTCAGCATCATTCATGTTTCCTCAGATACTGAATCAGTCCATGTTCACATGCAACAAGATCTGCATAATATCCAGGCTTGGGCTGACAAGTAACAAGTAACATTCATGTCACACAAATGCCAGGCAATGACCACCACCAATGAGAGACCATCTAACCACCGCCCCATGACATTCAATGGTGTTACCATCACTGAATCCCCCACTATCAACATCCTGGGGGTTACCATTGACCAGAAACTCAACTGGACTCACCACATAAACACAGTGACTACAAGAGCAGGTCACCTCCTGACTCTTCAAAGCCTGTCTGCCATCTACAAGGACAATGCAGCCCCCGCTTGATTGGCACTACATCCACAAGCTTCCACTCCCTCCACCACCGACGCTCAGTAGCAGCAGTGTGTACCATCTACAAGATGCAGAAATTCACCAAAGAGCCTCAGACAGCACCTTCCAAACCCACGACCACTTCCATCTAGAAGGAGAAGGGCATCAGTCAAATGGGAACACCGCCACCTTCAAGTTCCCCTCCAAGTCACTCACCATCCTGAGTTGGAAATATATTGCCGTTCCTTCACTGTCGCTGGGTCAAAATCCTGGAATTCCCTCCCTAATAGCATTATGGGTCAACCCACAGCAGGTGAACTGCAGTGGTTCAAGAAGGCAGCTCACCACCACCTTCTCAAGGAGCAACTAGGGACGGGGCAATAAATGCTGGCCCGGCTAGTGACACCCACATTCCACAAATGAATTTAAAGCAAAACATAAATCCACAAACGTACACACACACAGACACTCACACTCTGACATACACATCGACTCAAACACAGAAGTACACACGTGTACAGACATAATTGCATGTAAATTCACAGTCTCACATGCAAAACCACACAAATTCACATACAGATACACAAACATATATAGACTCACACTCAAACATGTGACTTACACACAAGTGCCTACTCTGAAACAATCATTTGGAGGCACAGGCACACGAGAACAATGAAGGTATATTCACCATAGTCCCATAAGGCTGCCCTCTCATTAGAGAGAGACAAACACACACAACCAGTAGTGGTTTAACCTGAGGCTCAGCACACCTCAGGTGAGGGGAGAAGGAGAGTCCTTCATTGTAACCTTAGCCAGGAGTTAAACCCATGCTGGTTAGTACCACAGACCAGCCATCCAACCAAATGAACTAACTGACCAAAAACACATGCAGCAACACAATACGACACAAAACCCCGGTTAGATCATATTCATTGTGCAAGGTTAAGGTCAAGTCACCGTAATCCTACTGGACTATAATCGTGCAAGGAGTGTGGAACAGGCCCACTAGAATATTACAAAAGCTTCAAGGGCTTTCATTATAAGGAAGATAACGCACAAGAGCCCTATCACCCCAGAGTACCGACTTTATGGAGACACTAAGGGTTTGAAATAAATGTAGAGAGTGCTTCTAAGTGTTTGGGTTATTTCAGGGTTTACATGGTCTAGTATGTGACAGGGTAGCCTAACAAGGTGTGTCTTATAGTTTGAACAAGATGCAGTGTATTGACAGTAAGAACAGGCTCTACAAAGACTGTTGGGTGGATCTAGCCTTAGTTTTGTATTGCATGGGATCCTTCTAGCTTTATCTCCCAGCAAGTTCCTCATCACAGTGGCTGATACTGACAGCACTCAATCAAGTGGTAATCACTGCAGATTCTCATACTGTATATCGTCACCTTGAGCTTTCCTCTAATAACTAGTATAGTTATTCTTTGGTTTATACAGTTATATCAACAACTACCCTATCTGCCCCTAGGTCACTAACATTGTAAATTCAAATGATCCAGTAGTTTCACCATTCTCCCAGAACAATTTCTCTTCAGACCAGGAAGAACGGCAGCTTGTTGGGGAGAAGGTGGTTGTCTCAATCTGTCCTGCGGATGGTCCGAGGCTTGTTGTTCTCCTCTGTTGTCAGGCCCCTATTTGATTTATCCTAATCAATAACCTGAGGACAGGTCAAACCATAATGGGATGAGTTTCCTGCATATCTTATGCATGGCCGCTTCATCAGTACAAACAATGCACAATCTCCCATGATTCTCATCTCCATGTACCTTTTCCATTTGAATCCCTCATCCAAGGTGTGATGGCTCCTTTGCAGAATGACATTAATTGCAATGGATGACCTGCTGTGTGTACGCTAGTTTTGCTGTTTCTCATGTACCTCTTACCAATCCTGTAGATGTCACCCCCTCACTGGGGTTGTGTGTTAGAAATCAAGCGCCACCACTTCTGGAGTTGTCACAACAGATAAATATTTTAAAATAAATGCACAAAATCACCCAAAGTACCTAATTTTCAGGCACAGGTCAATAGAAAGTTTCTGTACTTAACAAAAATTGCTGTTTATTACAGGTAATTAGACTGTAGCCACATATAAACAATTATAAACCGTCAACATATGACACTGCAAATTAAAAGTCTCAGAAACTGCCTATTGTATACACACACACACACACACACACA
>NC_063339.1:75036714-75047904 GCF_021869965.1 Rhincodon typus | reverse complement strand
ACACACACACACACACAGCTCCAGGCCCACTGCCCCCAATCCCGCTCTGGGCCCACTGCCCTACCCCCACTCTGCTCCCAGCCTCTGGCAGAAGAATTTTAAAAAAAGAGAAAAGAAAAGCACAAGAGAGAGAAAAAAAAGAAAATGAAGGAACAGACAGAGCAGACGAACTCCAGCTGGAGCATCCTACACCAGCACCATCTATACAAGACCAAAAAGGTCTTTGACTTGTACATTGAAAGCCGTGGTTTGCAACTGCAGCTGAAAGAAAGATAAACTGGCTTTCTTTCTGTTTAATGTGGGGTTTGAGTGCAGAGAACAGAAAGACAATCCGTAACAGAAATTGCTGGAGAAGCACACCAAGTCTGGCAGCCTCACTGGAGAGAATAATGGGGTTAACATTTTTGAGTCTGATATTGACTCTTCTGCAGGACTGGAGATTTGTTCCCAGTCCCAAGTTAGCTGGAGAAGATCATTGTCATTGATAGCAGGCCACTAGTCCATAGAACAATCAACTTCTGGTTGCCACCCAGTTGCATCCATCCACACTCCTTGGTTTCAATTCCTTCAATTGCTGCTTGTTCAATTAGCTGTGTAAACAATGCTTATAATGAGCATTAACTTACCTGCTTTTCCAAAGCCATCGCAGCAATTTTCGCCAAATGCTGGTGTGGGTGATGATCTAGTGGTGTTATCGCTAGACTATTAATCCAGGGCCCGAGGTAATGTTCTGCAGACCTGGGTTTGAATCAAGGCAGATGAGTTCAATATAATAAAATCCAGGATTAAGAGCCTGATGATGACCATGAATCTATTGTCGATTTGGATAAACCCATCCGGTTCACTAATATCCTTTGGGGAAGGAAACTGCCATCCTCACCTGGTCTGGCCTACATGTGACTCCAGTCCCACAGCAATGGGGGTGTCTCTTAACTGCCCTCTGGGTAATTAGGGATGGGTAATAAAGACTGGCCTAGCTAGCAATGCTGTCGTCCTGTGAATGAATAAAAAATAAATTCTCCCTCATTTCAATCCACAATTTATAAAACACAAAAATTAAAAGAAAGTCTTTATAAAAGCAGAAGCGCAGAGCCAATTTCGCAGGCAGGATGGAGAGCTGAATCTAGAGCTCCTGGCTCATAAGTAGGTCAGATGGTGCTTGACTGCACTGCTGTAGGATGGGCTTATGATTCAACAGTGCTGTGTGGAACTCAGGATTCATCTACAAGAACAACTTAACCATTCTGACTCCATCCATCTCCTGATTAGATGAATGGTACTGTTTGCTGCTCCCAAATCTTGTGAATTATTTGTGTGTGTGTGTGTGATGTAACCCCAGCACAGCCCAGCGCTGCTGCTAACATGGGAAATAATGAGCCCCTCCTGTGTTTGACAGGACATCCGGTGCCAGGACTCTGTTCGAATCACTGGGCTTCACTTTAACCTCTTCCGACACATGGTGCTGTCTGGCCTACTGCGTGGGGTGAGGTGGTGGTGGCAGTGGGGCAGGGGGTGGGGGTGGGGTGCGTTGTTGGGGGGACATGGGAATTGCGAGAGCGTCCTGCCTGATTTTCCAACCCCCATCGCCCCTATTGAACAGGACATCGGGCTCAGGAGAGCCCCGACTCTGCAGGCTCCCACGAAACTCCAGAACACGAGGGCTAATTTATAAAAATCCATCTCACCTTATTATTCTTTGTGTCGGTGAAAGGCACGCGTGAAGCGCTGGAACAAAGTAGCGGCGATATAAAAGCCTTTCAAGCGAAAACTGAGGTGAAAGTAAGCAGGAGTGTGCGAGAGGGGTCTAGTCATCGTGCTTCAGTAAGGGCCACACCCTTTGGAACAACCAGCCTTCTCATAGAGTCATAGAGTTGTACAGCACGGAAACAGACCCTTCTGTCCATCTCGTCCGTGCCAACCAGGTATCCTAAATTAATCTAGCCCCCTTTGCCAGCATATGGCCCATATCCTTCTAAAACCTTCCTATTCATATACCCATCCAGATGCCTAAATGTTGTAATCATACCAGCCTCCACCACTTCCTGTGGCAGCTCATTCCCTACTACGTGAAAAGGTTGTCCCTCAGATCTCTTGAAATCTTTCCCGTCTAGTTTTGGACTTCCCCCACAGCAGGGAAAAGACCTTGTCTATTCACCCTATCCATGCCCCTCATGATATTATAAACCTCTATAAGGTCACCCCTCAGCCTCTGATGCTCCAGGGAAAATAGCCCCGGGCCTATTCAGCCTCTCCCTACTGCTCAAACCCTCCAAACCTGGCAACCTCCTTGTAAAATCTTTTCTGCAGATTGAGCAACATCTTTCCCAATGCTCCTACCCGTCATTTTTACACCTTCCGAATTGCCGAGGAAATCCTCCAGAATCGCTGAAAATTCTGATCGGGGGGTTTACACCCCAGACCCTGCCAGAGCCCACACCACACAGACCCCGATAAGATCCCACCCAGTTTCTCACTGGTCGAGGCGGTGAGGTGGGCTACAGCCTACCTCAGTGCTGGCAGCACGTCACTCCAACTTTTAAAGTTTTGAACAGCGGCGAGACAGGATTCTCACGAGGTGGCAGTGAATCGCTGATTGATGTGGATTTTTACTTGTTAAACGTCTCGTGAACGGTTCAACTCTGGTTGTTGGCTTCTCAGCTTTATATTTTATCGCACCAGTCGAGCTAGACTTCTGAATGGTTTGGACAGCAGAAGGGTACACTGGTTGAATTCAGTTCGCTGCATACTCCAAAGACACTGGGTACTCTCAATGTCTCAGGGCACTCTCCCCTGGGCACCAACCACGCGCACGTCCACAGGCCTTGGCACTCTCTGCAAGCTCTCACTGCACATTTCGAATCCACCTCCAGGACCCTCGGGCTGCCCATTGGTAACTCTCATTGTAATGCTGCAGCAAGGGCGCTGTGTGCTTGGGGAGACACAAAACCTAGCTCATGGCCGGATGTCCAGGCTCTTCACTGAACCACCACAGTGCTCACTCATTCTCAAAAACCGCTTTGCCAAGTCTTTTTGCGCATTGCCCTCTCAAGCAGAGGCACCAGGCTCACGTTACTTCAGGCCTGACTTGTGGTTCGGTGCGGACACAAGGCCAGGAAGTTTGTCAGCGCTCCTCAGTCAACCCATGGGAGGTCCCAGCGCAGTACGTCGAGGACAGTTCCCGATACCAGTCCTGGGGTTTGGGCACGGTCGGTCAGACACTCGGGGGTCTGGTCAGAGTCTCCACATAAGGGGTAAGGAGCTGCATGCGCGGGGAGCCCCCTTGACTCTTCCAGTTCCCGCTCCCCCCCCCACCCCGTTGTGGGCTGTTTCCCTCCTGGAAATGAGACAGAGGCAGGTATATGAGCAGTGCCGGTTACAAGTCTGGAGTGGCTGTGGGCCTGTTGCCAGAGCAAGGCCTAAGTGTCATTGAGGGACGTCCCCTGGCACCTGCGGCATCGAGAACAGGAAACGCGAGGATCCCCGGAGAGCGGGCCAGAGTAGAGGACACTGAGCCCTCAGAGGGAGCACACTTCAGAAGGACTTGAAATTTTACGTTTATTCCTTTATTTTCCACTTAATACTAGGGAGGACTGTAGTGTTAACTTTTAACTTTATTTCTTGCATTTTCTACTCGGTGCAACAATATGCTTTACTTTTAACTTTGTTTCTCTATGTTACTACTTGTACCTAAGTTTTCTACCTTTGTACCTAAGATGGCGCCATGTGTGCTGACATTGTAGACTTTTCATTGTACTCCTGTACTCGAGTACGCGTGGCAATAAGCCTTAAATCAAACGTGAAGGGACATGGTAGTGGGCGGCACTGTTGGAGCAGGTGAGGAGGTGTGCAGAGCGGGTGAAGAGGCAGCAAGGGGGCACGCCGAGGGTCAGAGTAGCTGATGGCGATGTAGCAGTGAGAGTGGCAGAGGACAGGCCTGGAGTGCCCTGAAGCTTGAGGTATCAGTCTGCTGGCAGAGTGGAGAAAGACATTGACCATCTTCCTACAGTGTTGGACATTCCTCCAGACAGGGGTGGGGGTTGCGGGGAGACTACCTTCACCGGAAAACATCAGAGCGGGTATCATGGCTGACCTGGGGCAGGGAAGAGTGTCTGCACCACGCCCACCAGTAGGACCTCCACAAGCAAGTCCCTCCCTGTATGCCATGTTTGGGGTAAATGTCGGAAACCGTGCAGAGCATCTCTGGACAAACAGAGCTTGTTCATGTGAACAATGGGTTTTTAAAGATGGCGCAAAGGGATGCCAATCTATCAGCAGATATCCACAGGGCAGCAATTTGTTCCAGAAAGGCGCGCAGTAAGACGGGCTGGAACTGGGCATGAGGGGCACCATTGGTACAAGGTAGGTAGTTAATGAGGCACCTTTTGCAAGATATGGCGAGAGAATTCAATATGCCTCACTGGAAACCCCTCCAAAACAAAAACCTGACCTAACTCACCCTTCATCACCAGGATCATATGGTTACCATGACGACTGGGAGATGTACTTTCCCTGAAAAGTCTCGTCCTGCACCCAATGAGAAGGCCAGGCTCAGCAAAGGGTAATGTTTGTGAGAACCAGGATTCTCACAGTCTCTGTCAAACTCAATCCCAAACACAGCTAATGGTAAAGGAAGATCACATGAAACAGGTTAAGGAGGACGAAGGTTAAAAGCAGGAAAATGAGGTGGAGAGGCAGAGTTTTGGGGAGGGGGGAGTTTCCTACCTTGGGGACCAAGCAGGGAAAGTTGGGGATGGAGATTGGGCAGGCACAATCAGGGTGTTGGAGGGTCTGGAGGAGGTTACAGAGATAGGGAGGGATGTAGGGATGGAGGGGTTTACAGAAATAGGGAGGGGATGTAGAGTCTACAGGAGGATACAGAGATAGGGAGGGGTGTAGGGATGGAGGGGTTTACAGAAATAGGGAGGGAATGTAGGGTCTGGAGGAGGTTACAGAGATAGGGAGGGGTGTGGGAATGGAGGGGGTTACAGAAATTGGGAGGGGTGTAAGGGCTAGAGGAGAGTACAGGAGGTTACAGAAATGGGGAAGGGTGTAAGGGCTGGAGGAGATTACAGAGATAGGAACAGTTGTAGAGACTGGAGGAGATTATACAGGCAGGGCAAAGTGTAGAGATGGAGGCGGTTACAGAGATAGGGGAGGTTATAGAGATGGAGGGAGTTACAGAGATATGGAGAGGTATTGGGATGGAGGGGTTTACTGAGCTAGCAAGAGTTGTGGAGGTGGAGGGAGTTAGAGAGATAAGGAGTGGTGTTACAGAGATAGAGAGGGGTGTAGAGACAGAGGGGGTTACAGAGAAGGGAGGGGTGTAGAGATGGAGGGGGTTACAGAAATAGGGCGAAATGTAGAGACAGAAGGGGTTTTACAGAGGTAGGGAAAAATATAGAAACAGAGGGAGGTTACAGAGATAGGGAGGGGGTGTAGAGATGGAGGGGTTTATGGAGATAGTGTCTGAAGTAGTTGGAGACACAGATGAGAATGATGTATGCTCTGAGCGCTGTCTTACAAAGAGCTGTCAGTCAGTGAACAGAAGACTGGGCGTTGGACGGTGAGTACGTTTCACGCTGAGTGCCTGGTTATATACCTGCTGTTGTGAATGGAGCCTCTGGTATTATCGATAACCAGGCGCAGCTGGGTACTGGTGAGATCAGAAGGCATTGCCTGGCATCCACTCTCTTTCTGAGCTGACGTCACTTGGGGACCATGAAATGGTCACAACTGATCCTGAGGAGAGTCAGTCATTCTAATCACTGACTCCCCCTACCCCCACCCCCACCCACACCCCCACACCACACACCCAACTAATGGACAGGGCCAGGCCTGAGCATGTGAGAAAGCTACAGAATTAGATTGGAGTGTGACGCCTTCAGTGATCAAATGGCCTGGCCTACCAGGTACGGTTGGGATATAAGACATATGGTGGAGGGCCATCGGGGGGGTGTCATAAATCCGAACAAATCATTGTCTTCAGGAAAGCAGAGGAGAAAATGGAGACGGTTCTCCAATAAAACAAGTCCTTCCTTACTGTTCCACTAAGATCTCAAAGAAAGAGTTAGTACAGGTTCTGGCAGAGACTGAACATGAGGAGAAACACCAACAGTGAGTGACCCTGTAACAGTGCAGAGGGAATGTGATCGAATGGTTACTCTCTGCATCTTATCTGAATGAGCTATTGGGACATTTTCAATGTGTCTGACCAACACTGTTTTCTCCCAGGGTATTATCAAAGTGTAGGGGAAGCCGTATTCAGTAACACAGGAATAAAGAGTGAAACTTCCATTTGTATGAATTATAAAAGCATTCTTGGCAGTATCTTTAAGAAGCTGTGGCCAGGTTTTCATCCAGCTCACCCCGATCCAGCTGTGTTTAGGGTTTAGTGTTTAGAGAGGGGGTGCTATCAGGCACCTTCTCACTCAGTCATCATTTTCACTTCATTAAATTTCTGCTCTGTTCCGCATCAATAAATTTGAGTGTTTCAGATACAAACGACAAACTTTCAGAAACTTGAATGGAGAGCGGTGAATATGGGACAGCTCCATAAGCAATTGTGGGCATTTTCTGTTTGCTTGTCGTCTTTAGCAGCTCAATTTTTAAAATTCTCCTCCTTATCTACAACCCTCTCTCTGGTCTCACCCCTCCCTCCCTCTCCTTTAGTAATCGCCTCCAGTATCACAATCCTTCAAGATCTCAGCTCACCTCCAATTCTAGCTTCTTGTGCATCTTCGACTTTTACAGTCTCTCCCCAGGAGACAGCACCTTTAGATACTGAGCTCTGGAATTCATGCCCCTAAATAACTCTTAGAATCCCTACACTGTGGAAGCAGGCCATTCAGCCCATCAAGTCCATGTTGACCCTGCGAAGAGCATCCCACCCAATCCCCATAACCCTGTGTTTCCTATGGCCAACCCACCTAACCTGCACGTCTTTGGAACGTGGGAGGAAGCCAGAACTCCTATGGGGGCCCACACAGACACAGAGAGCTTGCCAACTCCACACAGACACGCGAGGGTGGAATCGAAGCTGGGCTCCTGGCACTGTGAGGCCTCTAGTTTAAATGTGCCAGGATGATATCGCTCAATGATTAGTAAAGTGTTGAAGCCTCCCTGAAGCTTTGGCTGTGGCACTGATCACCAGAGGCTGATTCTCACATTTGTAAACAAGGTTCCGATGAAGATCTATGAGGCAGTCACACACACACACGCCCTCAGGAGGATTTCAACATCGCTGACGTGTTGCGTTCTGAGGTGTTTGCAGAGTGGCACGTTCAGGGAACCGAGGCTCTGCCACACCGAGTTTCTGCTGCTTGGTTAGCCAGGCATCTGGCAGAGGTTCCAGTCCAGAGCCTCAGTGGGTGGCCCCACTCAACTCTGAGACCGGGAGTTCAAAATGCATCTTCCCCGCATAATCGAGACTGGAACTTGCTGCTGCACCGCCCGAGATGTTATCGTTAAGTGTAAACTTAACTGGAATCACAGGATTGCTGTGGTGCAGAAGGAGGCTATTCTGCCCAATGTGCCTACACAGGTTCTAATACCTAGTGCCAGTCTCCTGCTGGCTCAGTGGCTCAGTGGTGAGCACTGCTGCCTCACAGCGCCAGGGACCTGGGTTCAATTCCACCCCCGGGTGACTGTCTGTGTGGAGTTTGCACATTCTCCCCGTGTCTGCGTGGGTTTCCTCTGGGTATCCTGGTTGTGTCCCATGGTCCAAAGCATGTTAGGGTGAATTGGCCGTTCTAAATTACCCATAGTGTACAGGGATGTGCAGGCTGGGTGGGGTAGCCATGGGAAATGCAAGGTTATGGGAATAGGGTAGGGTGTTATGTCTAGGTGGGATGCTCTTCGGAGGTTTGATATGGGCTGAATGGCCTGCTCCCACACCTTAGGGATTCTATGATGTTCCCCAGTATCCCTGCACACCATTTCTGTCCAAATATCCATCCACTGCCCTTCTTGAATGTTTCAATTGTGAACCACATTTCCAGGCAGTGCAGTGCATTCCATGCTCTAACTACTCACAGTGTGAAAATGTTTATTTTTCACATCACTTTTGCTTTGCTTGCACATCACTTCAAATCTATGCACTCTCGTTCTTTTGTCTTTTGCTAGTGAGAACAGCTTCTCCCTATCTGCTCTGTCCAGCCCAGTCATCATTTTGAAAACCTCAATCAGATCTCCGCTCCGACTTCTTCTCTCCAAACAGGAGAGTCTGAACTTCTTCTAAACCAAAGCATTACCCATCTTCTCAGGCAGGCATTAGCATTTATTCTTCGAAAGAAATTCCCCAAATGTCCTGACCAACATTTAATCCCAAAATGGATTGTCTGGTCATTGTCACATTTCAATTGTTTGAATTTGTTATGTGTATGCAAATTGGTTGCTGTGCTTCCTAGCACAACTTCAAATCTATTGCGTTGTCACTTTGGGACAGGCTAAGGTTTGGAAAGGTACTATAAGTTCATTTCCAGACATCCAGTTGCTGAAGGCTGACACTGACACCCCACCTTCACTCAGTCTCACATTTATTTACAGAGCTGAGATCTACAAGCATACACCTCCTAACTCAACCACTAAGTGGTACAAGTGAAATTCCAGCTAGTGTCCATCACACACTTGCAACCTTATTCTTCCTCTCTCCTTTTTTCTAAGATTTTAAAGTATTTTTGTTTTAAAAGCTAAACTTACCTTGGAGCAGCCGAGGGCCAGAGCGGCATGGGGACAATTGTTGGATAGGTGCAGGTAGTCAGTGGCTTGTGAGGCCTGTCAGACCATGTGTGGAAGCCCCCTGCGCTGATCTATTGCAATGTAGTGTTTATCTGTAATCTGCTTATCTGACTGTAATGTGTGTCTTATTTTCTAACTTATATATGAATCACTGTAAGGTAAAGTAACTTTTTTCTTCTTTGTTTCTCTATTTTGTATCTAAGATTTTGTACGCATTATTTTGTGCCTAAGGTGACACCATGAGAGGTGACATTGTAAACTTAATCCTAATATTGCGTTGAGACTACATAAATGCAAATACTTTCTTTAATACCCAATATGAAAATTTTTGATGGAACGGAATATAAAGTGGTTGACTCTTGACTCTATCTTATTGGTAAGGTAATGAGGTGTGATAGAGGCACTGGGTAAATATGTTCAGATTCCAGAAATGTAGGATATCCTCATAGTCATTGAAAGACAGGTGAAAAGGAGTTAAAGTTGGGCTAACAGGGCACTGCAGTTGTACCAATAACAATCAGGACACAAAGCAATAAAACAATTTTTTTTTACAACACCTTTAAGACAGTAAAACTTGCCCAGGTGTTGCCCAGGAGAGTTATCAGAGAAGATTTGACACTGAACTACAGAAAGTGCTATTTGGGTAAGGGGAGTCATGTTTTCATGTTCTTAAAGTTCTCGTGGTAGAATGGTAGTGCCCCTCAAGAGGCCTGAGTTCAAGTCCCACCTCCGTCAGATGTGTGGAACAGCATCTCTGAACAGAAAATATCTAAAGACGGAGCAAGAAGAGAGATTTAGAGAGACAGAGAGGAGAAAATTCCACTGTTCAAGGCCTTGTCAGCAGGAGGCTCTGCTAATGATGGGATAATAAAAATCCAGGTTTCCAAAAATATATGACCAGACGTGGCAATTCTCCGTCATAAGCGCAGACCGCACAGCAGGGGAGAAAAACAGTCTCTGGCAACAATGAATAAAGTGTTGTTGTTTCAGTTTAAAAAAGGTTCAGCTAGCTACGGTTAAATTTGTGGTGCTATCAGACACTCGCATCTGGCTTTCTGCCACCTTCCAGCGAACCTGAGCTTGCAAGCAAAAGAAAAGCATCATCCTCGTGACAATATGATGGAAATGAAAATTTGCATTTATATAGCACCTTCCATAATTTCAGGCCGTCCCAAATCACTTTGCAGCCGAGGACTTAATTTTGAAGAACGGTCTCTGCTGCGCAGCGAGGAACAGCATCGAATCAGTGCGCAGTAAACTCCCATGTACAATAATGTGATAAAGAATGGAAAATGTTGAGTTCCTGTGCGATGGTTAATCAGTAATGGACACAATACAGGACACTTAGAGGAATTGGCCCTTCCTTAAAATGGTGCCATATGATCTCTTACATCACCGGAGCAGGGAGGTTAGACAACAGAAAGCAAAATTCTTCACATCCGACAAAGCACTCAGCAGCTGTGGCAGGACCCATGGGGGAAGAGAGAGAGAGGAGAAACAGAGAGAGAAAGCAAGGAGAGAGACGGGTATAAGGTTTCAGTGCAATGAGCTTTCCGGAGAGAGCAGATGGAACTGAAATAAATCTTCAGAGACCAAAATCACACCACCCTTTATTTACAAATGCATCGCCTTTGACAACACTGCAATGCAACGGTACTGCATTCCCTCATTGCTCTGCTCCCACAGTACTGCGCTCCCTCATTGCTCTACTTGCACAGTACTGCATTCCCTCATTGCTCTGCTCCCACAGTACTGCGCTCCCTCATTGCTCTACTTGCACAGTACTGTGCTCCCTCATTGCTCTACTTGCACAGTACTGCGCTCCCTCATTGCTCTGCTCCTACAGTACTGCATTCCCTCATTGCTCTTCTCCCACAGTACTGCATTCCCTCATTGCTCTTCTCCCACAGTACTGCATTCCCTCATTGCTCTTCGCCCACAGTACTGTGCTCACTCATTACTCTGCTACCCCTGTGCTGTGCTCCCACATTGCTCTGCTCCCTCAGTACTGCGCTCCCTCCATGCCATGCTCCCTCAGTACTGCATTCGCTCCATGCTCTGCTCCCACAGTACTGCGGTTCTTCATTTCCCGGCTCCCACTGTACTGTGCTCACTCATTGCTCTGCTCCCACAGTACTTGGATCCCTCATTGCTCTTCTCCCACAGTACTATGCTCCGTCATTGCTCTGCTTCCACAGTACTGCACTCCCTCATTGCTCTTCTCCCAGGGTACTGCACTCCTTCATTGATGTGTTCGCACAGTACTGCACTCCCTCATTGCTCTGCTCCCACTGTACTGCATTCCCTCATTGCTCTGCTCCCACAGTACTGCGCTCCCTCAATGCTATGCTCCCACTGTACTGCACTCCCTCATTGCTCTGCTCCCACTGTACTGCATTCCCTCATTGCTCTGCTCCCACAGTACTGCGCTCCCTCAATGCTATGCTCCCACTG
>NC_063339.1:75035866-75036614 GCF_021869965.1 Rhincodon typus | reverse complement strand
CAGTACTGCACTCCCTCAATTCTCTGTTCCCACAGTTCTGCACTCCCTCAATGCTCTGCTCCCACAGTACTGCGCTCCCTCTTTGCTCTGCTCCCACAGTACTGCATTCCCTCATTGCTCTGCTCCCACTCTACTGTGCTCCCTCATTGCTCTGCTCCCACAGTACTACATTCCCTCATTGGTCTGCTCCCACTCTACTGTGCTCCCTCATTGCACTGCTCCCACAGTTCTGCACTCCTTCATTGCTCTGCTCCCACAGTACTGCACTCCCTCATTGCTCTGCTGACACGGTACTGCACTCCCTCATTGTTCTGCTTCCACAGCACTCCCTCATTGCTCTGCTTCCACAGTACGGCACTCCCTCATTGCTCTGCTTCCACAGTACAGCGTTACCTCATTGCTCTTCTCCGACTGTACTGCACTCTTTCATTGCTCTGCTCCCACAATAATGCTCTCCCCCATTGGTCTTCTCCCAGAGTACTGCACTCCTTCATTGCTCTGCTCCCACAGTACTGAACTCCCTCAATGCTGAGCTCCCACAGTACTGCATTCCCTCTTTGCTCTTCTCCCAGTGTACTGTACTCCTTCATTGCTCTGCTTCCACAGTACAGCGCTACCTCATTGCTCTTCTCCGACTGTACTGCACTCCTTCATTGCTCTGCTCCCACAATAATGCTCTCCCCCATTGCTCTTCTCCCAGAGTACTGCACAACCTCATTACTTTGTTCCCTCATTGTTTTACTCCCAC
>NC_063339.1:74995628-75010866 GCF_021869965.1 Rhincodon typus | reverse complement strand
GTTAACACTGTGGAATAAAGGGGGTTAACATCATGACAAGGTATAGTGTTACTGACGTACAATAGTGTAAAGATTATGTCAGTGCCTCTCAATTCAGTTGTGAGAACTGGAAACTTGAGAGCTGGGTGCAGAGTGAATGTCTACATAGACTAAGGTGGAAATAAACAGCTCTTGAAGGGAGTTACATTGACTCCAGCAGCATTCAGCTGGGAGATTAAATACGACTAGACCTCAAAACATACAACAAAACAAAAATCACCACAATATCAGATTCCCACATGGGGATCTGCAGCTGCAGCTCACTAATCTTACATATCCCATTTAGACATTTACATCTATGCACTGTAAAACTAATTTAGCATTTATTGTAATCTCTCTTACTCTGTCCCCAATTTATACACTACTGTTCCGTCCTCTTGAGTTCTCTATTTCTCCAAATTACTTCTGCCACTTTTTTTTTCTTCCTTAATCCAGCTCCAGGTTGTTTCTTACCTCCCATGTTGGTATAATAGTTGTACAAGGTTGCCCCACAAGGATATTGCTCGCAGGCCTGTGTAGGGACAACCATCCAACCTGTACTGGTCTCACCTACCCCAGAGACAGTCCTAATATCCCAGAATCTAAAGCCCTGCACCATCTCTCCAGTCACGCAGCCACCTGCTCTACCTTCCAAACACAAGTGAGCCATAACGCCAACGTCTAGTGTCAGATTTGTTCAGCAAATGTTCAGACGAGAGCCATTCTCCTATGCCTGCTGTTGGAGTGTCAGCACAGCCTGATGAATGAAATCTCACCACCAAACCTGTGGCCTGTGTTTGCTTTTAACCCACTGTGCATAATTAGTGCAGTTGGCTTGAAAATACCTAGCCAAGGTTGCTAAGCAAGCTCAGAGGGATTTAAGTAGTAATCCAGTCTATAGATCAAAGGTCTGCCTGTTCGAACTTGAGCCCAAGTTCTTAATGAGGGAGTGCACCAACATGCAATACTCATACTGCTGCAGGTTGTGTATTATAGTAACATACACTGGGAATAGTTGTGGTGAATAATATTTGAGGGGAAGCTATGTAAGGGAAAGGTGTGGGATATTGCTGAGAAATTAGGAAAGGTTAGAACACTTAGGAAAGGGCACAGTTCTCATGGAGGCAATGCTGTCAACATAAATGGGAATTGTTTCAAAAGACAGATCTAGCAACTTAACTAGACATTCGTGGTGCGGCACGGTGGTTTGGTGGTTAACACTGCTGCCTCACAGCGCCAGGTACCTGGGTTCGATTCCACCCTCGGGCGACTGTCAGTGTGGAGTTTGCACATTCTGTCTGCGTGGGTTTCCTTTGGGTGCTCTGGTTTCCTCCTGCAGTCCAAAGACGTGCAGGTTAGGGTGGATTGGCCATGCTAAATTGTGCATAGTGTCCAGGGATGTGCATGCTAGGTGGGTTAGCCGTGGGAAATGCAGGATTACAGGAATGGGGTGGGTTTGCATGGGTGCTGTTTGGTGTGTTGGCTTGGGCCGAATGGCCTGCTTACATTCTATGATCCTTATGAGGTGCTACGAGCCATCAGCAGCAATCGATTTGCTTTCCATCACAACCTGTAATCTCAAGGCCCAGCCTTTCCCCACCCTACCACCACCATCA
Organism: Rhincodon typus; assembly: GCF_021869965.1. Lineage (NCBI taxonomy): Eukaryota > Metazoa > Chordata > Chondrichthyes > Orectolobiformes > Rhincodontidae > Rhincodon > Rhincodon typus. The sequence goes on along the minus strand of NC_063339.1, from coordinate 75,009,232 downwards.
ATCTGGGGTCTCAATCAAGACTGCAGGACAGCAAGCTACAGATGGAGTTAAATGATCCCTACAACCAATAGAGCTCTGTATCCCTGCCACATCCAGATGTAAATAGTGATGTAGAATAAACAAACAACAGGAGGAGAGGATGTATTAACTTCCCTGTCCTCGATGATGCCAGATACCAGCATTTGAGTGTAGAGGACAGCACTGGGGTATTCGTGACCATGCATTCAGGAGTGCTGAGTGACCCATCTCAATTTAGTCCTGAGATCACAGATCACAGAGCCCAGTCTAATTCACTCCACATGATAGCGAGGAAACGGTGACCCTGTTAAATCCTGGCATTTTTCCAGCTGCAGTGCTGAAGACATGGGTTTTAGAAACTGGATGACTTCCGAATGCAGCTGTTCCAGTACTTGTACAACACTGGCACCTACTCAACTTTGTGGATATTTACCCAAATATATCCTTTCTATAGGAGGCAGGGGAATCCAATTTGTCCAATCTTTTTTTAAATCTGATCAGATGACTCTGAATGAAAGCGGTGCAGAGCATCATTGACAGTGCTATCAAGCACCACTTAATCACAAATAACCTGCTCATTGATCCTCAGTTTGGTTCTGTCAAGCCAATGAAGTTCTTAATCGCAATACAGGCTTGCTCCAAACATTGTCAAAACAGCTGAACTCTGGAGGTAAGATAAGAGTGATAGCTCTTCACATCAAGGCTACACTTGACCAAGCATGGCATCAAGGGACCCTTGCATAAATGGTATCAGTGAGAATCAGAGAGTAAACTCTCCACTGGTTGGAGATGTACCTGGCACTAAGAAAGATAGAGGTGGTGGTTGGAACTCAATCACCTCTGACACAGGAAATCATTCTAAGAGCTCCTCAAGGTAGTGTCCCAAGCCCGACAATCTTCACTTGCTTCATCAATGACCTGACTTCCGTAATTCAGGCTTGGACTGATAAGTGACAAATTGTACAACACATGTTTCAGGGAATGATAAGCTCCAAAAAGAGAACATCTAGGCACCATCACTGAACTCCCACCCCGTCAACATCCCATCGACCAGCATCCCATCGACCAACATCCCATTGACTGACATCCATTGATTGCCATTCTATTGACCAATACCCCATTGATTGATATCTGATTGATCAATGTCTCATTGACCGACATCCCATCGATTGATATCTGATTGATCAATGTCTCATTGACCGATATCCCATTGACCAAAAGCTCATTGAAAAACATCTTACTGACAAAAGACTCATTGACCAACATCTCACTGAGCAACATTTCATTGGTCAACGTCCCCTGGACCAATATCCCATTGACAAACATCTCATTGACCAACATCCTATTCACCACATCCCATTGTCTGACATCCCATTGATCAACATCTCATTGCCCTACATCCCATTGGCCAAAGTCCCATTGACCAATGTCCCATTGATTAACATCTCATTGCCCTACATCCCATTGGCCGACGTCCCATTGACCAATGTCCCATTGATCAACATCTCATTGACCTACATCCCATTGACCACGAATTTGCCTTGGCTAGATACTGTGACTGGAGGAGCACATAATAGGCTGAATATCCTGCAGCTATCGTAACATTTACTCATTTCTTGCATTTTAAAAGCTTTCGGCTTTTAAATTCTTTCTACAAAAGTGGATAGATTTGTATGTCCTCACATTATATTCCATCGGCCGCCATCATGACCAACCTCTTAACCTGCCCTTTGTGTTCTTTCCCGCAGGTAATGTTCCCACCTAGATGTGTAATATGAATATGTCAGAGCACCAAGTTTGTATGCACAAATGCCCCACCAGTAAACAAGAGTAGTGCAGTAGGATCACACAAAATTAATCTTCACTGGATAGTCACTGGAGTTTAAATGTGAATTGAAAGCATGACACCAGACTCCGATCTAACATACCAATCAAAGATTAGCATCCTTGACAATGCAGCACACACTCAGTCCTGCACTGAATGGGCAGTCTGAAATACCAACTACAGCTTGAAACACAAGCACCTGCTATGATGACCGTGGTGTGCCAACTGTATTAAACTAAATGAAGAATTATGCAGTAGGATCACACAAACCACTATGAGATGATTGGCAACCAAACCTACATAGTTCACTGTCGTTTTCTAAGGCCCATTGTTAATGAAACCAATTTAAGGAAGCTTAAAAAAGAAACTTATAATTATGGTATGTCAGATGATTGGTCAGAATATAAAAAAAAGACAGAGAATGAATAAGTGGTTAATCAGGGGAAACATATTTGAGAATGAGATGAAGCTAGCCAGGAATATAAAAATGGATAGCAAAGGTTTTGAGAGTTATTGAAAAGAGGAGTAAATAAACGTAGTGTTGGTCCTTTAGAGGGTGAGAATGAGGAGTCAATAGTAGATAAAATGGAAATGACCACTGAAATCAACAAACATTTTGCTTCTTTCTTCACAACTTCTGTTGTGAAGGAAACTTTTCCAGAAGCAGCTACAGATCAGGAGATGAAGAGAGAGAAACTTATTGAGGGAACTGGTACAAAAAAACACTGATAAAGAACTAAATAGTCGTCCAACGATTAGAAGAGACAATGGATGCACACCTGGGACGGAGCTTCCTATATAAATTCTCCTGATGTCCTTTTGACCAACATTTGTTAATGAATCATCACACTGAAGAAACATTGGCTGCTCACTTATCCCTTCCCCATTTTAGGGAGTCTGTAGAATGCGGATTTACTGTTCTTTCTGCCAAAAAAACCAAAAGAAAGACTTGCATTTATATAAAGACAAAATATTGCACATGCTGGATACCTGAAACAAACACAGAGAATGCCAGAGAAATGGTCTCTCTCATAGACCAATACCAACCCAAAGTCTCTCATAGGCCAATACTGACCCAGTCTCTCATTGTCCAATAATGACCCTGAGTCTCTCAGTCCAATACTGACCAAGTCTCTGAGGGAGACGAAAACGGATCCAGAATCTCTGATATTCCAATACAGACACAGTCTCTCGGATAGACCAACACTGATCCAGAGTCTCTCATAACCCAGTAGTGATCTAGCCTCACTGATAAACCAATACTGACCCAATCTCTCTGACAGACTAAAACAGAACCAGTCTTTCTGACAGTATAATAATGACGTGATCTCTCTGATAGTCCAATACTGATGCAGTCTCTCTGTCAATCTAATACTGACCCAATTTCTCTGATAATCAAATACTGACCCGGTCCCTCTCATATACCAATGCTGACCCAGTCTCTCTGACAGTCTAATATGGACTCAGTGTCTCTTACAGTCTAATACTAACCCAGACACTCCAATAGCCTAATGCTGACCTGGTCTCTCTGACAGTCTAATGCTGACCCATCCCTCCAATAGTCTAACACTGACCTGATCTGTCCGGTAGTCTAATACTGACACAGTCTCTCTCACAGTTTAATACTGGTATCTCTCTGATATACCGATACTGAGACAGTCTCTCTGACAGACCAATACTGACCCAGTCTTTCGATAGAACAACATTTACCCGGTCTTTCTGATAGTTCAATGCTGACCTAGACTCTCTAATAGACCATGATTGACCCAGTCTTTGTTATAGTCTAATACTGACCCAATCTGCTGATACTCCAATACTGAACCATTCTCTCTGACAGACCAATACTGAGCCAGTCTCTCTGATAGACAAATACTGACCCAATCTCTCTGATAGACCACAATGACCCAGTCTTTCTGATAGTCCAATACTGTCCCAATCTCACTGATACTCCAAAACTGACCCAGTTTTCTGACTGTCTAATACTGACCTAGTCTCTCTGATAATCGAATACTGACCCTGTCTCTCTGATAGTCTAATATTAAACAGGTCTCCCTGGTAGTCTAATACTGATCCAGTCTGTCTGATAGTCCAACACCAACCAAGTCTCTCTGATAGACCAATACTGACCCAGTCTCTCTGATCGTCCAGTACTGTCCCACTCTCTCCAATAATCGTACATTGACCTAGTCTTTCTGATACTCTAATAATGAACTGGTCTCTCTAGTAGTCTAATACTGACACAGTCACTCTGACAGTCTAATACTATCTCACTCTCTCTGTGGACCAATACTGACCAAGTCTCTCTGATAGTCCAATACTGCCCCAGTCTCTCTGACAGTCCAATATTGACTCAGTCTCTCTGACGGTCCATTACTGACACAGTCTTTCTGGTAGTCTAATACTGTGCCACTCTCTCAGAGAGAAATAATACTAGCTCTGGTATTCTGATCGTGCTCCAATTTTGCTGGTTGCTGAACAGTCCTACATATATCTGTTAGACTCAGCTCATCTAAGTTTGAGCCACTACATCTATCAAATTAATAATTACCCACTGGCTCTGATGGTCCCTCAGATGATCCATTGGTGATCTCCTTCTCTGTGGATGAAGATAGGAATTGCTTCACATAAAACACAAGGCCTATTTTGGGCATTTCTATTGGTTTATATGAACAGAAAGAGTGTAAATCAGCATGTTGAGCCTCTTACTCTGAAATACGATGAAAAATCTGCTTTTTAGGGATGAGATTTCCAGTTTTCCACAGCTCCTGTGTTACAAAGTGAATGGTGAGCTGTGTGAGAAGTATCTCAAGGTTGGATACAGTTACCTTAGCGGATCTGCCGCAAAGGTTTGATGACCTGAAGAAGAAGCTGACTGGACTTGTGACGTTAACTCTGATTTTATCTCTGCAGATGCTACCAGGCGTACTGAGTTTCTCCAGCAATGTCTATCTTTGTTTCAGATTCCCAGCATCTACAGTTTCCTGTGATCTGCTGCCCTTGTCCTTCTAATTGGCAGTTTCTGTTTCTGGTGCTTGTAAATGATTCCTGAATTTATCGTGAATGTTTTGGCTTCAATTTTAACATGGTGCTCCATTATTCCCACGAGAGGAAATTAGTCCCCTCTGTCTCCAGGAAGGATTCCATTGGAGAGGGGATCAAGGAGATTTGTGAGGGTGTTGTCAGGAATGGAGGATCTTAGCCACAAGAACGCAAGAAACTAGCTATGCAGTTTTCTCGGGAGCAAAAGTAGTCGAGGCGAAATTTATCTCAAGTAATGAGGTGCAGGATTTAACACATAGGAAGAACCCATACGTCTCGATAGGGTCATTGATGTGGAGGCTTAGATTCAAAGTGATTGTCGTAGGAGCAGGGGGAGTTGAGGGGAAATGTTTTTACCTCCTGAGGGTGGTGGAGATCTGATGCTCAATGGACTAAAGGGTGGTAAGGGGCAGAAATCCTCATCACATTTAAAAAGTACTCGGGTTTTCTGGACTGAGAAGAGATTGAGTTCTTGGGAGGTTCTAAAGAGACTATCAAGGTCTAGGAGTTCAGAGGCTCATCGTTCTCCAGACTCCAGCTCTCATGTGACCTCCTACTGATGTCAGTAGCTATTCCAATATTTGAGTATGAAGCCTTTGCTCTACATTATTTACTTCAAGTGGCAGAACCTACAGGACTGGGGCCAAGAGCTGGAAAGTGGCGTTAGACTGGTAGCTCTTTCTGGGTTGGCACAGACACAATGAGCAAGCTTTCTTCTATGTCAAAAAATTGTCTACATGTCGACGTTATCTACCCTGAGATCAGCTGAAACATTTCAAATTTATCACTGTTAATCTTCAATAGCTAGGGTCACCAAACTTAACCTATGTTAGCTGGCCTTATCAATTAATCTCGGTGTAATTTCAGTGACCTAATGATTTCAATACAGTACAATGGTAATGTCATTGATGACATATAGTTACAATGGGTCCCAATCCATTCATGGACACGTGGCACCTGTTTAGAATGCTGTACTTACCAAGAAAGCATGTAAGCTTTCAGAAATAAGCACTGAAGCCACTGCTGTGAAATGGGCCAAGGCTACGTTGACACAATTAAGCGAGTGACCATATTGGCTGAAAAGGCAGAAATGTCTCTCTCTGGGACTTTGCTAGAAAACTGATGAGTCTCACCTCCCAGTGCCACCGTCTCTTTCATTAACCAAACAAAAGTCAATGTGTGTTAAATACTAATGTAGAATGAAGAGATTAAGAGGCAGCCCGATTCACTGCTTTCTAAAACACAATCAGTAAGCGAGCAAGAATGTAATTAAAGCAAAAAGACTTTCATCTCATGAGCTCATGACGCTTCTCTCCCACTAGGGAGAGATAACTGGTAGTGGTTTAGCCTGAGGATCACCATACCTCAGACAAGGGGAGAGGTTAGCAAGAAAAAGTCCTTTGTGGTAAACTCAGGTGGTGTAGTGCTGTGCGTATTACTCTACATCACAGACCAGCCATCCAGCCAATTAAGCTAACCAACTCCCACGCAGTTACTGAACCCAACCTGACAACATCTGAGCTGTGGACATTATTACGAAACGCGCCTTGCAGTAGATCTTTCACTTCTCCTCTGTAAGTTAAGGCGATGCACATTTTGCAACAAGTTGTAATTGCTTGTGGACTGAAATGAAAATAATTGTGCAATCCTTTTATGATTTTATACTTTAGGTTTTATTTCGGTTTCAATGATTGTCAATAGCAATTGAGATTATTCATTTTACTTGTATGATCATTGTAGCCTGGCATCTACTGCCATGCTGAATTTTTAATAAACCAGTTACCGATATAATTCGATTACAGCTCACGCCCAGACATGAACATGTCTGTTTACATCCATCTGCACTGGGTTTAGAGACCTGTAAGTTGATGCTAAGTGCTGCTGCTCTATGCTCTGTAAAGGTTTGGAGTGAATGACAGAACACAGAGCATAAAGGCACTTTCTCACGTGAATTAAAGCAAATTCCACTGATTTTTTAAGAGATGTTAATGTAGAATTGCCATGATGTTGGGTTAATTGTACCTCTACAATGTTGGCTTTCGATCTAAGTGGCAATATTAACGTAATATTAACCCAGACTTTTTGAAGTGCTAGCAAACGTCCGTGATGTCTGGAAAACGGAAATCCTTGTGTCCTGCTCTTGTGGTTATAAAATGAGATTTGCATTTATATGGCAACCTTCATGACCACTGGAGCCACTGGGCTCCAACAAAACTCAAGAAGCTTGACATTGTCCAAGACAATGCAGCCCAATTGATTGGCACCACATCCACTCGCTCCACCAAACGACGCTCAGTAGCAGCAGTGCGCACCGTCTACAAGATGCACTGCAGAAGTTAGCCGAGGATTCCTAGACAAACCTACAACCACGGCCATTCGGAAGGACAAGGGGCAGCGGATACACGGGAACACCACCTGCCGCGAGTTCCCCTACAGACCGTGCTGACTTGGCAATATATCACTGTCCATTCAGTTCAAAAACTTGGAATTGCCTCCCTGGTAACATTGCAGGTCAACTCACAGCACATGGGCAGCAGTGGTTCAAAAAGGCAGCTCTTGAGGGCAACTGGGGCAATAAATGCTGATCAGCCAGTGGCACCTATGCCCATGAAAGTATGCAGGCAGCAGATTTACCAGACTATATTGGCAGTAGACAGGTTTGCCCTGTGCAATCATCTGAAATTGCACACAATTTCCTGATCAGATAAAATAGAGAGAGGCAAGGCATGTCTGGCCAACCCTTCAGCAGTCAGGAATTAAAGATCAGTTCATAAGGGGTGACTGGAGTATAGAGGCAACGTTATTGGACTAATAACCCCGAGACTTGGACTAATTCTGTGGAGTTTCTTGGCTTAAATCCCAAGCATAGCAGCTAGGAATTTAAATTCAGTTAGTTATAAGCCCTGAAGTAGAAAGCTGGACTCAGTAATTGTGACAATGAAATACAACATAGTCATAAAAACTCATGCAGTGCCTCTAAAAAGTCCTCAGGAAAGCAAAAACCGAAAGAACTGCGGATGCTGTAAATCAGGAACAAAAACAAAGTTGCTGGAAAAGCTCAGCGGGTCTGGCAGCATCTGTGAAGGAGAAAACAGAGTTAACGTTTCGGGTCCGGTGACCCTTCCTCAGACCCTTCCTCAGGAAAGCAACTCTGTTATGCTTTCGGGTCTGACCTACAGGTGATTTCTGACCTGCCCAGCAACCTTTTAGCAAAGAAAAAGATGCTTTTGTTTCAATCTTCTGCGAGCCCTTTTTGTTTATACTGTATAAGAGAAGTGGAGATTGGGCTGTTTGCTAGGTAGGCCGCTTGGAGGTCATGTGATAAAACCCAAAGCATTGTTGGGCCCGGCCTCCCTCCTCCTCAACCTGGTGACGTTTTCTGTCAGAAAGCAGCCCTCTGCGGCTCTGGAAATACCATGACCTTCTTCCAAAATCCCTGTGGCCTTTCTAGACGCTGGAACATAGGCCTCTCAGAGAGTTGGAGGGGCGATTCTGGCACAGCCTCCGAGGACTGTGGGCACAGCAAGATGTTGAATCAATTGCTGAGCTCCAGTCAAAGTGGGAGTTGGTTCTGCTTCGGACGGATCCTCCATCAACCACTGTAATTGTAGCAGAGTTGGACCGGGAGGATGGGTGAATACACCAGGTGTATATACATAGCTAACCACCCTGAATTAACAGCAAGACTGTAAGTAACTCTATTTGTAGGAAAAGGCATATCTCACGATGAAAGCAGAACGGGAAGGTGGTCACGACTGCTGGTAATAAACAAACATGTTGACCTGTGCGGGGTGCGGACTGGATTGTGGGATACTCTCTCGGCCTATTTGCAGGATCAAAGTATCCGAGCAAACAAGGTACCGCAAATTGCATTAGGCCCAGGGTTGTATCAATTGTAAGCAGGTGGACTAAATCGCTGGCACGGCGTAAATGAAGGGTTAAAATTAGGGGCATGAGGATAAAGTCGTCACAGTCCTCCAAGGCCTTAGGGCTGCTCTCTCATTGCAGAGAGACAGCTGCTAATGATTTAGAGATAGTAAGAGCTGCAGATGCTGGAGTCAGAAATAACGCAGTGTGGAGCTGGAGGAACACAGCAGGCCGGGCAGCATCGAAGGAGCAGGGAAGCTGACATTCCGGGTCAGGGCCCTTCTTCAGAAATCTCAGGTTTAACCGGAGGGTCGCTGCGTCTCGGAGGAGAGGAGGGGTTGAGAAGGAGAGCCATTCATAGCAGAATGGAAATTGAATCCATGCCATTGGCATCACTCTGCACCACAAATCGAACGTGCAGACCAGCTGAACCAGAGGCAGAATGTGCTTCCAAACATTGAATGAAGTGGATTTGTTTTGTTGATGTTACAGAATTATTTTGGACAGTCATTGACACACTCAACTATTCCAACATCCTCCTACAAAGGCAAAATACAGCAGATGCTGTTCCGAAGAAGACATATACCGCACTGGAAACATTAACACTGCTTCTCTCTCCACAGATGTTGCCAGACTTGCTGGAAGTCTCCAGGATTCTCTGTGCTTGTACTTCTTGCTGGCCTTTGTGTTAATATGCACACTTCTGCACTCCATTGCCTGTATTCTAACTTATGCCAAGCCTGAATTATCCATCATCACTGAGGTTTTGGCCCTACATTGGGGTCCAGCGATACCGTGATTGTAAAATTCTCATGGCTGTGTTTAAGGGAGGGCGATGGTGACACGGTATTATCACTGGAACTAGTAATCCAGAGGCGCAGGGGAATGCTCAGTGGACTAGGGTTTAAATTCAATGAATTAACCTGGACCCAGCCCGCCTGTCACCATGAAACCATTGTTGTAAATAACCCACCTGGTTCACCAATGTCCTTCAGGGATGAAATTTGCTGTCTTCAGCCATTCTAGTGTAGCAAGTTCAGACTCACAGCATAGTGGTTTGGGTTGGCAAGGACAAGATAGGCAGAATGGCCCCCTTTTTGTGTTGTATCATTTCTACAGCTCTGCAGACGCTTAACAGCTCCCCTCTAGCTGAGAAGGCTATTCAGTTGTATTGAACTCTGTGAGAAAGAATGAATCTTGGGGGCAGGGCATGAATTTCTTTACTAGACATTGGCTGCTCAGTTGAAGTAGATATTTTGTTTTTCTTCGGTATCCTGGATTTCCGAGCCAGGGAATTCATTCTTAACTGTGTCTTATATCGGTCATCACATCTCAGTATTGGCTGCCATGGTGTCAGTATAAAGACAATCTTCAATCTGTGCAAGTAAATCTCCTCAATTCGCACGTTAAGTACGTAACTTCAACTTGTAGATTAGATGGAACACCTTTATTTGTCCTCTCTAGTTGCCTTACCTGTTGAGTCCAACGCATTCACATCCTCAGTCATACCACTTGACGATGGTTGCTAACTTGAGTTCTGCTACCGGCACTGATCATTCTTCCTTGAGACAAAGAATCAAAATATTCCTCTTGAACGTGTGCTGTTTCATCATCTGACAGCGAAAGCAAATCCGCTAATACAGTTTGTTCACCAGGCTGTGTTGGAGCCTGAATGATTTTACGTTAAGATTGACCAATGAGTTCAAGTGGATTATAATGCTCATTCTTTTTTGTCCTCATCTGCATCCTCTTGCAGACTTTACCAGTTTCTGTCGCCTGTCCGTGATGACAGAAGTGTTTACCAATCCTGGGGTTATTACAGATTTCACTGTGAGTTATGAATTCTTCAATCCCTCTTGGGATCTCTGACCCTGCTGGTCTCATGGCTATCATTACAGTTTTAATTCCAGGTTGTCCTTTTTCCTAAGTTCAAATTCCACCATCTGCCGTGGTTGGGTTGAGCCTTGGCCCTCAGATTATTACTTGGGTCTCTGATTATTAGCCCAGCAACAGTCATTTTTATCACCGGCCATCCCTTGCAGACGAGGATGACTCTCAGGGTCAGTCGGTAGGTGGCTGTATGCGGCTTCCGCAGGCTCTGTTACCTTTGTGGCAGTGGTGGTTGTGGGAAGGACATTGGTGTGGCAGTATGCTCCTTACACTGTCTTCGCCTGGCTTCTGCTCATTTCTCTCGGCAAGTCTTGAGGTGCTCGATGCCTTCCCGAATGGTGGCCTCCACTTTGGACAGTCTTGGGCCTGTGATTCCCAGGTGTCTGTGAGAATACCGCATCTCGCCAGTGAGGCCTTGAGGGTATTCATGAAGCATTTCCTCTGTCTACCTGGGGCTTGCCTGCCATTTTAGAGCTGGGAGTAGGGGCACCTGCTTGGGGAGTCTCATGTCAGTCATGCGGGCGATGTGCCCAGCCGATCGCAGCTGCTCAAGGGTGGTCAGTGCCTCAATGCTGGGGATGTTGGCCTGGTCGAGAACACTGGTGTTGGTGCATCTTTCTTCTCAGCGAATTTGCAGGATCCAGCAACAATACCACTCCAGCACTCACCTCTTACTATCTTCTGTGAGGCTCTGCCTGTTCAGTCTTTTAACTTGTTCTTAATTCTAGCCTTGTGACATTTACCAGTGCTGCACGCTAATTTCAAACTGATGGGCATTAAATTCTACGATCTGTGATTTCCTTTCTGTAGCCATGCCTTGTGGTGTCTGCTCGTTAAGGTGGGAATATCCGTTGTGAGCTTTAAATTCTTTTTAACTCTAGCCTTTTGGACCATTCTTTTAATTGATTTAAAGCTTCCCTGTTCCCACTTAACTTTATTCACAGAGCCCTTTCACTCTCCAGCCTCATGTCTAATCAGGACTGCTTCTGTAAATCCTTGTTTCCCGATGGAATCTCTGACTGTTGTTTGTGACTAGTTTCTGGCTCACACTTGCTTCTGTGTTTCCCTTATCGGGTCTGAAGCGACAGGCTTTATCATTAAGGGCAGTTGATCTTCCCTCGATTTTCTTTGCAGGCTGTTTGGCTGCTCGGATGCTGCGGTGGTTGACTGTCTGGTTAAGGACCATAAAATCTTTAAAGCTGGAGATAGCCAGTTCTGCATCTGGTTCCACTGGAAATGCTGTCGCCACTGTTATCTTGCATCATGAAAAGCAACAATGCCTCCTGTTGCTGCCACGTTCTATACGCTGCCATTACAAGAGCCAACGTTTCCTGCCGCCAACCTCTTTCCTTGAGCGAGTTTGGTTCAGAGAGTTGGAGGAGAGCCCCTCGTGAATCTTAATGAGGAGAAGCTGTTGTCCTAAACAGGATGTTGTTCATTGCACAATAGCAAATCAGGCGAAGTGTAAAATGATAAGTTAGACTTGTTACAAAGCCAATTAGGAGGCCTGCGGTTATACGTCATTGTCGTACAGCATCATATGAGCTTGTGCATTCCCAGCCAATTATCAGACTGGCCGGAGCTTAATGCAATCTCCCACATTAACCCTTTCATAGCCATTCATCTAGGTAACAGATCCCAGCATGCTTTGGAATGATATCTCCTTTCCTGCATTATTGTCACTGGGTCTGGAGCTCCATCCTTGCATCACTGTGAGTATCCCTAAACACCCCCACCCACCCCATGGACTGCAACAGGTGAGGAAGGCACCTTCCCAAGGGTGAAGGAAATTGGGCAATAAATCCGGTCCTAGCCAGAAACATAGACATCCCAAATAACAATTTTACAAAATTCTTCATGGCCTTCACCCCCTCCCTATCTCTGAAATCTCCTCCAGCCCCACAACCCTCCAGGATATCAGCACTCGTGTCATTTCTGATGTTTTGCGCAACTTAATTTTTATCCCTCTACCTTTGACAGTCACCAACCGCAACCCCCTCCCAACCCTGCACTGTAAGCCTTGGAATTCAGTCTCTACAGCTCTCTGTACCCCAACCATTACCATATCCTTAAAACCTACCCCTTTGATGAAGTTTTCTATCCTAGTTGCTCGGTTTTAGATGTCTGCTAATGCTCCTGCAAAGCATCTTAAGACCTTTTATGACTTTCAAGATGCTACGTAAATGTAAGTTGTTGTTGTCGGCCCCAACCCCTGCACGCCCCCATTCCCTTTTGCCCGTCTTTTCCACCAAACATTTCTTTCTGATGTGCACACATACCAAGAAGTTGACTTCTTGAAACATCTGCATGTGTTCAACCAATGGCCAAAGCGTTCTCCAATAATCTGCTGAAATCTGTTCAAGTAAACGTTCTAATCCCTTACATCTGCGTTACAAACAGCACAGTCTCTCTGTCCAACACACCCCATAACAGATGTGCAAACAGATTGTTAAGGACATTCAAGAGACAGAGGGAGCATTTAACTCTTTTACATTTAGTGAGGGATTTTTCTCATTTCCCTTTTGGAGACAGAAGGAATTATGGTACATTTGTACTTGGAAAATGTTCAGTTAAATCAGAACAAATTGATAGTCAGATGTCTTTTGGATTAGTGTCTGTATCCATCTCCCTCACTGAACCTGTATGTCTATGTCCCTCACCGGGCCTGGGTCTGTGTTTCCCTCACTCGGCCTGTGTCTCTATCTCCCTCTCTGGGTCTATGTGTCTATGTCCCTCACTGGGCCTGTGTCTCAATCTCCTTCTCTGGGTCTGTGTGTCTATCTCCCTCACTAGGCCTGTGTCTCTATCTCCCTCACTGGCCCTGTGTGACTATGTCCCTCACTGGGCCTGTGTGTCCTTGTCCCTCACTAGGCCTGTGTGTCTATGCCCCTCACTGGGCCTGTGTGTCCTTGTCCCTCACTGGGCCTGTGTCTCTATCTTCCTCACTAGGCCTGTGTGCCTATGT
>NC_063339.1:74987929-74995618 GCF_021869965.1 Rhincodon typus | reverse complement strand
ACTGGGCTTGTGTGTCTATCTCCCTTACTGGGCCTGTGTCTCTATCTCTGTCACTCAATCCCTGTAACAAACAGTCCATGACAGTCTCACTCCTGCCCATTATTATTCCTGATTATCTCTATCCCCCATTGTACCTGACTTGCCAGCTAGTCTGATACCGCACAATTATTTTGTGTGGAATATGGAAAGGTTGAGGCAGCAGATTTGGGCAAAGTTTTTCTGGCAAATGCTCCTACTAAAGCTGATGGTTGATGGTCTCCTCAATGGTACTTGGGCAGTTGTGCTCCTCCTAGATCCATGTTCAGGTAAGTAATGCTTTTAAAACTTATATTTCAGGTGGTGAGCTGCCTGAAGACCCTTTACCTGGGAGACTTGCCTTTATTTATCAAGGCATTGAATGCAAGAGCAAGGAGTTGTGGTGGAGCTGTATCTGAAACATCAGTTAGACCACAGCTGGAGTACTGTGTGCAGTTCTGGATCACCCCACTATAGGAAAGGTGTGATTGCACTGAAGAGATTCATCAGGATGTTGCATGGACTGGAGCGATTCAACTATGAAGATAGACTAGATAAGCTGGGGTTGTTTTCCAGAGAAGGTTGAGGGTTGGAAACCTGATTGAGCTGTACAAAATTCTGAGAAACATAGACAGGGTAGGCAGGGAGAAAATTTTCCCACCTGTAACCAGTGGGGTTCCACAGGGATCAGTACTGAGACCACAACTGTTTTGCAAAATATATTAATGATTTGAAGGAAGGAAGTGAATGTCCTGTCAAACTTGCAGACAGTGCAAAAAAAAGGTGAAAAGCAGGTTGTGAGAGGGATACCATCAGTTTACAGTGAGATATTAACAAGTCAAATGGAGTATAACCTGGGAAAACGCAAAGTTGTTCACTTTGGAAGGGAGAACAAAAGAACAGAATATCATTTATATGCAGAAAAGCTGCAGAAAGCTACAACACGAAGGGATTGGGCGCAAAGCACGGGAAGCTAGCACACAGGTACAGGGAAGGCTAATGGAATGTTAGCCCTTATTTCAAGGGGCTTGGAGTATAAGAGTATGGAAGTCTTACTGCAACTGTGCAAGGTGCTGGTGAGAACACATCAGAAGTACTGAGAGCAATTTTGGTTCCCCTTATTTAAGGAAAGTCATCATTTCATTGGAGGCAGTTCAGAGAAGGTTCACTGGGATGACTCCTGGTATGGAAGGATTGCCTGATGAGCAAAGGCTCAATAATTTGGGACCCTGTTCACTGGAATTTAGAATACTGAGAGGTGATCTCGTTGAAACGTTAGGATTCTTAAGGGGCTTGACAGGGTGAATGCTGAGAAGATATTTCCCCTCATGGGAGAGTCTAGGACCAGAAGGCACAGCCTCAGAATAAAGAGGCGCCAATTTAAGACTGGGGCGAGGAGGAATTTCTTCTCTGCAAGGGTTGAGAGTCTTTGGAACTCCCTGCCACACGGAGCTGTGAGACCAGAGACCTTGTGTATATTTATGGCTGAGATAAGTAGATTCCTGATCTGTCATGGATTTGAGGGTTACTGGGAAAGCTCAGGAAAGTGGACGTGAGGAATATCAGATCAGCCACGATCCTATTGAATGGAGGATTAGGCTCGGGGAGCTGAATGGCCTAACTCCTGTTCCTATCCCTTATGTTCTAATGGTTTTTTTAAAGGCACCAATTAACTGGGGCATGGTTTGAAGGTAAGGAGCAGGAGGTTTAGAGAAACATTTGAGGATTTTGTTTTTTCATCCAAACAGATGGGTCTCTGGAACTCACTGCCAAAAAGGGTGGGAGAGGCAGGAACCCTCAAGTATTTTAAGAAATATTCAGATGACCATTTGAAATGCCAAAGCATACAAAACTACAGGCCAAGTGCTGGAAAATGGGATTAGAATAGATGGATGTTTGATGACCAGCACAGACACAATGGGCCAAAGGGTCTCTCCAGTATTTATTCCAAGAAGGCAACAAGGATAGGGCTCCTGAACCAGATCTCCTCTGCTCCAACCACTTGTCTTTCTTTTTTTCTTGCTTTCTTTTCTTTTTCTTAGTCTTCTTTCTCTCTCTACTCAATTTTTGGAGGCAGCGACGGTGATGGCAGCAGCTGGGGGCCCAGAGCAGTTGGTCACAAGGTGGTCGGTGTGCCCGGGAAAAACCCTGGCAGTCGGTGTCATCTGTGTCTCTATCTCCCTCACTAGGCCTGTGTGTCTATGTCCCTCACTGGGCCTATGTGTCTTTGTCCCCCACGGGTCCTGTATCCATATGGATGGAGATGAGTGAGTATTTGTAGCCAGTTTGGAGGCTGCACTGATGATGTTACCAAGTAGGGTAATGAAACATCTGCGGAACAATGAACCAGCTCGGCGAGCCAAACAACCCCAACACCCACAACCTGAGCTACAAATCTACTCCAAAACCTTTAAGAAACATAATGTTGAGCTTTTAACATTTCCTTATTTTTCTAGTCTTTACCTAAGATTTTGTATCTAGGCACTTGTACCCAAGATAGCACCAGGACATCATACACTACTCATGGTACTCCTGTGTCCCTGTACTTGAATACACATGACAATGAAACCTAAAAAAAAATCCTCTGGGCAGCTAAGTGTTGGGAAGAGAATCTTAAGCAAGTCCATCCATAGGGCCTGAAGCTTGATTTAGATGTGGGCTTTGGACATCAACATTGCAGCCTTTACCAAGATTTACTTTTGGCCCACAGCAACTACACTCCCGCGAGATGCCATTCTCACTTTGAGGACACTTGCTTTAGTCCTTACAATGGACACGATGTCAATGATTTATTTTGGCCCCTGCTTGTACCAGTTCAGTCAAATATTTTGAACAGATCACAAAGCTGTTGATTGCTGCGAGCATGTTGGACATTTCTGAAGAGTTTTGGAACATAGAACAGTACAGGCCCTTCGGCCCACAATGTTGTGCCGGCCTATTATCCTACTAAGATCAATCTACCCTGCATACCCTACATTTTACTCTCACCCATGTGCTTATCCAAGAGTGATGAAAGTTCCTGCAAACAGAGCTTTGCTGGGGGGGATTATCCAGCCCATTTTAAATTGGTCAAGATGTCCTTTGTATTTTAATTCATTGAGAGGGTGGTTAGGAATGGCAACTGCTCAAAAAAAGGCTTAACTTTGTGGCAGATGCAGAGACGTGTGTAGGAGAAATGTCGTTAGATAAAATAAATAGCCCCAGTGTCTTTGCTAATATTGATTCCTTAACCAACTCTCACTAAATTAATTATCTGGTTGGTCATTTTACCTTGCTCTTGTGAGAGCTTGCAGTGAGTAAATTGGCTGCTGTTTTTCCTACGTGTAACAGCGACTATGCTGTAGAAGTTATTTTACAGTTTGTACAGGACATTGGAATACTTGTGTACAATTCTGGTTGCCCTGCTATACAATAGGATGTTATTGAACTGAAAAGGGTGCAAAGAAAGATTTACAGGGATGTTACCGAGGCTGGATGGTTTGAGTTACAAGGAAAGGCTGGACAGGCTGGGACTTTTTTCACTGGAGTGTAGGAGGCTGAGGGCTGACCTTATAGAGGTTTACAAAATCATGAAGGGCCTGGATAGGGTGAATAGTCTTTTCCCCAGGGTAGGGGAGTCCAAAACTACAGGACCTAGGTTTAAGCCGAGGTGGCGGGTGGGGGGAGAAGATTTGCCCCTTTTTCTGTGTGTATGGAACGAGCTGCCAGAGGAAGTGTCAGATACAAATACAATCACAACATTTAAAAGGCAGTTGGACAGGTACGTGGATAGGAAAGGTTTAGAGGGATATGGACCAAATGCAAGCAAATAGGACTAGATGAGTTTTGGGGACCTGGTCAGCATGGATGAGTTGGACCGAAGGGCCTGTTTCCACACTGTGTGACATCTGAAGTTGTGTAAACCGGTGTGGAAACAGAGTACTTTTTTTTTCACGAGTCTCAGCTTCCGATCTTAAGCTCACCACATTTCACAGCTGCTAAGAGTCACTGCAATACAATAACTCTGTACCTCTGGCTCAGAATGGGTTTACAAAGCAGCTGGTGGTAGGGCCCAGTCTCTGCAAGAGCCTCACCAATGGGCTGTTTCCCAATTGCTTCTGGAGAAGGGTAGGGGTCTCCAACATCATTGTTGGAGGGATCTATGTATACCACAAGGTTTTGAGAGGTTTTGGAATTCGAACTTTCCTCACCCTCATGACCAGATGCTTGGTTGGAGAATTCTGTTCTGTAAGGTCTGTTTCCATATGATTAATCTGCTTGTGTTTGCTACAGGCCATGGTAATTCAACACTATGGAAGGAACCACGGGGACTTGCAGGGGGTGGTCCAATTTTGCTCAGTGAAGTTTCTGTGGGATGGCATATTCCAGACAAGGCTAGAAAAATGTTTCCAGAAGTCCACCCCCACCACTGCCTTCTCCAGGGCAATTACAGATGGGCAATAAATACTAGTCCAAGAAAGTCTTTGGAGGTTTACTGAACGAGGCCAGGGAGGAGTGAGGCGATTACTGATAAGGGACTAAAGCACCATCAGAAGGGTCAGTAACTACAACTTGTGCCTAACAGCCCCGGAGAGAGAGATGGGCAGTGACAGAGGGCAACTAAGCGATGGGCAATAAGTGCTGGCCTGCCCAACGATGCCCATGGCATCAAATGAATAAAACAAAATGGATAGGGGAACAGCAGAGAGGGGAGGGTGACAGAGAGAAGGTAGCATTACAGAGTTATAGAGTCATACAGCACGGAAACAGACCCTTCGGTCCAACCAGTCCACGCCGACCATAATCCCAAACTGAACTAGTGCCACCGGCCTGCACTTGGCCCATATCCCTCCAACATTGCCTATTCATAAACTTATCTAAATGTCTTCTAAACATTGCAACTGTACCCGCATTCACCACTTTCTCTGACAAATCATTCCAAACACAAATCACACTCTGCATAAACCAATTGCCTCTCACATGTTTTTTTTAAATCTTTCTCCTCTCACCTTAAAAATATGCCCCCTAGTCTTGAAATCCCCCACCCTGGGGAAAGGACACATGCCATTCATCTTATCCAAACCCGTCGTGATGTTATAAGCATCTATAAAGCCACCTCTGAAACTCCTATGCTCCTGTGAAAAATGTCCCAGCCTATCCAGCCTCTCCTTATAACTCAAACTCTCCATTCCCGGCAACACCCTGGTAAATCTCTTCTGAACCCTCTCCATCTTAATAATATCATTCCAATAACAGGGTGACCAGAACTGGACACAGTATTCCAGAAAAGGCCTCGTTAACGTCCTGTACAACCTCAACATTAGAGGGAGAGTAGCAGAGAGAGATTGCATTAGACAGGGAGTCACAGAGTGGAGAACGGAGGACAGGGAGTAGGAGAGAGAGTTAGCAATAGCAGGGGAATAGCAGAGAGAGATAGCAGTAAAGGAGGAGTAACAGAGTGGAGGAGAGGAGAGCACTAGAAGTAAATGTCAGTAGCATCAGGAAGGGGAGCAGCAAAATTGTTAGTGCAATTTCTGATTAATTATGTCTTAGATTCTTGTTGATAGAATCTACTGGGGGCCTAAAGCTCATCTGTCATTGGACATTGTCTTCTATCTATGTCCGGGAGACGATTGAGGTTGAGGCAGCTACATCAAATTATTCCCCAGTAGTTCTGACAGTCCTCAGGGGAGACTTCAAGGAGAAATGTCTACTTTAGAGTAACGTACTCCCTTTGCAGTATGATTATCCGACTCACACTAATCTACGTATTCTATTAAGTGTCATCTTCTCCCAGATTGACATGCTCGTTTTGAATCGTTTCACTTTGAGTTGAACAATGGTCATCTTCTTGGACTATTAATCCACAGGACCTGATTGATAATCAGGAGGATGATGGTTCAAATCCCACCCTGGGGGAACTTGAATTCAAGTTTACAAATTAGTAAAAATGGCAAGGATTTGTAAGAGCCCATTGGTTTGCTCACATCTATCAGGGGAATATTCACGCTGTCACGTTGTCAAAACTGTTCTTCCTGCACGCAGCGGGACAGAAGCGAGAATGCCAAATTTCAAAGGGAACAACAATTTATACTGTGTCAAGAAAGGGTCTCTGATTGGTTTGCAAGTCAACTCTGATTGGTGGAGGCCATAGCCCAGGTTGTAGGACGATGAAATGACTGGATGATGAAATGATTGCACTTGACGCTTGAAGCAGAATGTCAGGGGTTCCAGTCCCACTCCAGCTAGGCAGGCATTCCTAGTGCTACGCTGGCAGAGGTGCCTTCTTTCAGGTGAGGTGAGGTGTGACCTGATACCCCTCTCAGGTAGACGTGAGCCATTCTGTTGTGCCAGTTTGGAGAAGTTGGGGCAAGTTCTTCCTGGAGTCCTGAACAATATCTCTCCCTTGGCCTACAACTCAAAAGGGCCGATCTATCTGGCGATTGTTGTGCGTGGGATCTTGCTATGCGGTTGGCCCGACTCTCCACAGTCACAAGGGTGACCACATTTGCCTCAGGGTTGGACAGAGCGTTGAGGTGCGCATCCCGGGCCATGCAAGGCGTTGTACAAACCCTCTCCCCCTTTGCGCCCACCCTGGCCTTGTGTTCGCCTGGCCAGGTTGCGTCGGCTGACTCCGACAGCGCAGCAACACGGACCCTGTTTTGAAAACGTGCGAGCCTCGGGTGAACGCCAAAGGGCAGTGGACGACGGAGAAACCTTTCTGGCAGACTGACAACAGAAACTCACGAGGTTCACTCTGCCAGCGCTGTCAACAGGGAGAAAGGGAGAACAATTGATCCTTTATGAGTCTGGCCAGTTCCCGGAACAAACTCGAAACAAAACACACAAGAGATACAACTATATTGGAGGAGTTGCCTCAGGGAGAGCGGTTCTGCAATGTGACTACACTGCTGTCAACAATTTCAGTGAATTAATCCCTGTGTTGTGTACACAAATCAGGAAGCGATAAGCAAGTTGCTCAGGCCTGAAACAGTGGGACGTAGGCTGGGGGAAGGGGAGTGAGGAAACATCGCCAAGCAATCAGCATAAAGCAGGTTTTGCAAATTTTCAATGGGACTTTCCCACTGGTCTGCTTCCTCAACGGGCCTTTAGACCAGGAGACATGGGGCCAGGCTGTCCGAGAAGTGGCAATCTCACACTGACGCCCGCACTCTGCTGCCTCGGCTCTTCACAAAACGGGGGAGCTCCACGTTTCTGACGGGAGATTCCGATCAGGGCTCCCTAAGGAAACACAGCTTCCTCATTCTGACAGGCCCCTCGAAGGGTGGAGCAGTCAGGGGAACACAAGCCTTGTTCTGCCCGGAACTTGTTGGTCTACCAGAGCAAGGAGTTGACCCCGACTGAGTGTTGCAGACCGGCACATTCCAAGGTCCAGGACTACGTGCTGAGGGGCACACTAAAGCGTGGGGCAGCTTCTGCCAAGGTACAGTGGGGAAAGACCAGGTCTGAGGTCTTTCTGCCAACGTTGAATGGGGGGGTCTGTTCAGTTATTGGTCCCTCCCGGTGCCTCAAATATATGTAAGGGTCCTGACCTGAAATGTTGGCTTTCCTGCTCCTCTGATGCTGCCTGGCCTGCTGTTTTCCTCCAGCTCCACACTGTGTTGTCTCAGACTCCACCATCTGCAGTTCTTACTATCTCAGAGTGACTCATAACCCCACTTCAAAGCTTCTTCC
>NC_063339.1:74985973-74987429 GCF_021869965.1 Rhincodon typus | reverse complement strand
GCTGACGTTTCGGGCCTAGACCCTTCCGAAACGTCAGCCTTCCTGCTCCTCTGATGCTGCTCGGCCTGCTGTGTTCATCCAGCTCTACACCTTGTTACCTCTCATTCATTTCCATGTCAGCCCGTACTAGCTCCCCAAAAGGGGTCCTTCAGACATGGCTCTAGATGCCCTCCCACCTGCTTGTTTGCCTGGGAGCAGGTTCCTTTCTGTAGACTGTTCCACCCTTCAGAGCGGTAGTTCTGCTCAAAAACTCACCTCCTCAAAATAAAAGTTAAAACTTCCAAGGAGTTAGAGTGAGGACGCACTTCCATTTCTCTCCCTTGCCTATTTCCCATCATGTTTTCCAACTGGAAACAGGCCTCTGTCTGGGCTTCCAAACTCGAGAGAGTGCACCCTGTCCATAATCAGATGATAAGTAGTCTGGCCATTAATTGGCCGCTCCGGGAGAAATCGTATCGAGGGGATGATCCACCCCCAACACAGTTCGGGGGCGCGGGGGTGGGAGTGTATTTTTGTGTGGGCCCAGTGACAGGGCTGGAAACCCCTCAGGGGAAAATCCTGACGCCATCTTTGAATTTTCTCCTCTCTTTGGCCAGGTAACGAGCGCCCCCACCGAGGGCTCAATTTGTGCGCGGACGAGGGCCATCAGCTCTTTCATTTGGACCTGGGACCTGGATAGCGAAGCTGCAATAACCATCCCCAGAGCAGAGGGCTGCCTGTTAGTGTGCCAATCCGGGAACTCGAGCACAGCACTTACCGGGGGCAAGAAAAATACTGTGGATGCTGGAATCCAAGGTGGACAGACAGGAGGCCGGGAAGAACGCAGCAGGCTAGGCAGCATCTGGAGGGAAGGAGCAGTCAACGTTTCGGGTATTGACCTACTTCAGGACCCGAAACGTTGACTGCTGCTTTCCTCCAGACGCCGCCCGGCCTGCTGTGTTCTTCCCGGCTTCCTGTTTGACTCCCTGGCCTGCGCTTCACGGTCTGGAGCGCCAGTTTGCAGACGGAGAGTCAAACGACAAAATTCAGACAAGGGGAGATGGAGGCGGGCGGGAAAAGCAGCCCTTTTTTGATTCTCCCAATGCAGTGTATTGGCAGAGGAGCGACAGAAAGCCCAGGATAAATGAGGGTAAAGTTACCACGTGAAAACCACACCACACCCCCACCCCAGTTGTTTGTGCCTGGGGGTTCACATCTTGACGTAGCGGTGAATCCTGACGTTTTCATTGCCCTGTTTCCCGTCAGCCCGGTGCTATTCTGGGTATCGCCTATGACAAGGAAAAACAAACAGATCAAACCTGTCCCCTGGAATTCCCCTGGCACCCCCAGCTGGCTCGCTATATTGGCCAGAACTGTTTTACACTTGGCAGCCTGGTAACGCAGAAACCTGGTCAGACAGGTCAGAGACCCCAGATTCAAATGAGTGAACCAGAGCCTGACTTGTAAGAAACGGAGC
>NC_063339.1:74970470-74985873 GCF_021869965.1 Rhincodon typus | reverse complement strand
ATGATAGTCCTCCCAACGACGGGACGATCTCCCTCAAAAGTACGGGCATCTGCCCACAGCTGGCGTTTCGACGATTGAGGCCCACGCGCAACTCTTTCCAACCCTCCGAAGCCTCGTAGTTTCATGCCACCAACCGCCTCCTGTCCAAATGCGACAGATGCCTCTCCGCCATTTACAGGCAGTCCAACCACATCGGGAACATCCCCTCCAACCCTGTAGCACCATCCACGGTTCGGCATCGGAGTAGCAGAAGGAAACGAATGGGCCAGAAGCGGGTCACTGTCGAAACCCTTCAGCCTTTGAAGCCACTTGAAAGGAGGCTTCGATTCAGTCGCCTCGCGTCCTGTTTTGATTTGTACCTGTGGAACACGGAGCTTGAAAGACAAAGCCTCGAAGCTGTGTGGTTTGCTAAAATGCTCCGGCAGGGGAAGTACAGGCCTCATTCCAAGCGTCGGCACTCACAGGGATCGAGTAAGCGAGCATTTCACATGCACCGCTGATGGATTTTGCACAGGCGAGGGGCTGTTTTGGGGATACATTTGCAGGAAGCTCCTGGAAAATTGCTCAGAGAGATCCCATCAAGGACAAAGAGTCTTAAATGCAATGTACAAGTTTAAAGCGTGCGCATTGATACAATGATCGTTTGTGGGTGATGCAAGTGAGGATGTGTTAAAAGCTGGTCATCAGTAAGACCACAAACAGGAAATTACTCCCCTTCTCCCACCAGCTGTAGCCAATCTGCTGCAAATTTTATGGGGTCATTGCGTTGAATTTTCTAATGTGTGACCCTGGTATGTGTTGCGATTGTAATGAGATCAGCCAGGTGGACCTCACTGAATATGAGTTCCCCGATTGGGGCCGTTAACCTGGTCCAATCAGGGAGCCCTGGCTGACAGCTATAGACAGGAGGGTCAGAGGCACAGCTCACTCTGAGAGCCGGCTCTGAGGGAGCTGGGTCACCCTGAGGGAGTGTCAGGGACCCTTTGTGTGTACAGAAAGGATGACTTGGTGACGGGATAGAAGGTGGCTGTGACAGTAAGTGGATCATGAGTCATTAAAGGGGAGATGGTCACTTATATTTTCAGTGGGGAGTTTATTCAGGAGAAAGGTCTCTATCCAGACAGTGGCAACACTATGGAACCACAATGGGTAGCTGAACACAACCTTTTAAATGTATTGCAAGGGTGACAAGATAAACAAGAAGGGGAAGGACTTAGCAGAGCTAAACTGATTGGTTTAAATTTGTTGCAAAAAATTAAGTCTTGCCCAGTCCAATTTAACCTCTCTTCTATCAATGTGATAGATGTAAATTAATACCCTCTCCAGCAGAGACAATAAAGCATTACTGATGTGAAATCTCATTTCTTCCAATTTTAATCGTTGCCTGAGCTGTCACTGTTACCATCCTTCAGTCTCTGGTGGAGGGAGATACCCAGTTGTTTCTGAAGAAAAGTCACACTGGGCTGGAAATGTTAACTCGGTTGCTCTCTCCCTGCGAATGCTGCCAGACCCGCTGAGTTTCTCCAGTGCTGTCTGTTTTTTGGTTATTTCCTACTGCCAGACTCTGCAGCACTTTACCCATCTGGCCCACATTAAAACCCAGTCGTTTCCCTCTCTGCCATTTCCCCTGGCTGTAATATTGCCAACTTCAACAACTTGCCTCCCGCAGCATTTAAAAGCCAAAATGTGCATGGGGCGAGGCTGATTAATGACGGATGGTGCCCGGCCAAAGTGAAAACCGTCCCACCTCAAATTGAGAAGTGAACTGTCAACTTCCATCATGTTAACATAGAGTTGTATAGCTCGGAAACAGACCCTTCGGCCCAACTTGTCCGTGCTGACCAGATTAATCTAGCCCCATTTGCCAGCATTTGGCCCATATCCCTCTAAACCCTTCCTATTCATATACCCATCCAGATGCCTTTTTAAACACTGTAATTGTACCAGCCTCCACCACTTCCTTCGGCAGCTCATTCCATATACGCACCACCCTCTGCGTGAAAAAATTGCCCCTCAGGTCCCTTTTACATCTTTACCCTCTCACCTTAAACTTGTGCCCTCTAGTTTTGGACTCCCCTACCCCGGGAAAAGGGCCTTGTCTCTTCACCCTATCCATGCCCCTCATTTTGGGCCCCATAGCTCAGGAAGCAGGTCCACAGGAGGTTCACGAGAATGATCCCAAAATGAAAGGCTCAACATATGAGGAACATTTGAGGACTCTGGGTCTATACTTAATGGAGTTTAGAAGGATGAGGGAGGGATCTAATTGAAATGTACAGAATACGAATGGCCTGGACAGAGTGGATGTTGGGAAGATGCTTCCATTGGTAGGAGAGACTAGGACCCGAGGGCACAGCCTTAGAGTAAAGGGAAGATCTTTTAGAACGAAGATAAGGAGAAACTTCTTCAGCCATGGAGTGCTGAATCTATAGAACTCACTGCCACAGAAGGCTGTAGAGGCCAGGTCATTGAGTATATTTAAGATGGAGATAGATTACTTCTTGATTGTCAAGGGGATCAAGGGTTATGAGGAGAAAGCAGGAAATGGGGTTGAGAAACTTTTATCAGCCATGATTGAACCGCAGAGCAGGCTCGATGGGACAAACAGCCTAATTTCTGCTCACATGTCTTATGGACTTATGATTTATAAACCTCCATAAGGAATCTCCAATGCACCAAGGAAAATAACCCCAGCCTATACAGCCTCTCCCTATAGCTCAAACCCTCCAAACCTGGCAACATCCTTGTAAATCTTTTCTGAACCCTATCGAGTTTAACAACATCTTTCCTAAAGCAGGGAGACCAGAATTGAACGCAGTATTCCAAACATGGCTAAACCAACGTCCTGTACAGCCGCAAATTACCTCCCAACTCCTATACTCAATGCGCTGACCAATGAAAGCAAGCATACCAAACACCTTCTTCACTATCCTGTCTACCTGTGATCCCACTTAAGGTGAACTAGGAAGCTGCACTTCAAGGTCTCTTTGTAGTAAAACACTCCTCAGGACTCTACCATTAAGTGTATACGTTCTGCCCCGATTTCTCTTCTCACTCTGTCCTCACTACAACTGTCTCAGCTCAGCTTCAGTTGAAACCTCCAATAGCTGGCTACATCAATAGACCATCTTATTCCCATATTGCATTTCTGCCCTGGGCTGGTACAGTGTTCCAATGAAGCACAGTACAAGCTCGAGGAACAATACCTTGTTTTCGGTTTGGGTACTTTACAGACTCCAATCCTCTGTCTTCATTTTAATTCCAACCCCCACCCCCAATTGCGCTATCTCCTTCGTATTGTGTGGGCTTTTTTCTTGGCTGAGCGGACCCATTTTCTCCTTTTCACGCCTAACATTAAAACCTAATTTACATCTCTAGCACACCTTCGTCACCACTACAAATGAAAAACAGAAATTGCAGGTAAAGCTCAGCAGGTCTGGCAGCATCAGTGGCAAGAAATCAAAGTTAATGTTTTGGGTTGAGTGATCCTTCCTCAGAGCGCATCCAGATGTCCCAAACTGATCCAGTCCCTTTTGCCAGCATTTGGCCCATATCCCTCTAAACCCTTCCTATTCAGATACCCATCCAGAAGCCTTTTAAATGTTGTCATTGTACCAGCCTGCACCAGCTCGTTCCATAGACTCACCACCCTCTACATGAACAAGTTAACTCTCAGATCCTTTTTAAATCTTACCTCACTAACCTTAAACCTGTGCCCTCTACTTTCAGACTCCCACACCCTAGAATAAAGACCTTGGCTATTCATCGTATCTATGCCCCTCATGATTTTAAAAAGGTCACTCCTCAACCTCCAACACTCCAAGGAAAATAGCCCCAGCCTATTCAACCTCTCCCTGTAGCTCAAACCCTCCAATCCCTGCAACATCCTTTTAAATCTTTTGCAACATCCTTGTAAATGTTTTCTGTACCCGCTCAAGTTTAACAACATCCTTCCTATGGAAGGACAACCAAAATTATACGCAGTATTCCAAAAGTGGCCTCACCAATATCCTGTAGAGTCACAATATGACATTCCCAATTCCTACACTTAATGCTCTGACCAATGAAGACAAGTGTACCAAACGCTTTCTTCACTGCCCTGTCTACCTGCAACTCCACTTTCAAGGAACTATGCACCTACAATCGTAGGTCTCTCTGTTCAGCAACACTCCCCAGGGCCCTAACATTAAGAGTATATGTTCTGCTCTGATTTGCCTTTCCAAAACACAACACCTCACATTTATCTGAATTAAAAACCAGCTGTCACTCCTCGGCCCATTGGTCCATCTGATCAAAGTCCCATTGTACTCTGAGAAAACCTTCTTCACTGGCCACTATACCACTTATTTTGGTGTCATCTGTAAACTTACTAGCCATTCCTCCTGCATTCACATCCAAATCATTTATATAAATGACAAAAAGCAGTGGACCTAGCACCGATCCTTGTGGCACACAGTTGATCACAGACCTCCAGTCTGAAAAGCGACCCCCTATCACCACCCTCTGTCTCCTACCTTCAAGCTAATTTTGTATCCAATTGGCAGGCGCACACTGGATCCCATGTGATCTAACCTTGCTAACTTGTGGAGCCTTGTCGAACACCTGACTGAAGTCTACATAGGCAACATCTACCGCACTGCCCTCATCTATCTTCTTTGTCACCCCTTCAAAAAACTCCGTCAAGTTAGTGAGACACGATTTCCCAGGCACAAAACCATGTTGACTATTCCTAATCAGCCCTTACCTTTCCAAATGCATGTAAATCTGTCAACAGCATAAAAATCACCATTTTCCAATCCCTTTCGGTTCTGAAGTTGTGTCAGAATTAAAACATTAACTAATGTGTTTTCTCTCCTTCCAAGGATGCTTCCAGATCCATTGAGTTTCTCCAATACATTCTGTTGCTATTTCAAAGTCCTTGCTCCTGGCATCAGGATGCCTTAAGCTTAAAGTTCTCGTTGTGGAATTTGAAGCCCTTTAATATTGCCTTTTTGGACTCAGCATTAATGATTTATAAGCTTGCTGCTGGTGGATCTCTACACTGAATAGATGCAAGATACTGCTGACTCAACCTACCTGAGCTCGTTACTTTTAACCATAGAGCCATCGAGACATTATGGCTTTTCTGCCTGTCAAGTCTCTGCTGGCTCTACGTAGATAGGGAGCCCATTCCCCTTGCTTCATGCCCGTAGCCTTGTTTTCCCTCTACCACATATGGACTTTTCCTTTTGAAATCGTTGACAAACGATCTTTGGAACAAAATAAACAGTGCCAAAACATGACACTGCTCTGGTATCTGCAGACTGCAGTGGCTTGATAAAGATCCAATAGCATTTCTAGGCTATTGATGTGGTTGCCTTCCCTCATCTGGGAAAAGTCATCCCTGCTCCAGATGTTATCTGTTGACCATCTTGCAGCAGATGTAGCCTCAGTACAGAGTGTGTAGCCAACACAAAAAAAAAGACATTCTGTGATACATCTATGTTTTGTGGTTGGGTTGATAAACAAAGGCCCTGTATTGTTGGCTGCTAGACATAATGGAGGGTAACTTTCACCTCGTCTGCCTGATGTTCAGGATGGAACCAATGAAGTGTTCACCCTGTTGATGACAGTCTCAGAGAGGACACAGAATCATAGAAGCCCTACAGTGTGGGGGCAAGCCATTTGGGCCATCCAAAGAGCATACCATTCAGACCCAACCCTTACCATATCCCCATAACCTTGCATTCCCCATGGCTAGCCCACCCAGCCTACACATGCCTGAACAATTTAGCATAGTTAATCCGCCTAACCTGCACATCTTTGGGAGGAAACCCATACAGATACGGGGAGAACGAGCAAACACCACACAGACAGTCACCTGAGGATGGAATTGAACCCAGGTCCCTGGTGATATGAGGCAGCAGTGCTAACCACTGAGCCACCGTGCCAATGCATAAGGAGGTACATTAGAGAAGCTGAAATTATTCTCCGTGAAGCACAGAAGGTTGAGGAGACATTGAAAATGATGAAGGGTTTTGATCGGGTAAATAAGGATATACCATTTCTACAGGTAGCAGGGTCAGTAGCTGGAGAACACAGATTGAGGTAACTATTGAAAGAGGCAGCGAGGAGAGCTACTTTAACTCAGTGAGTCGTTATAACCTGGATTGCACTCCCTGAAAAAGTGCTGGAAGCAGATTCAGGAGCTTTTAAAAGTGCAATGGACACATACCTGAAGGAGATCTAAGTGCAGAGACATTGGAAACCTGTATTAAAGATCTAGGACCTGTGCATCATCCATAAAGCATTCTTTCCTGACTCTATGATTGATAAACCGGACACCCTGATGACCGCCAGAGTGGGGAGAAGGGAAATTGATCCCGATATCCCAAAGAACTATCAGCCTGCATTTGTTGCCATCTTATTTTCTACCAGGACACCTAAAGCAATGATTGTTCGATCAGATTAAGCCTCACTGCAGGATCAGCCAAGAAAGTTTGCGTTGATGTTGACCTCAACTGAGGTAAACATGTTGGGCATGAGATAACACAGTGTGGAGCTGGAGGAACACAGTAGGCCAGGCAGCATCAGAGGAGCAGGAAAGTTGACGTTTCGGTTCGGGACCCTTCTTCTGAGTATTAGGATGTTTGAGTCCCACCTGACAGGAGAGATAAGACCTTATGGAAAGGGTAGCATTGCCAACAGTCCCTTCAGTAATTCACTGATTGCCTTTGGAGTGGACAGGAACTTAATGACACTGTGTTACTAACTGAGCCAGAAAATGAGTGGGGCTGGAATGATATAGAGTATGAACACAAGAACTTATATATGAACATTGGAACATACATATGAGCATGCAAACATGCGTGTGAATAGACACTAAAATATTTAAATTAGGAACATCATGAGCAGGCCCCTCAAGTCCACTCCACTACACAATAACATCATGGCTGATATGACACTCCCCTCAACACCAGTTTCAAGCCTGTCTCCATTACCTCTTGACTCCCTTGTCAGTCAAGAATCTATCTGCCTCTGTCCTAAAGGTAAACAATGATCCCTCCTCCTCTGGGAGGGGGGGGAGATCCACAAACACTTTTTGTTTATTTATTTACTCAAGGGATGTGAGCATTTCTGGCTGGACCAGCATTTATTGCCCATCCCTAATTGCCCAAAGGACAGTTAAGAGTCAACCTCATTGCTGTGGGCCTGGAGTCACATATAGGCCAGACCAGGTAAGGATGGAAGTTTCCTTTCCTGAAGGACATGAGTGAACCAGATGGGTTTTTACCCCCACAATAGATTCATAATCATCATTAGACTCTTAATTCCAGATTCTTCACTGAATTCAAATTCCACCATCTGCTGTGGCAGGATTGGAACCTGGGTCCCCAGACCATTAGCTGTGTTTCTGGATTAATAATCCAGCAATAATACCACTAGGCCATTGCCGCCCCGCGGCCTCTCTGAGACAGAAAGTTCTCCTCATTTTTTTGTCTTAAATAGGGGGCTGTTTAATTTTAACTGAGGGAAGAAACGAATTGCAACAAGTATTAATTTCGAGTGGAAAAAGATTGCCAGCGAAGTTTGTAAGTGTACCATTACGACTCCATAACTCCTGAATCCACCTTTCATCCCCCTTAATGTCCCTGCAGTCAAACACACCTTCCACTTCCAGTTCCTCTTCTTCATTGTCCAAAGTCCGGGGAATGATTGGATTGGATTTGTCCTTACCAGACTGACTGAAACCAGCCACGGTTTCTTCCCATCTCTGCAGTGCCACTTCTCATCCATAAAAAAAGCATCTGCTCAGTCCTATGCTCTCCTGTATCCATCTACAGTCCCCTTGCCTCATTCACTATAGACATAGGCCTGGTTACCAAATGAACGCTGATGGCCCACAGCTCAAACCCTTCCAACACTTCTCTCGAATCCCTCTTTGCCACTGCCTTGTATTGTCAGAAGGCCAGTCTGATATCTATCTTTGAGTGAGGAGCAGCATGCTCAAGTGGACCATTGACAAGACTGGGGACATTGCCACCCTCCTGAGCATGCACCAGTGTTAAAGGACAGCAATTGTCATGAAGGAACTGCTGTTCATTTGGGCCACTGCAGCGCACACTGTGAGGAGAAGAGAGTTTTGCCGTGACCACAGGGAATAATTGGCTGGATACCAATGGTAAGGAGGCAAAGTGAAAAGGGCTATGACTAGTGGAGTGCCACGGGGATCAAGAAAAGGAGTGTTCTATATCCACATCTGCAGGTGACACAAAAATAAGGCAGGAAGGCAAGATATGAGGATGAGTCTGCAGTGGGATATAATCAGGTTGAGCAAAATCTTTCAAATTGAATATCTTGTGGGGAAACTTGAGGTGATGCGCTTTGGCAGGAGCTGAATATTATTTAAATGGAGGAAGACTGCAGAAAGCTGCAGAACAGAGGGATTTTGGGAGACCTCATCCATGAATCACAAAACGGTAGCATTCAAGTTCAGTTGGTCATAGGGAATGTTTGTCTTTATTTCAGAGGCATTGGAGTATTAAAATAGGAAGGTCTTGCTATAACTATACAAGGCACTAGTCAGACCACAGCTGGAATACTGTGAACTAAATTGGGCCCCTTACCTACGCAAAGATATACTAGCATTAGAGGCAGTCCAGAAAGGTTCATTGGACTGTTTCCAGGTATTGGAGGGATTGTCCTACAAGGACAGTTTGGGTAGGTTGGGGCTATACTCATTGGAGTTTAGAACGAGAGGTGACCTTATTAAAACATACAGGTTTCTTAGAGCACTTGACAGGGTAGATGTGGAAAGGTTGTTTCCCCTTGTGGCAGAGACGGCATAATCGCAGAATAAGGAATCACACATTTAAGACAGGGATAAGGAGGAATTTCTTGTCTGGGGGTAGTGAATCTGTGGAATTATTTACTGCAGAGGGTTGTGAGGCCAGATCATCAAGTATATTCAAGGCTGAGATAGATGGATTTTTAATCAGACAGAATCGAGAGGGTTATGGGGAAAAGGTCATTTGTCCACTTCAAGCTCAATGATGTCACAGTCTGACTGAAATCTTTCTGCTTTCAGAAGTCTGAAAACAGGCAAATTTCCAGGAGAGAAACCCACAGCCTTTGTGAAGAGACCCCAGTGGAAGGCCTGACTACTTTGATTGGGCTACTATAGGGTTTTCTGTCAGGGTCAGATACAGAAGAAGAAGGTTAGAAATCTTTATTAAGATCACAGAAGTAGCAGGAGATCCATCATTAAAACCACAATAAGGTTAAGAAACATTTATTGAAAACACACTAAGTGGGAATTATTCAGAAAGAAGATGTCAAAGGAACAGAGATTATTAGCTGACCAGCAGTCAACCAGAAAGAATTCAATTATAGTGAACATCTTTATTATAACTGCAAATAGTGGATTCACTTAGAAAAACCATAAAAAAATGTACCTATGAAATGTGATAATCCATTGTTTTGCCTGAAAAATGCAGAATCCTTTATATAAGCTTCAGAATGTCGGCATCTTCCATTTTGGCCACCAAAGAACAGAAAATCCTTCCGGAAGGAACAGAGAGCTGCTGTAAAATTAAAAAGCCTTTTAAGCTAGCAAATTAAATAATCATATTTGGAAGACACAAAATCAGTAATAATATTGTCAGGAAGATTTAAGTTCAGAGGTAGATCAAAGGAGACACAGAGTTGAACATCTCGGAGAAAACATTTCTTAAATACAAAATAGCTGCCATATTCCAGAAACTGAATAAGTAAATATGATTCTATATACAATTTGGTGTAAAGCTGATGACACCAATGTTTAAAAGAAGCAACAGATAATTTTGAAATCTCGTCAACAATTAGTTTACCCTCAGAACAACTAAAATTCTTGGAAGATACAAACGAATAGCTACTCACAGAGCAGTTCATGAGGTAGAACTGTCTATAATAGAAAACAAGGCTAATGTTGTTCCTAGGGGAGATCAATGATTCAGACCACGCTTTATGGTAAGAGGACTTGTCTGTCAAAGAGCATTTCTCTAATTTCAAGCTTGATATAGTGACAGGTAGTCCTACATGTTTGAAATCACTTTATCTAAAGCTAACACTCTACCTACAACCAACAACAATGCAATTAAAGATTAAAGTAATGTCACAAGAACACAAGGGGCATCAGATAATTAGAGAACTTATACACAGTTCACAATCAAGGATTGCCATGATAAACTTAACAAAGGGGCATAATTCTACAGTGAAAGGCAGGAGGTTTAGAAGGGATTTGAGGAAAAGCGTTTTCACCCAGAGGATGGAAGGTATGGAATATACTACCTGGGAAGGCAGTTAGGGCAGGAAACTTCACAGCCTTTAAAAATAACCTGGTTGAGCACTCAAAATATTCTAACATTCCAGGCTATGGGCCAAGCGCAGGAAAGTAGGACCAGTGCAGGTAGTCGTATATTGTTGGTGTACAGCCTTGATGGGCTGAAGGACCTCTTCTGTATTGTATGATTCTATAATTCCAAATGTGTATCTTGACCTTGGTCTTCCTCAAGTAGTGGAAGGTATCAGACTAGTTAAAGTCAAGCAACTACAGCTTCTGGAAAAGCCAGTTGTGGAACAATTGTAGGAGATTTCAGAGGGTTCCCTCATGTTACTCCTCAACTTGGGTAGTGCACCAGAAATCAAGCCCCACTGTCCCACAAAAGTTAAAGATCTTATGAAAGTACACATAAGAACCAAATTCCCTTGTCTTTTACACCCTGGTTAATAGAAAGCATGGACCAGGTTTCAGTATGCAACAAGTATTATTATTTGTGACAAATACATTGAATCTAACTACAGATAAAACAATCATGAACCATTGACATATAACTTCACAACTTAAAATTCTAACCCTACTAACTTCCTCTGCACACACGTACAGACGGATGCAGAAATATGGCCAGAGGCAAGGATTGGAAAAGCAGTTCAAGTGTCGTTTTGCTGGTCAGAACATTGCCTCATGGTCTTCCGTCTCCGCTTGTTTCCAATGGGCGTTGGGTGACTGGTTCACATTTAGAAAGGCCTTTGACTTGTCAAACTAAAAGACACAGCTTGCAGTGACTGGAAAGAGGAAATAAACTGTTTAGCTTCAGCTTGAGGTCCTTATTATTGCCGAGCAAGAACAGTTCCCTCTCCTCCAGAGGGCAGATGGTTTTTGCCTAAATCATTCACAAATTCAAGCTGTTCCACAACCCAGGATCCAACCACATAGTTGTTGCCAAGTGCAAGTCCTTTCTAATCAAAATAACTGGTCACCAGACAAATCAGCTACTTGTTGGTTTAATTTTGATTTTATTTGAATTATTGTTGTTACATATACCTACATACAGTGAAAAGTGTTGTTTAGTGTGCAGTACAGGCAAATCATACCATACTAAGTGCATTAGCGTAATAAAACAGATTGAGGAATACAATGTGCAGAGAAAGTGCACAGAGAGCGAGATCAACATTAAATTTAAAATTTGAGAAGTCCATTCTGGAGTCTAACAATAGCGGGGAGAAGCCATTCTTGAATCTGTTGGTATGTGTGTTCAAGCTTTTCCATTTTCTGCCTAACAGAAGAAGTTAGAGGAGGTTATAAGCAGAGTAGGATGGGCCTTTGATTATGTTGACTGCATTTCTGAGGCAGCAAGAAGTATAGATGGTGTGAATGGATGGAAGGTTGGCTTGTGTGATGGTCTGGGCTGTGTTCACAACCTTCTGCAGTTTGTTAACGGTCCTGGGCAGAGTAGTGATGCAAGTATGTGATGACAAGCCATGATGCATCCAGATAGAATGCTTTCTGTGGTGCATCTATAAAAATTAGTAACAGTCTTCATGGACATGATGAATTTTTTGTCAGCCAAAGGTCCATTCCTACGCACTCCTTAGCACCAGTTCGTCTGCAAACCAGGCTTCCACTATTACTTGACCAAGTAGTTATCTAAATAGCACTTACAATGATTGTCAGGCAAGCAACGTTTTAAAAAGTGCATCTTCGTTCAAAAGTCCTTTGCTTTTAAATCAGTTCTTTCAATCCACATTTTAAAAAAATGCAGAAAAATAGAAAGTACAGTCTCTTCACTCCACACATTGCAGAATCCAAACAGAAGACAGAATGCAAAAAGATTTGCAACGTTGACATAAAAAGAATTGGCTCCTGCTGTAAGCAAGGTGGAAGCCAGCATTACACACAAAATTGACGGGAATGTTTTCCACTGCTGTTAATTCTGAATGCAAAGATCAGCAAGGTTTATGAGCAAGCATTAGCAATTACATAGCCAATGATCAGTATGCCCAATCTGAGCTCATTCATGCATCTTAACCTGAGGTAATTCAAAGTGCTACACAGCTTAGTGAACAAATAGCTATGTAAGTTTGAAGTCTGATGTATTTGGGAAGCTGCAAGTTCAAACAGAAAATGTTATTTTCTTATCTACCCAGGAAGAATCCTCAGTGACAGATGTATGGACCAGACCAAATGCCCTCAAAATATATTCCGAAGATAGTCTAGACCCTAACTTTTTCCTATTTTAAAGTAAGTTTAGTTTTAGTGCAAGGCATTGTGTTCCAGATGCAATTTGATTGGTCAAACTATCGACACTAAGCAAAACACACTCTATTCATATACTATAGTTAAAATATAGTTAAAAAAAAGGAATTGGAATAACTTAACTCTATTGGAACACTTAGCAGAATAATAGGTTTTGTAGCTACTAAACATTAACTGTTCCGATATAGCAACACCCCATAGGCAGGCCTGTGGCTAAAAGCAAATTTCGTAAAAGAGATTGTCTCACAGGCAACTCCAGCAGCAGGAAGAGAATCTCACCTTTTCACTGTAAAAGGGAGAGGGGTAAAAGCTTCCACTTCCAACTACAAGACCCCAGCAGCTACTGAAAAACTAAAACTAAAAATCCTGGTTCTGTGGGGGCTTGCGCCACCCATTCAGGCTGCTTCTATTGTTCCTAATTTTTAAAAAATGCCAAGGCCTCACAAGCCTGTTTATGGGCTTTCAGTAGACATCGCACACCGCTGTCTTAAAACCTCTCTTCAAAAAAAAGGACAAGATACATTTCTTAAAGCCATAGTATCATTACACAGAGATCATGTCAAATATTAGCGATCCTCAAATAGTAGGAACTGAGGAAGATAAAGTAGGGTCTGCACACTTCAGCACAGATTTACTGACTGATTGGGAATAGGAATCTGGTGATGAAGATTGAAGATGCTGTCTACATAATCTTTTAAAAGCCATGAGTGGGAAGGAACAACTAACATCCAGAGATACGCAAGGAGATGTCGCCTGGTTCAGACATCCAGTAAAACGTTAACTCAGTTAATCCCAGATGCCCACATTCCTCACAGTTCCCTGAGCCCTGGAACTCGTTTGGCTTCAGGTTCCTATCCAATTCCCCATCGAACGCCACGACGTGCCTCCACCCCACTCTCAGGCAGTACATTTCAGATCGAAGCCCAGCTGCTGCAGAAGAAATGTTTTCCTCATGTCTCCATTATCTCTCTTTGCCAATCTCCTCAAATCCGTGCCCTCTGGTTCGGGACCTCTCTGATGATGAGAACAGGTTTCTCATCTATCTACTGTGCAGGACCCTCCTGACCTTGAGCATGTCCCTCAAAAAACCTCCCTCAATTTTCTCCAACAATAAACCCAGATTCCCTGATCAATCGCGGAATTCCCTCAACCCAGCCTTTATCCACGTAAATCTTTCCTGGTTGAGTTGACAGCCATTTAGATTTAAGTCCTGACAATCAGCACTGGTACGGAAGGCCCCCGAGCAAACCTGAAACCAGAAGAAATAAAACCGCAACTCATTACTTTCCCAGTTTTGTCTTGGTGCATGATGCAACTGCAGCCTTTAAATGGTTCGACATATTATATTGAAAAGAAAAATTCCAGAATGCAGAAAACAAATGGCTCTTTCCTCTCATGTCCTCAGGGAAAGTTCAGCAACTGGGGAAATAATTCTCAGTGTTTGGCACTGCACAGATTTCTTTGCCCTGCTTTTCACTTTGATGCAGAAATCTGTTTATGACACCACAGGAGCTGTGTTGAATTACTGTAACTCATAAATATAACCCCTTAGTGTCTCTTAGATGCTTTGATAAGATCCCCTCTCGTTCTCCTGAACTCCAAATGGATATAGGCGCAGCCTGTTCAACCTTTCCTTATAAGAACTCTTATCCCAGGAATGAGTCCAGTGAACATTCTCTGAGCAGCTTCTAACACAAATTCCTCCTTTTTTCAAAAACAGGAGACCAAATCTGTGCCCAGTACTTCAGATGTGATTTCATAAAGATGCTTGCAGAGAACGTGTCTTTTCAATTTTTCTGCAGCTTTGATTGGACTGAAATGAGCAAAAAACTATTTTAAATCCAGGGATGGCTGGAGGATCACTGCATGTGTTAACAGCAAGGAACTCACTGCATGTGTTAACAGCAAGGAACTCACTGCATGTG
Source organism: Rhincodon typus (assembly GCF_021869965.1). NCBI lineage: Eukaryota > Metazoa > Chordata > Chondrichthyes > Orectolobiformes > Rhincodontidae > Rhincodon > Rhincodon typus. The sequence goes on along the minus strand of NC_063339.1, from coordinate 74,971,395 downwards.
TTAACAGCAAGGAACTTGACGCTCATTGTAATCACTGTTTACAAAGCTGCAGCAATTGAAATGTAGTTTGCAGATGAGCTGGAGCCAAAGAGTTGTCTAAAAATGAACTTTTGGTTGGCAACAAGAAGCTGATTGGTAATAGGCTAGTGACCGGTTATTGATGACAAAGGCCTTCTTCCTGCCAACAACTAGGTGTTTGGTTCTCGGGTTACTGAGGAGTTTGGGCCTGTGAACAAGATAGTCAGAAGCCTTCAGACCTCTACCAGCTCAGGAGCTCTCTCTGTTCTCTGCAGTAAAAGTCGCTTTAACCCTGAATAAAACCAGTTTATATTTCCTTTAGTAATTGTTTTAAGCTGTGACTTAACATTGATAAATCTGAAACCATTCTAAGTGCAAACCAGCAACTAGGTCATTTTGCAAACCATAGAATCCCTACAGTGCAGAAACAGACCATTCAGCCCATCGAGTCCACACTGACCCTCCGAAGAGCAACCCAGACTCATCCCCCAACCCTATCCTCTTATTTCCTATGACTGACTGACCTAGCCTGCACATTCCTAGACACTATGGGGCAACTTAGCGTGGCCGATCCACCTAACCTGCACATCTTTGGACTGTGGGAGGAAACCGGAGCACCCGGAGGAAACCCACACAGACACGGGGAGAATGTGCAAACTCCACACAGACAGTCACCTGAGGGTGGAATCGAACCCAGATCCCTAGCACTGGGCCACCTTACACCCACTGAAAGCCTTTGGAGACGAAGGATTCAGAAACAGCCCAAGAATCATAAGAACCATTTCAGCAGCTCTAAGAACAAGAATCGCTCAATTATATTCCCCGTCTTTACCTCCATTCATAACACCAATGTTTTTCCTTGTGTGTGTGTGTGTGTGTGTGTGTGTGTGTGTGTGTGTGTGTGTGT
>NC_063339.1:74962166-74970460 GCF_021869965.1 Rhincodon typus | reverse complement strand
GTGTGTGTGTGTGTGTGTGTGTGTGTGTGTGTGTGTGTGTGTGTGTGAGAGAGAGAGAGAGAGAGACAGAGACGGAGTTTAGAAACAGATTACAATTTTAATTAGTACTGTTATATATTGTTGGTCCATCATTTTTGACCTGTAGCTGGAGTCTAATCGAGTTGTAATAAATATTCACTTCTACTAATTGGAGTCTAATGACTCGTAATAAATATTCACTTCGACTGACTGCAGAAATCTGTTCATGCTTTCTATCAACCCGGGTCTAAAATACTGAGAAATTCAGCATATGTTTTAAAATCATAAAGAAGGGCTGAATTACTATCGTGCTATCCCAGTGAGATGTAACACCCTGTCATAGACACACTAAAACTTCCCTACTTTTATACTCGACTCCCATTGCAATAAAAGGCCAACAATACTAATTTTATTGTTGTCCATGCACGGTGGCTTGGTGGTTAGCACTGTTGCCTCACAGCGCCAGGGACATGGATTCGATTCCACCCTTGGACATTCTCCCCATGTCTGCGTGGGTTCCCTCCGGGTTCTCCGGTTTCCTCCCACAGTCCAAAGATGTGCAGGTTGGGTGGAATGGCCATGCTAAATTGCTTGTAGTGTCCAAGGATGTGCAGGGATTAGCCTTGGGAAATGCTGGGTTATAGGGATACAGTAGGGAGGGGCGGGGGTTAGGTCTGGGTGGGATGCTCTTTGGAAGGTCAGTGTGGATTCAATGGGCCGAATGGCCTGATACCACACTTTAGGAATTCTATGAAAGAGCCAAAGGCTATACAGTGGAGCAAGAACCAGAAATTCTCCCACGAGCTGGATGAGTGAAGCTGTAACAATGCACTTTTCTGCTTTACTAATGTCATTTCGGGAAAGGAATCTACCATCTGTATGTGACCTACACATGACTCCAGAGCCACAGCAATTGTGGTTGACTCTTAAAACGCCCTGCCCCCCCACCCCTGAAATGTCCAAGTTACTCAGTTCATGGGCAACAAATTCAGGCTTTGCCAGCCAAGCCCTACACCCCAAGCCCACTGTCCATAGATGGCCTCTTGGCAGCAGGGGAGGCTGGGAGATCTTGGCCATGTTATGGACCAGACCACAGCCCCTTAAAACCCATCAAGAACCTAGCCTAGGCCCTATCTTTTATCATTTTTAAAGGCAAGTATGAGGCGTTGCATTCCAGATTCGATTGGATTGGTCAGACTGCTAGGCTTTAAACAAAACACACTTTATTTTTACACCACTATTAAAACAGAAACAAAGAAAGAAGAATTGACATAACTTTAATTCTATCAAAATACTTAACAACATAGTATATTGTTTATCGACGACTCATCAACTGTTCCAACATAGCAGCATCCCTAAACACACCCTTGGCAGAGGAAAATTCAGCAAAACAGATTTCCCTCATTTGCTATCTCCTCCAGTCCAGGGCAAGTAATACCCGAAAGAATGATTCCAGCAGCAGAGAGAGAGGTCAAGCATTTTCAGCAGGAGAGGGAGAGCTGCATCTAGCAGTTTCAACTCCAAAAAACCCCAACTTCAACAACCGAAAGCCAAAACTAAAACCCTGGGTCTGTGGGAGCCTGACTCCACCCATTCATGCTTATTTCTCCCCATTTAAAAAAAAAGCCAACGCTATTTACTCTGCTTCCCCTGACATCAGGTTTATAACACTTGTTTTCAAAGAGAAACAGGACAGAAGAAATCCCTCTTAAAGGCACATCTCATCATCCCCACTTGCTTGGCCAATGGTCCGCCCTCAGGATGCCCTGCTGTGGGGTAAACCTGGGCAAATTGTTGGGCCAGTTACTAATGTGGCACTTATTTTAAAACATAAACCATTGGAGAAAGAGTTCTTCAGGAGGTAAGTGCCTCTCTCTCCCTGCCACTCACTTCTGTGTAGGCTATGTTCCCTGTGCTACCTCTGATTAGACTGTGATCTCACCTTCTGGGGACTGTTTGGGCTATTCAGGGAAAACCGCAGCTCTGGGTGACTGATCCTGGCGTCTGAGCTCCCCCCCCCCCCCCCCCCCCCCCCCAAACCCCACTTTGTCTGCAGGATCTAGAACCTTCTCGAAGCATCCCGCCTGGCATCTGTCCTCTCACGCTGTTGCAAAAGCGCCACAGCTCCGTTCCAAAGACGCCAGTTCCCCGGTCAACAGTTATCCCTCGCCCAATACCACCAAGGTAGATGGTGTGCTCGTTACCATGTTAATCTTCGTTGGATCTTGCTTTGCATAAATTGGGTGCACCTATTAGCAGCGTGACTGTACTTCAGAAGGTACATCATTGGCATTTTAGGACGACGTTTAAATTTACTACAATCCTATAAGTTCTTTCCTTTAGTTTTCCCTTTATTTCCTTTATTATTTATGAAGATAATTATAGCCTGGAACAAAATAAACAACGCTAACTGGGTCAAAGAGATGAACGGGCAGTTCAAACTCACAAAATGCATCTTCAGGACTGATAAGGGGACGGTGGGATCAATCTTTTGGAATAGGGTCCCAGGCAGAATCATCACCGCCAGGACCGTACCGGTTCTGTGGGGATGATTTAAGAATAATGGGAGTTTTCCTGAACTGTTAAGAATCATGTTTTCCCACACAACCTTATCCTGTTGGACTCTGCAGAGTGGAGTACATCTTAAAGGGCAGGTAAACACTGCCACCTAGAGGAAAGGATGGCCAAATCCCGCAGCCACACCGAACCAGCCCCTTGACCCCGTGTATTCATCAACTCAACCTACTTTCTTCAAATATCAGCAGTTCAGGCTGATCCGCGCACAGACTCGTTCGCAGTTCATTCTGTCATCTGGGGCGGGGGTGGGGGTGCAGGGGTAATTTGTCCTGAAATATCTTGTCGCGCTGAACCACAGAAATGATTGTGAAGGAGACAGCCCGGTCGACCCACAAAAAGCCCCAATTCGAGTGAAGCTCTGTGGACGGTTGAGCTTCTGCGCACCCTGTGGGACAAATCAATGTTACACAATTGCTCTTTATTCATTCACGGGACGAGGGCATCGCTGGCCAGGCCAGCATTTATTGCCCATCCCTAATTGCCCAGAGGGCAGTTAAGAGTCAACCACATTGCTGTGGGTCTGGAGTCACAAGGAGGCCAGACCAGGTAAGCTTGGCGCATATTAAATAAATGACTTTAGTTAATTCCAGATTTGTTTTTTTAAAACCGAATTCAAAAGTTCCACCATCTGCCATCATGGGATTTGAACCCAGTTCCCCAGAACACTACACACGTCTCTGGCTCAAGGATCTTGAAATAATGCCACTAGGCCATCGTCTCCCCTTAGTGTGCTCTGCTTGGCTCAAACTGTAATGGAGGAGATTGCCGTTATGGTCTGGGATATTCGGTGTTGTCACACGTTTGTTCCCTGTGGATGCAATGGCCTGTTGACCTGTGAATGCTCACAGACCCATCGTATCTGGTTTCCACAATGTTTAAGGTGTCCGTGCCGAGGATCTGCACTGACATGGCAGATGGGTAATGCCAGCGCAAGGGATGTTGGGCCCTGTTGTAAGTGGTTAGCTTATCGTGTGTGGACTGTACCACACTGTGCCAGTCTCCTGTGTACGTCTCATGTCTCATACTGGAATAACTCCACAGAGGCTGGTATCCCATCACAGGTCACCCTTTATTTACACGTGGAGAGTCCCTGACATTGATCCAGCTCCCTCAGAGCCAGCTCTCAGAGTGAACAGAACCTCTGGCGCTCCTGTTTATATCTGTTAGCCAGGGCTCCCTGATTGGACCAGATTAACAGCCCCAATCAGGGGACTCCTATTCTATGAGGGCCACCTGGCTGACCTTGTTCCAATCCCTACAGATACGCATCTGCACTGACACCAGTGTCAACCTTAGCATATGGTGCATGCTATCCACTGCATTTTGGGTACCTCACTTGGATGAAAGTGAAGATTTAATGGAGTTTAATTTAGATAAATACAAGCTGTTGCATTTTGGTGGGTCAAACCAGGGCAGGACTTACATAGTCAATGGTAGGGCCCTGGGGAGTGTTATAGAACAAAGAGATCTAGGGGTACAGGTTCATAGCTCCTTGAAAGTGGAGTCACAGGGAGACAGGATAGTGAGGAATGCTTTCAGCAAGGTTGCTTTGATTGGTCAAAGCACTGAGTGTAGGAGTTGGGATGTCAAGACATTGGTGAGGCCACATTTGGAGTACTGTGTGCTGTTCTGGTCGCCCTGTTATAGGAAGAGTTTTATTAAACTAGAAAGAGTACAGGAAAGATTTACTAGAATGCTACCTGGGCTGGAAGGTTTGGGTTATAAGGAGAGGCTGGACACGCTGAGACTTTTTATTTTCCCTGACGGGGTGACCTTACATAAGTCTATAAAATCATGAGAGGCATAGATAAGGTAAATAGCCAACAGCTTTTCCCCATGGTGGGGGAGTCTAAAACTAGAGGGCATAGGCTTAAGGGGAGAGACACAAAAGGGTCCAGAGGGGCAATGTTTTCACACAGGGGGTGGTGAGTGTCTGGAACAGACAGCCAGGGGTATTGGCGGAGGTGAAAACAATTTCGTCATTTAAGAAACATTTGGACAGGTACACGGATGGGACAGGTATGGAGGGATATGGACCAAACGGGACTAGTTTAAGTGTGAAAACTGGATGACATGGACAAGTTGGGCTGAAGGGCCTGTTTCCATGCTGTAGAGGTTGACTCTATTTCAGCTTTTGTGAGGGTGCCCCTGCGTGGGTCAAGTTGTCTGCCTGTACTGCCTGACAGCGGTCTGGGAACTGTCACCCTGCTCTTACCTCTGGGACTGTGCTGACCTGCCTGTGTGCCATTGGTTGAACTTTGGGCATTCCTTAGGCCTTGTTCCTTGGTTGGCTCTTCTCCACCATGTTGCCATGGAGAACTGTGTTACACGTTGGGGTTCTGTGGCTGATTGGACGTCGTGTACATTATAGCCCAAGGTGCTCTGGTAGAGTATGTATAGCTTGTGCATGTGAGGGCATACTGAACATTGCCTTGGTTCACACCTCATATAATATTTGAACATTGCACTGACCCTGTTGACCGCTATAATGTTTGTTCCAGGGTGAAGCACCCACAAACGCTCCTGAGCTGTGACAATTGCATTAAATCCCCTACTTCTACTCGAGCGTTAATGGTATATTCTTGCCTTTCTCCACAAGTGCTTTCTGAAAGATGCAATGAGTGTAGGTAACCAATTCTATAAGCCTTTCAGCTAAATTCACTTTGGAGAAATCACATTGCACACCTCAGCCTTAACACCTACTCATCAATGCTTTGATCATTTTTACCCAGTTGCTGACAGAATGAACCCCAGCTTGTCTATCCTGAAATCCACTCTCACTTTAGCTAAAATCAGAAAAATTCTGTCAGCAACCATCATCAGAAAACGTTGGAGGATTCTATTTTTCTTAACCCTTTAGCATTTAAAGAAGGTGACTGCCTCTCATTCCTTGCCTGGTGATCCTGAAAGTAAAGATTGAATGTTTCTTTTAACAATTGAAGTGCTAACAGAATGTCAATAGATTGCCAGTCCATGGGTGCAATGTTTGCTTTCCACCTTATCTTTGTGCCGTTCTATGCGCTTTTACAAAGAACAACACCGCAGTGTAGACCTTCTCCATGTTTTTGTTGATTTTGGCCATCATTTAATATTGCTGTCCCTTTAAAAGTAGCAGGACTGCTCCTGCAGGTGGCATTTGCAGGTAAAAAGAAGGTTTGAACATCATGAACATCCTTCCTTTTCGTCTTTCCCGAGGGATAAGATGATGGAACCAACCAATGACTGTTGGACAGGTAGGCGTATTCCCCAGTGTTTCTCTCTAAGTTTTACCCAGAAAGTGGTTTTCTTGGTTAGAGCTGTCCTTCCAGCACCCATTTCAAAGCTATTTATTTTAAAAAATCGCCTGGGCCTCTGGTAAGCTGCTCTTTTGATTTGAAAGACACCGAGAAAGAGAGAGAGAGAGATAGGGCACCCACTGTGCTTCAGTACAGGCTTGTGGCCTTTAGGCTTCATGGGAATTCCAGCTCTGGATTCAGGGAGATTGATGGCTTACTGTCGAGAAAAAAAATTTCTCACCACTGCCAAACTGCGAGCACCTTTTCAAGTGTAAACATCCTTTATCTGTCACCATTGGCTTTTAGTGTCTGCTTGCTGCCACAGTGTGTTTAAGTTTAGTAATAACAGTGACAACTTACACAGTTTCTCAGACTTATGCACAAAGCCTCGGCTGGTCTTTTCGTGCATTAGAATCACTTCACTGACTCTGTCACACACCGCCTTAGAATAAGGAGGAGGTGGCTATGTTTATACTGAAACAGTACATGCTGTCATGTAACTGTCTTAAAGGGACAGGCCTATCTGATCCAGAATCGACACCATTAGACAGTAGAGATCTGACATCTAGGCAGTTAACGTGCAGAATGCCCTCTGGAATATTTATCACCCTCTCCCGGCACCCAACACAGGGTGTGTGTGTGTGTGTGTGTGTGTGTGTGTGTGTGTGTGTGTGTGTGTGAGAAAATGTGTGAGAGGGTGAGTGTGAGAGGGTGAGTGTGTGAGAGTGCGTGAGAGAGAGTGTGAGTGAGAGTGCGTGAGAGATAATAAGAGTGTATCTGAGAGACAGACAGTATGTGAGAAAGAGTGTCTGAGAGATGGCGAGTGTAAGTGTGGAGTGAGTGTGTGTGAGGGCATGTGTGAGAGGGTGAGCGTGTGACTGTGTGTGAGAGAGTGCATGTGTGAGAGAGAATGTGTGTGTGAGAGAGAGTGTGTAAGAGAGAGAGTGTGAGAGTGAATGTGAAAGAGTGAGTGCATGTGTATGTGTGTGAGACAGTATGTGTGAGAGAGTGAGTGTGAGTGTGAAAGAGTGTGAGAATGTGTGAGAAAATGTGTGTGAGAGAGAGTTTGTGAGAGATTGTGTGAGCAAGTATGTAAGAGTGTGTGAGAGAACATGTGAGAGTGTGTGAGAGAGAGTTTGTGAGAGAGAATGTGAGAGAGAGAGTGTGAGAGAGTGTAGGAGAATGTGAGTGTGAGAGAGATTGAGTATGAACGTGTGAAACAGAGAGTGTGAGAGATAGTGTGAGAGAGAGAGCGCGTACATGTATGTGAGAGTATGTGAGTGTTTATGGGTGAGTTTGAATATATGTGTGAGTGTGTGTGAGAGTGTGAGAGTATGTTTAGACTTTGTGTGTAAGTGTGTGTGAGTGCATGTGAGTATGTGTGTGAGTGTGTGTAAAAGAGATGGCGGGAGAAATAGCAGGTGCACTGGTGGTAATTTTCCAAAATTCGCTGGACTCTGGGGCAGTCCCAGCAGATTGGAAAACAGCAAATGTGACGCCACTGTTTAAAAAGGGAAGTAGACGAAAGATGGGGAATTATAGACCGGTTAGCTTAACCTCTGTAGTGGGGAAGATGCTTGAGTCTATTATCAAGGAAGAAATAGCAAGGCATCTTGATAGAAATTGTCCCTTTGGGCAGATGCAGAATGGGTTCATGAAGGGCAGATCATGCTTGACACATCTTTTGGAATTCTATGAAGACATTAAGAGCGAGGTGGACAATGGGGACCCAGTGGACATGGTGTACCTAGATTTCCAAAAGGCCTTCGACAAGGTGCCGCACAAGAGGCTACTGCGTAAGATAAGGATGCATGGCGTTAAGGGTAAAGTATTAGCATGGATAGAGGATTGGTTGACTAACAGGAAGCAAAGAGTGGGGATAAATAAGTGCTATTCTAGCTGGCAGTCAGTGACTAGTGGTGTGCCTCAGGGATCGGTGTTGGGACCGCAGTTATTTACAATTTATATAGACGATTTGGAGTTGGGGACCACGTGTAGGGTGTCAAAGTTTGCAGATGACACTAAGATGAGTGGCAGAGCAAAGTGTGCAGAGGACTGTGAAACTTTGCAGAGGAACATAGATACATTGAGTGAGTGGGCAAAGGTCTGGCAGATGGAATACAATGTAAATAAATGTGAAGTCATACATTTTGGTAGGAGTAATAGTAAAAAGGATTATTACTTGAATGGTAAAAAGTTGCAGCATGCTGCTATGCAGAGGGACCTGGGTGTCCTTGTGCATGAATCACAGAAGGTAGGTCTGCAGGTACAACAAGTAATTAGGAAGGCAAATGGAATTTTGTCCTTCATTGCTAAAGGGATTGAGATTAAAAGCAGAGAGGTTATGTTGCAGCTGTACAAGGTGCTGGTGAGGCCACACCTGGAGTACTGTGTGCAGTTTTGGTCTCCTTACTTGAGAAAGGA